>NC_138222.1:28373146-29116896 GCF_964197995.2 Scardinius erythrophthalmus
TTGATCTCATTACAAAGGCTGGGTGCATGTGGAAAAAAGCCCTCTGAGACAAGCTAGTTATTAGTGCAAACTATCTGAGCAGAATTTTTAAATATTTTGTTCTTTTTATTGAAGTTCACGGAGCGTTTTTTAATGAGTAATGGAGGATTTCAAAGTAAAGATTGTAGAATGTGATCTCTCTCTCTCACATACATGTTTGGTATCATTTGAAACGTATCAGTGCGACTGGTACAAAGGTATCATTCCCAAAGAAGTAAACCAAAAGGTAAAAAAGTTCTTAAGTTTAGAGATAACTTGCACACAGAGGAGGGTGTGTCTTCTAGGCAAATGGCATCCTGCTCCCAAAAGGTGTAAACTCTGAATACAAATTCCCATTGTTAGCAAATGTTTCCACGTGAAAGAATTTTCTGTCTATATAACGAAATGCAACAAGAGGTTTAGGGCAATTTGTATCTCAAATTAGCCTGTGATAGGGAGTGTGGGCAAGACACTCAGCATCATGTATTTCTTGAGTCAGGTACATCTTTTACTCTTTATCTCTGAGCATTTGATGTTATTGTATTGATTATCTTTGAACTGATTATGAAATTGGCATGATACATTTACCTGACATAATAAATTGTTACATTTTGATTTTATTCTGACTTGCTCTGAAATTGTTTTCCCTAGTAGATTAAACGGATGCATATGTTACCGCAAAATCTGCGTCAGATTAGTGACGACTAATATTTGGCACTGATTCAAGTGTACGTGTAAAGACAAGAAGTAAATGTCCGTTTAGGGCAGCAAACGTGCTGCTTGACCAAACTAAATCTGGGTGTGTCTTACCTTAGCATGGCCAATTCAAAGCTATTATAAGAGAAGTAATGTTGGTTGACTTATATCTGTAGTGGCCATACCTCTGCCTGAAGTAAACGTTACTTTTATATTCAAGTGTATACTAAAACCACAGGGGCTATACAAAAGTATCTTTGATTGTGTAAGTGTGAATGCAACCATCTCAGGTATATAGCCAATTACCTCTGTTTAGTGACCGAAGCTGACGAGTTTGTGATCGTGAGACCCCCGTTAAACAGAAGGTGTGAGGACCTCGAAGCAACATAGCTTCCAATGAACGGGTAAACTATAAGTAAAGAGTTGAAAAGAATTTATATATATATTGGCCTGTGTGTGTGTGTGTGTGTGTGTGTCACATAGCAGGAAATAACCTATATGACACACCCTATACCAGGGGTCGGCAAGTAACTTTGGCCGCGGGCCAATATTTTTTTTAGCCAGTAGATGGCGGGCCAGCTACACAGAGTAGGCCTATGGATACAAATTAAATACTCTTATATAGGCCTATAATTGCGGAATATGATGGGTCCGTCACCGTCCGTGGATCATTCATTCAATCGTTTTTTTTTTTTTTTTCAAATTAAAACCAAAAATAAAAAGATGAAAAACGACTTGTTTTTCCATTATTTATTTCCTAAACTGAAATGAAAAAAAAAAAAATAAGGACGGGTTTTCTGATTTTCTGATTGTGCTCAGATCAAAAATAGAAAAAATGAATTACTGGATTAGACAAATTTAAATTTTGATTTTTAAGTTTTAATTTAACACCTTATGCATATATCAAGGAAACCATTTTAAACAGATCAAGTAGGCTACTATTGTGGTAACATATTACAGCCATTTTAATAAAGGTGTGAATAGCAATCATGCCTCATTCCGTACAGTCCGACTTTTGAACTTTATTCCTTTTTTATTATTATTATTTATTCGGGGACACACACATACACACCTAAGGTTTAAGGAGGTCTGCGTGGGACTGTTTTTTTTTCGTCCCGCTCCCACAAGGTTCTATTCAGCAACCGCTTAAAATACACTCGGTGTTCACCCGCTTTATTTCCCGACCTGACGGGTCCACAAAATTTAGATCTCGTTTCCATAATCTCACATTCAAATGTCTCTAATGGAAAGAAGGAGATTGGAGTAGCCTATAATAATTATAAATGCTATACAAAAATTGTGTTCGTGTCAGTATAAATATTAGGCTATTTTAACATTGTACTGTCAGCAGAGAAAAAAAATGTCACAGAAAAAAAAAATGAAATATAAATAACATGAATTAAATAGGACAAAGCCTATCACTCAAGTTTCTAAGCAACATAAACGAAAAACATATTGCCCTACTGACGAAATGAAGTAGGCTATTTTCTGTCGAACTATTTCAAACATCCTTGCAAAAAAAGAATGTTGTTGACTGACAATGGTTTCAGTACCAAACAGCTCCTCAGAGATAGGTGTACAGGCGGTCAGAATTAAGTGCGGATACGCTGTCAAAAGATGTCGGGAGTTGGCTATTGTCAGTCAGACCGCACGCTCCGTCCAAAGTACACCAGAGTTCTGACCGCTACCGTCTTTTGACGCGCGAATGGACCAGGCGCGTAGCCAGTAATGGGCCAGGGCGGCACTGGCCCACCCACATAACTCACTGGCCCGCCCAGGCAAGTTTGATCAAAATACATTTTTAGTTTATTTTTATTATTCAAATGTATTTAAGAAAATATATTAATATAAACCTGATTTATTGTTGACTGGTGTGTGTGTTTAATTCTGTTTCCGAATAAAATGCGTGAAAGCCTCCCTCCGGAACGTAATTGGTTGCTATGGTTGCTAGGGGTTCCGAGTCCGACAGGCAGACTCTCTAGGCGGCGGGCTCTGGCGGCCTTTAGTTCTTTGAAAAATAACTCTGTGACTCTTTGGACTATGATGAGATCATTTCTGTTTTTAATACTAAACCCAGGCACTTGCATCTTGTTTTGTAGAATGAAAACAACAAAGGTAGGCCAGTTGTTTAACTAATTTCCTTAATTTTTGCCCGTGAAGTGATTTAAGGCGAGACACGGCAAAAACATCGGGGTTTTTTTTCACTGGTCAATTTTAAGATTTTGGGCTATTTGTCTTCTTCAATGCATTATTTCAGACTTGTGGTGAGAAAAAAAAATCCAAAATACACATTTAGGTCTTTATTTTACTACATTTTGTCTATTTGCGTCTGTATATTTCTCCTAAATTCAACAAAAGTTGGCGTTGTTAATCAATATGCTGCACCGCGATCGCTTTCTGCACCTGTCATAACACAAACACCGTTGAAAAGCTCTCTACTTTCTCCTGTACACAATGCTGTCGGAACCAAATATGGTAAATTCCTTTAATCAGCAACCAATCGTGAAAGTACAATGGGGCATTTAACTCTAAAAGCGAAATCTCATTGGCTGATATCAATTTCTGACAATATGATTCGTTCAGATGCATCACGTGACGTGCTCTGACATTTTGATGTGTGTTTTTGACTGTTTTTGACTGGGGTTCTGTTCAGTTGTTGGCCATAAATGCTGTGTTATAAGTTTTGATGTGTTTTAGGTGGTTTGTATTGTTGTTGCTGATGATTTGATAAGATATTGTGTCTGTAAATAGTTGTTTCTGCTAAAAAGTATGATTTTTTACATTACAAATCTTTAAATGCTGTTTTCTCAAAATTAGTTGTTTGTCATTCTCCAGAATAACTGAGGAAGTTTTATGGTAATATCTATTATTTTAAAATGTTACCCTATTCACCTGTCTCGCCTTAAGTTACTGGTGTGTTGTGTACTGTATAGCTGAATGCCTTATAGGCTATCCTACTGTACATTGTTTAGTTTAAATTAGTTGCAATTTTTTTGGCACAAAAGCTTAATTTCCACCAGGCTGCATTGTATATGGTTGATTTAACAGAAATTGGGGAGTGTGTTGTTATTCATTTCAAACCATGCTTATTAATATATTATTATTATTTACTTATTAATTATTATTTAAGTAATTTTTTTTCTAGGAAAAACTATTGGCCCACTCACTTTTTCACTGGCCCGCCCAAAATACAATTTCTGCCTACGCCACTGGAATGGACACAAAGTGGTCAAGCGTATAACTAGACGCGGCAGGCGCGAATTTGACGCGCTATTCGCGTCCGTTGTGAACGCACAGTTATACTTTAAAATGTAATCCTGCACCGCATGATTCCCTATGGGCGTTTCACACAGTATGCGGCGGTGAAATCGCCGCGCGACTACGGCTTTTCTCAAGTAGTGGAAGAGTTTTGTACAGCATTTAGGACTGCCAAAATAATCCGGCGGGCCAGAAAATATTGCTGACGGGCCAGTTTTGGCCCGCGGGCCGCCAGTTGCCGTTCCCTGCCCTATACTGAACTAACCTGACTGAACCAACTTTTAATTTTTCAAGGTCTCAATGAGATTCTCTCTTGATAGGACGCGGTTAGACATAAGCAAGATATTCTTTGAAGTTAAAGTGTGAATTAAAAGTATTGGTTCTAAGCATTGTCAGCCCGTTCTCATCCCAGGGCGTCATATACTGACGCTTTTGACATTTCGTCGACATCGAACGCACATGGCACCCTTTAGCGTCAATATGACACGCAGATAGATATGGGCCAGAAGGCTCCTCCTAGCGGTCTAACCCTAACCCTACACCAGACCTAAACCTACCCATAACCGAACAAAGCTCTGTGCGTGTCATATTGACGCTAAAGGGTGCCATGTGCGTTCGATGTAGACGAAATGTCAAAAGCGTCAGTATATGACGCCCTGGGATGAGAATGCGTTGGCATTGTTGTCAGTACTTCTAAAAGCCAAGGTTACTCCAGTTCTACATGCATAGCAGATAATTTAGCTGCAAAATGACCTTTCTCATGCCTTGATAATTAGGAAGGCAGATAAGGAAACCAAGCCCTGAGCTCAGGACCATTACTATGCATGAGAAGGGGACCCACATCACACAAAGGCCTGACAGAGGTTTGCTTTTGTCTGGAAACAACTTATCAGGGCTTCAAATTTCCATCTGCATTTTCATTTATAGGGGGCAACAAGACCATTACATATAACATCTTCTAAATGGCGTTCCCACACAAGCTTCTGCCAGGAATTTGATATTCATGCAGTGCTTTCATCTATAATGGTGCTGTCCATTGGTCTTACATGCAAAGAGACACTCTTGCATATTTATGTATGAAACTTAAAATTTATGAAAATTTGTTTGGATCTTTAAACCTGTATGCTAACATACTTTGATTTTTGGTTCACTTGGAATTGGACACACAGACACAGACACACACACACACACACACACACACACACACACACACACACACACACACACACACACACACACACACACACACACACACACACACACACACACACTATCTTTGTGGGGACTCTCCATAGACTTAATGGTTTTTATACTGTACACACTGTATATTCTATCCCCTTACACTGCCCCTATCCCTAAACCTACCCATCACAGAAAACTTTCTGCATTTTTACATTTTCAAAAAAACTAATTCTGTATGATTGATAAGCTTGTTTACCCATGGGGACCTCAATTTAGGTCCCCACTGTAACACGAGTCCCCATGAGTCTGTGTGCATTCAGGTTGAAGTCCCCACCGGGATAGAAAAACAGGTACACACACACACGCACGCGCACGCGCACACGCACACGCACACGCACACACACACACACGGTGTCCTTCAAAAATTTAGAAACCGCTTAGGCCAAGTAGAGTTTTGGAAAACATTAGCATAAATGATTATTTTGTTATGACTTTGCATTTATAGGGGACAACACAAACTATGAAAACATTTTTTTTTTTTTTTTAAGAAATCACAACATAATGAAAATATTAGAGTCACGGGTGGTTGCAGTCAAAGCTCATGACGAACGAATAGAAAATTAAAACAGTCTTTATTTAAAGTAAACCCACAAACTAAAAACATAACACCACTTAACTAAGACAAGAACGGACAAAGAACTGAACAAAACAAGGAGTATAAATACACAGACTAAATGACATAATTAATTGAATGACTGGTAAACTGAATAATGAATCAAACACGCTGGGAAACTACTGTAGTAGGTCACAGGAAAACAGAGATAAACAACGAAACTAAGCCAAAACAGAACATTTATGAGACAACTAGGTTATACTTTATTTCAGTGGTCCACTTTAGACATTCTACTAACTATCAGTAACTTTGCAACTACATGCCAACTAACTCTCATTAGTAGATGTTAGTAGACTCCTAGGTTAGGGTTCGGGTAAGAAGAAGTTGACATGTAGTTGCAAAGTTGCTTATCGGCAGTAGACTGTCTGTTGGGGCACCATCAAAATAAAGAGTTAGCAGATAATAACAGTCTACTAATACTCTAAGACATGTAGGTGAAAAGTTACTGATAGTAGAATGTCTAAAGTGGACCATCGAAAAAAAGAGTTACCAAATACTATTTACAAAGTATCTCTAAACTGTGTTCTAATATTGGTCTGTCATGTACTTACCTTAATTGAAAATCCGTCAGTAAAGCTATAAAGGTGTGCTGACGGTATTCAACAATTAAGGCTGCCAAACAATTAGGGGAACAAAATATATTTTCTTATGCATGAACAATCAATATATATTTAATAGGGGTGTAACAGTTCACAAAATTCATGGTTCCGTTCAATACGATACACTTATGTCACGGTTCGGTTCGGTACGTTTTTGATACAGCAAAAAGACAGAAATTATTTATTTAAAAATAAAAATGTTTTATTAAAACTAACATCATAAAGTATGATAATTTTTTTACTTTGAGCAATTCTAGAGCTATAATTGACTCTTCTTAGGAGCATATAAAACAAAACAGCTCCTTGGAAAAAATTAAATGTAATATTGTAGTAGTAAACAAAGGTTTATTTTAGTTCAGATTAACATCTGAGGGCAGCAATTGTATTCATAATGTCAAAATAAAACCGACGTAATGTTACTTGAAGGCATTACTATTCCTGCCAAACTTCCGTGGTTGCAGTTAGTGTTACTACAGTAAATTCATGGTGAATGTTGCAGATCTGTGGAGTTCATTCATGGCACAATGTTTCTTCCAGGTTTCCACGTCAGCGCTGTTTGATCCGTTAATAATGGAGAAATGTGAATGTTTCTCACTAGATCTCGTAGCGATGTTATTACTTCTGTGGCGAATTCAAATGCTTTCTTTACTGGATCTCTTATTAGCGCTGTGTAGTAACAAGTGTCGCATTATCACGATCGGCTCGCGCTGCACTGGTCCAAACTGATAAACGGTCCTTCAACCACACAATAACGAGCAGTTTCGTTCCGTTTGCATTACGTTTGCCATTTGATGTTGGGCAATGTTGTGATCGCGCCGGCGCTCTTACATTATAAGCACGCTTGCCACGCGCAACGCGCCTACATTTGAAATAACGACATTTTGGTCGGCAGGAAAAATGGTCCAACGAACGGTTCAATACGAATACGCGTATCGTTACACCCCTAATTTTAATTATTTCAATTAAATGTATTTAATGTATTGTGTATATAAAAAAATATACAGATTAATATATTGTATTACAATTTATTGAATAATAAAGAATTGATACTTTTCATATATTGAAAAATATGACTGTTTACTTAAATATCGTAATGTATGTTATTTTACATTCAATAATACATTTCATATAATAGCCTACATAGATATACATGTGATAAAATATGATATTGTGTGAGTGTGTATATAAACATATTTGTTCTATATATTCACATTTATAATTGCGCTTTCTCGCTCTCTCATCTCCCCGACATCGAGTTACACACAAACCCGTCTCCCCTCATTCACTCGCTCTGGATGAATATTGTTGCTGTTGCAGGGCTTGAATTTCGGCATGGGATTGCACGTATTGTGCATAATTTTACTCATTCCCACAAATTTTGTGCTCACACCCAAAGTGTGCGCACATAAAGCTGTCTCTCAGTACTAAATTGAGTTTGTTTTTGTTGCTTATTGTACTTAAACAGTCAAATACTCACAACATAATGTCAAAATGCTGGTCTTGGCAAGTATTCATGTAAACACAGTCAGTTATGTTTTAAGTGTTTGTAAACAGTATGATGGGTCCGTGTGTCAGGTCTTAAAGTGACAGCAGCCTAATGAACCTGGTGCCACATTATGAGATAATAATGAAAATATACATATGGTCGTTTTTCCCCATGGTATTGATGTCAAAACTGTGGCCAGTGAAATGCTGAGTGGCTTGCAACTTTGGAAAACCACTAGCAACAGTGGCTGGTGAGCAAAAATATTAAAGGGTTAGTTCACCCAAAAATGAAAATTCGGGCCAGTAATTGCTTACCCTCATGTTGTCAAACCGCATAAGACCTTCGTTCATCTTCGGAACACAAATTAAGATATTTTTGATGAGATCTGAATGCTGGATCACTTCTCCATAGGCTGCTAGGTGGCCGAAACTTACTGGCCCAGAAAAGTTATTAAAGAGATCATAATATAGTCCAAGTGACTATAGACTCAGACTCAGTGACTCAGATTTCATCAAAAATATCTTAATCTGTGTTCCGAAGATGAACGAAGGTCTTGGAACAACATGAAAGTGAGTAATTAATTACTGACAGAATTTTCATTTTTGAGTGAACTAACCCTTTAATGTCAAGCACTGGAGGGCACTATGGGTAAAGATAAATACAAGGATTTGAAAAGCAAATGAACAGCATATCAAATCTTTCACTGAGTCTTTGTAGGTTTTAATAGTAGGTGGGTTGGATTATAACACATAGATGTTTAGCGCTTTGTGAATGAATTGATTGTGTGCTAATCAAATTTACTTGTTCAAAATAATGGTTTTGCCATTCCTCATCACCAACCATTGAAGCAGTTTAATTAAAAAAAGTGTTGCAAATGTGGCTTATATACTGTCCGGAATCCAGTGGAAGTGCAAAAGAAAGTATTACAACCATTATATTTTTATAGACTGATTTTTTTTTTTTTTTTTCTGATTTGAAAGTTCTGTCATTCAAAATATGTTCACATGTTCTGCATTTTGAACATACAGTATAAAGGACATTGTTAGGCTGCCCCTTATACAGCACAGCTTTAGTTGCTTTTATAAAATGAACTGATAAATATTACATTTGAAATATTAAAAATACTAAGAATACAATTGTCTTTTTTTTTTTGTAAAAAAGATATGATGATTTTCTAACGAAGTCTATATTATGCATGCAGCTTATTGTGTAACTAACTGCATATTTGATTTTGAGTGTTTTCTAATGCCAAATTCTGAGCCCTATGCAAACAACTAACCCCCCCAACACACACATGCTTTATCTGGCAGTTCCTCAGTCACCCATCCATCTGCCTTTTAGCCTACATCTCCGACTGTTCTGTTCTACCCTTTTCACATACAATTCAACACTTCATTTTGATCTCAACACAGTCTCACTCTCTCTCTCCCTCCAAGCCGAGTAACGGTCATAAATACAATCATTTTAACGAAACTAGTAACGTTTTACAACTGTTATATGTGAGTGCCATTATGTAAGAATGAGCCTCAGTCTGTATACTGTGTCATTGTGAGAGTGAATGTGGGTGCAGTTTGTGAAGTTATATTGCATGGCCTGTGAGTGAGATGAAAATTATGTTTCTATGGCAACAAGTGCAGTATTGTTAGGAGGTCAGAGACAAACACAAGGAGGATACAGATTAGGGCATTAAAAAGAGAATAACAAAAAGGCAAACATCACTTAGGAAGTATTAATGCCTAATAATGAAATGTTTGATTACTTATTCAAATGAATTTCCCTTCAAATTCATCTGGCAAATAAAATCAATGTAAATGTTTGTCTACCTGTTTGTCTATGACATTCCCTTTACAACCTTTACAGTTCAGTCCAGATTTTTTGCTCTCATATGATCGTTTTGCTTTGTCATCCATCCTACACGCCGACACATTTAAAAAAATGTATGTAATAATCAGTCACCTTTATTTTTATTGAGCTTTATACAATAAATAGCTACTGATTCAAATTGGCTTTACAAAAATGAACAGGAAAATAACGATCAGTGATGCAAAATTCAGACATAAGACAAGTTTTTTGCTGTAAAGCAGCTTTACAGAAGACAATATTGGGTCACACTTTAGATAAGGGTCCAATTTTCACTATTAACTAACTATTAACTATGATTTGTACCTCAATAAACTCCCAATTACGTCTTATTAATAGTAAGGCACAGGGCCGTGCACAGACTTTTTGAGGGGCATGTGCTGAAACTAAAACAAGGGCACACCCCTCCCATTTTCAATAACACAAAATAATAGTCTCAAAAGCTTTAGATTTATTCACGATTAATAACAATCATCATAATAATAATATAGATAAACATGGTTTTAAGGGCTTCTTTAAACCTAACAGCAACCTTCAGTGGGCCAGGGATGTTGGTCTCTTGAAGGTCTGAAAATGAAAAGCAATGAAAAAAAAAAAATAGTGTGAAAAGTACAGTTGCAGTGAAAAGCATTTCTGAAGGATCACGTAACACTGAAGAGTACTGAACTGGAGTAATGATGCTGAAAATGCAGCTTTGATCACAGAAATAAATTACATTTTAAAATATATTCAAATAGAAAACAGTTATTTTAAATTGTAAAAATATTTCACAATATTACTGTTTTTGCTGTATTTTGGATCAAATAAATGAAGCCTTGGAATGAATTAAATCATGAATTACATTCTGCATGATAAAATATGAAGATTTCAGTGATCTTCTGTAAAAAAAAATGTAAGTCACTACTACAATATTACTGTAGTAAAACCATGCGAGGACGAGCGGAGAGTATAGAATACTATAGATTAAAAAATTAGCTAGATAATACGTGCAATATTAACAGCCTTGAATTAACCATAACATGATTAGTCTAAATGTTAATAAATTAGGTGTATATCAGCAATCATAAATCAAAGAAGAAATGTCTTACTTCTTAGAAATATATGTTACCTAGGTGACGAGGATCACTCGTCGCTTTGTGTAAGTTCCAGTACGAAACAGCGCGGGGGCGCACCTGTTATTTTTCCAATGGTAAAAACAAATTATATGTTGTTGTATTACTTATCAGTATCTAGTTTTTTACAAGCGAATGTGTGAAAATGTGCATTTTTTGTCCGTCATTAAAACGGCGCCGGCGGCATCACATTACATTTTCATCAACAGGTTATAACCAACTAGTTTGTTGTACCTATATGGGCGCTCAGTTTTTCCTTCTGTAAAATACATTTGGCCAAAATCGCATTTTATAAAAGATGAAAGGCTACTGTATGCACAGGCTATTTAAGTGTCTATGTATTGGCTATGACTAGATGGCAAATGCTAGCCATACCTCTCAGTCTCAGGCGACGTCCCACATGTCTCAGTGAGTCAGACATCAAATAAATAAAATATTAGCCTTTATAGACAGTGTTTAGTAGTAGCCTATTTATTCAAACAACAAGATATTTATTTACCCTTCGCAAAACTTTGTTCAGCTGCTGTCTACTGTGCGGCTGCTGTGGAACTTCAGTTGATTCCGTGAATATAGAGGGGGCGGAGTTATCAGCATACTGACAGCTTGAGGATTGAATACGATTTACACAAGTTCATTTTAAGAACTTTCATTGGCTAAATATTTGTAAAACAGACAGACGGACGTAAATGGTAACCAATAGCATTGATAAAAAAAAAAAAAACACCACCCAAAAAAGGGCACTTCGGAGTGTCAGGGCAAAAAGGGCATGTGCTCTGCACAGGTTGAGCCCTACCTGTGCACGTGCCTGGTAAGGCAATTGTTAAGTTTTGGTATTGGGTAGGATTAAGGGATGTAGAATATGGTCATGCAGAATAAGGCATTAAAATGTGCTTTATGATAATAAACGGCCAACATCCTAGTAATATGGATGCTAATAAGCAACTAGTGAGAATTGGACCCTAAACTAAAGTGTTACCCAATATTGTCATTATTCAGCTCAAATAATTTCAATCTTGATTCAATCCAGGACAGTGTGTCAATGTTACAAATTTGTCAATTATGAAACAGTCGAATCAGCTATAAAGCAGCTCATGTCATAATCACTGGCTCAAATAAGTAAAGATCTGATTTTTCTTTCTTTCTTTCTTTTGTTTAAAAAAACTGCTCAGAAACTAAATGTGGTCACGTGTAGGCAGAAAAAAAACTCCTATTCTCCTATTCCAGTATGTAGTTTTATTGTAGCCAATGAGCCTGTAAGTGGCAGTCACACTAAACTGTCACCATGTGTCGTGCTTGATTGATACGGGGCCACAGAAATCACCTCATACTGTATCTTGCTATCTCACATATGTCTGTTTCTGCACTACTGTCCATGCAGGGCTGCAATCATTATAGTGCCCACCGGCACCCTTTTTCTAGAACCCAATGGAGGCGGTGCAGGGTACATCAATATCAATACTGAGCAATGGCAATAACAAAAGCTCTTTTGACACCAGCATTAGTCTTCCAAATCACCCCTTCTGCCTCTCAGCATAAGGCTGTAATGTTTGTGATTTCTCTCGACAGCACAATTTAACACCCACAGTTCAGGCAAGGCCATTGCCTTGGGCCCTAAATCTGGTTGACCGATCTCACTGAGCTATTAAAACCCAGCGAAAAGGAGTGAACATGAACTTAATTTAAAATAAATGTCTTTGCAACAAAAGAAACTAAGGGGAAATTTGCATGACCACTAATGAGCCGATGTGATGGGAAATGCATCAAGAAAGAGGGGCGTAATTAATCATAGAGGAAAAACGTTGCTGTGATGTTCTTGTTGTTGATGCGAATAGTAGAGTTTTGTTAATTTACCCCAATATGATTTCAAATCCAGGACTGATCCCAAATGTCAGTCTCTGTTTGCTGATGTAATTAAAAACCAAACGGTCAAAGTTTTAATTAGACTGAAACCTGTGCCTCAGCCAAGTTTCAAAGGAGACTAATATGCTGAGTTAGATTTCCGACTGTAATTCCAGTTTATTATTATTTACTCGACACAACCACATTTTTTTTCACCAACTTTTTTTTTCTTCCAGGGACATGCTCACTGGGACGGCTGCTAATCGGCCCAAGTATCTTTGTTGCTTTCTAAACAAGCCCATTTCACAATCCTGCTTCTGTATTTATTATGGTTCTCCCATTTGGCAAAAAGATTGGACCTAATTGATCTCATTGGAGCACAAGGTCCTGCCTCCTGTTTGTTGTAAAAAGCAGAGAAAAAAGCATTAAGGCTTACAAGCTTTTACAGGATTAGGCATCGTAAGCTTTTACCTCTGTTGCTCATATTAAATAGCATTGAACAGTTAAAAGACAGACGTTTCAGGGGATTACATAAAGGAAACAGTTAATGTCCATGTTATTCTCTATAAGGCTGCTTAGCTAGCTGTAGATAAACAGCTTTTTTAGAACAGTTAGTTCAGATCCTCTAATCCATGGGTTTTTAAACTTTCTCTGTCCAGGACAAAATACATTTTGTCTTTACCTGGGAGTAAAATGAGCCACACTTGTTATATACTGTAAGTTAACATCTTTTCTCTTTGGGATCTTTAAAGGAGAACTGCGGTCAATTTTAACATTGAGCTAATTTTGCTGGAGTGCTGTCAATACAGAGCTAAGAGTGCTGTCAATACAGAGAACAACGACAAAAATCGGTGTTGCCTACACCGTGTTATCCTCTTTTTAAAATTTGCACCCTGTTGACTTCAATGGGGCAAGTTTTAAACCAGCTTTTAGCCTCTTAACATCATTGATGTGTCATTACAAGTGCACTGCTAATGTGAGTGATTCCTTCAGAGTGATCACGGGTGAATCTGACTGCAGTAGATGTGAAAGATATTAATAAAAATGATGTTATTTCAGCCAGCGCACATACCTGTATTTACATCCTGTTTTCGGTCGAAGTCCACAGTAATCGATTGTCGAGTTCACACGCATAGGTTTAGTTACCTATGATCACGCGTGTGAACTCGACAATCGATTACTATGGACTTCGACCGAAAACAGGATGTAAATACAGGTATGTGCGCTGGCTGAAATAACATCATTTTTATTAATATCTTTCACATCTACTGCAGTCAGATTCACCCGTGATCACTCTGAAGGAATCACTCACATTAGCAGTGCACTTGTAATGACACATCAATGATGTTAAGAGGCTAAAAGCTGGTTTAAAACTTGCCCCATTGAAGTCAACAGGGGGCAAATTTTTAAAAGAGGATAACATGGTGTAGGCAACACTGATTTTTGTCGTTGTTCTCTGTATTGACAGCACTCCAAATTTACAAAAAAATGATAGACCGGAGTTCTCCTTTAAGATTAAATGAGTTGCACTATAGACAAATTCTTATAGAAATCATCATTCTTCCATGGGCCTAAAAAACATTAAATTAAGTTTATTTGACAAAGTTCGGGAGGACCACGTTCAGGTAAACCATCCAATCAGCGCAAGAGGAAGCCGGTATATGTAGTCGTCCCTCACATCTGTCCAGCAACAGTTCTGCAGCATCCCTCCACCACCCCATCGCCAAACTCTTGGCTGGTTCCTATCCCAACCAAGGAGGGGGGAGTACTCTGGTTTTGGGCCAAACTCTGAGCTTGGAGCCCTTCTCCGGACAGCACGCCAAATTTACTATGATTTCATGTACATGTGAACTTGTGAAACTGGAACCAGATTGACTTGCAATAAATCCTCATGTTGCTTTGTAAACCCTAAACAGAATTTTACCATGGCACACATAATTTCAGCCCGAAATACCATTGTTTATAACCTAGTTCTGACATGAAACTCTAGATGGCGCAGGCTGATAAGTCTTTGACTCATTTGGCAGTGATCAGATTATCTACATGGCACAGCTGATTGGTTGCTGTTGCATCAACGTCCAATGAGCTGCGGCTCGACATTCAAACAAATACCAGGTTGTTGCTGGTAGCAGTATGCAGCATGCTTTTAGAAACCCTCCACCTTCCCCAGCTCCACCTGCATAGTGTGTATATGTTACTGTATGTGTTACATGTGCAGCAGTAGCAAGTCTCGGTACTTGCTCTGCAGCAGCGTAACAGATCTATTCCGCCAAGACCAAATACATTAACATTGCCAAATCCATTACCATGCTAATCTCTATTACCATACCAATCTCCCAAGAGTTGTCATGACAGAGCTAAAGTTATTGTGTTGTGAAGATAAGAATTTAATAGTTTTATAGTAACAATAACTGCAGTAACTATATGGTAGTTAGGTGAAGTTAGTTAGTACGCTTTGCATGCCAATATTACATGGCAAAAATATAACTCAAACCTCTGCAAAACTTCATGAAATTTCAGTCAGCTTAATTTGCGATCAGCTCTGAGTTCTCTGCATGATCAGAATCTGTGTATGTCTTCAGCTCCGGGTTTCATCAGGCCGGTAACAGGCAGAAGAATGACAGCTACAGTAATACCCCTGGGTTTTCTCTGCTCATCTCAGGGCACTATTGCTGTCTCTCCCAGCGCTAACCATGCACAATTCCATTAAACTGTCACATCTTTCTGAATGACTTTCCTCTGTCCGAGGGAAAACCACATCTTCACTGGCACAGTACTGAGAGAGAGCAAATAAACAGTAGTCCTAGTTGCTCAGTTTTACCATCAGCATGATCATGATAAAACAACATAAAGGTCACTTGTTTTGAAAGCAAGTTTAAGTGCACAGAATACAGTGGGGATTTCTTTAAGACTGCAAGGGAAGCTCGGCTTCATCTGTAATGTCAAAAAATTAATGGTCAAATATGTATTATTGTGTTAACATTTTACTGACTAAAAATGCAATGAGTTCGTTCAGAATCAGTTACATATAGAAGGTCGGTTGAAGCCCAGCGTCCATTGACTTCTATGGGGCTGCTTTGAACAGTTTTTTTTCAGTGCTACGAAACTAGACGGTCATTGGATAAATGCTGCGATTATGTCCCGCCCACGGACGCTCAGCGTCTCTGGGGGTGAATGGGCTGGCCTGGACTCCGAGCTTCTGCGTGATGATTGGAGGGTCTGTCGAAAGGCTGCATCTCCTTTTGATTGACAGCGATTTCATGCAATAAAAAGTCGCTGATGCTAAAGCTATTTGAGCTCAGTCCCATCACGGATTTTTCAGGTATAGTCGAAAGACAAACTGCATTTCTTGATATTTGCTTGTCGAAATTGCTAGCCAATTTTCATAATACATTTCACACAATTATATATTTATACCTTTATTATATTATTACTTATTATATTTTTTTAATTATTATTAGTAATAATTATTAAAATAATAAAAAAATATATATTATTAATAGTATTATTATACTTTATAATATTATTATTTATACCTTTGTTATATTATTACATTTATACAATTATATTTAACTCTGCTGGCCATTGAGAGGACACTGGTCAAGTCACTGGAAAAGATGGCTAGATGGTACGAAAGGGTCACAGAGCATTTTCTTGAAAAGGAACGTAGAATTTATGTATAAATAAATGAACAATTTTTATGATGTAGGCTCAAAATGAGCTTCCCCTCTTTGAAAGACCAGCAGCCGCCACTGACAGAATATGCTAGGCCTACTTCATTTGCCGTTTTTGCATCAGTTGTGATCTTACAGACGTCAGTCTGTCAGCTTTATTAATGCCTGTTATTAGAAACTCAGGGACATTATTCTGCAGCTGGTGGAAGCACAGTAAGCTCAATAAATAGGGCTTTTACAAGACGAGGAGGGAGCATCTACGGGGTGTGTAGCGGACCATGGTGATCTCATTCATATTCAAAGGTGCTCATGTGTGAAGTGTATACATGCAACAACATACTGAACCCTTTTATTCATGTACAACTTTAAAAATGTACAAATCGTTTCTGATCTCCTGAAGATTTGAAATAGCCAGAACCGGAGCCACTGTGGATGGTGGTGTGTTTCACTCATTTATTGATTTGTGAGTTTGCTGTCACAATAGTTCAACTAGTCTGTATAAATCCTAGAATGAAACTGTCATGATGTCAAATTAACTGTGTTAAATTAATGTGATGCTGTTAAACATATTTAAAATCATGTTGAGCAGACAGATGCTAAGGTGACAAGAAGCATCTGGAATCGATTATTTTGTCCCTCAAAATATGGCCTAGCAGTTGGAAATTTCCTTCACATGTTGTGTGTGTAAGCTCGCGCTCGATCGACCCAAAACCGGCATCCGACCAGCGCGGAAGGTCTTTACGTGTTACTGTCCTTTTCTCGAGGCAAAGTATTTTTTTGATTAAATGCAATAACGTAACAATATGTAACAATTTATTATGTCAGGTAAATGTATCATGCAGATTACATAATCAATTCAAAGATAATCGATACAAAACATCAAATGCTCTGGAATAGAGAGAAGATGCAAACCCAACATTAAGAAATACATGAGGCTGAGAGGTCTCACTCTCAGCCTCACGGGCTAATCTGAGATACAGAAAGGGCCCCGAATCCCCTGCTGCATTTCATTATATAGACAGACCTCTTTCACATGGAAACATGTACTAACAAAAGAAATTTGCATTCAGAGGTTGCACCTTTTGGGGGTGTGTGACCATTTGCCAGGAGATCATCTTCCTTTGTATGTCAGTTATATTTAAACTCTTAAAAGCCTTATTACCTTGTGTTTTACTTATTTGGAAATGAGACATTTGTACCAGTTGCAATGAGACATTTCAAATGATACTAAATATGTATAATACTCAATGTTAATCATTCACATTAAACTATACATTTTCTTGGGTGAATTCAGATGATCTGAGCATGAGAGAGAGGGGGTGAGAGAAGGGGGAAAGAGATGTAGATTAGGATGACTCGGAGGTGAGACTTTCGTCTCGATAGTGCACGAGGACTAGTTCAAATGTTACTTTCCAGAGAGGTCCTTTGTTCTCTCAGGGTCTGGTTGCTCTTCAACCAGACTGTCCGACATCTCCTAATTTCTCAATTCTTACATGTGTTACAGAGGAACAGTCTCTTTTGGTTATTTCTGCCAAACAAGAGCTTTTGCAAATCCTTGTAGTAGTAGTGACAGTTGGTTGTTACAGCAAGAGATGTTATTTACCATCCCTGTGTCTTGGAAACGTAATGTCATGTGGAGCACGAATCAAGTGTCAATATAAAGTGAAATAGTTTTTCTTGCAATGAAATTTTCTTGTCTTTAGTCAATGGCAAACAGATTGTGTTGATGAAATGCTTATTTGGGCATCCGAGCCTGACAATATGTTTGCCGGAGGATTGCTGTTGTTAAATTTTTTTTGACATTTGCTGTAGAGGCATTGAAATACTGATTGAATCTGGCTTTGCTGTGTTTTCAAACCATGAAGTCTTCCAAGATTTGCTTTAGTTTTTGTGTGACAATAAATTTGATAAAGTGTGCAATCATGTGCAACAAAATCATTTCATAAGATAATACAGCAATGTTAGCCTGGAAATCTAGTCGCACCCTAGCAGCAGCAAAATGTATTTTGCAGCCAGGGCAGTCTAGCAACTCTCCATAGACTTTCGAGCTGCAAAAACCTAAATTGGGTCAGGCCAATCACGTCGCGTATAGAGTAGGCGGGGCGGGCTTAACATAATGACGACAGAGTTGCGACGGTTACCTGCCACTTGAAAACAAAGAATGACGGCTGCTGCTGGTAAAATCTTTCGAATCGGCTTTGGCCGCGACTCTGGAGGACTTGGAGTTAGGTTTTTCTTTGAGAAAAAAGCAAAGAACGGCACTTAAGTCATTCTTAAAAAAAGGAAGATGTGTTCGTAGTTTTGCCGCCCAGATATGGCAAAAGTTGAATCTATCAACTAGCTCTGCTATTGGGAAAACGCTCTGGTTGGTTGAAGCGCTGTCCTATTGCGTGCAGAGGGAATTTGAAAGACAGCCGTTTATCCCGCCCCTCGGATTGAGCCGTGTCTATGGTGAGTTGCCAGACCCAACATCTTGATGTAGGTCTGGCTTGCCAGGCTACAGCAATGTCTCAGAAGGTTGCAATTGCCAATGAACTTTTTCAAATCAGTTTTACATTTAGGGGACAAAGCAATTTGTTTACATGTAACTTTGAAGTCAAGCAAGTTTAATTTGTAAAGTACAATTGACTAATCCCATAAAACACGTGCACATTCAAAAAAAGTCAAATAATTATCTTTGTATGCGTCGCTACAGCCTTATTTTTATTAACACTGAAGGCAAGGCTACTAGTATGATTTTTAAAGTGCAACCATTTTTCTAATCGCATCTCCTCCTCACAGACATGCAGTTATTGGATAAGCACAAAATATCTCGTTTTACTCAGCCTTTCAAAATAGCTCTGGGGTGTGACATCTAAAGATATTGGTCTGTGCATTGGAGTGGCCCTCGAATATTTCAGTTAGTTCTAGAGTAAACTGAAGTTGAATGTGTATAGAGTGCGTGTTGTTTATTCTAATGCAGATTAGCATGAAAAGCATGGAAATGAATTTAATTACAGGCAGGGAAACAGTCCAGTGGTTGTATTCAGTTCCAAACAATTCCAAGATAATTGCTTTATCATACTAATTCCCCTCATAGTTTCCAGCCCTTTCATTTAATCTAGTAGAGGATTTCATCTTAAAGCATTGGTCTCTATTTTTATACTATACTGTACTGTATGGCACATGCCATTTCAGTCACCTTACTATGTTTTCACATATTTTGTAGTCTTTCAAAACACAAATAACCTAATTTGTATATGAGAGCAATTCTATCAGCTGACAGGTCATAAAACTGAACTGTTCCTTCCTTCCCAAACTGCATAGTCTTATTGATGACGGAAGACTTGGGTGCTGTTTATCATTTGTGACCTGGATTTTCTGCTGAGTAAGAGACTCATTCCACCCAGCACTCCACTGAACACAGATATACGTTACAGTACCCTTTCCCTTATTCTTTTAGGCTTATAAGCAAAAGTGAGTTCTGTACACATAAACATTTCACATTGAATACAACATCTGCCCTATTGGATTCATGTCCTATTGAATTAATTCTTGTTTATTTCAAGCAAAAAGAAAATAAGCTCAATTCATATTATGCAGGCAAAAAAGATAGGGTCCTATCAGGCTGGTAAGTGATACATGTCCATTCTCTGTTTTTCATAACTGGATTATGAATCATAATGGCACCTACAACGGAGCATCGTCTTTGCTTGTTCATTTGTTTTGCTCTGGTACATATTTCATATAAATGGAGAGTGATGAGAGGGCAGAATTTCACAATTGAGATATCCATTTCAAATGACAACACTGCATGCTCTGAAGGGCCCTTTAATTTTCCTCTAGCCTCTGCAAACCAATGAAGGGAGAAAATTATAAAGAATTCAGCAGTGGCCACTGGTCAGCAGCAGCACAGTTTGCGGGCACATTTTTGACCCACCTTCAAAAGGAGCTGCAGGCTATTGCTGCCCGACACCGTGAGCAACTAGCTGTTACACTCCTCAGTAATAATATTTCATGAGCCAAGGATCATAAACAACTGTAAGCTTCTGTCAAGCAACCAAGGTAAACGTAACTTCTCTCCATTCCGAATGGTTTAGAGTTGCCATGAAAAGATTGACAGTTTAACATTAGAGGCATTTAGACTCTAAAATTATTCTGAAGCATTATTGAATATCTGTTTCATCTTTCAAAAGGTCTTTGAAAGATGAAATCCCTTTAGATTAATCCTTAATAGGAAGGAGTGACGTGATTGATAGATAGATTGAAGTTCATTTGCTAATCATTTAATTTTCAAACTCTTTTAGACATATTGAAGCTTTGAGACTCTTTGAGGCTTCTCCAAGAGTATTTATTCCTGAAAGATAATTGATGATAGATAAAGTAATTAATTTGTTACAGACAAATGCTCTTCCTCTTGGGCCTCTGCATTTATAAAAACTATGAATAGATGTCACTTTAATTTTTTTCTTTTATGAAGCCTTTTTTTCTCTCTCTCAACCACATCTCTATCAAAAGAAATGAAAGCACCAGTGACACCTCTTGACATGTCCCAGATATCATTGGCTGACAGGCAGTGTGGCGCTGCAGGCGACTCACTCCCCAGCGTTGACAATACTGTCTAAAACTGCCGCTTCCATATGTCCATTGAGCCCACTGCGGAACGAGGCCTGAGTGTCTTGGCTCGCAATGTGGATGTTCGCACGTTAATGCCAAAAACTCTTGAGAGGTTGTCAAGGGAATGTGTGATGGGGGCAAAAGGTTCAAAAGGAGAAAATGGCCATATGTATTTAAAGGAACCATTTATTTTGACATGACCAGCTTGAGTGGCTGTCATGCTGAGACTGTTTTTGTGTTGTTGTTTGTGTGTGTGTTTGGAAAGCCCACCAAGCCACTGGCAGATCTAGGTCTTTTCTATTGTGCAAGAAATTGCTGTGAGTCACCTTTGAGTCACATCAGCTACAAGTCTGTTGATGTTATGCATGATATGATCATATATTACAGTCTTACAGGACCAATGGGCAGCTGTACATCCTGCAAATCACCAATTACATATTTCCCGCCAATTGTTGGTATCCTGATGCTATTATTTTCAGTAGTAGTTCTTTGAAGATTTTGTAATATTTTAAAGTTTGCAAAATTCATGCCATGCAGTAGCTGTACTACTCTTTTCTAACTAACTAAAGCAGTAATGCGACACATCTCTGCTGTTGCATCTAGCAGGATCTGACATTTTGCAAACACCTAATTATGTTCTAGCATCACTCACTCATTATTGTTTGATCATCAAATGTCCACTATTGAAGTGGATAGCAGCTTTGTCAATTGACTGCTGCCACTGACTTCTGTGTAGCAAATTGTACAAATCATTTATAGACTCACTTTTCACCTGTCAGGTTTGCAATGACATGCAGAGTTGGTCTAAATGATTTCTGCTCTATAAATCGAGTGTTTATTATGTGTAGGGTAGCCATTTGAACAAAGATAAATATGATAAGTAATACTGGCCCTCATTCAAAGATTTTTGCTGCTTATTTAATTTACTTAAATAAAAAGAGCTAATGCAGCATAATTCTTGAAGCATCATTCTCTTTGCCAAAATGGTACTTTTAAGGCACACACACTTGTAAACATAAATAAATTAAAGCATGATTGCTTATATAGATCACAATAAGCTGTGTACCATTAGGCTGACTACCATTTGTTCGTACTGAATTTCGAGCTAGTGTTAACGTTATTGGATTGGTTTGGCATTGCATTGACAATCTAATTGTCACGTGTCAGTGCATGTTTGGACTTTCAGTTTGTGTTTTGATTGGTTCCTGTTTTCATTTGTTCTTTTCCCGCCACTCCTTCATTTCTATGGTTACTTTCATTAAGTTAATTTGTCCCAGCTGTGTATGCTTAATTATCTTGTTTCTGTTTGCTATTTAAGATGCACCCTTTCTAGTTGCCCTTCTCTGATCTCTGTTGTGTTTATTTGTGTTTTCTATGCCTGTCAGCTTGTTCCAGATTACTATTATTAAAGTTTGAGTTTGTATGAATAATCAGAATCTTCAGTCTGTTCCTGAGGAAACCACAGTGTGACAAGATCGGACCAACCCAAATGGATGAATGGGTAATGTTCATCTCCGTGGCTCAGGAGAGCCACAACCTTTTAGAGTTTTCGAGGGAGTTTCTCTGGCTTGCCATCACCAGCTCCCTTGATAACAACACTCTAAGGACCCTGTTCCAGATCGGGGCACCTTTCCACCACCCCATTAACCTGCCAGACACCACAGAGCTGGACTGGAGGGAAACCTTGATTTGGTTTCTGGAGAGCGCTGGGTCCCGGTCTGGAACCAAGCCCATCTTGGAGTCCCTTCCAGAGTCTCGTCCCGTTGAGACCTCCCTTCCAGAGTCTCGTCCCGTTGAGACCACCCTTCCAGAGTCTCGTCCCGTCGAGACCGCCCTTCCAGAGCAACTACACGTCATGCCTGAGTCCTCGTCTCCGGCCAAGATGGCCGCCGCCGCACCTGAGTCTCCTGTCCCTGTCCTCGTCCAGAGGAAGTGGATTTGATAGACTTCGATACCGATATATCCTGTCCACCTCCCATTATAATTTCCTCATCCATACCTCTGCTGCTTCCTGTCAGCCCCTTTGCTCTCCCTTATTCCGCCATCAGTGTTGTGGGGTCACCGTGGGTCTGCCAGTCTCCAGCTCCATCATGGTCGGTGGATCCCGGTCTCTGCCTCTGGCCTCCGCGACCAGGACTCCTCCTCGGCCCGTCGGTCCATTAACTCCTCCTTGGCTCCCACCTACCTCATCTCCACTGTGGCCCATCAGTCCACCAGCTCCTCCGGGCTCCCTCGTCCCTCTGGCTGCGCCTTGGTTGTTCGTCGACCTGCCCTCGCCTCAGTAATACATTCCTCTGGCTTCACCTCATCCCTTTGCCCCTCTGGCTCTGGACTCCTCGCTCCCCCTAGCTCCACCGTGGTCCTCTGTCATTCCGGCTCCACCGCGGCCCTCTGGATCCCCGCCTACGCCTCGGTCGCCAGAGCCATCGGCATCGCTATGTCCCTCCAGATCCTCAGCATTGCCTTGGCTCGTCAGCTCTCAGCTCAACACTTATTTTTATATATATGTATGTATGTATATGTCATCCTGGTTGATTGTCAATATTGTCAACAACTTTCGTTTGACTGATCAAGCTATTATGTAGCTATGAGTAACAAAATGCTTTCTCTGTGTCCAGATTTGACTGTAATGCAAAAACTGACGATTCAAATCAACATAACTCCACTTTGACAAAAAATTGTCAATATCTTAATATACATATCCAACTGCAAAACCAAACACAAAGTAACTATTTATGTCTGATTCAAATGTTCCCAGCAATCAGGGGCATAACATACACATTACAGTTACAAGACTACATGAATAATTGTTCTTGGCATTCACTGAAACAGGGCATGGTATTTCCTGTTCCCAGCATGCTTTGCATGGTAATGGATGAGGTAAATGTTTAAAAAAATGTTATTTGTTTGTGACCAAGATTGAATCTTTTTAGTGTTTAAAGTCAGTATGAAATTGTAATTGTGATTGTCTTTTCTTCTCTATTGTGACATATACTAGTGAAAAAGATTCTCAAACGAAATTGATTGGATTGACAGGTTGCTGGAGGGGATGGATTATTGTCCTGCCCTTGCATAGTTGAACAAGTCATCAGAAAAGAGATGTTGTTGCATTTGTTAAAGATAATGATGTTTTTGATTAAATATTATGAGTGCACATGAATGATGTGCATGGATTAATCATTTATAATAACACAATTATTCCATAAAAAACAAGAGTGGTTGATTTCATGGTGATTTTGATGTCCTAGTTATGTTGGGATTGAGAACTTTTCTGTTATGTTGGTATTTTGAGGGTTACCATTAAACTGAGTAAGGTGGAGATTGTGCTTAGGTTGAGAGTGGCTACATAAGGACTGAAGCGTATGATTTGCTCAGTGAGCAATTACTGTGGAAATGCAAGTGCAATGATTCTCTTTTTTTTTTTTTTTTTGGAAAACTGAAAGATCATTATTTGAGTTACTTTATCATTTCTTATTTTATTGGACTCAGTTCAGTTACAGCAAGTTTCTTCTGCACAAAGTAACTGAATTTACATTCAAAATAAATAAAATAAATTTTCTAAATTCTCTACAACCACTGTCTACAGCTGATCCAAAAGACTAATTCTGCAATGCTTCTGTGAAAACAGAAGCAATGAAGCCCATGTGCAGGTGTAAAAGTACTCTATACTTGCTTGGTAAAGCAGAACAATCACCCACTCTATGAGCTAGTGCCAAATAACTGGAAGGAAATCAAAGATATATTCCAAAAAACAAATAACGTCTGTCTGCACGGCACAGTGCAACTATATTTTTTTTATGTCTGCAGTTATAAAACAAAAATATATTTGTTGAGCTGACTGAATTTAAATGGAGAATCCTAAAACTTAATTGCAAAGCTATATTTTTATGTAGATTCAATAAAATAGACTTTCTCCTTCTAAATGAGCATATCAACAATATATGAAGACAGCTGTTGTTTATCCTTCTCCAGTAGCTTTTGATAAAGGATATGCACTCTTAATTATTTCTCATAGGGTGCAAGTAATCTTGATTTATATTTCATTTAACAAAAGAGTGGTGGTCAAGGCTGTCGATGTGAATATTATAATGATAGCCATTCATTGTGAGAGTAAGCACATTTCTATAAAAGGCTGAAGCCAACAATCGACTGCCTGAGGCCGGAGAATAGTTTCACTCTGTAAAATGGCCTTTTTCTCAGATCTCAGAGGTCATTTGTATGTTCTCTTTTTTTAACATGTAGCTACAGGCGAGTTGAACTGTGAACCCAAGTGTAGATATTAATGATCTTTCAACATGGAATCCCAAAAAGAAAATGAAAAAATCAGCAAACAACTATAAAAACAAGACTCTGCAAAAGACGAGGAAATGCAAAGGGTAATGCAGCTTAGATGCCAACGATAACAAACATTATTGGTTCTCTCAAGTCATGGGACAGGTGAATGAGATATGACAGCAACTCTTGAGGGGTGGATTTTTTTCATTTCCATTTATGTTGTGATTCATTATAACTCCCAACAGAAATGTAAATGGCAGTAGCAGATGCCAGAATCTCAGCAGTGTAAAAATACCGTTTGCACAGAGATTAATGACATGCAGTACATAATAACAGCCTCGCTCTGTACTCTGTAACAAGCACGGGTGACAAATGCTCTGAGCACAAACCTCCATTACTCATTCCAGTATCAAATGTCCATCTCTTCCACAGTGAGAGATGACAGCGCCACCATTGTGTTTGTGTCAGACACCTCTCTTTGAACCGCAGAATCTTAGTGCTGAGGTGGATCTGTCCCACTCCTCTCTTGTTCAAATTGGATTTCTTCCCCCTCTTTGTTCCTATTTAAGCTACAGGGGTTGATGTCAGATCTCAGGCCTGCTGTTGAAATAAATTTCTTGTCAGCTGAGCTTTTACACCATGCCATTTGCAGGGATTTACGATGGAAGCTGTTTTGTGGCATGATACATACATTTCTGTTCTGCATCAGGGCACTTAGTGCTTAAGGAGCTCTACAATTCTGGCCTCTTATATATTTTATGTAGCGCATGTGTTTAGCTCCTCATTTGCAAATGTCACACGGAGACTGGGTTTTTCACAGAATAGTAGAAGAATAGAATGAATTTAATCAATATCACATAAGCAAGAGTGCTGTTTTTATTCTGAATATCTGCAGATGCTTATGATCCAGCCATGCTGATATTAGGTAAAACAGCACTATTGTGAGTGTGACATTATTTTTATATAACAAGATGTTAATATCAGGTAACTTAAATTTTAGACTCGCAACACAGTTGTTGCCAGTTACTAGGTCTATGAAAAAAAAAAAAAACTTAAATCAAACCACACGCTTGCAAAATAATTTGATCTTTTCTGAGTTATTAGATATTATGGTTTCACTTTATTTTAATGGTCCCTTTAACATTCTGTTGACAGTAAGTTGCACCTACATGTCTACTAACTCTCATTAGAGTGTTAGTTAAGTATTAATAGACTGGCAGGTTAGATTAAGTTGACATGTAGTTGCAAAGTTACTTATAGTCAGTAGAGTGTCTGTTGGAGGACCATCACAATAAAGTGTTTGCAGATATTAAGCAGTCAGTCTACTTATACTCCAATGAAAGTTAGTTGACATATAGTTAAAAAGTTACTTATAGTCAACAGCACGTTCAAAAGGGACCATCAAAATAAAGTGTTACCGATATTATTGTTATATATTCAAATTATTATGATAATAGATGCATGATAATATACTTGCAGTATGTCTATTCATTTTCATTTATAGCTACACTGTAAAAAAAATACCGTTAAATTTACAGTAACTTAACAATTAGCCAGTAAGTTACTGTGAATACTTTTTACAGTAAAGGTACCGTATCTCCATTTACAGTATTTTGTGTATTCACTGTAAAATAAAAAACAATTAAATACTGATTTTAGTTGTATTTACAGTATTGATTGTTTTACTGTAGAAGAAATATTAAATAAATACTGTGATTTCAATTGCATTTACAGTGCTGGTTTATTAACTGTACAAATAAAAACAGTTAAGCACTGTTTTTTAATGTATTGTATATGGCAATACAGTACTATTAACAGTATGTGCAGATATACTGAAAATATATTTTAGTGATTGATTTTTTAGCATTACAGTCCATCTGAAACAGATCGGCTTGCAATACATAAAGTAATAGATACTTTTATAATGGTGTATACAGCATTTGTATTGATGCAGCATTTCTAAACACATTCTTTTTGCATACTTCTCTTTTTCTTTCATGTTATCATTACTCATTTATAGAAGTAAAGTGCCAAGCTTGTGCACTTAACTTAATATCTGTTCCACATAAATGTGGTTTAATAATAAATACTTCATTATTTCAGGAAAACCTGAACTAAAGCATCTATACACACTTTTATTGAATAAAGAAGTTTTTAACCACGCCAGTCTTCACAGTTTTCATAAGTTCACAGTGTGATGTTCCCAACAAAGAGGATGAGGCAATCAGAGGCAGAAATGGAAGCCTAAATTATATTATATTCATACATGACATTTACAAATTAATGCAATGGAGAAGTTCCTATGTAATCTGGAGTGCACAGCAGGTGTATCTATCTACAGATGGCAAATACCCACTGCTGTCTCTGTAGTAAGCCTGGAACAAAAACACTCACAAAGAATGCCAATTCTGGAGGCAACACATCATCAAGAATGCGTAAAGACAGCACTATATGTGCCAGAATAGTTAAAAGGGTGTCCCAGCAGTGCTGGCACTCTTTGTGTAGCCACATGTTTTTTCTTTTCTTTCAATTCTCTGTCTAAAACTCAAATATGGCACAGAGCAATACTCGTTATTCCATGCATGTGATCTCTATTTCACCCATGAAGAAAGTCCCATATGCACGCTGAACTGTGGCGGTATGCTGATGTTTCCCATCTGTGACCAAGAAAAAGTGATTGCGCTTAGACACAATTAGAGGAGTGAAACGAAGAATTAGGCAAGGACACTGGCCTATGCGGAATACAAAACAGGTAAACAGAGAGAAAAACTCATCAGTCAGTATTGCATTGGTCTGAGTAGGGATTCATTAATGAGAACAATGAGAACATGAACACTTTTTTTAGTCTTACTCAAAAACAAAGCCACCTTTAAATAACAAATATTACACATTTAGAATAATATTACATTATAAAAGCTGTGAGATTTCAGTATCGGTGCCGGAACCACAAATTATGGTTATTACTGGTTGTAAACGAGGTATCAATTTTTTGAAGATGGTTTTAACTCATTCACACCAAAGCTTAGGATTCTTCTAAGCACTGTCAATGGCTCTGGAAGATGACTGAGATATGAAAACTGTGATTATTGTCCTTCTGTAGCTTTTATACCAAAATTTGAACCATACAGACTATAGACTAAAGATGCATAATATCAATGAAAGGACTATAATTGTAAGTTATAGAATGGACTATATATAGAACATCGGTGTGTAATTCAGTTTAGATCAAAGTGGTTAAACATCAAGCAAATCTCCGCTTAAATTCTTGGTGGTGCAACAGTTTGCGTGCATCTTCAGAATGTAACGCAATCAAATTGAATGAAATGCTCTCATCTTTCTTTTCAAACCTCTGTATGAGAAATGCTAATTGCTTTGAACGCCCCCTTGGAGTAATGGGACTTGTAATTACGGTTTAGCACCAGACAGACTCTTCTTGCTAGCTGTTAATTACTCTTTGCTAAAGATGAAGAGACTGAAGATAAGCGTTATAATCACAGCTGCTGTTTGAAGAAGGATGTTGTGTGTTGTGACTTCAGAGAGCTGGGAACATCAGTTGCCAAAACTGTCTGCCCCCCGGGTCGCAGAGAAATCTCTGTGGATGTTCCAGGGTGACCCTGGCCTCAAAAACCCAAGCGCTTAATAGAAGTTGCTCAGCATGAGACCTATACAAATTCAGCACATCAAATAATACGCAAATTGCCATGTCAGTTGCTTAATTGGTAACACTTTACGGTGGCCCAGTATTGCACAAGACAACGAAATTTAAAAAGCAAACATAAGTTTACAACACAACGAAAACAAGCCATAGCACAATAAATCAGTCTTACCAATACAATGGAATTTGAACATGTCTGTTTTTAAATGTTATAAATAATTTTAATTAATACAAATTATACGTTTTAACCCCTTGGTGGAATTGGCAGACGTTCCCTCAGGCATCATGCTCCGTGGTGGTGCGTCAAAGCATTCTCGAGTATAAATATGCAGCTAGGTGATTTTGAATTAAATATTTCATGTTGATATACAATGGTTACATACTATTAAAACTAATTGTGGCATTGATATATTTGTAAGAATGACAACTTTATAGAACAGTGGCACATAAAACAAACTTTACCGCGCTCAGAGAACCCCTAGTGGACCGTTGTGTTGTTGCTTGATTTCGTTGTGTTGTGGCTTGTTTCCGTTGTGTTGTGGCTTGATTTCGTTGTGTTGTGGCTTGTTTCCGTTGTGTTGTGGCTTGATTTCGTTGTGTTGTGGCTTGTTTTCATTGTGTTTTGGCTTGTTTTCATTGTGTTGTGGCTTGATTTCGTTGTGGTGTGGCTTGTTTTCATTGTGTTGTGGCTTGATTTCGTTGTTGGCGGCTTGATTTCGTTGTTGTGGCTTGATTTCGTTGTGTTGTGGCTTGATTTCGTTGTGTTTTGGCTTGATTTCGTTGTGTTGTGGCTTGATTTCGTTGTGTTGTGGCTTGTTTTCATTGTGTTTTGGCTTGTTTTCAATGTGTTGTGGCTTGATTTCGTTGTGTTGTGGCTTGCTTTCATTGTATTTTGGCTTGTTTTCATTGTGTTGTGGCTTGATTTCGTTGTGGCTTTTTTTTATTGTGTTGTGGCTTGATTTCATTGTGTTGTGGCTTGATTTCGTTGTGTTGTGGCTTGATTTCGTTGTGTTGTGGCTTGTTTTCATTGTGTTTTGGCTTGTTTTCGTTGTGTTGTGGCTTGATTTCGTTGTGTTGTGGCTTGCTTTCATTGTATTTTGGCTTGTTTTCATTGTGTTGTGGCTTGATTTCGTTGTGTTGTGGCTTGATTTCGTTGTGTTGTGGCTTGATTTCGTTGTGTTGTGGCTTGCTTTCATTGTATTTTGGCTTGTTTTCATTGTGTTGTGGCTTGATTTCGTTGTGTTGTGGCTTGATTTCGTTGTGTTGTGGCTTGATTTTGTTGTGTTGTGGCTTGTTTTCATTGTGTTGTGGCTTGATTTCGTTGTGTTGTGGCTTGATTTCGTTGTGTTGTGGCTTGATTTTGTTGTGTTGTGGCTTGCTTTCATTGTATTTTGGCTTGTTTTCATTGTGTTGTGGCTTGATTTCGTTGTGTTGTGGCTTGATTTCGTTGTGTTGTGGCTTGATTTTGTTGTGTTGTGGCTTGTTTTCATTGTGTTGTGGCTTGATTTCGTTGTGTTGTGGCTTGATTTCGTTGTGTTGTGGCTTGATTTCGTTGTGTTGTGGCTTGATTTCGTTGTGTTGTGGCTTTTTTTCATTGTGTTGTGGCTTGATTTCGTTGTGTTGTGAACTTATGTTTGCTTTTTACATTTTTAAATCAATGTTGTGTGTCTGGGCCACCGTACTTTACAATACTGTTCCGCCATTAATAAATAACTACACAGGAACAAACGAGTAACACATTATTAACATTCTAGTAACTATCAAGGAACTCTGATTAACGATTTCTTCTGATGGATTTGGTAACACTTGAATCATTACTAGTGGGTTACCATGATTTTTACTTTAGAATTTTTACATCATGCATTATTCACATTAATTATAAACCTGTAGGCCTATATAGGAGTTCTTAGTATTCCTCTGGGAGGCATGAAAAAAAAAAGTTAGCTAGTGAACTACCTCATTCAACTGAGTGCTACTACTTACTAATTTGTTAATCAACGTTTCTTTTTAGTTAATACTTGAATGTTAATTTTGCATTCCTCATTTATTCCTGTGTAGTTATTCATTAATGATGGAACAGTTACCCCTCAATCAAAGAGGCGGAAAGCAGACCTGGGAATTTATGCAGCTTTAACACTGTTGGGTTGGGTTGATTCTCTGGCATTGAGACAGCTTTTCCTCATGAAATAATGTTAAATGAATAAAAACAGTCAGAATTTTGCCTACAGCAAACATCAGCATGGAGTTTCAGCCAGTAAATCAATTTATTTACCCATTCTGTGGTTCTCTGGAATACTTGATTCTGATTGGTCAATCGCTGTGTTCTGCAGTCTGATATTTTCTAATATTCGTCTTCATCATGGCAACGCTGTATATCAGACCACACTTCTTTCATCACACTATATTGACTCACTCTCTCCCTCATCATTTAAATTCCATCTTGTGACTCAATTAACGATTATAGTGAAAATGGCCACAGAGGACTTCGGTATTAATATTACTGTTTCTGGGTTCGTAATGTTGCATGGCTGATTGCTTTGTACAATGAAATGGATTATTTTTTTTGTAGAGAAAGATTATTTACAGGTAAAATTATGAAATCATTTAATCAATATTTAAAGTGAACCATAATATCAATTATTATTTTTTTTTTTAAGGAATTTTGCAGCATTTTTTGGTCATGATTTATCCGACCAAAATAAATATTTTTATATACTTATATATTATATTACGGTATATATTTTTCTTGTGCCCTTGTAATCTTAAAGTAATCAAAATAACATCACCTCTTCTCTTCTCTTCTCTTCTCTTCTCTTCTCTTCTCTTCTCTTCTCTTCTCTTCTCTTCTCTTCTCTTCTCTTCTCTTCTCTTCTCTTCTCTTCTCTTCTCTTCTCTTCTCTTCTCTTCTCTTCTCTTCCCTTCCCTTCCCTTCCCTTCCCTTCCCTTCCCTTCCCTTCCCTTCCCTTCCCTTCCCTTCCCTTCCCTTCCCTTCTCTTCTGATGTTGTGTTTTTCGGAGCGAGGCCGGGACAACCTATAACTCACATGAGACCACAGCAATATTAAAAGACAATAATTCAATGATTCAATTAATTCCCGATGGACAAAATCAAGTCCCGCCCTATACATGTTTTGTTGTTAAAGAAGCTTTTTAACATCACAACAGAAAAAAAAAACAACTGTTGCAAGTTCTGTTTCATGCTGACTTTAATGAAATTTATTTATAATCCACAAGAAAATATTTTATTTTCATTTTACATGTGTAATTTGTTTTTGTCAGATTCATATATTCATATATTCTCCTCCAGCAGCCTAGCCTAAGAATATGAGATGAAGATGACTTGATGTGGTGCCTAAATGTTTCTGCAGAGGGAGGAGTAAGTGGACTTCCTGGCAGAGGCAAAGCTTTCCGTATTTCATCGCCTCTTCGCTGCCAATACAGCAGAATCATAACGGCAGATAACTATATCAGCACTATTTAAAAGATAAAGATGCCAAAGTCTGCACAGTTTCTTTGTAGAGGAACCAGTCATCGCTCAAACGGTATGTTGTTGTAACCGATCCCTTCCATATCACAGTAATTGCAGTGATGGGAGATACTGCTACCTGTAAATATGACGAGGGCTGCTGACAGCTTTTGTGAATCATTGAAGAGATTAATTATTACAGGCGGCTCTGTGGGCTGGGACATGCAGACACACAGACTGCACCTGTATTCTATTCCAACGCACACCCGTCCTCTTCCTGTGTGGCTAATGGCGTTGTCCTGGCAAAATTAATTAACTGATGTACTTCCGTCTGTCAGGAGGCCCTGCACAATTAATCACGTGAACGAGACAATGCAGGGCACCTATAAATCCAATTCACAAGTTTGTTGCGCTGTGTTCAGCCCTCAGTCTAAGCCCTATGGATTAGATGTCAAGTGGCTCATAACTCAACAGAAGGTGCAGTAAAATCAAGTCCATCTTAAACCAAAATATGCCTTTGGGTGTCTAGGGGTAACTTGTCTCTCAATTTGATGTTAGTGCTATAAAGTGTTCACTGAGAACCTGTGGCTTTGCTTCATGCAGGCTTCCTCATTTAAATGAAATAACCAACGCTATCTCACGACCAATTCGTACGAATTCGTACGAGTGATAAAAAGGTAGCTAATTCCTATGAATTCGTACGACCTCACTCGTACGAATTTGTACGATTCGTCTAAACCCACGTGATGGGTAGGTTTAGGGGCGGGGTCAGGGGTAGGTCATTCCTATGAATTCATACGAATTGGGCAATTCGTAAAATATGTACGATTTAGCAAAAATCTTACTAATTTGTACGAGTGAGGTCGTATGAATTCGTACGAATTAGCCACCTCGTAGAATTCGTACGAATTGCTGTGAGATCAGGCTGAAATAACACAAGAAGACAGCTTCTTCTTGGCATGGAAAATAAAGTATCAATGGGCTTGCAGATCCACAGGTGCACAAAAAGCTTGCTTTCAAAACCATCCTATATGAAAATAGAGTGAGTAATAACCTAAAATAGACATTAGATTTTGCACATATGTTTGTATTTCAATGGATGTTGTATCCTAACTGTGGTAGTATACTAAAGTGGTAGTGCACACATCTTGACCATAGAGATATGCTAAGGATACATTATCAACATCTTTGACATTCCACCCACATACTGAAATGCTATAGTTTCTGACCTGTGTGTCTATTTTTTAAAGATGAAAACACATTTATAGAGTAACAATAGGTGATCTGATGTCAGCTATTGTGACCTTATTGTGGAGGACTTCTAAATAGTTTTTGATTCACATAGGAATTCATGAACATATGGCTTTCTCCAAAGTCCTGTTAAGGCATATCAGTTCACTCATTCAGCCATGTTTTTAATGCCCACAGGCAACTATTTCCAGCCATGTTCATCTCATATTTACTTGAATGGTGAAAGAGAGAAATCTATTGCAGTTTGTTAGAATTATATTTAAATAACATATTCCAAATCAGGAATCATATCTGACAACAACAAGATCATAAAATGTGCTAATGATTTTGTCTATTCATATATGTACTGTACTGTCTCTTTGTACTTTTCCAAACAGACTTATGTTGACTCTGACTTACTGACTCTTATGCATCATTTAACTTACTAGTTTAAAAGTTATTTATATGATATGATACCTATTTAATACAACAGCAATGATCAATGAATATTAACTTCTTAAGATTACTCGGTGTAATACGTACAAAATATTGAAAACTTAAAGTGGTGGTATAAAGACTTATATGTGAAATAAGTCTTTGATGTCCCCATGGGGTATTTTGAGCTCAAAATACTCAAAATATCCCACAGATATTTGTATATAGCATGTTAAAATTGTCAGTTTTTGAGGGTGAGCAAAAACATGCCTTTTTGTGTGTGTCCCTTTAAATGCAAATGAGCTGCTGCTCCCGGTACAGAGGGCGGAGCTTCAACAGCTTGTTCTTAGCAGCTTCGATTACCTCACACAGACCTGCAATGAAAATTTCAAAAACTTTTAGCCTTTTATGTTCAAACCGGAGTCAGACAAAGATGGATAGACTAAAGAAGAAGTGACAACAACATTTCTGAATGTCATTTCTGAATTGTCTTCAAGTCATTGATTAGCATATTCTGTCATGATAATCTATAAATCGCATTCCCAGGGGTGGGGTTTATGTAAATGTTGGGGTTAGTGATGTCACTAACCCGGGAGGAATGTGGTGTAGTCCCAACCAGCCGTTTGTTGTAGTCCTTAAAAAGCAATTTCTTTAAAAGAAAATATCTCCCTTTGCTTTGAACTTTGAGCGTTGTAACTTTGCAAATGTTGTTTATGCTCAAACAGTAACATTACACACTAACTAAAGATAGAAAAGTGAAATCATAATCAACCTCCTCTTTGAGCCAATGCATCCTATGGCCCAAGCCTTGATTTGTCACACTCCCGATCAAGGCTTGGGCCACAAGTCAGAAATATTTCCATTTCTCATAAACATCTTATTATTAAAATGTAGTTCAGGGCTTAGATGAGGTTTAAATTTACCCTCAGACCATTGGATTCTACATTGGTCTGAAATATTTTTTTCTTTTTGTAATAGACAGAGAAAATAAAGAAATACGGGAATTATAGGTTTTGTGGAAATGAGCACAAACATCATTTAAAACACTGAAAAATACTTAGTCCCCACACTTTAGAAAAAACATTTTATTTACATTTACAGCATGTACCGTATGAACTACAATCTCTGGTATTTTATATTCTTTTCACGGTTAACGCTTAGTTAGCTGTATCCCCATAGCATTATGAATTGATCAGCAAATATGTAGTTTGACAGAAATATTATTGGTTATTTTCAATAACAGTTCTTGTAGAAATATGTCAATAAAGAGACATTCTCTTGCCAAAAAAATCGCTTCAGTTCAGCATAGAAATCCAATAACAAACAAACCACAAGAAGAAAACAAAAGAGAATCCGCTTAGTCCAACACCACAGATTTTCCATGTAGGCCATGTAGGTTTCAGTGAGCTAGTCATAGTAGCTTCTGTAACTGATGCAGTGCTCAGGAACACTGAAGCAGATAGGAGCAAGCTAGCATTCATGTACAGACCCTCTGAAAACAGAGACATTTTCATCTTTTTTTTTTTCAACAGCACAATGCTGTTTTTTTGTGTCCCAATTTATTCCATCGATTATGTACAATAAAAATGGTAGGAACATTTTTAATTGGATACAAAAACTAATTAATTGATTAAAAAACACATATGCTGGGAAGCAACAGTTTATCCTTTATGAAATGCTTAACATGTGGTTACAATTCATCTTCCAAATATGAATGGCAATGAGGTTGAAAATAAAAGACTGGGGCCACCAAAAAATTAACCATGTAGAATGAATTAAATGTAAAAGGAAACGTAAGATAAAAATTGACGCATTCAGTAGACGCTAAATGCTAAAATGTAAGAGTGCATCTTTACACACAAAATGCTGTCTGATGAATTCCCTGCTGGCAAACTCATCTACAACCCCAAATCCAGAATAGTTGGGACATTTTTTAAAATACAATCAAGAATTAGTGATTTGTGAATTCTCTTTCAACTTTATTTAAAGGTGCTCTAAGCGATGTTGGGTTACGTCACTTCTTGTTGACGTTCGAAGTATTGTCAAACAAAACGGAGGCTAGCTCGACCCTCCCTCCTCCTCATCCCGTCCCCTCCCCCTCCCTTCCGTGCTTCCTGAAACAGTCATGAATTCGGGACTTCGCGTGTTCCATCTCCTTTTCCCTCTTCTTTGCTATTTGTTCATCGGAAAGTCGTCTCTTTGGTCGTGTGTCGGCCATATCAAAATTCAAGTGAATATAATTCTAACGTTAGTCGTTGTCGTTGTCTAGGACATATCTCCTCTAGCTAACTTCCCCCTTCATGCTTCTCTCTCCTCCACTGTATGTCAATATAAACACATTTGGATTTTGACGGCTGCTACACACTCCAAAAAAGTTGGGACAGAGGCAAAATAAAAGTGAAAATCTCATAGAATATCCAAGTTAATCTCTTTTGAAACAGTCCACAATAAGTAGGTGAATTAGTAATAGATTTTAGGTAGGCTAAAGGTATTGTGACAGAGCGTAAAATGAACATCTCAGTCTTTGCAAGCAAAGATTGGCCATGGCTCATCCCTTTGTGCCAAATATCATGAGATAATTGTCAAACAATCACATTTCTCAATGCAAGATTGCAAAGAATTTATGTCTTTCACAATCTACCATACATAATATTGTGATTCAGGGAATCCAGAAAAATCCCAGTACATGTAGAGCAAGGCAGGAGACCTCCACTGAATGTGCGTGTGAGCCCTCAGACGGCATTCCATGAGAAACCGTCATGCTACTGTTTTTTAATACAGTGATGTGGGCTCGGGAGTACTTTGAAAAACCATTGTCACTTAACACAGTCTGCTGCTGCACCAAGAAATGAAACTCCAATCTGATACGCAAGGAGAAATCTATACATCAGTTCAATGCAGAGATGCTGCCGAGATCTCTGGGCCCGAGCTCATCTCAGATGTTCCAAAAAACAATGGAGATGAGTCCACATTTCAGCTTGTTGTTTGGGAAAAATGGACATTGAGTTCTCAGGCTGAAAGGGACCATCCAGATTTTTATCAGTAACAGGTACAAAAGCAAACATCTGTCCTAGTATGGGGAAGCATCAGTGCAAGCGGTATGGGTGCCTTGTATGTGTGTGAAGGTACCAATGACATGGAGGCATATATTAGAATTGCACAGAGACATTTAATGGCATCAAGATGACATCTTTCCTGGGAAGCAAGACAATGCCAGGCCTCATTCGGCATGTGCTACAACAGAGTGGTTTCATAGTCGATGTGCTTGACTGGTCCGCCTGCAGTCCAGATCTGTCTCTTACTGAAAATGTATGGTCCACCATGAAAAGGAGAATCAGGCAACTAGGACCATGGACTGTTGAGAAGCTGTCTTGTATCAGGCGAGATTGGGCAAAAAATCTACTTGCAAAACTTTAACAATTCGCATCCTCAATTCCCAAACTATTGAAAAGTATAATTAAAAGCAAAGGTGATGTGACACAGTGGTAAACATGCCTCTGTCCCAACTTTTTTGGAGTGTGTTGCAGCCATCAAAAACAAAATTTGTGTATATTAACAAAATATAATTAAGATGTTCAGTGAAAACATTTGAATTCTTTTCACTTTTGTTAATTAAATAAAGCTGAAAGAGAATTCACAAATAAGATTCTTGATTTTATTGCATTTTACAAAATGTCCAAACTTTTCTGGATTTGGGGTTGTATTTAAAATGAAACTTGTCAGCACATGTGATGAATTAGAGGTATATTCTTCATGTACTTTTCTGATGCCTTTGACATATGAACCTATTAGGTTTACTTCAGCAGTTGACTGGTGAGACCAGTATCACATCTTCTTATCATGCCGTCCAAAATGATTAAAAGGGGGGAGAGAGATATCACACATAAGCTTTTAGCAACTATTTTGAGAAAGCAATACACAAGCTGGTGAAAAACAGAATTTCATGGTAGAGCATACAACCCTTTGCACGTGTAGACTGACACAACGACACGTTCACACACTCGTCGTCATCATCATGTTAGGTGAGGTATGCAGTTGCCAGTCAAATAAACCATACAAGAGTTCTTTTCAAAATACCGAAAAACAGAATGAACGTAATATTCTATAGACAATGATAAAATAATAACTGATGGTACAGTATAGGGCAGATACAACTCACAAACATACAAAAGCACACATTCACAAGTAAAAAACGTGGTTAAAAAATCCCTTCAATTGAAAATACTCAAATAAACAATACACATTTTATGCACTAGGTGCACTCTGATTTTGTCCAGTGTGTTTTTTACTAGGTTATTGGTTTCCATAGTGACATTAACAGGCTATTTTTTGTTTCATTATTTATTTCCTCATAGCCATTTTGGTCTTAAAGCCGCAAAAATCATATTCCCTTGTCCTCAGCTACTCAGGGTCTTCATATCTTGTATTTCATGATCACATCCCACACACATGTGACATTGGGGCTATATTTGAACTACCCTAATGTTCACTGATGTATATAAATACATTTTTATATTTATAGGTCTGTGGCATTTACATTTATAAATATATTTACAGATTTTGGGGGGAAAAACAAAAATAAAATGCTGAATTTCAAATGCCACGTTTAGATAATTAGATAACTTGACTTAAGAACTGTAATTCAAGGCAATTATGCAAACCTATTTTCTGAATTGAAGTCAATTGATGTGTGTTCAGAACAATAGCTTCTATACTGTAATACTAGAAATGTTTCCTTTCACACTAGCTGCATTTGCAGAATAATCCAGGCCCTGATAATTAAAGCTTTCCCTTTTTTTGTTCAGTAACAGGATTTTTCATGGGGAAATGTAACCATTTATACACCTCTCTGGAGTCGCTGCATCCATCAGGCCCACCATTCATATCTAAGTGCCCTATGCAATTTAAAGTCTGCAGTTTTCAGTGGCCAGTTTTTGTTTTCACTGTCTCAAAAAAATGAAAACACACTGGAGCAATGGGATGTAATGTGCCACAACTAAAAGGAACAAAACAAAACAAACAAACGAAAAAACAACAACTGTTGTCTCATTGCTCTCAAAAGCATGGCAGTTGACCTTAATTCTACTAGCACATTAAAGTAAACCATTGATTAGCCCAGTTTACAAAATATAGAACTGAAAAAGAAAAAAAAAGAAGACAATATTAACCTTTTTTGTCTTGTGATTTCATGATTCAGTCACTTCACATATCTTTAAATAAATAAGATTTGTAAAGACACTTGTTAAAATAATGATACATACACCCTGGCTCTCATTGACATTGCTGAACGTCTTAATGCACGCTGTCATCTTCATGACGACAGCATGTCCACAGCCAAAACATTTTGAAAACAGCATTGGTAGAATTCATTTCGTCCAACATGGTCAAATTTGCGTCTCCTGTACATTATCCTTCGAGCTGGCTTGGATTAGTAAAGGTTCATGCACTGAACTATGCAGCGAGCTAAGAGCAGACACATGGTTATAAGCAGTTTTGTAGGAGTTATAGTGGTTGTAATGCTCATGCTCCAGGGGCGGAAGAGTCAGGTGACTCTCCATGGCCGGAACCCTCGTCAGCTCCTCGTGGACGTTGATGATCTCAATGGAGCGGGTCGGCCCATCGTGATCCTGCTGGTGGTGCTGCTTGCGCATCTTGTAGAATATTATAAGCATGACGGCAGCCATGAGCGTGATGGCCACAAAGCAGCCAATAATAATCTTGGTGGTTTTCATCACCTCCTCCAAACCATTGAGAGAGCCATCAGAGTCTATGTCAGTCACAGGAATGGTGTACGCTCTCTCGGTGGCAATGGGTGTTCCCCTTGTGGTCGAGGAGGATGCCCAGCCAAAAGAAGGCTGAACCGGTGTCCTACTCTCCCCATCGATAGGGGTTTCAATTGTCTCTACGGTGACTGTAGTGAAGTAACTAAAGCCACTGTTGTCAACGGATGTCACGTTGAGGACGGCAGAGGCTGAAATGTTGCCTTGCATGTTGCTTACGATGCAAGTGTATGTTCCTGTGTCCTGGACGGTGACGTTGGTGAAGTTTAGCGTTCCGTCGTTTTGGACGGAAATGCGCATTTTGAGCACCCCATGTGTTATGATGGAGCCATTTGGTGTTAGCCAGCTGACTGAGGTCACTGAATTTGTCCGACATTTGAGCTCTGCCGCCATTCCCTCAGTCAAATTGAGGTCGGCAGGTGGTTCGATGATAACGGGGGCGTAGCACTGAAAGTAGCTCTGGTCCAGCTCACCGATGTAGCGCCCCTTGAGGCTGGGAGGGGAATTGCAGCGTGCACAGCAGCTGGTGTTCGTTGGTACGGTCTCTCTCAGCCACCAGCTCAGCCAAAGAATATCACAGTTACAGTTCCAGGGATTGTGATGCAAATGCACTCGTTGCAAGTGGTGCAAAGGCGTGAAGAGATCATGGGGCAAAAAGGAAAGGTTGTTGTGAGCCAGGTTGAGCTCTCGCAAAGAGTGCAGGTCATCCAAGGAGTTCCGCTCTATGGTTTGGACTTGGGCGTGCATCATCCACAGCTTCTGAAGATGGACAAGACCCTTAAAAGAACTGGGCTGGATGACGGTGAGCTGGTTCCCGGACATCTCCAGCTCATCCAGGCGAATCAAGGGCTGAATGTTGGGGACCTCTTTGAGGTTACACATGCCCAGATTCAGGTAGCGAAGGTTACTCAAGCCCTGAAATGCTCCACTCGAGATGTAGGAGAGACGCTTCAGCTCTCCCAAGTCCAACCGCCGCAGGGAGGGCAGGCGACTGAAGGCATCAGACGGTATGCTCTCAATAGGGTTATTCCTAAGCCACAGCTCTTTCAGTTTTGATAGATACTCAAAGGCGCCATTTGGGATGGTCGTGAGGCGATTGTCAAAAAGCTCCAGAGTGTTAAGGCTGGTTAGGCCGTTGAAGGCGCCAATCTCGATGTTGCGGATGTGGTTTCTGCTAAGCTGAAGAATCTCAAGGTGTCGTAGATGCTTGAAACTGTCTACTTTGATGACCTGGATTTGATTGTCCTGAAGGTTTAGATACCGTGTATTGGTGGAGATGCCATCAGGGACATCCTTTAGCCCTCTGCGCGTGCAGATGACCTTACTAAATTGATTACTGCAGGAACATACAGAGGGACAGGTCTGGGCTCGCACCAATCCGGCGACAACAAGCAACTGTAGGGCTAAAAGCAGGAGAAACAAGGGGTCAAACCAAGCCCCTTTCCATCTAGGACCTCTCAACATCTGGCGCTGATGGTAAGAGGTCATCTTGTTCAACATTCATAATTTAATGCCAGCTGATTTTCTCTCCCCAAACATTTACAGGCTGTCTGAAAAAGAGGAAGAGGAAAATAAATTTGTTAGCAAAATGTGTCATATACTGTAGTAAATGTCAGTGAAGCATGATGGCAGTCAAACAGAACATCAAATTCCGCTGATGTTTGGCAATTTTTTACAACAAAAAGAACATTCTTCTGTCAAATGGCGCTGCATGTACATTTATGATATTCTGATGACGTCCAACAAAAACAAGTATTGCTGTTCAGGCAATGTATGTGCAAGATATAGTTCTCCAATGTGGCTGATAAGTTGAGCATAATTACTGTCGCAGTAGTTTAATGAGCCTGCACACAGAAACACACCACAAATAATTAAAACAATAAGGGATGGAAAGATGTCATTTTCTTGATTGTTTTTTTGTTTGTTTTTGCACTGTATATAGCAGACATGAGCTTATAGTCAAGTATTGAACTTTGACCAAACCTAAGTTTCTGTCCCCACTTTTTTGACCCATTTGAGACTTCCTGCAATTAACAAAAACCTAGTTGGTTTCAAAAGAGAATAATAAAATGTCACTTTATTATAGGGACATCATTTTCCACACCCAAACCCTGTAAAGAAAATGCTTTTGTGATGTTCTTGTAATGTTGTGCTTTTACTATAATAAGTACAAACTACTGAATCTTTTATGCTATGCACTAAAATGAGATATATGGAAATCCTGTCACAGCAAGCTGTCAGAGGGATGGATTAAGCTGCAGACAGGTCCATCTCTGGGCATATCTAGGAGATAAGGATGTGTCTTTGGCTTGTATATTCAGCACTCTATGCTTGCACATACTATGAAGATACATAGAAACTGAATTGTCAAAACCCACAAGAAATGTGCCACTGCTACAGCACACACTAAATTTAAAATTCCTTCACCCTACAAGTCTCTGCTCTCATTATCTGTTCAAGTGTTCTAACTGTGCGTTCACACCGCCGCCGACTTGAGCTTCCAAAGTTACCGGAAGTCATTCATTTTCAATGGAAGCTGGCTTCTCTCAGCTGCAAGGAGCGTCAAATTCCTCGGCGTCGCGTTTTGGGCGTTTTGAGCGTTTTGAGCGTCAATCTGAAAGTTGAGAGAAGCTCAACTTTATGGTAATGAGCTATGACGCGGTTCAGCGGCAAGCAGCGGCAAAACGCCAGCAACCAATCGGAATAGACGTCCTTCGCGCTGGCTGATTCCGGAGAAACATACGATGTAAACTTTCGTTCCTACCAAAACATTAGTTCCGAGAAAAAATTATTAATTGCAGAGTTTAACCATCATAGAGTGAAAGTGTATCATTTGCATGTGTTTTAAAGTCCTGTCAGCTTGACAGGGCATAAGAACGAGCAGAGAGAGAGAGAGTCCCGGCCGCGCGCGCGCTTACTCACCCGAGCGCTGTCTTGAATGCAGCTCTCTCTCTCCCTCGCGCATATTAATCAAAATCAATTGATACGATGGTGTCGAAAAAAAACTCTCCAGGGATGAAATGTTTTCTGTGCTGACAAATCTTGCGCGATATCCTAAATTGCCGAATGCATTGCTTGTTTTTTCTGTTTACATTTCATGGTGTGACACTTCTCTTCTCCCATAATCGAACACAGAATGCTGCTACGTCAGAGCGGCCAAAGCGTCAACAAGCTTCCTCGTACTTTTTGACAAGCGTCTTTGACTGGGCGGCCAGAGCTTCTTTGCAGCTCAAGTCGGCGGCGGTGTGAACGTACAGTTATGAAAAATAAGATGTCTTATTACATACGCTGTTTGCAAATAGGTTACTATAATCAGTATTCTCGTTAATAATGAGAGGGAAATAAAAGGAGAGAGAAATTTAGGACCCCTGACCCCTTGAAATAAATAGAAATGCTTTCATTTACAAGATCAAGCAAGCTCTGTCATAATTACAACATTTTACTCTCAGAATCTCCAAAGTAAATAAATATGAGACAGAGAGCTTTCCGATCAAAATGGCAACAGGAGCTGAAGTCGTATGGAATTACCTTTGTGCCAATAATACTGAACGTAACTTTTCAAGAAACTAATGCAAATCTAAATTGAAACTGAATAAATATCTGTGAAACTGAAAAAAAAAAAAAAACGCAGGCAATTTTTTTTACTTTAATACACTGCATGTTTTGCTAAGTGTTTTCAAATCTTTAATTCGCTGATCTGAACTTACAAATGCGCTTCCAGACCTTTTTGTTTACGCTCCCTGTGTTTTCGTTCGCCATTCTGGCACATATCTCTCGTGGGGGCGGGGCTAGCAGCAGTTTGTTCTCATTGGCCAATGGCTACTGAGTTTTTGATTGACAGCTTCTTGGCCTGGAAGTGAAGACGTCAGTGTTGTTTACATGTGTGGATGTGAGCGTCTGTAAGCGCAGCTTTCTATTTAATTTTAGTGATATAAAGTTTATATCTGTATTTATCTGCTGCTACAAAACATTGTTGAGATGATTTTTTATAGAGTGAATAGTTCAGACGAATGAAATCATTATCATCAGTCATCGTCGCTATCAGGATACTGGATACTCGTCGTAAGTCAGATTTTTAAAAAAGTTTTAATATACTAATACTATTTATAATACAGTACTTGTTTTTTCAGGTGGAGAGGTATTTTAGAGCTCAGTGAGAGCTCATAACATTATACTGCAGTGTTGTCTTGATTTAGCCCAATCATTACAGGACCTGTTTATCTACATATGGTTACAGTCTTCGATTAGATCATATTTGCTTCAATTAGATCATATTTCCCCCCAGCCACCCCAAACAACATTGGGCTAGAGTACTGTACAGTATCTGTACTGTACAGTACAAAAGGTACTTTATCTGACAACCGACGCTATTGGACCAGAGCGCTGTCAATCACTGCCTGATTCAATTTTGGCAATGTAAAGCCTTTTTACCATGCCAATAAAGCTATTTAAACCTGAATTTTTAATTGCTGATTAATTTGCGATGCAGAGTTTTTGAAAGAGGAGAGACATGACTTGACCACAGACCGCATCTCTGTTCATGATATGTAAACACTCAATTATTTTGAAGTATCCCCCTGGTTGCAGTGAGTCAATATTTATTCTGATTACTTTTGTGTGACTGATCAAGCTATTATATGTAGCTAGTATGAGTAACACAATTCTTTTTGTGTCCATATTTGAATATTAATAATTTAAAAATGCTCAATTCAAATGAACATTTCAGAGAAACTTGTTTAATCTTTAATAGTCTTTAATAATAAATATATATCCAAATGCAAAACCTAATACATGTAAGTAATTATGACTGAAAACATCCAGCAACCAGGGAATACACACAGCCATGGATATATATATATATATATATATATATATATATATATATAGGGCTATACAGCCATAGCCATCTACTGGTTACTGGTATTACAGATAATAAATAGTGCATGAGGTATATTTATTTGGTACTGTAAATCCCTTTAAAAATTTATATAATTTGTTTGAAATCAATATTTTAAGTCTGCAATTTGTTATGTGGGAGTTCAAAGCAGTTTGAATTGTTAGATTATAATAAATTTCCTTTCTCATTATCCAGGGAGTGGAGAAACTTTTCCATAAACAAAATTCTGATGCTGTCACAGATAAAGTGGTAGTACTAGAGATCCACTGTCCCCATCAGACAATAATCTTACTCTGTTCAGACACATCACCTTTGAATAACTGGGATCTTGATCTTCAGACACCTGCTATTATGCAAATATTTCTTTGGAGCTCTAGATTAAAAAACAAACACAGTTCACAAGTACACAAGAGGTTGGATTTTATTCTTATTAGTCTATGCTAGGGCTGCACGATTTTGAGAAAAAACCTAATTGCGGTTTTTCTGACAAATATTGCGATTGCGGTGCGATTTTCGATTTTTTTGGTTTTATTTATTTTAAAGCTTAAAACTGTACTTTTTATGTAATTTATGTAATAAATATAACCTTATTGTAAAGTGTTACTGATTAGTTATACACCGATTCAGACGTCTCCTGAGTTCACTGTTGGAAAGATCAGTTGTTTTAACCATTCATTAAAATGAATCGGTTCAAAGGAGTCATTAGTTCGCGAATTGGACGTGTCATGCGCGTTGTGTGATTATCCCAGCAGTTAGGACATGGACATCCAAGATTTCTGTCAACACAGAAAACATTTCATCACTGGATATTTTTTTCGTTTAATTAAAGAGTTTTTTTTTGTCAGTTAAATGTCCGGACCGGAACACTTTTCAGTTCAATTTATTTAGCACAATTCACACCCAGCGGTAATTCAGGGGAAAAAAATCTCCGAATGATCCACATGAAACTTTGGTCTTCCGACCTTTTACCACCGTGTCGATTTATTTTGTGCGAGGGAGAGAGAGCAAGACAGCGCTTAGTTTGGAGACGGTGAAGTCTTGTTTACACTTTCGCCAGGCTCCGAAGAGAGAGAGAGAGAGAGAGAGAGAGAGAGAGAGAGAGAGAGAGAGAGAATGCGCGCGCGCGCGACCGGCTCTCTCTCTGCTCGTTCTGTCAAACATGCGCCCTGTCACTCACAAGCGCAGCAGTTCATCTACATTACTCACCGATCAAATAATACTTTGGCTAGACAAAAATTCACTTTGGCGGGCGCTAAAACAAGTTCAATGCAGAAAATTCATGCGTGAATTTAACTTAGTAGGCTACATGACCATGCACTCGCACAAATGCGACCACATAAAATTTTAACTCGCACATTCTCAAAAAATGGTCGCATATTTCGGCCATTTCTGCGCAGTTACAAGCTTTTTCTATTGGCACAATTCGAGGTACACGTTGTGTGTTAGCTGCTTTGCTGCTGACAGAAATACGGTGCACTGCATACAACCTTGTAACTTTCCATTGCCATTTCTAATTGGCCAGCAAGCCAGGAACGCGAGATTCGACCATTTTGATTGGCTAATAGGTTTGTCACTCAAATGTCAGAGGCGGGGGAAAAAACCTCAGACTCATGAGGTTAGGTTATTGCGGGAGTTAAAACCTCAATATCGATGCGATAAAGGTTAATCGTGCAGCCCTAGTCTATGCTGATCTTGGATCAGCATACCAACAGCATATGAATGTTAAGGGGATAGTTCACCCAAAAATAAGAATTCTCATATATTTTACTCACCCTCATGCTGTCCCAGATGCATTTTAAATAAACACGAATGAAGATTTTTATCTCTGCAGAAAGAAAGTCATAAACATCTTGTATGGCGTGAAGTTGAGTAAATTATGAGAGAATTTTAATTTGGGGGGGGGGGGGGGGGGCTATCCTTGTACCCACCTTGTACCCACCCAGTCACTGTTTTGTTACTTTTACTGTAACAGGAACTATTCAAAGGATCATTGCATAATTTTAAATGTATATGAATTTTAAATATGTATTCTGTATATGTAATTGTGCATTTTGTATAGTAATGTATATCATGAGAATACTGTGCATTAAATGTATTGTTTGCAGGTAATGTTTTGTGGATTCTGGTCTTTCCTATCACAACATAATTGCATTCAAGACTTTCACGTTGATACTTGTGTATATTCTGTAGTGACAATAAAGAATGTACATTTATTTTAATGAATTCATATTTTCAATTACATTCATTCAACTGGTTTTATAAGTCACAATTGAAATTGTTGATGATTGTTAAAAATGTATTTTACAATTTTAAATGTTAGAAGATAATATTAACTAAATGAAATAACTAAATAAAAGTATCAGCATGATAAAAAAAATGGCAACAAGAACATTCTTTGTGTGAAATATAATGAAATGCCCTTAGAGGTTTCATCTGACAGCAAGCCACGGTTATAATTTTCATATTGTTTAAATTCCTCTTAATTAAGTGATCATAAATCGTGATGGTGTAAATGCATATGCTAACAATGAGTAGTGTGATGGCCATGGTTGCCAACCCTGATTACCTGGTTGAAGTGAGGCTTTCTTGGCGGATGAATATATCACACACGTATACTAGTCTTTTCTTTTAATTGTAAAATAATTTTAATTGAATCAGAGTCTACAATGCAGAAGAATCATCAGGAATAAACAAATATTCTCAGAAAACATTGGACACTATACAATATTTTCAGTATAATATACAGTACTTTAATGTACAATTACACCTGAATAGACTGAATAGATCTCTTGCGCTCCTAAAAGCTTCTGTTGACAAAGTAGTAGCAGCAGATAAATACAGATACAATTTAAAAAATAAAACTCATAACTTAATATCACTAAAATGAAATAGAAATCTGTGCTTACAGACGCTTACATACGTTAAACACAACACTGACGTCTTCACTTCCAGGTCAAGAAGCTGTCAATCAAAAACTCAGTAGCCAATGAGAATACACTGCTGCTAGCCCCGCCCCCGCGAGAGATATGTGCCAGAATGGCGAACGGAAACTCAGGGAGCGTAAACGAAAACTTCAGAAGCATAAATGAAAACTATGGGAGCGCATTTGTAAGTTCAGATCAGCGAAAGAAAGATGTGAAAACAGTTAGCAAAACATGCAGTGTATTAAAAACGAAGTCAAAAGATTTGCCTGCGTTTTGTTTTCTTCAGTTTCACAGATATTTTCTTCAATTTATATATATAATTTATATTGTTTCAATTTATATTTGCATTAGTTTCTTGAAAAGTTGCGTTCATTATTGTTGGCACAAAGGTAATTCCATAAAGTCCAATAAGACCTACTCAACAACCTCAATGAATGAGTGGGCTGTATGTTGGTTGATAAATGGTATTATACAATGAATAAATGTTCCAGATGATTGTGAGCTTGACTTTTGTCATGAGTATTAGATTTCAGTCTGTTGTTAGAAGCAGTCTAAAATCCTGATTGGAAATATCACATGCTTTTGTATGTATGTGTATCTCACATATCTCAGTCTGCTTAGGATAAGATGAATGATTCAATTTGAATGAACCGTCTTTCTTGTCTTTGACCCCATTGTCCTATGAAATGTCTCAGATGGTCTCACTGTGCATCTGTGCTCCTGATCATCTTATAAAATCGTTAAAACTGAGGACTGTGATTGATTTAGTCACAGTGAGACGTTAATCTCGCTGGTAGGCAATGAATGTTAGTTAGCAGCAGCAATTGACACCTTACTGTGAGAAGCTGAGAGAACTTCCAATGGACGCACATTTAATGAGATGCGTGAGATAATCAGGGCATGTCGTGGCAGGAGCCTCTTTTTCATTACCAAAAATAACCAAGGAATTTACAGAGGAAGCACACTAATCTCTCAGGTATTGATTGAGTGATTAGCTCGAGGCCTGCATAAAAAATCGGAAACACGAGAATTACTTTAAAACCCATTTTTATCTCATTAATTACATAATAGCAATCCACACATCATCCTACAGTAAGTTTTCTGACACACATTTTCAAAATTGTCACATTCAAACTCATGTATTTTACATACTGTATCTCAATCCAGTCTATCTGCAAAGGCCTCATTATATGCTGTTAGATAATTGTTTTTAGAAGAAATTGTATTATCAAGAGTCAAGAAATAAATATGCTGCAGGGAAATATTCAAAATAATTTGATGATATACAAACTACTTGAGTCACATAAGAAACAACAGCAGTTTAATAATCCTCCAAACGCATATGCAAGGCTTATCCTTGCTTTTTGTTGATGATGATGAATCTTGAGAGTGATGTGCTAATTCAGTGCATTTTGACTGAATTTTTCCCTGCAGTGCTCTTTCCAAAGCTTGCATATTCCTTGAGGTCTCTTATGCCAATCAAATTAATGACCTGTGTTTCACAGATAAAGCTCTAACACATATATAACACACAAATAAAGATAAAGATGAGGTTTGATGAAACAGGTTCTGAGTAAACAAATTAAAACAAGCTTCTTTATAAAGTTCAAGATGAATATAATCAAGGGACATCAGTTTATAAATCTAATAAACATTAACCTCCTTCAGAGAGCTGTTGAAAACAGGTTTTTTGTGGAGCTTTTAGACTAATTAATTTGAATCGTGTCTCAAACAGACACCCTACCCTTGCTCAAATATTATTTTCACATGAGTGCTACAGTCTAGGCTTATTCGCTATCAAAAAACACTGAGAGTCTCTTGTATACACTGGTGGCTATAACTTGTTCTCTAGCATCCTCTGCATTTTCCTTCACAATCAATATCTGATAACTCTTTCAAATGCGTTCTAAGACATCAGAGAGAAAGCATATGATGAAGGTCTATTTTATAACAGCTCCTGAAGGACACTGAGGGACACTGATTAGTCATTATACCAACTGCACTCTATTCATCCACTATTGCTCATTATTATTTTATGCTGTTTATTTTCAGTAAAACATATGTAAATATAATATAATAAATGAAGAGTTCAGATGCAAAAGCCTATAAGTGCCATCTGAAATTTTCTTCTAGAATGATAATTTAAGTTCAGTAATTTCACTTAAATGGCAATGCATAGGTAATTTTCATTGCCATATAAGTGAAATTACTGAACTTAAATATACGAGCTTGATAAAAATGATCATTCTAGAAGAAAATTTCAGAAGGCACTTAGAGGCTTTTGCATCTGAACTCTTCAAATATAAAACATAGTTTCAAAATAATCTTAATGATTAACTGAGATCTTTTTTTCTTTCTAGCAGGGTTATGTATTTGGTGGTAAATCAGCCAATTAATATTCACAGAATCTTATAGCTTATTTTTGGAAGCAATCCTTCGGTATACTCTGTGCTCCTCTTGTTTCCTACATTTAGGACACCCAAGGGTCTCCACAAGGACAGCAATCGATTCAGTGTTATGGAAGAATACACATCCAAATGCAGTCAAGTCATGGTTGTGTTGTGAATACAAGCAGTGTACATCTCTGACTGTAAACAAATGTGCACCTAATAAAATCTGTGTAAAATATTAAATGCCGTTAAAAAAGGTAAATAGTTTATGCAGCATCTCCTTTTCGCATTTTCATCGTTGGGTTAGAGGCAACATAAAATTGCATAATCCGTTTTTAACTAAATTGAAATATTATGTAAAAACTCTTACATACACAGTACAATGTTCTGGAATGTGCTCTGCTTATTTGCCCTAGAAGTAAAGGACAAACCAAAACAACACACCAAAGTGAGTTCTCAGGAGACATTGTGTTGACTCCTCGGGACCTGGAAACAATGGCATACCGAAAGGATTTTGCTTATGGGATGCCTGCCAAGGTCTTTACTTAAATGGGGAGACTGTGTTGAAGCCAAAGAAGATGCTTTACAAATGGAAGCCCTCCATTTAAATTTGCAAAGACTGAAGTACACTATAAATACATGTCATGTTCACCTTGAGTAGACATTAAACAATGGGATAAAACTCACTGTTTTATTTTGAAAGAGTGCGATTCTAACGTAACTTGGAAAAGTATGATCCTTCTGCGATTTATTTCACACACATTCAAATGATCGCAATATTCCAGCTCAACGAAATACAACCAAAATGCACTGCATTTACAGTCGGGTGTCTAATACAATTTAATTCAGCATCTGAGCTTCAGTATATTCTAAAGAGAGTGATGCACATCTTTTAAATGATCGAAGCCCTATCCTATACCGGTGTGTTTAAACAAGTAAAAAATCAATACCTTACTTGCCTCTTAGAAGGCCTTTTCAAGCAGTTTAGCCAGGGAAAATAGATACAAAACGAGGGAGTAATGCAAATTACTCCCACATAGATCTTCCTCAGCTCCTCTACTTCCCCTGCAGATCCAGTAGGAGTCTTACTTTGTAATGTAATTTAGATCTAAGCATCTATGGCCAGGTATAATCACCACAACCATTGGATTGTGCCAAAATAACTTATGCTGCCTCCATTATCATAATGACACTGATGAATAATCAGATGAAATGGCCGTAATCACTCTTCTTTTTTTTCTCTCTCCCTCTTTTCTGGCTGTGTGGGTGGATCAGACTGCAGGGAGATCTTGTCTATGGATCTAATGTTCCCACCAAAAATGTCTGCAGCCAAAACTTCATAATGTTAGTATTAGGATCTCCTTAAGGATACTACTTACAATTATTTAATACATTAATGCAATTACTATTGATATTTGATCATTCCATTAGTCTTGGAGCTTTTAATATAGTAATTGTATTAGTCTGATGAACTTGTTAAAGAAAAATGATCATTAGCCCAGATTCCCTTTGGGCCTTCAGCTGAGAGCAACTTTCAAGAGTTTGAATCTACAGAGATAAACACAGGAACAAACACACAGAGAGAGAATCACTTGCAATTTAATTGTTTTCCTCTGACCTATTAAATCAAGAAAATGAAATTGCAATCATTACTTGTAAGCATGTTAGCAACCCTCACTTGGGAAATTATGACCTTCCGCAGTTAATTTAGTCACCTATTTATATTCACAGCAAAAAAGAGAACTTGCATTCTCTAATGAACAACACTTAGCTGTACAATACTACAGGGAAACTCAGAGTTACAGATGAGTTACAGATATTGACTTAAATCAAATCAGCTGTCTATATTTATGGCCATTTGCTAAATCATTAGAGGACCTCATGCCGATAGTCAGTTTTATGGTCTTGCGATGGCCTTAAATATTGACTGGAATCATTTAACCATGAGATATGGCATGTAAGCATGTGACTGCAAAATTTCAGGCAGAGGCAGAAGCCGTGGGGGTAATTCATTGGCTGTGGGATGGTGCACCCCCATGTTTCCTGACGTCGTGAGGGCCTTGTTAGCAAAAATATTGGTGCACTTTTAAACTGTCAGGACTCCTGCCAAAATCACATCCCACAGCACTGCAGCAGGTTAGTGGGGAAAAAAAAGTTGCTTACTGAAAATTGAATCTCTATCTTTATCATATTGTTGCGCTGAAAAGGAAATGAAGCTAAAGCACGTATAGCACTGTTGCGCCAGTTAAAGGGGTTACTGAAAGCAGCTCTCGACAAATTGATGTCACTGCGGCATAGCTGCATCTGAATATTTCTGTCTAGCTACTGTCTATACATAGGACTTTATCAGATTTGCCCATTTAATGACATCAGTCATCTTCGACACAATAGACCCTAGCAGATAATCTTTCAGAGCGAAAGTGTTCGAATGAGTCGTATGTGGCTCTCAAACCACACCCCTGAGAGAATATCCATATTGTAATAGGCTAAGTTGTTGAGTAAGAAAACAATTACCAGACAAAGAGAGTCTTGGCAGGAGACGGCCTTGCTGGAAATACACAGCTGGAGGGACGGGGATCTCGCATATTCTCATTGTTCTGGAATTTTTTACTAAGCCGCTCACAACTACACCTGTCTTAGCGTGCAATATAAAAGTGAATGCTTTTTAAAAATAAAAAGTACAGAGAAAGGTTGAGGAAAAATGAGTTAGTAACACCTGGTTAGTTAAAACACTTATTGCCCCTGCTGTATCCCTCCGCTAAGTCAAAGTACTTGTAGTGACAGGGCACAAGACGCTTTTCTTCCAGACTATGCAAGTAGAGTGATCACTCCTGAACCTGGCCCCTTCAGTTTACTTCAGTGTTCAAATTGAAAATCAGGGAGGCAGTGTGCTGACCATGCTAAAACACAGCAGACAGCAATCTTTAAAAGCGCACCGCTCTGACCCCTGAATGCAATATAAACGAATCCAGAACCACAGGGACAGTACCTCATGAAATATGAAATGGAAAATCAAGAGTCACCTTTCAACATTTACCTACAGTACTCTATACCTTACCCTCTGCCCATGTACACAAAATATGCGGTACAATGAGAATCTTATATACTGGTTTTGCACTGAAAAGTTTCAAACGAAAAAGTAACTTTTTATAAAATGTATAACAATATTGAAGATGGCTAGGTCACTAATTAAAGGAGAACTCTGGTCAATTTTAACATTGAGCTAATTTTTTTGTAAATTTGGAGTGCTGTCAGTACAGAGAACAATGACAAAAATCGTTGTTGCCTACACCGTGTTGTCCTCTTTTTAGAGGAGGTTTAGTACCTATGATCACGCGCGTGAACTCGACAATCGACTACTGTGGACTTCGACCGAAAACAGGATGTAAATACAGGTATGTGCGCTGGCTGAATAAACATCATTTTTATTAATATCTTTCACATCTACTGCAGTCAGATTCACCCGTGATCACTTCTAAAGGAATGACTCACATGGCTAGGCACTTGTAATGACACATCAATGATGTTAAGAGGCTAAAAGCAGGTTTAAAACTTGCCCCATTGAAGTCAACAGGGTGCAAATTTTAAAAAGAGGATAACACGGTGTAGGCAACACCGATTTTTGTCATTGTTCTCTGTACTGACAGCACTCCAAATTTACAAAAAAACGAGCTCAATGTTAAAATTGAACGGAGTTCTCCTTTAAATCAGTTAAATATGCCATTAAGTGATGTAATGCTCAAGCATTAAATTAGTTCCCTTTCGTGGTCACTCCGAGTTACGTCGGATGACGACGATTGACGATTGGGGTTTCGCTTAGAAGCCTATCACCTTTGAGTATATAAAATGAGCCAATGGCAATGAAATGCCATGGGCCTGCGGAATTTGCATAGCGTATCTCCGCCCACCGCAGGGGGTATATAGGGAAGTACGCTGGCAACATGCAGATATGTTTTCGCTTCGGAGCCGAGAACTTCTTTACTCCACGCAAGCCAAAAAATCCTGAGTTATCCTTCTCAATCCTTCGAGACGAGCGAGCTCTCCGGTGTTGGTGTGACGGCGATTTCAGCGGGTGCACACTACCCTGCTGATCTGGTCAGTGATCTGACAGTTAGTGTGATTTCTCCCTGTTCGCTTCAACATCCGCGGAGTTTCCTCTCACAAAAAGAGCATTGCACGTGGCACGTCTTTTTAAAGATGCCTCGCCCGTGCACTTCTGGTTGTGGTCGCGATGTATTCTTGTCTGATGGGCACAATCTCTGCTTAGCGTGTTTGGGCGTTGATCACGCTAAAGCAGCGTTTGTGGATGACTCATGTTCTCACTGCGGGAACATGACCATCTCCATGCTGCGGTCGAGACTCAATGAGCTCATCAGAGCGAGAGTCCCCCTACCCACACCCCGATCTACTGACTCCTCGAGAGCTAGTACTTCGGCTGGTGGCCGGGGTGACCTGAGGGTGACTGTGTGGGACACACCGCCGACACGTCCACGGTCCACACACCCCTCTTCAGCATCGGTACCCGTGAGCGTTCAAACTGAAACCGCTGGTCCCTCTACGGAGGCCCCGCGTGTTTCGTTTGGAGCTCCAGAAGAGGATGCAATGTCGATCGCTGCATCACAAGGTGGGCGTGAGTCCTCGGGAAGTGAGGATTCGGCTGTGTTGCCGCCCTCGGGCATGCCAGCATTGCCCGAGTCTGATCCCGCACTGACTGCCATGCTTTCCCGGGCAGCCACGGCCATTGGGCTCGAGTGGTCCCCGCCACCCGATCCAGTGCGCTCGCGGCTGGATGATTGGTTTTTGGGAGCGGCCGCTGACACTCGTCACTGCCCAACCCCAATACCATTCTTCCCGGAAGTGCATGAGGAAGTCACGCGGTCCTGGAAGGCTCCCATGTCTTCCCGTGATCGTCCGTCGGCTTTCTCCGCCTTTCCTCCCCTCGATAAGGCTGATGCTTGTGGGTACACTGGGATTCCCCCGGTCGAACGTTCTGTCGCGATGCAGCTGTGTTCGACAAGCGCTTCATCGCATGGTGATCCTAAGCACCCATCCAAAGCCTGTAGATTTTCGTCTACTATGGTGGCGAAGTCTTACAGAGCGGCGGGACAGGCAGCTGCCTCTTTGCATGCCATGGCCATCTTGCAGGTCTATCAGGCCCAGATGCTCCGTGACATGCACGAGGGTAGGACAGACCCAGGGCTCTTCGATGAGCTGCGCGCCGCCACCGACCTCGCTCTCCGAGCGACGAAGGTGACCGCGCCAGTCCCTGGGTCTGGTGATGTCCACAGCTGTGGTCCAGGAGCGACATCTCTGGCTGAACCTGGCCGATATGCGTGAGCCAGAGCTTTGCCCAGCAGTTCTCGACTGCCCAGAAGCAGACTGAGGCGATCAAGCACATTCTGCCCCGACGCTCCGCTGCTCAGCCGTCGGCACAGAATCCTCAGCCTGCCTGCCGCTGAGGGCACCCTCCCGCGGCTCCCGCCCCTCCCGCACGGCCCCAGCAGCAGCCTTCATCCGGGCCGCGTCGTGGAGGAAGCCGCAGGAAGGCGCCACAGCCCTCTCCGGCCCCGCGGCCCGCTAAACGCCAGGCCAAGCGGCGCCCCTGAGACGGGCCGCTCAGGATTGGCACTCTTTTCTGTTCAGGAGCTGGTAGCAGGGCCACTCCTTCCCCCGGTGGAGGGCCGGGGGAGAATCTTTTGTTCTCCACTCCCCGCTGCTCGTCCAACGACGAGCAGTACCCTAATGTGGTTAAAGACAGAATTGAATCCCCCAATCCTGAGCCCACAGAGCCCGAGGGCTGCAGTGCGCGCCACCCTCGGGTCCCGCCACTGCCGCCCTCCTCTGTCCCAGAGGTGCGGGATGACAGCAAGCGCCGCCCACGGGCCACGCTCCTCTCATCCCCCTCTGTCGCCAGAACCCTGCCAGAGCACGCCCCCGTGGGACGCGCGCCCTCCCCTGGCCTCCTCTGGCAGGACGCAGTTAATGACCGTGCCCCCGCACAGGGCCGCTATGCCACCCTCGCCGGTGCCGGTCATTCCGCCTCGCTGCCCCACCGACGGTACGTCTATGGTTCGTATGACCCCGCTGGTGCACTTTCTGGAGGCCTGGCTAGAGCTTCCCAGACTGTCCCGCTGGGTCGCGAGAACCATCAGGCTCGGCTACGTGATTCAGTTCGCGCGATCTCCTCCCCACTTCAGGGGAGTCCGCTTCACTATGGTCGGTGGCAATGCCCCTGTCATGAGAGCGGAGGTCACCACCCTACTGTTGAAGGGTGCGATCGAGATTGTCCCTCCAGCCGAGATGAAGTCCGGCTTCTACAGCCCTTACTTCATTGTACCCAAGAAGTCCGGTAGGTTTCGGCCAATCCTCGACCTGCGTGTCTTGAACCGCTCCCTTCACAGGCTGCCGTTCAAGATGCTAACGGCCAAACACATCCTCCAGTGTGTGCGGCCGCAGGATTGGTTTGCAGCGATCGACCTGAAGGACGCCTACTTCCATGTCTCCATTTTACCTCGACACAGACTGTTTCTTCGGTTTGCTTTCGAGGGGCGGGCATACCAGTATGCGGTTCTCCCTTTCGGGCTAGTCCTGTCTCCTTGCGTCTTTACGAAGGTCGTCGAGGCAGCCCTTGTTCCCCTCCGGGAACACGGGGTTCGCATCCTGAACTATCTCGACGACTGGTTTCCTTCCTGCAAGAAAGGTTGGAGCGAAGGCTGTCTCCCTCCACCCTGAAAGTGTATGTTGCCGCCATTGCCGCACATCACGACGCAGTTGATGGTAAGTCTCTGGGAAAGCACGACCTGATCATCAGGTTCCTGAGGGGAGCGAGGAGACTGAATCCTCCTCGTCCTCCCCTCATACCCTCTTGGGACCTCTCAGTGGTTCTAACTGCCCTGCAGAGTGCTCCATTTGAGCCTTTGCAATCAGTAGAGCTTAAGTTCCTGTCTATGAAGACAGCGCTCCTGGTTGCATTGGCCTCCATCAAGAGGGTAGGGGACCTGCAGGCATTTTCGGTTGACGAAGCGTGCCTGGAATTCGGGCCGGCTAACTCTCACGTGATCCTGAGACCCCGGCCTTGATACGTGCCCAAGGTTCCTACCACACCCTTTCGATGCCCTTGGAGGAGGCAGACCCAGCCTTGGCACTGCTCTGCCCAGTACGCGCCCTTCGTGCTTACGTAGACAGAACGCGGTGTTTCAGGACCTCAGACCAGCTCTTTGTCTGTTATGGTGGGAAGCTGAAGGGAAAGGCTCTCTCCAAGCAAAGGTTGTCTCACTGGATAGTGGACGCCATCGCTTTGGCATACCAGCAGCAAGGTCGTCAATGCCCCCTTGGTGTGAAAGCCCACTCCACTTGTAGTGTGGCTTCCTCTTGGGCTCTAGCGCATGGCGCCTCGCTAACAGATATTTGAAGAGCTGCAGGCTGGGCGACACCCAACACATTCGCGAGATTCTATAATCTCCGAGTAGAGCCAGTTTCTTCCCATGTACTCGCTTCAACCAGCCGGTACTAGATTCTGCTCAGGTGTCTTCGCTTGCTCGCCATTCCTCTCCACGGACGGGATACGTGCGATTATCTTCTCAGGTGAGTCTGATAAGCTCTGAGTTCCTCCAGCACTGGTTACGTCAACGCCTGAGTTATGCCAATCTGCCATAACGCAGCTTTTGCGCTTGACTAGGTGCCTCCATGTGCATGGTCCCCCCTCTGGGCGACCCCCACATGTGTATTCCACTGTAAGTCTCTTTTGAGCGTGTGTCTTTCCCTTGGCAAGCCACCTTGCCACCCCTGGGGTTTAAATATTCCACCTGCGGCTGGACACCTCAGTGATACTCCATATGCATCCCTCTGGATCATATGTGTCTCTCAAGTCCCCCTTTAATGTTTGGGCGTAATTGCATATTTCTCCTGAGATATGCTTCCCAGTGCACCTTGGTATTCCTGTGTTAGGTAGGACTCCTTCGTTCGTGCTAGTCTCACAACAGGGAGCTCAGACTTACGCAGGGCACTGGATGACAGCCGAGGTGGCGTGATTAGACTGGAACCCCAATCGTCGTCATCCGATGTAACTCGGAGTGACCACGAAAGGGAACGTCTCGGTTACGGATGTAACCCTCGTTCCCTGAGTAGGGAACAGAGACGTTACGTCTTCCTGCCACTTCCGCTGTATCGCTGAAAAACGCCTGGGTCCAGTTTCGACTCCTCAGCGAAGACATATCTGCATGTTGCCAGCGTACTTCCTTATATACCCCCTGCGGTGGGCGGAGATACGCTATGCAAATTCCGCAGACCCATTGCATTTCATTGCCATTGGCTCGTTTTATATATTTGAAGGTGATAGGCTTCTAAGCGAAACCCCAATCGTCAATCGTCGTCATCCGAAGTAACGTCTCCGTTCCCTACTCAGGGAACGAGGGTTACATCCGTAACCGAGACGTTTGATGGAGAACATTAGATTTTACACAAAATTGTTCATGCAGCTCGAGTGATGGTGTTTTTAAAGCAAAGCAAAATAATAATAATAATAATAATAATTTCACTCCAACTGTTATGCTGCCAATGTATTTTTAATAATAGAAAAAGGATTACATTAGAAAAATGCATAAAATGTGGTTTTAGTACCAGCCACAGTATATCGGTTATATAAGGGATCATACTGGAATGAGATTTCATACCAATTTAAAGGAGGAAAAACTATGAATGAAACATTCTTGACTTCCCAGTGACCGAAAAAGTTCCAACACAATTTCATGACAATTCGTTTTGGCAAATTGGTGGCTAATTTGTATGAATTCGTTCGATCTCAGGGGTGGACCTTCATTCTTACTTTCTATCAAAAAATCTTTAAAATTTCATACACTTTACATCATACACATTCACATAAAATTGCCACCTTGTAAGTCCTGTGAGATCAAGTTGACAGTTCCTAAATCGATATCCTAACAAATAGAATAGCCTACTGTATTGTCTCCTAATGGACATCTTACAGAGCATCCTGTGATCTTGCCGCCTCTCATTTGTACAGGTACTTTTTACATTAAAGAAGCATGTTTATTGTGAAAGCAAATAGTTGCTGTGGTAACAAACAATGGTAACTGCTCTTAGAGTGAGGTAATATCATAGTCTGAGGCTATCGCTAAATATTGAAAATGAGGAAAATCAGCAACATTTTTATTTCTCTATGTTGATTTAGATTGTGCATATGCTACTTGTTTCTGTCAGTGACTCAAGTAAAGCAGACACATGCGTTCCTTTGATCTTTCCATAAGGCACTCTGTCTCAGATACACCACTGTACATGTTTCTTTTTTTGGCTGAACTAATTCTTTTAAGTGTTTTTTTTCTTTATCTTTATGTCAAAGTTTATAATCAAACTATTTACGTTATTGTGTAGACAAAAAAAAAATTGTGCTGCAGGCAATAGTATGATAGGTTGTGAAAATTAATTAAGATATCATGGCTACTCTCTGTAGTACTAATATCATTTATTACTGTGTTTTCAGTGAAGATATCTAGCTATATATGCATATACAGTAGCACTTGAGCAAGGCTGGCCCTTGAGATCCACTTTCCTGCAGAGATTACCTCAAACTCTGATCAAACTCACCTGCCTGTATCTTTCTATAATTCTGAAGACCTCAATTAGCTTGTTCAGATGTGTTTGATTGGGGTTGGAGCTAAACTCTGCAGGACAGTGGATCTCGAGGGCCATAGTTGTCCAGCCCTGATTTAGAGACTCAACTAAGGCTATGCATATTTAGTTTTGATAGTCTTATACTGTATGTTGATTTGTCATTTGGTCTATCTATAGTGTATGTTTTGTCCACCTGTTTTTGTCCTGCGTGTACTACCCTTATTTTGTTTTCTTATGTTTGTACATACTTTGCACATTTGAGCTTGGAGAAACGCAATTTCATTCTGCTGTACACTACTGTTGTATGGTTGGAATGACAATAAAGCACTTTGAACTTGAACTATGTTCAGACTGCAGGCAAATCGATTTTTTTTTCTCAAAGTGATTAAATAAGATTTGTGTGTCCAGACATAACCAATGTATCTGCATCGGTTGCTTTGGCAACGACATAGGCGTACCCAGGTTTCTGACGAAAAACGGATGCAGGAAAAATGGACGTGCATCATATCTCCCTGTTCAAATTAGTGAGGGGTGCGGTGGGTTCACCAGTTTTGAAGTTATCGTTGTGTGTCAGGTTAAGAGTGATGCAAAAGACAATACTGTTCTTTCATTAATGAATAACTACACAGAAACAAATGAGTAACACTCTACTATTAACTAACAAGAAACTCTTATTAACAAATAGTAACTAGTAGTGCTCAGTTGTGTGTAATAGTTCACTATTATTGAATCAATAACTACTATTGTTTTTCATACCTCCCAGAGTACTATACACATGTTCAAAATCAACATGAATTATGCATAATGTATAATTAATTCTAGAGGGAAGATCATGGTAACCCACAAGTAATGACTCGAGTATTACCAAATCCAGAAGGAATTATTTGGATCAGTATTCTAAAGTGAAAAACATAAGTCTCTACTAATGACTGAAATCATTGTAAGTCTTTGAGTTTTTTGTAACGTTTTGGATAGTAATTCCTTCCGAAGGATTGGTAACACTTGAGTTATTACTAGTGGGTTATCATGATCTTCACTCTAGAATACTGATCCAAATCATTAGTAATTCTTTAGAAGGGTGTACAAACACTTGAGTCATTACTATCCAAAACCTTACAAAAACCTCAAAAAGCTTACAATGATTTCAGTCAGTATTAGGGAGTTATCATGCTTTTTACTTTAGTATATTGATAAAAATAATTAGTCATTCCTTCTGAAGGATTTGGTGATACTTGAGACATTACTAGTGGGTTAGCATGACCTTCACTTTAGAATTAATTATACATTGTGCATTATTCACATTAATTATGGAGCTGTCTATAGTAGTTCTTAGTAATCCTCTGGGAGGTAAGAAAAAATGTTTAGTTACTGAAAAGCTAATAGTGAACTACCACATTTACTATTACTTAATAATTCATTAATCAGAGTTTAATAGTTAGTTAATAGTAGTTTCTAGAATGTTAATAGTACGTTACTCGTTTGTTCCTGTGTAGTTATCCATTAATGACAGAACAGTATTATTATAAAGTGTTACTGACAATTTGAAATCTGTTTTGAGCAGCCAGAGTGTCCAGACTATGACGCATCTGTAAAAATCTGATTTGAATTGCATTTCAAACCACCTGAAAATCAGATTTTTTATTAGAATTTTTTTTGGGCTGTCCAGACTTTCAAAAACCCATCTGGATAAAATCTTGAAATGCAAAAAAAAAAAAATCAGATTTTTGCTGCCAGTTTGAACATGTCCAAGCTGTATGTTTAATAGCATCCTGGCTAGAAATTAGAAACCATCAAGCAACTAAATAGACCTAGCTTAGCAAGTGTCATGTATTCTGAACTGCCTGAACTAATATCATTTGTAAATGTAAATGTCATTCTGATCTCTAAGACAAAAATATTTGCATGCGTACTGTAGTTAGCCTACGTATGTAGCATTTAGTATCTCTCTCTATTAAAATAATAATACAAAAATATTGAATATACTCATTATGCTAATACAATCTCTTTGTGTGACCACTAAATTAACCACTTCGGTTTTGCAACATATTTAGGATTTTTTAGAGAATTAGGCATATCTGAATTTAAAAGAGCGTCCTACCCACATATATCTGGCATATCTGAGTCTGTTTACAACTTTCCTCAACCAGTCCCATAGTGCAAAGACATGCTAAAAATATTTAAAATAGACATCTAAAACCCAGGGCTAAATGCATGACTAGCTCCGCACCGCTGTGGCATCTGGTTGACGGTAGTATGATTTAAGAAAAAGGGGGCAGGTAGAGTAAAACACACTATCTGTTATGATTTTTCAGAGAACCATGCCACGTTTTGCGGCAGTGAATTCAGGCTTTCCTCTTTCAAGTTGCTGTGATTTTAATTCAACGACTGGACCCCACATCGTGTCCAGGCTGTTGCACAGCAGTTGTGAGTCAGAGCGTACACTCACTCCCTCTCTCGTCCCTCTGTCTGTCTACTTCTTTCTGTCTCCCTTTCTCTCAAACAGACAGCTTGCTTAGGAATAATTCATGGCTTTGCATTAGAGCCTCTACAGTCACTGCTAAACAATTGCAAAAGCAAATTGATACTGTTGTTTACAGTTTTTATGGTCGGTATCTTCGAAATAGGTGTTTTAATAATGGCTGAGATCAACCAAGTTCAATTCCACTTTGAAGTGCTTGTCATTGTTTCCTGTTAAATCTTTTGCACAGCCAGTCCATAAAGCATTGCGCTGGCAACGTTAAAGAGATACTGTCAAGAGTATACAACATGACTGTTTTCATCTCACATCAAAAAGAATGGGAATTTACAATGCTGCTGGCACACTACGTTATGCAAACACCTAGGGTCCTTCTCCATTTGTGCAAGATACCTCTCATTTTATCAGTGTCCCTTTAAGACAAGTCAGTCGGCGACCATCGTGGTGACGCCCCCAGGGGTGCTATTTTTAATGCGGGCAATTGGCATACAAGTACAGCCAATATCTTTTTGAATGGGGAAATCGCTAAAAAATGGCAAACACAATTATATTTCAAATATATTTGAACAGCATCATTAAATTGTACTTCTTTAGCACAAATCACACTAAAAACTGTATTTATCTGTTTGGACCAGTGAATGCGCATACTAGAGTGAACAAACTCAACACGACTTTCCATCCCTATATTCGCTATATTTCTATGAGTGGTCCATCTCCATCCCCTATAGGCCTATACTGTATCTGTGGACATGTAAACAGGTAGATCTTGAGAGTCACAAAATGTAGCTGTCATTAGAACTAAACTTCAACATGTTCACTAACTCGCCCTAGGGCATCTAACAGGGGAATGTCACTCTAGTAACGCTCATACAAATTTGTTGTAGCACTTCTTGAATCAGCAACTTCTGAATGTTTAAATGAGTGTGAGATTAGAGTGTTGTGGTGGAGGGAAAGATTTTCAGTGAATAACAACGTAAAGGCACAGTTCAGCCAAAACTCACCTTTTTTTCTTCTGTGGAACACAAAAGAAGACATTTTTGAAGAATGTCTTTTTTTTTTTTTTTTTTTTTTTTTGCCAAATACAATGAAAGGTTAATGGGGTGCAATGTTTTTGGACCCCACTGACTTTCAAAAATATCTTCTTTTTTGCTCCACAGAATAAAGGTAATCATACATAAAGGAATAGCCTACTTTATGATACTTGTGTTGCAATAAAAAGTATGATAAAGTAATTAGTAAACAATGACAGCATTTTCATTCAATTTTTTTTTTGTTCTGCCTTGGGTAAAGTAATGGAATCATTAAAAAAACTGATATTCAGCAATGGTGCATTAAAACAGATCAACAATGGCATTAAAGATTTTTACATTGTATCAAAAGATTTCTATTTCAAATAAATACTTTTTAAAGTTTCTGTTTTTAACAGTGATAATAATCATAAGAAATGTTGGTTGCACTTTATTTTACAGTACATGTTCTTAAAGTGTACTTACACAAGAAAGTACTGGTATTGTAAGGTAACTACATGGGTTACGGTTAGGTTTAGGGGTAGTGCCTAGTTATAACTCAGTTCTTGTATAATAAGTGCATAGTGTGTACATGCGGAAGAGGACTGTAAAACAAAGAGCTACCGAAATGTTTTTTAGGCAGGAAATAAGCATTATTAGTGACACTGAAAACTGGAGTAATGATGCTGAACATTCAGCTTTACCATTACAGGAATAAATTACATTTTACATAAAAAAACATACTGAGTTACATTATTAAACATATTAAAGTAGTTTAAATTGTAATAATACTAAGAAATATTACTGTTTTGGTGTAATTCTGATCAAACAAATGCAGCCTTAGAGAACACGTCTTTCGAAAAAACATTTTAAAAATGTCATACTAACCCCAAATTTTGGAATGGTAGTCTATTTGAAACACAAGAGTAACATTTTGGTGGTGTAGCATAAAAGTCTCTATAGAGTGACGTTTCATAATGAGACTATGCTACTCTGCCCACAATCAGAAAGAGCCATTAACTTTGCTTCACTTTCCTTTCAATATCTCCTAATTCCACATTCTGCAGATGTGAAGACATATCCATCCTGTCTTCCTCTTAAACTGAACTCAAGAGACAGACGAAGATAGAGCAGAATAGAGAGAGTCAGGAGACTGAGGCAAAGAGTGATAGTGGTGCATTAAAAGGCAGAGCACATACAGTGCAGAGCAACATTCATTATTCATTAGCTAAGTTACCATGTGTAGTAATTAAAACACAAAATCTTTGTCTGAAACAGAAATTGCTTTAGTAGATGATTCTATGCTCTCATTTTCTGCTGTTAGATTTATAGGTAGGTTGTCGGAATGTACGTCTGGGTTTTTATTGCATTCAAAAGAATCATTCGATGGTGATGTGTCACTGCACAGATACTACAGATGTGGCAGTTTCAGTGTTGCATTGAGGACTTGGTGTTTTGCTTTGTGCGTCTGTTTAAATTAAACTTGATGATTTGTTGAAGGCAAAAGTACAGCAAGCAAGAATGAGTGAGGAAAAAGACAACAACTGCCTGACCCTGCTGGTTGAGCACAAATGAAGGAGCCACAGCTAGCATGGTGCTCATCCCATGCATACAGATTGCATTACACAGCCAATCCACTCAAAGAGCCTTTGCTCCTCTAATGCACTGACATGCCTTAGTGTGTGGAAGCGGGCAGTTTCACTCAGTTAAGTGGTCCCCCATGGTCGATTAATACAAGGAAGACTGTTTTACTCATCAACCACCATGCTCAATATCGATGAAGCCCCTGTTAGTGAGACACTAGCCGTTGTCATTATCACACCTACCACTGTTCCTTTGAAAAGTAGGACATATAGGGGCTGACGCTTCTTATATCGACTCGCGGTGGATGAAACGAGGCCTGTTTTACGTCTTCAAATGAGATGGGCTGTTGGTGATGACAATCTTGATTAATTTAGCAACGTATGGAACGCCCTCATTTGTTTGCACTCCTGCAGGCAGAGGTGTTATCCGGCTGGACACTCAGCATCCATTTGCGGGAATGAGATGTGGCTGAAGTGCCGCCTCTGCCGAGGTATCTATCACACCGACATGGTGCTGTCACATACAAAAAACATGAATTACAATGCAAGCTTCTGCTGCATGCGCATTCGAGCGGCAACGCTCCCTCCACCGAAGTGAAGGGAACGCGCTACAACAGACCAACAACTTACTTCTGGTGAAGGAACGTGGTGTGAAGCACACTGCCCCAAATCTCATTCAGCGCACCTACGTGCTCCCGTGAGCTATGTTTTTCACTGCTCAAAACAAATATATCCACCTAGTCATTAACCTTAATGACTGCGCAACACAGACAGGGAGGTAAACAGTGGTAAGCATTACTTTCCCTGCTTGAGATGATAATAGGAGCAGCTGAGGGCCTCCAAGCTATAATCTGAATGTGGCCGTATAGTCTCCTCCGTCATTAGTATTGACTCTGCATGAAGCCTGGCCAATTGAAGCACTCAGCTGCTAGCATGCCGGCACACATAAATCCAGTGTGTTTCAAGCCCCTGAGTGGCTCTCCGAGGAGGCTAGCACATTACCTCAATTCATTCTGGTTTTCAATTTTATAGAACAACTGGAATATTTGGATAGTGTGTGAAACTTACCCGTGTGGCTTGGGATGGAATCAATTCTGATGCCAGACTTTTCTTACTTGTTTTTTTTTTTTTTTTGGAATAGAATAGAATAGAATAGAATAGAATAGAATAGAATAGAATAGAATAGAATAGAATGTCCCATTTTAGGGAAATTTGTCTTGGACAACCATAACACGGCCGATGAACAACATTGGAATCACATAATACATACCATAACATACAATACAATAATAATAATGCAACAATCCAATATGTATTAAAAACCTCAAAAAATCTCAGTTTTGGAATTCTCTATTCAGTCATTTAAGAATTTTTATAATGATTTGATTTACACATCAAAATCTTAAATCGTCTCCCCGAGGGTAACGTCAAAATTCTCATGTAAGATGTGTGTTGTCAGTAGCAGTTTTTTTAAGCTTGTTTTAAAATAGACACCACTACAACTCCTGTTATGGGTCGCTTCTCTTCCTACCCTATAATTTTTAAGGCAGTATGTACTACTTGTGCAAACTTCGATTTCGATTGAACAGTTAAGTTTCCATATCATGCTGTAATACCATATCTTATCAAGCTCTCAAAAACTGATTGATAAAACAGAGAAAAAAACAAACGCCAAATTGGCCAATGCAACTAAAATGAAGAGGGTTTTGGCAGTCAATCCTGTTTGTTACATAAAAAAGCATGTTGTTCTAAGATAAGAATGTCATTTTGTCTAGCTGAATGCTATTGTGTGTATGATTTTTAGACACAGATTTTAGCAGTAGGTAAACATTTAGGTTTTACTTTATTTTGATGGTCCCTTTAACACATTCTGTTGACTATAAGTAACGTTGCACCTACATGTCCACTAGCTCTCATTAGAGTGTTAGTAGAGTATTACTAGTAGACTGGTCAAGATTAGGGTCAGAATAAGTTGCAATGAAATATAGTGGCAAAGTTACTTATAGTCAGTAGAATGTCTGTTGGGAGCATCATAATAAAGTATTAGCAGATATGAAGCAGACAGACTACTATTACTCTAATGAGAGTTAGTTCACATGTAGTTGCAAAGTTACTTATAGTGAACAGAATGTTCAAAATTGACCATCAATATGAAGTGTTACCAAAGTTTACTGATAAAAAGTCAATAATGTATTCAATATACAATGAACATGCACATTTGTATGTTTACAGTACTTTTATTTCTGTAGCAATATGCTACTTTCAAACATTCTATGTCATAGATATTTATGGAATATAGATGCACAAAATCTGTCAGACAGATTTTGATAATTGAATGGATCGTTTTGCGTGTGATGGCTCACACGATAAAAGAATGTTTATAATACTATAACTATATTTCTCTTTTACACACATGTGCCAAAAACACATGCAATTTGATTAAATTAATTAAGAAATTAAAATCTGGTGTGGAGAAGAAACGTATAGTTTTTTACTAGAAATGTTTGATTTTTTATTTATTTTTTACTTATGAAAAGTTTTAAAAGCCTTTAAAAGTTTAAAGCTTTATTGGCCTTACAGGCCAATTAAATCATAAAATGATAGTACAACAGTACAACATGGAATAAGAGAATGACATAAAGATAGAACAACAACAGAAAGACAGACATAACAGACAGATAGACATAGATAGATAGATAGATAGATAGATAGATAGATAGATAGATAGATAGATAGATAGATAGATAGATAGATAGATAGATAGATAGATAGATAGATAGATAGATAGATAGATAGATAGATAGATAGATAGATAGATTTGTATATAAAAAAAGGAAAATTCAATAAAAGTCGATGTATTCATTATTTACAGCATTTGCGACTCGAGCGCTCTGTTCAGACACTGGCTCATGTATAGAAGCATGCCCTAGAATGATGTGTCTGCTGAGATGCCAAGCTGTTTCAATCTATATCCGCCTCTGCCATCATATTAGGAGAGTCTGTTAGTTGGCAAATGTTTTTATTGTGGAACAGCTTCGATTCTGGACCCTGTCACAACAGTATGTATTCTAGGAAGTCTGTGATTTATCAGCCTCAAAGACATGGATCTCTTTGACACACTTGTGTTTGTGAATCCAGGCCAACTGATCTGAGAGGCTTGAAAAAGCCAACTGCCTTCAAGTTCCTCTCCCATATCCGAAATATGCTGAGAGTAGGAGAAGACATCCTCTAGGGGAGGGGAGGGTGGCTGTTTGAAAAGGGGTTCCAATATAATGAGCAACCCAGATTTGTACTGTGCCTTCCACGGCGGTGATGACAAACATACAGTGCAATCAAGGCAAAGTGATATTTATAAGCTGAGCTGAGCTGAGCTGAGAACACCTCCCTCTCTGTCTCCACTGACTAATCTCACTGAACAGTACAATTTATGCCATTTGGCTCATCTGTAGGATATAGTGTTGACATAGGATTTCTGAATTAACAATCAACACAGAGGTTGTCGTTATTGTGTGACAGCACAATCTCTATGGTGGCTCTGATGAAACCGCAAAGGCTGAGAATTTCAAATGCACAGACATTTATTACAGTTACTGAGGCCTGAGGATATGGGAGTCAATTTTCATTTTCACTGAAAAGAGAGGTTTGCTTAATAAGCTGCGCAAAGGACCTATCACAGATTTAAAATGCACGAACGTTCACCTCTCTGTGCCTATGCATCTGTGCAACTCCCTGGCTCCTCTCCAGTGCGCTAAATGTCTCTCAGAAAGGGTTTTTGTGTCCATGTATGGCATTAGACATCTGCTGCAGAACTAAAACCAGTGCAGCATGTTCGCTCCATCATTTATCTGTAGCCATTTGGGCTGCATCCTGTTCTCCAAGACCTACATCTTTTGCTTACGTAATTCACAGGCGTTCTGCTCCTTGCAATGGCCACAGGCAGACTAATTATAAATCACAGACTGATATATCTACATCAACAACTGATTCATTGCACTATCACGCAATAAAAGAGACGATAAAGAATCTAAAATGTGTTCGAGCTAAAAACATCAATAGGGCGTGCTTATATATCAGTTCACACAGCTTCCCAGGACTATAAATGAAGCCATTTTGGATGGATCTAATTGTTAGATTGTGTCACTATGCAGGGTAGCTCATTACATATATGCTTGATGAATTTTAGTACGGCTCCAAGTGGGATTTGAACCCATGACCCCAATATTGCTCGGGAGGCAAGTAGGCAATGAGCAAGGAAACCAGGTTAGGCCATTCCAGGAGCACATTCACCTCATTGCAGTCGAAATTGTTAAGGAAGATCTACTGTGACAACCAACATACTGCAGGTAATAAACCACGGTATCTTCGCTCCAGTACAAATTCACAGAAGAGTAATGTGAACAGGCATTCACACATGACCCAGCAACCGCTTTTGGTGATTTCCAGAATTATCATCAGCAAGAATCTGCCACTGGAGACCTTATTAAACATAAACATAAAGCACATAAAAACCAGAGGGGTTTTCGTACCTCAGTCATCCTGGGCACTAGATCAGATATGGGGATTGTTAAAAGTTACAGGATAAACAAAGCTTTACAAGCTTGTGCCCTGTAGTCTTCTTGTATCCAATATTTTAGCACAGCGATTCTTTAATTTATTGGCAGTATACTAATACACAAATTTCTTTTTGAGTGACTTTCTTTGCTAGTCTGGCATTAGCAATGTATAGAGTAGCTGATATTGTCTTTAAACATAACAGAGAGATTTCATCAATAACCACAAAATAATTCAATGTTTGTTGTTGTACATTTCACAATGGCTGACATAAGCATGAATGCATCTAACAAGCGCTATCGATTCTACAGTAGTCCAAAGGTCAAACATTTTAGCTAAAGAGGAAGTCATACATTTATCCCACTTAATATTCCATCATTGTACTATTGTTACTTTAAATTCTGTTGGGATGGAGTAAAAGGGACGCCACATGATTAATAAAACACATTTTTTAAAGAGAAAGCCTGTGAGGCTGTGTGTTTGGCAGAAGCAGGGCTCACTGTTGGCTGGATTATATCTTGTCTAACATCACTTCCTCTGACCCGAGAACAGTACACCACGGTGCGGTCATTCACTCAGCCTTACTGCATTAACACTCCAGCAATGAGATAAAAAATGCATTTACAAATTTTGCTAGCACAATCCTCCTTGTTTTTTGCACATACAGCTTTTTTTTTTTTTTTTGCATTTTTGAAGAAGTTAGTCCACACAATCCCTTCGATCGCTGTTGTTAAACTTTTTTAATTTTGCACAGCCTAACCCACATTAGAGATGGTCTTTATGAAGCATCAGGTTGAGCAGAAGCATTTGAACTGCTTCATTTTTCTCTAAATGGCAGAGATTACTGAGGTTAATGTGTGTGATATTGGCTAAATGCTCTCTCGTTTACAGGCTTCTCCTTGCCTTAGGGGAACTGAATGGTATCTGGCATTTTTTTGGCTCAGAAGACACATTCAATACATTAACACTCATCCTCATGACAGCACGTCAGTGTCTGCATCACACATTGAACCTTGTTTCTTTGAACTGCTTGTGAAATATTATCAACCAAACAAGAGGGGATAATGAATGTCCAGGAATTAATTTCAGGACACAATCTTATAGAAAAGAAAAATGTTTTCACACAGAAAGTTGTGATTATCAGGTGATACTTTACTGGGAACAGTATAACTCTTTTTTTTTTTTTATATAAAATAATGACCCCAATGAATATGTGATTTTAATCACACATTTAATTTTAGAGAATTCATTTTCTGTAATTAAGCTATTTGATGCTTTCATTTAAGCTGGCTAAGATGATTATGGTCCACAGTGGACTGAAAATGCTCAGAACATCTGTCATGGATTATTTGCAGTAAAAGGCTAAATTAAAACCCATCTAGTATATTTATCTAAAACGCAGAGAATCATTTTTATATCTGCAAGTGTTAACTTGTCAAATTTTATTGCTGTTCTGTTATTATTTGTTACTCTTTCATCGTAGGATCTTAGGCAGAGCACAAAAGTGCTTGAAGGAAATATGTATTAAGGACACCCATAAAAAACCCATCATTGAATTAGCTCATTTGTTTAAAGGTATAGGCAATGTTTTCCGTTGACACTTTTTGTTAAACTGGTTGAAACTCTCCTGATAGCAATCAATAATATAAGTGGTTTAAATGTCAAAAAATATACTTATATATTTTGTGGAAGCCTCAGGGTAAAAAATAGTTTGTCCAATCATTTCATTAGGTCCGAATGCAATAATAGGATGTCCTATACCTGCCTGTCAACTTATGTATTTGCATACCTCCGCGTACCCTGCTCGCGCAGACATCACACGTCATCAGTGCGTTCCTTAAAGCTATGCAGAGAGTTGTAGACAGACAGTCACTGAGCGCCGCAAAAAAACAGCAGCCACCTTTTATAGCTCCTCCTGAACCAAAACAACAAGCTTATGCTGTGTTCACACCTGAAGAGCTGTTCACATCCTCAGACTCGATTTTATGCATCTCTATCGCAACACTGCCAACGATGAAATCAATTTGCAGCTGTCAGGTTGTACAAGTCCGAGCTCTGCAATTTGTTTAAGTTTATATTTATTGTAATGTTGTGTGCTTTGAGACATAAGGTAATTTAATGTCGTCTCTCATGACGCTTCGCAGACTCTGCTCTGTGTGTTCATGTGGGATCTCATGCTTTCAAAGGTAGCTCGCTATTGCAAGCCTCTACGAAATTGTCTAAGACTTATTTGACAGAACTTTTTATAGAACTAAATTAGCCAATACTTGTACCAACTGAATAAGAATGTTTTCACAACGGAAATGTGTGTTTATCAGGTGATACTTTACTGAAAACATTAACACTCCATCCTTGCAAACTACAAATTAATATAATGATTTTTTAAGTGACCCCAAATGATTTTTAATTTGAGAGAATTAATTTTCTCTAAAATACTGTAATTGAGCTACTCTGATGTAGTCATCTCATAATGTGATTTTCTGCAATGGTTTTCAGCACCTTCCCAAAAAAAGATAGCTCCTCAATACCTCTGGTAAAGCAACAACCCACGAACCCATGAATCATCCATAAAAAATTGCGTAAGCTCTCTCAAAAACCAATACATGGCTCAGAAGCTTTCCCAATGAATCAGACTTGCTTACAGTGTCCATTACAGCACCTCAGTCTCTACCTAGTGAAGTTCTGAAGCCTTGTGAGGGTTGAATGTTAAATGCAGATTAGTACCAGTGCGAGATGCCAGCCTTCCTGGAACTACACTGCAGGGAGTTTTTTTTTTTTTTTCAATCACAAAATAATTATAAAATGGTTTATGATTCAAGCTGTTTACTACTAAGCTTTACTTGCAGTATTCAGGAAGCATCAAAAGTCACTGGGGTCTATTAGAAGCAATGAGGGACAGTTGTGTCGACCATCATGGATACACTGCCTCTTTCCCCTTGTCTCTTTAGAGCATAGCAATGCACATGTGAACAGAATATGAATGACCCAACGCCATATTCTAGCAAAAGTAATGGTAAGTAGAGCAACAGAAAAGCATAAGACAGATAAAAATGCACAATATTGCACAATCTACCACATTACAGCCACAGAAATAATGCAAAACCATTTCCCCCTGCAGCAGAGATAGATAGATAGATAGATAGATAGATAGATAGATAGATAGATAGATAGATAGATAGATAGATAGATAGATAGATAGATAGATAGATAGATAGATAGATAGATAGATGATAGATAATAGTTTCAAAAAGATGAAATGCATCCATTCAGCGTCAACTTACTAGAAAATAGGTTCGTTTTAAAATAGATCTGCACAGACCGGTTAGATTAGGCTACGGTTCCTTACCCATTTTTGTCAGGAAATGCGAGCTGTGGAGCGATATCAGTAAATGGGAGCATCACTGCAGCCCTCACAAAACCCCAGTTCATGTAGAATCCATGCACGATGTACGGAGATGCAAGTAAGAGCAGTGCGCTCTAAAGCGCTCGGTGAGCTTTGACAAAGCAAAGCAGGTGCAAAAAAAGGGGGAGGGGGGGCTGGAAGAGAACAAATCTTCTACAAAATCTGTAAAGAAAACGGGGATAAATCTACCACCGTTGGCATGTTTTGCTGGACACGTAAAATAAGCCTAGTATCCACATCCGGGAAGGAAATGTCTAAACCACATGGGCTTTCAACAGCCCCCCTTTGGGTAAAATCCAGTAGAGTTACTTGTAGGTTTCTCTGATCGAGATGTGCCCTTTAAGACCACTTCCATATACCGCCGTTCTTCAACGCATTCTGGCCCCTCGCTCCTCAGATCTTGCCCACATCCACCACCGCAGTCCATATATGTAACATAACGTGCTGACTCCGCTGAATGCTGTTGAATGTGTTAAAGCATCACCTCTCAGCTTCCTTCCTTGAGTCTGCACGCCTTCATTTCTCGTGAGCGATGTCCACTGCAGAGCCTCCTCAAAGTTGAACCATAGGCTCGAATGAACACTTGAGACTCAACATCCAACAATAACGTTTTAATTCGTGTTGGTAATGGATCTTCTGGCTAATTCTGTCGTTTAATGTCAGCGTATTAACTTAATACGTTGCCTTCGTGAATATCAGCTCACAGCGTCTGGGTTCATTTAAAGCGATGTTTGTTTGCCGCTGCAGTTTTGTGTTGCTTACAAAATATCGCTGTTGCGCCGGCCAGGTCTATGTTTCGTCAGAAAATGTAAATAGAAAGTGTAAGCACACGAAAAGAGAAAATGTGGCTCAGGAGAAGGGATATTTGGAGCGATTGACGGATGATGTATTAAACCTGACACTGCGCGTTTGAAACGCATCTGTTGCTGAATGATGCGCATCATAGTGTATGCGCTCGTGCGCGCGCCCAGTCTTTACTCACTCATTTCGTCCAAAGCCAAAAGAACAGCGCAATATCTTTATTTAAACTTGGCTTTATTAATATGTGTGTGTGTGTGTGTGTGTGTGTGTGTGTGTGTGTGTGTGTGTGTGTGTGTTCTCCGTAGTGATTTTGTTTGGGCACAAATTGACGTGGGATTGCCACCTACCGGTTTTCATCGCCCTCTCGATATTTCTGGTCTCTGCCAATTTGCCAACCATCACCAGAAACAATAGCTACATCTCTAACTTTTATATACAGAGAAGCATCGTCGGTAATTGTTTTAATAATTCTTCCTTCCCTCCATTGGGCCCTCATTGTTTTATTTTAAACCATAGTGTCTACTTTATGTAGTTTTAATTAATTATTTGTGATTCCATTAATCATATCAATCAGCTCTTTTTTAAAAAAATACATAAAATAATTATTTTTGATAAGTAGTTTTTTTTTTCTTTTTCTGGGATGAATAAATTTGCAAATGCATGTGCAAAGTGGGTCCATCCATATTGAAATATCATGAAATGACAAAAGTGATCGAAAATAACTAGGAAAAGGGATGTTTTTTGCTGAAGTTAAGTATCCTAAAAGTATCCTAAATCCTCAAATTACTTTGCTTGACATCCTCAAAATTTATATCAAGCTTCTCTCAATCTCATCTACATACATACATACAAACATATTTAGCTGCAAATGTATGCTCGTCATGAGCATAAGCTTATATATATATATAAATATAATATATATATATATATATATATATATATATATATATATATATATATATATATATATATATATATATATATATATATATATATATATATATATATAAGAATATAAAGTGGAACACTTTGTATAATGTTCTGTTGGATTATGATCATTAATTATCATGCTATTAGGAGATAGCATGTCATATAGCCTGGAGATTCCTAATAGCTAATTATAGCAGTGCTAAGCACACTCGTGTTCCCCTCTGGAAAATGCAGCTTATGATGGTATCTGGTTTGACTTCGACCAAGCCGGTGATTCGCTGGTCTAGATGACTGATCATTTGGACCACCAGGACTGACATTAACCTGGTCTGGTAGAGTCTATCATACCAGGTCAATGTCAGCACTGTTAGCCCTGTCAGGCCTCATAATATTGTTTTGATACATTTATTTTTAGGAGGGATGTGGCATCATATGTAAACCATATAGGCTGAGAATATAACGTTTGTTTTTTTAGTGCTCCGTAGCAAATCTACCTGAAACTGTTCTTTCGCTTGGTTCAAATTGTAACATCAGTTGTTTGTTGTGACATGGTCCATTAGATGAGCCTTCAGTTAAATCAGTGCAATATACTTTTCACCCTATTCCATTATTCTGTGGTCTAATGAAAGGAGAGTTACGGATAACACTGTCTTTATCACCATTATGGCTTAGAGAGAGTGTAAGGCAATCAACCATAGCTAACTGAGAGGGACTGTCGCTACAGTTAATGTAAATAGAAAAAGCATAATATCATCACTCCAAACTTTTACAACAGGTAACACCAATCTCATCGATTTATATAATGTGACCTTGCTGTGAGTTTGAACCAGGGTAAAAAAAACTTGCATTGTTGGTATATTTCTAGTACATTTTGTATTTCCTGCATACTTTAGGTACATAAGCAGTGCCGGGAGGTAACTTTTTCATCCGGGTGTGCTGTTATGTCCCAATGGCCCACTCACCTTTTCCATGATGCATACAAATGCAGATAGTAAACTGTAATGAGGTGCAGTGCGTCAGCTGAGAACCAATCAACAGATAAAAATCACAGATGGAAAACCATAACAGGTGTAAATTTAAAAGGATACCCATTATTCGACCTTATTTGTAGACAAAATCCATCCTCTGATCATTCTTTGCGATTGAACTCTACTAAGAACTCTTCCTAAACTGTCATTATGTTACGATAGTTATGTTAGCTATACCAGTTTAATCCGTGTCCAGACAATGTGTATGTGAAAAAAATGTTTGCAGTGGATTTTTTTTACAAAGTTTGAGAAAACATGATACAAGTATACATTGTTGTTTACTTTGTGTTAATTTAATTCTAGGTGATTTTAAACGATTTCAGGCAACTGTATCTCATATGAACAGTAGTTGTAAGAACAACCAACAAGAATGCATAATAATTATGATGATTAATAGCTATAGAGCGTATATACGCCAAAGCTGTTTGATTTGCCTCAATCTCCTCGCAACAGACTGTGGAAATCTATCGTTCGGCAAAGGAATAATTTGTGGACAGTGACATGCATATTTCCAAAATTTTGTTATGTAAATACATGTACGATTTACGGTACACATCAAATTACAAAAAAACAAATCCCTGCACTAAATCTTTTGAATGCTTTATAGGTATGAAAAAAATCTGCTGCTTATATTAAAACAAACCATTTTAATATTGTGTTTGTAACTAACTCTTCGATTATTTCATGAGGTCTGGGGTACATTTTGTTTTGCCCCCAGCCCACACACTAAATGAAGGCCAGTGGGTGACTGTCAGTACATCGAACCTCATTACCCCCTTACTGTCTTATGCGCCTTTTGCTCTTTCATTTGCTGACAATGATTTCATATAGGATGGCTATAGGATGTTCCCTATAATCCAGTTGGAAAAATGCTGCCTCAACTACTATTGGTTCATCTGCTTTGCAAATAAACAGATTCAAAAATATTTGGATTCTTTGTTGGGGCAGGAGGTGGGCTCTAATAGTAGAGGGAGAAGAATTAAGTATGCCGCATAAAGAAAGCAACTGTTAAAATGAAATTCCTTAATAAGACTGTACTTTGAATTGATAACACTTTTATATTCAAAATGCAGTTATTTTGCTTTCTTTGATTCAGTTTTCTGAAGCTCAGCAGTTTATGCATACATGTATGTTGACAGAATTAATGAATTCATTTTCTGATAAAACTGTAGAGTGAGAAAATGTTTATGAATTGTGTTTGCTATGTGGTGCAGTGCAGTTTGTCAAACATGGATGAACAGCTGCATGGACGGATGTAAAATCTGTTGTAAAATCTGTCATTTTCCAGCAGTTGGTTGTTTGATTGTAGCATTTTGTATCTCACGTATACATTCTTTACTCTTTTTCGCTGCATCCCACATATCTGCAGTTCAGAGCCAGCTAGCTTTCATTCAGAAACCTGTCAGCTTTCTGGGACAGACTTCAAAAAGTAGAAAAAAAGACAAGAGGAAATACTTTCTAAAGATTAAGGCTATTGCTTTAAATCATTAATACTGCTGCCCCACTGCTCTTGTTTTGTCCGGTCTCACTTTAATATTAAATGACTCATACCTCAACATAGAATATCCATATGGACCATGCTGAGAGCAGAGACATGGGTGCTATTTTTGAAATTTGGGATTTATACCATACATACAGTGCTATGCATAAGTTTAGACACCCATGCTAAAGTTGACTAAAAAGAGGAATAAAAAATCATCTTTTGGAAATTGAACTTAATGCCTTAATTTAAAAAATGAGGAAAAATCCAACCTTTAAGGACACCAATTTTCTTTGTGAATGAATAATGTATCGTAAATAAATAAATGTTCTTCCTTAAAATACAGGGTGCATAAGTTTGGACACACCTATGTTAAATTCCCATAGAGGCAGGCAGATTTTTATTTTTAAAGGCCAGTTACTTCATGGATCCAGGATACTATGCATCCTGATAAAGTTCCCTTGGCCTTTGGAATTAAAATAGCCCCACATCATCACATAGCCTTCACCATACCTAGAGATTGGCATGGTTTTATTTCAGTTAGCCTAATAGCTAGTTTGATTTGCATTGAGAGATGATCTTATGGAAAGTACGCCATGCCAATCTCTAGGTATGGTGAAGGCTATGTGATGATGTGGGGCTATTTTAATTCCAAAGGCCAAGGGAACTTTATCAGGATGCATAGTATCCTAAAAAAATAATAATAAAAAATACTTAAAAATAAAAATCTGCCTGCCTCTATGGGAATTTAACATAGAGGTGTCCAAACTTATGCACCCTGTATTTTAAGGAAGAACATTTATTTATTTTACGATACATTATTCATTCACAAAGAAAATTGGTGTCCTTAAAGGTTGGATTTTTCCTAATTTTTTAAATTAAGGCATTAAGTTCAATTTCCAAAAGATGATTTTTTATTCCTCTTTTTAGTCAACTTTAGCATGGGTGTCTAAACTTATGCATAGCACTGTATCACCTAACTACAAACTTGAAGAATATATTGGTGAGGAGCACCTTTCTTCCCCAAATAAATGTATAAAAATAGAAACAGCAGAAGTGACCATTAAAAAATGACGTGTTTAGTTTTATTCTTAAAATTACCATTAGTGTAAAAATGATTTCGGTTATAAGAAAACATTTCTCCTGAATACACTGTGGGAAATTATAGGGTTTCCTCCGACGCTTAATGACAGTTTTGAGCAAATAATGAGCAGGTCAAACAATGAGTCACAGTTACTTTCCTAAACCAGCAGGGATTTCTACATTTTTGTAAAGTTTATTATTATTTGTAAAGTATAAATTGAAGTTTCATTCCCTTTTTGTTTTCCACTAGCTTTAGCTTAAATATTTCCCTCGCCTCTGAGGCATGTGGGTTTAAATCAGTGCGCTAATACACCCAAATAAGGAACCAAACAATTAAATAGTGGACAAATTTGAGTTGAAAGCAGGTACTTCACTCAGTAAATTGATTCAGTTCTCAGAGCTATACCAAAAAATTAAAAACTTAATAACTAAAAAATAAAGATAGGTTATTCCTGCCTGTAGGGCATGTAAGAGATTTTAACAATAAACAATGGAGCTCTATACCATTCACCATTTATAAAAATGCCATTTATATTTTCACTAATCCCATTAAGTCAAGTCAAGTCAAGTTTATTTATATAGCGCTTTTCACAACACAGGTTGTATCAAAGCAGCTTCACAGTAATAAATTAGAACAATACATCAATGTTTGTTTCTAGTGGAACGTCTATGTTTGGTAATGCTGATCAATAGTATCGTTGATTGATTAATTAAATTAAATATCCCCAAATATCCCCAACTGAGCAAGCCAAAGGCAACAGTGGCAAGGAACCGAAAAACTCCATCAGGTGACCTAATGGAGAAAAAAAAACCTTGGGAGAACCCGGGCTTAGTCGGGGGCCAGTTCTCCTCTGACGTTTATGAACTAGAGGTCGGATTTAACTGTAGGATTAAAAGTATTATATGAATGTCTGGCTGAAGAGATGCGTCTTTAATCTAGTTTTAAACTGGGAGAGCGAGTCTGAGCAACGAACAGTATCCGGAAGACTATTCCAGAGTTTTGGTGCTAAATGTGAAAATGCTCTCCCTCCTTTGGTGGACCTAGATATCCTAGGTATGACCAAAAGCCTCGAATTTAGTGACCTTAAAGAGCGCGATGGATTATAGGGCGATAGAAGATCCGTTAAATAGACTGGAGCTAAGCCGTTTAGGGCTTTATAAGTCAGTAGCAATACCTTGTAATTAATACGGGACTTTATAGGTAACCAATGTAGGGATGATAAAATCGGTGTTATATGATCATATTTTCTTGATCTAGTTAGAACTCTAGCGGCGGCATTTTGGACTAACTGTAGCTTGTTTATTGAGGATGCAGGACAACCGGCTAATAACGCATTACAGTAATCTAGTCTCGAGGTCATGAATGCATGAACTAACTTTTCTGCGTCAGAAACTGATAGCATTTTACGTAGCTTAGCAATGTTTCTAAGGTGGAAAAAGGCTGTTCTTGTAACATATGAAATATGATTTTCAAAAGACAGGTTGCAGTCTAATATAACACCCAGGTCTTTTACTGTAGAGGATGAAGTAACAGGACATCCTACTATGTTAAAGTTGTATTGTGAGAGGTTTTGTGGGTGGTTTTTTGAACCGATAAGTAGTACCTCTGTCTTGTCTGGATTTAATAAAAGAAAATTATGCGTCATCCAATCTTTTATATCTTTAACACACTCTGTCAATTTGGATAATTTAGCGTTTTCATCCGGCCGTGATGAAATATAGATTTGAGTGTCATCAGCATAACAATGGAAACTAATTCCATGTTTCCTTATAATATTTCCAAGTGGCAGCATATATATTGAGAATAATAGAGGGCCTAACACAGATCCCTGCGGCACTCCATAGTTTACTGGAGTTATGATAGATTTTTCTCCATTTAAATAAACAAAATGGTAGCGGTCAGATAAATACGATCTAAACCAGCTTAATGCTTCTCCTTGAACACCAGTATAATTTTGTAGTCGATCTAAGAGTATTGTATGATCTATAGTATCGAACGCAGCACTAAGATCAAGTAAAACTAATATTAAGATACAGCCTTGGTCAGAAGCTAAAAGTAAATCATTTGTGATTTTAACGAGCGCAGTTTCAGTGCTATGATGCGGCCTGAACCCAGACTGAAACTTTTCATAGGTGTCATTTTCTTGTAAGAAAGAGCCCAGTTGAGCGGACACAACTTTTTCTAGTATTTTAGACATAAAAGTTAGATTTGAAATGGGTCTATAATTTACTAGATTATTCGGATCTAATTGTGGTTTCTTAATGAGAGGTTTTATAACTGCCAGTTTAAATGTTTTTGGAACATAACCTAAAGATAAAGACGAGTTAATAATATTGAGGAGAGGCTCTTCCACTACAGGTAACACTTCTTTCAATAGCTTAGTTGGTATAGGATCTAGTAAACATGTTGTTGTTTTAGATGAAGTAAAAAGTTTATTTAACTTTTTGTTCTATAGTTGTGAAGCACTGTAATTGTTCTTGCGGGGTGATAATTGAGGCTGAATTATAAGGCGCGATTGAGGATTGAACGTTTACAATTGTGGTTCTGATGTTTTCTATTTTCTCAGTGAAGAACTTCATGAAATCATTACTACTAAACTGTAATGGAATATTTTGTTCAGGAGACATCTGTTTATTTGTTAGTCTCGCCACGGTGTTAAATAAGAACTTAGGATTGTTATGGTTGTTTTCTATTAGTTTGCGTAGATGCTCAGCCCTGGCCGCTTTTAGGGCCTTTTTATAACGTGACATACTGTCTTTCCATGCGATTCTAAAGACCTCTGAGTTGGTTTGTTTCCATTTACGCTCTAAATTACGGGTTTCTCTCTTTAGAACACGCGTAGTATTGTTGTACCATGGTGCTTTACTTTTCTCTCTGACCTTTTTTAATCAAATTGGCGCAACAATATCCAATGATCCAGAGAGAATGGTGCTCATAGTGCTAGTTAATTCCTCAAGTTCATCTGTTTGTTTGGGTTCACTGAGCAGCTGAGACAGATCCGATAAGCTGTTTGAAAAATTATCTATGGTGGATGGAAGGATTGTTCTGCCTAATCGATAACGCGGCGCAGCATGATATATTACAGGAGTACGTAATATGCAAGTTACCATGTAATGGTCAGTGACATCGTCACTTTGTGGAATGATATCTATATCGGTTGGATCGGTTCCATGTGATATAATTAAATCGAGTGTATGATTAAATCGATGAGTCGGTCCGGTAATGTTTTGCTTGACCCCAAAGGAGTTTAATAAATCTGTAAACGCAGCCCCTAACGCATCATTTTGATTATCTACATGGATATTAAAGTCTCCAACAATTAATGCTTTATCGAAGTTAACTAATAGGTCTGAGAGAAAATCTGCAAACTCTTTTAGGAAATCAGCGTAAGGCCCAGGCGGTCTATATACGGTAGCCAAGGCTAGAGATAATAGGGATGTTTTTCGAACATCTAAGAGCGTAACATTTAGTACAAGTACTTCAAATGAAATAAACTTATAACCCGTTTTCTGAGTAACATTGAGAAAATCTCTATACCATAATCACTTTGGTTTATAAGGAACATAAAAATGGGCATGAAAAATATGGCACATAAGAATAATACTGCAGCACTGGCATAGAGATTTCACTTACATTAATAGTGCAACAAAAGATTGCACTGACATTAAAAATAATATCATGGGTAACAGAGAAATGTCTCAATCCACTGCAAATTCATTAAAACTCCAATACCGTACTCATCTAAGTAAAAATTATTTATGCTGAATAAGACTTCAGTTTCAGCTGTTTTTTAAACAAAAGTTCTGATGTGATGCCTCATAGGAATTACATTGGAAATTAGCTGTGACCCATGTTAAGCTGAAGTTAGTTGAAGTGGATAAGCCCGAAATTAATTATATTCCCTTCTAGACTTGGCTGACTTTTCATCGGAGAATGAAACTCGCTTCCCTTTATACGTCTCCTCCTGTAAAAAGCCATTAACTCTTCAGATGGGCTTTCATGATTATGCAACACTAATATGTCAGCCATTTTTTAATGTTTAGAAAAAAATCTTTAATGATAAAGTAGGTTCCTCTATGATATGATCAGATAATTAAGGAAATCACAGATTGCACAATGGTGGTGATGTAATTAAATATAGTTACACATAAACCCAGGCAACTGTCAATATAAGCACATTTAAAAAAAATAGGACTGATATTTAAATAAAATGGTATAATTTGGATTTTTGGAGTCTAGTCCAAGTTTAGCAGTTGGAAAGTAAAGGCACAAAGCGGTACAGCAATGAACTATTTTAAAACATTCAACATTAGCAGTGAGTGGTGTAGCAAATCAAAAGAACCAAACACTTCATCTATAATTCATTCAAAGGGAAAGTACATCCCTCTCAAAAAGTGCATCCCTCTCAAAAAGCAAACTTGTGTTAGGGTGGGAGGAATGCCAATGATGTGTTGTGACTTGATTCAAATCCCCAAATTTTCTAAAATAAAACCAGTGCAGGTCCTTTTGCTCTAATCAAACCTTCCATCTCTCAATACTTGATTTATTCGGTTTGCCTTGAGAAGTACCACACAATCACCCTTCCGATTTAAAAAGGTGTCCAATGCATTATGGAACAAGCGGGTTGTGAAACTGATGTTTCACACATGGAAGCCACTCTCTGGTCATCATCTGGAATTATTCTTGCCTGTGTTCTTGATACTTCCTGTTACATGCAAGAAAAATGGGTTTGATCTTAACCCAGATCTTAACCTTTTGTTGGACTTCTGATGCTTAATTGCTGGTGCTGACTATTCAAATTAGCTTGATAGAAAATTATTTTCTAAAAGGTATGGTTACTAATAGTATTTATGATGTACGTTATAATGAACTATATATTTTCATAAATATTTGTAACCAAAATTAAAATGCATTATAATATTTGCAGATTATTTGTTATATTTGAAATTGGCTGTTTGGAATGCTTTTTAATGCAGTAATGTGTGTTCAATATAATGTATTATAACTGTGGTTACAATTATTGTATTGACAATACAATGCATTATTAGATGCATTACAAGGCATAATTGATGCATTAAAATACTTTTATAATGTGTTATATAAAGGCTTTAAGTAAAGTGGTACCAAAATGATGTAGTGTATTAATTCAGGTAAAGGTAAAAATATTAAAAAGAGATTCCAAGAATCTAGAGATAATAAATGGATAAATATAATTGAATAGAACTGAAAACAACATCAATGTTCACTTATTATTTTCACAAATAGGTTAAGGTTTTTTAAAGCTACATTATGTAACTTATTTTTGTTCAAAATGAACAAAATTTAATTCTACCAGGCGTGGTTACGTCATATCTGTAAATAAAGGAAAGATGTGCAGACTATACTACTATTTGCAGTGGAAATTTAGCTTGAAGTCACAACAAACATAGCCTGACTACGTCAGACTTCGTACTTCCGCTCAATTTCATTTCGCTTCTGTACTCAGTCTGAGACAGCGTCATAGCTTTCCGTTTTCCTCCGGCCTGAAAACAGCCGGGCCAGTCAACGAACAGAGGGCGGGCTAAGAGCCGTGACGTAGATGCTGATTGTGCCGTGGATGCGTAGATTTACTTCACATAATCTGCAAAAGTCGTTCACAGCCATGTTCACTCCGGTATTTCGCTCGATGGTTTTGTTTTCGCATCATACATGTGTTTACAGTGGAAGTTAGATGCGGCTGAGCATGCGCATAACACACGCCATAACCAAACGTTATGTGATTGGCTTACGGGTAACCAATGATTTTAACCCCCCCCCCCCCCCATCAACCATCAACAGGGCGTCTCGTGTGCTGCGCTAATCACTCCGCCCAAGTAGCTGTGCTCCTACGCCTAGTGAGAATATAGTTCCCAGTATTTATACGATTAAAAATGGTCTCTGTCTCATATTGCCTTGTTATTTGTACACGCTGTGACTATACAGATCACAACATGTAAATAGGAAAATGTTTGCATTATTTTGTCACTTATTGGGATTAGTATGCTACCTTATCCATTTACATCCAGTCTTTGTGCTAAGCTAGGCTAGCGGTGGGTGCGTCAAATAACACTTACAGAACGCACAGAAATGAAAAAGGTATGTATGGACTTACCTAACTCTGGGGGATACTGTGAATAAGCTAAAGTCCCAAAAAGTCGGAGTGTTCCTTTAAATTTATATATTAAAAAGCAAAAAAAAATATTTTTTCAATTCTCAACAAAGTTGGATTAGTTACTGATCCATCCCCACCCCCCTTTAAAACAAAACAAAACAAAACAAAAAAAACAGAAGTTAGTCAGTCCTGAACATGCTGGTTACCTTCACATACAATTTCATCAGCACAGGACATAGAACAATACAACAAAACCCCTGAAGAAATCCATGAGGTTTCTCCGGTCCACTAAATAGACTGGCAAAATGAATCATTCAAATCTTTACCGCAGGGCATAGATCATTCTCTGGACTCTTCTCTCTTTTTTTTTTCTTCTGTGTCTCGCCCATCCAGGTACATTAGCCCATGAAACTTTCATCTGGGATGGTGCCTTTTATCAGCTGTATCCCCAGGCTATGAAGGCATACCATATGGTGACTAGAATCAAAGAAAACTTCTCCCAAAAAAGCAGTCCTCTGGTGACACAGCCTTACAACTCAAGATATCAAGAACTGCTGCTGATCAGAATTACACCTCTCCTAAGTTATTCCCATTTGCGCATGTGAAGAGACAAAATAAGACGTGAAAGAAAGAAACATTGTACTATGGAGTAGTGCTGTCTGGGATAACGTTACCTGATTACTGTGGCATTAAAGAATGGCACAGCTCTCTGTGAAGCACTTCACGGATAAATGACAGTGTTGCATTGCATTCTGCACCAAATCCCCAACCATCCCCATCACCACCCTTCTATCTCTCTCTGTTGCTCGCTCTCTCATCAAGAACATGTAAGGACACGAGGGGACAGTCTAGACTGCAAATCAGATCCGTGGCCCACATGTCTTAAACACAATAATGTTTTTTTTCTCCCAGCCATGTTGCATTATATGAGAAAAATAAGAACAAAATTTGCAAACAAAATTTTATTAAGCAATTTTATCATTATTTCTATTTAACAGACTCTGGAGAACATTATACAAAGGGCCTCATTTAGAGCACATATAGTCTTTTTTTATTGTACTGATGCCACATACTGTGAGTTCTAATATGTGCCCTTTCATGATCCATGAGTTAAAAAAATTCACACATTTTTACATTCACTGACATTTTATTTTCACACACAGCAGGCTTTTATACACATACATGTTGTGTATAAATATATTTACATGAGTCCAATATTAAGTCAAAACAAATAAAAACAGCAACATTGCAATTTAAGTTTCATATACAGATTACTGAAAAAAAGAGAAAGCTTTACAAATACAAAACCTTTGTTAAACATGAAAACGTCACTAAATAACACATTCAATATCTGTCACAGTTATGCTTAGTTTTGGTTTCGTTTTCTATCAGTATCAGTATAATCAGTTTCCATGGATATTCATTTAATCATCACAGCTGTTCATTATTTAGTTCTAGATTAAAATAGCCCCACATCATCACATAGCCTTCACCATATAGAGATTGGCATGGTTTTATTTCAGTTAGCCTAATAGCTGGTTTGATTTGCATTGAGAGATGATCTTATGGAAAGTACCCCATGCCAATCTCTAGGTATGGTGAAGGCTATGTGATGATGTGGGGCTATTTTAATTCCAAAGGCCAAGGGAACTTTATCAGGATGCATAGTATCCTGGATCCATGAAGTAACTGGCCTTTAAAAATAAAGATCTGCCTGCCATATGGGAATTTAACATAGGGGTGTCCAAACTTATGCACCCTGTATTTTAAGGAAGAACATTTATTTATTTATGATACATTATTCATTCACAAATAAAATTGGTGTCCTTAAAGGTTGGATTTTTCCTAATTTTTTAAATTAAGGCATTAAAGGGACACTTCACCCATTTGCATTAAGCTTTGCATTGTTAGAAACCCAGTCATACTATTGAATGGTCATGCAACATTTTTTCATTTTCCCCCGAGACGAGAGAAATCTGTATTTACCTCTTTACACTTCCTCCTACAATGACGCAAAAATCGTCATTTTGCGTCATTGTAGGAGGAAGTGTAAGAGGGGGGGATTTCTGTTAAGACTACAAGCACTAGATCCACCCTTTCAAACCCGCCCATAGGGGGTTGGACCTAATGCGCTAACAGACCTATCACAGATCAGTGCGGGACAGTCCCGAAATTTGAAGCTTTGTCCCGCGTCCCGCAAGTCATAAGCAGTGTCCCGCATTTTAATTTTGTCTGCGTCATTTCATCGTCCTTTAAATTACAATTCTAAAATAAAAAATATTAATAAGAAAACAATGAACATGCGCAGCGCAGCCGTTATTATTGGTTCTAGCCAGAGCGGGAAAACAAACACTGAGAAAAAGAGGGTGTTTTCTCTGATGACTGCTGCGTGGACAGAGACGCGCAACTGTGGATCTCATAAAAAGTGAACTAAACTCCTGGTGAAAGTGAACTACAGCTACACCTGCCAGGAGTTCTAAAGACACATAATAAATGAGAAGGCCCTACTCGAAGCTGCCAGATCAGACAAAAAATATATATTTTTAACCCTTGTGCATTGTTAGAATTTACATCCTTTCGTTATGTTTGTGGCTGAAAACAGCCACTACTTTAAACTGCTGTAAAAATGTATCAGATAAATATTTTTTTCAATTTTTTTTGCATTAATCTATTAATCAACCTCAGTCCTGCTCAAAAATATTAAATGTTTAAAAAAAATTCAGGATTTTAACTCTTTAATTGCCAAATTCGTAAATGATGTCACTGATTTGGGAGGAAAAAAAACACAAAATTACTCATTTTCAATATAAAATGTGATTGTGGACTGGATTTTTTTTTACCTTTTATCACAGTCTTGGACATGTCAAAGATTAGAAACAACATTGGTTTTGATGCATTGTTAGTTTTTGTGCAGCATCAGATTTTAACTTTTTCTCCCTCATTTACTGTTCGTGGCTGTTTTTGCCCCATTGACTTCCATTATAACCACATTTTTTGATTGCAAAGCCATGACACCATATAATCATGCATTTTTGATTGTTGGTGGTTTTCCCTGTTGGGAAGAGGTAAAATTTGTAATTTTTACTGTTGATAACCGGGTGGCACCATTAACCCTTTAGATAGGCCTGTGCCAAAAAAAGCTTAGTTTCTGGCTTTTACATGGAGTTATATGGAGTATAACAGCATAATAAAGTGTGTGTGTGTGTGTGTGTGTGTGTGTGTGTGTGTGTGTGTGTGTGTGTGTGTGTGTGTGTGTGTGTGTGTGAACTCACCTCTATGCGTCTGAGAAAATCAAAATATGCACCTCAGCTCTCAGAACTGCATGGAGTAAACAAAAACAAAGTAAGTGTATTTATGCACCTGCTGCCTTTTGATGGTGAGAAATGCAGACTAAACAAAAACAAAGCAAGTGGATTTAAACGCGTGCATGCAAGCCTGCTGGTCATTTGATGGTGAGAAGAGCAGCAAGCAACATGAGAAAGGGCTTGACTTGTAGTGAAGTTTTAGAGATGATTATGCAGCCTGACCCCTCCAGCGAGCTGCAGGATGTATCGTCTTCTCCCTGTCAGAGGGAGAAGACGAAACATCCTGCAGCTCGCTGGAAGGGTCAGGCTGCATAATCATCTCTAAAACTTCACTACAAGTCAAGCCCTTTCTCATGTTGCTTGCTGCTCTTCTCACCATCAAATGACCAGCAGGCTTGCATGCACGCGTTTAAATCCACTTGCTTTGTTTTTGTTTAGTCTGCATTTCTCACCATCAAAAGGCAGCAGGTGCATAAATACACTTTGTTTTTGTTTACTCCATGCAGTTCTGAGAGCTGAGGTGCATATTTTGATTTTCTCAGACGCATCAAGGTGAGTTCACACACACACACACACACACACACACACACACACACACACACACACACACACACACACACACACACACACACACACACACACACACACACACACACACACACACACACTTTATTATGCTGTTATACTCCATATAACTCCATGTAAAAGCCAGAAACTAAGCTTTTTTTGGCACAGGCCTATCTAAAGGGTTAATGGTGCCACCCGGTTATCAACAGTAAAAATTACAAATTTTACCTCTTCCCAACAGGGAAAACCACCAACAATCAAAAATGCATGATTATATGGTGTCATGGCTTTGCAATCAAAAAATGTGGTTATAATGGAAGTCAATGGGGCAAAAACAGCCACGAACAGTAAATGAGGGAGAAAAAGTTAAAATCTGATGCTGCACAGAAACTAACAATGCATCAAAACCAATGTTGTTTCTAATCTTTGACATGTCCAAGACTGTGATAAAAGGTAAAAAAAAATCCAGTCCACAATCACATTTTATATTGAAAATGAGTCATTTTGTGTGTGTTTTTTCCCCAAATCAGTGACATCATTTACAAATTTGGCAATTAAAGAGTTAAAATCCTGATTTTTTTTTAAACATTTAGTATTTTTGAGCAGGACTGAGGTTGATTAATAGATTTATGCAAAAAAAATTGAAAAAAATATTTATCTGATAAATTTTTACAGCAATTTAAAGTAGTGGCTGTTTTCAGCCACAAACATAACGAAAGGGTAGTAAATTTGCCCACAGTGAACTGTTGAGTTTTTGAAAAATTTCAAAGCATTTTCCCAAAATATGTGTCAAAATAAGATTTGTCACCAAAAATCATCCCATTTGCTGAAACACAGAAAAAGTTATAGCCAAATTTAGACTCAAAAATACCCCATAGTGGATGAAAACATCCCCAACAGCACATAAGGGTTAAAAAAAATTCAAGATATCCGGTAAGAACGCATTTAATATTTCTAGTCTTTCCTAATGGAATTTATGTGCTTATTTGGAAATGTGTTTTTTAGCGATTGGATTTGGATTATTATTTTTACTTAATTATTTAGATTGAATAGACACGTGCTGTTGAATTGAGTTTTATATTAGTGACGTTCACACAGCGCCGGTCAGCACCGTCATTTTTACAAAGCCCATTAGCAATTTAAAACATGTTAACATCACTGCAAAAAGACATCTAATATAAAATCTATATTTATTCACCTAGTATAATAATAGTAAGTTATCTCCCGCGTGTCCCGCATTGTCCCGCAAAATCAGGTCTGCTGACCTGCAACAGAGCAATAGCCAGGTGGTCACCCTAGTGCGAGTGCGTTTGATTTCAACGGCAGAAACCTGCAGAAAACAGGGACGTAGAAAGCTGAGTACTAGTGGTTACCATACTCTATTTCCCGGACATGTCCGGCCGTCAAGATCGACAAAAATGTCCGGGATTCAGCTTTTGCTTTCTGCGGTCGCCATCCATTGTTTACATGCTCACCTTTTGTTTCAATCTAACTGAATTCACCCCGATTGGTGAATCTGAATGTAATGTTTACATGAATGCTAAACAAGTGATAGGTTGATTTGCGTTTTAACATTGCTAAGAAAATACCCGCACCTCCGTGAGAGATAGCCCATGAGACCGGTGCATCTCACAGGCGCGCTCATCAGTAATCACAGTAATACAGGGAGCAGGACGAGGCTAGCGCCGCGGGAGAAAGACGCGAGGCCGGTGGCGTGATCGGTTGAAAGACGCGAGGCCGGTGGCGTGATCGGTTGATGTGTGTTTTACCATTGCTAAGAAAATACCTGCTCCTCCGTGCGAGATACGAGAACAGTGCCTCACAGGTGTCGGTCTTCAGTAATCACGCCACCGGCCTCGCGCCGTTCTCCCGCGCCCCTCAGCCTCGTCCTGCTCGCCACAGTAAACATGATGAATGGCGACTGTAGAACGCAAAAGCCGAATCCCGGACATTTTGGGCAAACTCGTCACGGAGACTCACTCGTAGCCTAGCCTTGCCTTGATGTTTTTGTTTTCAACTGCGCTGTCTTACCGGTAGGCGTGGCTTGGGAGTGGCCTTGTAGGGCAGCGAAGCAAGTGCATTCTGGGAGTTGTTGTCTTTCATCCACATAAGCCAAAAATACATTTTCTGGCTTTTCTCAGTCTAGAAAGCTCCAAATTCAAAAATAATTTCACATTTCTTCTACATAAATGACCCACTTTCAATACACATTCATGTCTCCACGGGTGAAATGACCCTTTAAGTTCAATTTCCAAAAGATGATTTTTTATTCCTCTTTTTAGTCAACTTTAGCATGGGTGTCTAAACTTATGCATAGCACTGTAGTTATATTATAGGCATCTAAATATATTTATATGTCCTCAGTTTCTCTTTACCCTCGGTTTCTCTATCGGGTAGGTGTAGAAGTCAGGCCACTCAACCGGAGGTAGCGTTAACGTTAATCCTGTCAGTTCGTCAATTGACTGAGCGTGTACGGTCATCTGGTTCCGTCCGTTAAAATGAACTTTTGCAAATAACAATCGCGGTTCTGGACAGTGAGTGACCTTGCACATTAAGACAAAATCGGATTTTCTCCAGTCATTGTTAAAAAACAAGCTAACAAAACTTGCAAACTAACGTTAGTGAAGCGGCCAGAGGGATCTTTCTGCCTCCAGCTAAGCCTCGCCCACACAAATACATCACCATGTTTACCAACTGTAAAAGGGTCTATAGAATAAAAAAAAAAAAAAAAGGGAAAGACAAACTAAAAACCCTGGTACATAGCGGTGCTATAGGGAGCATTGGCCCATGCCTAACACTGTCCTCTCAGAAGAATACTGTACTTCTCTCGCTCCCCCCCCAACTACAACTTCAAGAATGTGTAAGTGGCCCATAAATGGATTAGATTCTGAGATAAAACTCTGATCCACCACTGCGACTGATCGCTCAGTATTTGAACTCACTGGCCTTTCCGTTGGCCTCTTTTGAAATAATAAGAATCCTATGTGATATGCTCATCCATCACAGCATGGAGTGGCTGGAGGAGAGACTCTCCGGCTGAGCTCAGCGCTAGGTGATGGATGTCCTCCTCCTTGGCCTCTTGAAAGCCCAGAGACTCAGTCAGGTCCTTCCACTGCCATCATGCCTAAATCAAGATGCAGGCACCCATTCTTCCCCCATTTCCCCTCAGTCTGGACAGGGAAGGACAGACTGGTAACTTAAGACTCTTTCATCAATTTGATCAGACCTGATGGTGACACAGTTCAAGATAAACGACATGGGCATAGACTGACAGCAAATGTCAAAATCAGCCCAGCAGGTTGGAAAAGGACAGATGTACATTTCTTCAGCACCTCAGAACAGCCATACATTTTTTGTGACAAGTTTACATTAATCTTCATAAATATGTTTTGGTTTTCAATTTTTAAAATGGAATTAGTTATATTAAAGAGAGAGTTTGGGAGTTGTACGTGGAGCACTAATATGTTGTGTACAGCACTGGTTAATGTATAACATGTTTATCCATGACATTTACACCTAAATGGCAACGATTCATGTCAAATAGTATTTTTTTTTTTATCACAAGGTAGGGTTCTGAAAAATGTGTTCCCCTCGGATTAATCTTGAATATGAATCATGAAGCATTATTCTAAACACACCACAGTGCAAAATGCTTTACTGTGGCCTATACTGGAACAAGCTACTGCAAATTCAGAGGTAATTCAATAATAGTTGTGGAAAAGCACCATTTTATTGCAGTTGTTAAGCGGGTAGCACAAAGCCACAGAATGAAGAAAAATGCCTGCAGAACAATTTCTTAAAGTTATGAGAAAATCATAGTCTTATTTAGCCAAGAAATATGCCATTCAGCATACAACATAAACAGCCTCAGACTCAGAGAGAACAAACAGATGAACATTAATAGTGATCTTTATTAAGCAGCAATGAAGAAAATCAAGCGAGTGAGTATGAATATAGTAGTGGTACTGGAGAACAGTAACTTGAATAAATTGAACATATTCTTTCTATTTTGCAGGATATTGGTGGATATCGGTTCTGCAGGAGTGGAGTGATGGATTGCACACACCTCAGTTGGAGACAGGAGCTGGAAAGGAGAACTTGGAACGAAGGAGCAGGAATAATAATCTTCACAGGTAAGTACAGCGTAGGTAAGTAGTCGCGTATCCACGTTGGAGACCAGACAATGGCTGTCACCAAAAACTGATAAATGCTGCCTTCGGAGGATGCATTTCAAGGTCGGAAGGCATCAAGGCATGTCCGAATGCAATGTTAGTTTCACTTCCTGTCTCCTGAGATACCTTCATTTGATCAATTTTTGAAGGCAGCATAGATGTATCCTTTGCTGCCTTTGATATCCCACAATCCTGCGCTTTCGATTCTGTGACAGTTGAGCTAGATAAATGAAGATGACGTCTGAAAGTTGCGGCTGGTCATCAGTTTGTGTGTAAATGTACATTTTTTATCAATGTTTTGTTTCTCGAGAAGTTACTATTGTAGTCATTAAATATTCACTTAGTTTTCACAAAAGCTCGCTCTATTTTGCTGGAGATCATTAAATCATAAACTGCCTCAGAAGTCTGTCCGAAATCAGTTTCGCAAGGAACCTTCGTGTGCAAACGCTGCTTGCAAAGTCATTGCCTGAAAGGGCAGCAAGGCAACACGTCAGTTGCCTATGTTTTCGGATGCAGCCAATGAGGCTGAGGTGTGTGCTTATGTAAAAGGCTGATTGGTTAGATGATGGATGTCAGGTGCAGGTGATTCGTATTCTGGCAATGGGGATCGTTGTAAGGAAGTGACAGTGGAACCTGGTATATCCGTGAAACCTGGCCTGTTCTTAGCATCTTTTAGCATTTTATAGAATCAGAGCACAGGGCTCAATGAATGCTTTCATTTGACTCCGATTAACTGGCCTTATTTCTTATGGCTCTTCATGTTATTTTAAGCTTTCAAAATTTGATGAAATGCACAGCAGGCATACACATGCTCACACATTATCATTTCTGGTTTATGTACATTTTTCAGTGCGAAAAACTCCATGAAACATTTTTGAAAGTTGTGAAAATGACTTGTGATCTAGGACACATCTTGTGATCTTTGTAAATGTAACGGAGGCCAACTAAGAGCTGTGCGGATAAACCTTACTCCCCTGGCCTCAAGAAGCGCACCGGCAACTGACGATTGAGGCTATGGTTTTTTTAGCATTCTTGTTAGAGACACAGTGCGAATAGAACCAATGGTGCGAGTACAACCGGAGGGGTTACATAAAGATTACTGTTCGGTTTCACAGATGTAAGAACTGATTTTCCTGCTAAAACAAAACACACCCTGCAATAAAGCCATAAAATGCACCCTGGACAGCAGATAGCAAAGACAGAGCACAGAACCTTGTCCTGCCCAAACTTATCTCCTTGTCCCCTTGTTTGACTTCAACTCATCCCCCCTCTCCCTCCTCAAGGCACTGAAAGTTCATTAAGAATGTCTATATGTTGTTTTTCCTTTTCATGTTTGGTGTCATTTTAATGGTCGCAGTGCGATTGGTAAAATGGTCTTAATTTCATTGCAGTCATTGGTTTAATGAGAAAGATTGAGAACTAGGAGAATCCTGTATCTCCTCTCTGGCTGATATCTCTTTACAATATCTCAAGAAACCAGGTGCTACCCCCCTGGGGTACATGGATTGGCCCAAACAACTCTAAACAACATTTGTATAACCCCTTTTGTTCTGATCTGGTATTTAAGCCGAGGGGACAGAACAATCTTTGGGACTCATACCAGACATCCCCCATAGTAATGTTTCAGTGTTTTCTTGTTGGAAAGCCCTGACACATTACTGTGTCTTTGTCAGGAAAACATTACTTTGAGTCATCTTTGAGTAAATGATGTCATGTATTTTCTGAATTGGCTTTTAATAATTTACTTCTGTAGTTGGCATGATACATTTTTACCTGACAAATAAATGTTACATCTTTGATTTATTCTTAAGTATTCTGAAATCATTATTTTAATATATTAAGGAGGCTGGTGCTACCGCAAATCTTAGTTAAGGTAGGTCAAACTAAAGGCGCATGTAAAGGCTCCTGTATGAACGGAGCAGTAGGCACGTCATCTGAAGACCTTTTGATTTCTGTCTATCACTGATTTAGCAAGTTGTATGGAAATGGCTAAATTAAACTACACTCTCTTGTTCGAGTGAGCAGTAGGCAACCGACTTTAGAGGTATTAGCAAACCCTACATCCTCTGACTAAAATTAGAATTAACAAGTTTGTGTCCGTGAGAAACACGAACTGGCCAACGTCTCTGTGCGGCATTGGGTCCATAATGAATTAATAACTGAAAGTATGGGATACTCAGAATAATCAAAGATCTAAATTAATTCATAATCAATATTTATGATTATTTTCTAATCAGAAATACGATCTAAATTTGATTATCATTTGAAATTGGAGTCAGATTAAGCGTAGAGCTAAAGTAATACTAAAACTAAATTCCAATAAATTAAATGAACTTCACTGGAGCGCTGAAAAGACATACACGCATTAAACCTTCGCCAGGCCGTTGGATTCCGTCGTTGGGCCAATGGGTGGTCCTTACACAGACAAGCTTAAACCTAGTCCCTAGCTAGTCCCAAATTTGATGTTTGAGCTGTTTTAACTGAAAACAACTTGCACTGACATATCTTAAAATATGTCAGTGCCATTGCTTTGTCTCAAGATGCACATCAGAACTGTTTTTCTAAGGCACATTTAAAAAAAAATGCTTAAATGTAATAATTTAACTAAACCCTAATCCTGGCTTAATCTAAGCCCTGTCTGTGAAACCGGGCCTATAAGTCTGTGAGGGATACTTCATAGCCTTGTTGTCATCTATGTAAAATGCTACCCTTACTAAGGTCTATTCAGCCTCAGGTTTTTAAAACAAACAAACAATTATTAGCCTGAAATGTCTCTTTGGGGGCTTCATAATGAACAGATGCCATAATTTTCTCATTCAGTCTCCACAGCATTATAGCATCATTTCTGCTTTAGGCTTGGGTCAGTTGAGGGAGTCTGAGACTCCTTCCGATTTAGGATTACAAATGTTCCTAATCTGATTCATAGGTGCTAACCTGTTCTATAGCATTCTATTAAACCATGAAACACCATTATTATTCATTATCCGTTGTGCCCAAGTGAAATAACCCAGTGTTACTCTGGTCTTGCTGAACAGAGCGTTTGTTTTAGAATTGAGACAGGGGAATAATATTCTCAGAGGATTTCCACACCCTAGGGACTTTCAGTCACTCATCACTAAAATCATATGCCGTGTGATCTCATTTGCATTATCTCAGGCTTATTATGGTGGACTCTGGAAGGTGTCTGCTGCCCGGAGACAGAAATTGTCCCCACAGTGCAAAAACACCTTCCTAAGCTAATTGACAAACACATTGTTCTCAGCAGGAGAGAACAGACCCCAGGCTGAATGAGGTTAGGATGGAAATGATTGTTACACATCAAACTCTCCAGTGCATTGCTCACAATAGGCACCTCTGAATAGATTTCACTGTCTTTTCCCAAGATGCTGTTTGGATGTTTACAATCACTGCGTCTTTGAGATCAAATTTTATGTTTTGAGTGTCGTCCATGCAGCCAGGAAGAAAGAGGGAAGGGCAAAATTGCTTGTCTGTTATGAATGAAATTGAGCAATGTTAACTTGACCAGAACTTTACAAGGGATTTGGGTGGATTCAGAACATGCTGCATACATTTTGTTTATTCCTGTTTGGTGCATTGTTACCCATGGACTAGTCTCACGTAGCCAGACCTTCAGACTGACGGCAGAAGGTCTGGACTCAAATCGCTGATTTCATTGGCCAAGCAACGCCCAAGATCACATCTGACTGAAATGTAAAGCAACAAATCACAGTTAAATTAGGTTCGTGTTATGATTAGGCGCATGGAAATATAAAGTTGATGTCTTTATGATTACAGACTCTAATAAATTATTCATTCAAGAACATTGTGCAAGTTTACTTGAAAATCCAGCATTTAGTTGATCCTGATAAGCGCTCATTGTCGTAAACACTACGGCTTTCTTCTTCCATGAGGGGTTTTGGCGTCACGGCACGTTTCCAGGCTTTGAAACAAAAGCATAGAGATATCAGTGAAAAGATCTGACTCATTAAATTAAGGTGTCATCCACTATATCATCACAAAATTGCCACAATCATAATGTTCAGGAGTCTGACTCAACCTGACATCTGTAGACTTCAGTAAATCTATTTAGTGTCTCGTCTGCCATGAACCATAACTATCTGTCATTGAATCTCCCTCCTACCATTTGCCTGAGGAATGAAAGGCACCTTTACTCTTTTTTTTCCTCCACAGAAATTCACAGAGAGACTGCTATAAATCTCACAAAAATGCACATTCAACACAGTGCAGGCATAGATGGGCAGAACGTGAACTCAACAGACAGATCTCCCTGTCATGGGTGAAGCTGCAGTTTTCTGGTTCTCTTGCTGAAATTGATTGCAAAGAGAGAACAACAAATTCAAGTATTTATCTTTTCACATCATTTTCCTGATAAGTCTGCTTATGCCAGGCTGTGAGAGACGACAGCCATGATGGTGATTGGTAAGTGTCAATGCTGAGAGGCAGAATGTGTCATCGTCACATTAATATATGTATATCATTATGATTCCAAATACCATCCCCCATTATATGTTTGTTTCTGAATGACTTATTAGGCAAAGTATATGGTGGCATCTTCAGACACGCACACACGCACGCACACACACACACACACACACACACACACACACACACACACACACACACACACACACACACACACACACACACACACACACACACACACACACACACACACACACACACACACACACAGTGTTTTTATACTGTACAAACTGTATATTATATCCCCTTACACTAACCCTACCCCTAAACCTACCCATAACAGAAAACTTTCTGCATTTTTACATAAAAAAAAAAACAAAAAACTTTTAATTACTTTATTTTTATACCAGATTTACAAATGAGGATGTCCCTAAAGGGAGGTTTTTGGAGATTTTATAAGGGTTTGGTCACTTCTGGGTACAAATTTTTCAACAAATAATATTTAAGTAGGTAGGCCTACACACCACAAATTGCTTATGATTTGAATCAAAAACCTTCTCAACCACTTTTTCAAAATGTCCCAGCCCAGTAGCAATCCTTGAACTGGCCAAACATGTTTTTATTTTTTTAAAACCATTCAGTAATGTTTTAGTTTTTTTGTTTTCACTTTGAAAGTGATCATTCCCCACTAGGTCCTTTAAGGTCACTCAAAGAGTTCTGAGTGATGACTAACAACATCATCCAGGCAATGTGTAGGTGGTTTGATGTAGCTTCTGCTTCCTAATAACTGAACTAACAGAGCCTATTTGGACATCCAAATACTACATTTACATTTATGCATTTGGTAGACGCTTTTATTCAGAGTGACTTACATTACATTCAAGCTTCCTGTTATCAGTTCATGCATTCTCTGGGAATTAAACCCATGAACTTGGCACTGCTTTGCTTTACTCTGCATGTGACATTTATGAAAATGAACTTTAGTCTTTTGTATTCTGAACTTCAGTAGTAATCCCTTAACTGTATTTTTTTATTTTTTTTTTTATTTCTACAAACAAGCAAACTAACTAACTAACAAACTAACAAACATACTAATAAATAGACATGAAATAAAGATTAAATAAGAGTTCAATTATTTTGTTATGTCAGGGAACCATGGAGTGATAGCCTATGCATTTACATTTATGTCTTTGGCTGGCACTTGCACTTTAAGAGACTTACATTTCACATTTACATTTTCAATTTTATGCATGTCCTGGGAATCAAACCTATGACTGGCATTGCTAGTGCCATGCACTACAGTTTGACCTACAGGAATGTTTTAAGGGTGATGTGAAACTAGTACAGTGATGAAGGAAATTACTTGCCTGCTGTGATAATGGCCAGTTATAATTTTTAGCCTCATTTTACAAAAATATTTGACTGCAATATATATTGCAGTATATACTGGTATAATGGTAAGATTCATTCATCATTGCACTTCTATAACATACCAAACAAATAAACTATTCCTTGTGTCCAGTCAGAATATACATGTTTAAATATATGATTTAAGCATTTAAATGTGTGAAGTAGGCCAGCAAAAAGCACAGACTCTAGGGCGAAGCTGTAGGGTTCTTGGCTTGGAATCTCATAGCAAAGCATATGGCCATCATATGGTGCAGGCAGAAGATAACTACACTATTTAGCCTGAACACAAGTAAACCAGGTCAAATCACAGACCCATTGCTCAGCAGTCACCTCTATTTATATAGCTGCTCTAATGTGGAATGTAGATTTGTGTTTTACTGTAAGTGTTTTGATTGGAAGTTATTGTCGTGAAGCAATCTTAATGAACTCTGTCGAGGCTCTGTTTGTTCAGTGTTCTCATTACGGAGAGCAAAACTGGAACATTTTCAAAAAGGCTTTTACCTGCATTTTGGTATACTTCTCTTTTAATGCTGAAACGCTGACAATAAATATATGTCTTGAGATTAGAACCTATCCTCAGGATACAAATAAGGCTGTGTAATTGTGGGTGATAAAAACACCAGGTTTAGCATAAATTTAATCTCCACATATATTTTATGAATGAAACAGAAACAGCTACTGTAAGAACAACTGGTGTCAATTTATATTAGGTGTCTTTTATGACTATGCACAAAAAAAAAAAAAAAGATCGTTGCACTTATTGTGCACTTATGTATTGTGTTCATGCAAAACACCCTTGCTGCTACTGTGGTGGGATAAGGTTGTGATATGGTTAGGTTCAAGGATAGGCAAACAGTTATAGAAATTAGTTACGGATTTAATTACATGCAGGTATTTTAAAATATAATGCAACATAATATGTATGTGCACAATAAGTGCATTATATCAAATTATTAAGCACATTAGCAGTTAAAGACATTTAATTTAAAGTGGGTCTGAACATTTATACAGTATCACTTCTAAATTCTGCTTGTCACTAGATTTAAAATTCGTATTACACCTTGCTGAGTATGCTGACCACAAATAATAATAATAATAATAATAATAATACATATACAGCAGTAGTTTGTTTCAAGAAAGAAATTCAATAGGATGATTCACCCACAGTGCCACTCATCAGTGACCAATGGACCCAAGAGGCTCTGACACAGGGAGTGACAAGATTTAATAATTTTCAACAAATTTATGCTTTGGGCCTCTCCTTTCCATGTAACTGAGGGAATACCATATATATTGAACTCTGGTGGCATGAAACCAGACAACAAACACATGACTCAGTATTTGACTGAGATATTAAAAACAGACATTTTGTAGATTTGTAGATAGATTAATGATTATTTTGGCAGAAACAAATGCTTGGGACAGGAACAGATGTATATGGTGTAGGGTGCACAGACAATGGTGTTTTGGCTGCAATTTACTGGAACAAAATAGGAAGCTCCACGCCTTTACCAGTACAATGGTGTCATGTGAGTTTGAGTTTGTTTTCATTCCTGTTTGTATTTCTGTTCTAGCGTTTTGCTGTCAGTTTGTTAATTAGTTCTGTTCTCTCAGTTTCCCTGCCCGTTTGTCTCCGTGGTTACAGGTTGATCTGAGTGCTCAGTTCAGGTGTGTTTCGTTAATTATCTTATTATGTTTGCCCTGTGTATTTGTGTTTTGTTCTGTTCAGCATCTGTAATCATCTTGTTAGGTTTGGTTGCTCTGTTCATGTTAATTGTTCCTGAGTTCTGTGTAAATAAACTTAAACTGCTTGCGTTTAGATCCAGCATTTATCATTATTGCAACCAACCGTGACAGATAGGAAGCCTATTTCTTTGTCTAATCTTAAAGCTACACTGTGTAGGATTTTCTCCCATCTAGCGGTGAAATTGTTTATGACTACCAACTGAATATTACTTTCTAGCCCCTCCCATTCCGAGGGCGTTTTAACTCCTATGGTGGCCGTATTATTTCAAATCTGCCGGCTCCCCCTCGCAATTGTCACGGTGCCACTGAGTGTAAAAACGCGAAAGGCGTAGCTTGAATTTCCAGGTATGTCCCTCTTTGGCTAATGTATTTTCAAGATGGAGGCGTAACATGGCTGCCGCCATTCGAGCGACTCGCTCGTATGTATTCTAAATGGCAGATTCTACGCTTACTAGAAAACTTGGTTAGTTGGTAGAAGTAATTACACATTAATGAGCACATATATTTTTGAAAGAACAAAGTGTTTTTTGATAAGAATCAACTTAAAAAATTACACAGTGTAGCTTTAATATTTCCACTGAGAAAACCAAATCATCAACTACAAACTCAGAAAATATTTGGTCATCATTTTCACTACAATCACTAACTGAGTCACAATATTGCACCAGTTGAGTTTGTATGAAAAAAAAGAGCAAGTGCACAATGTGATTTGAGGGATATGAAACTAGCGTCAATTTCAGTTACCCATGAGCTGATAGACAGGTACCACTCACTGATATACAGCAATGCCATAGACAGTCGGAAATAGGAAACTACTGAATACTACGATTGACCAATCAGAATCAAGTAGAGAGCCATGTAATAAAACCACTTATTATAACAAATTTTATTACTACATCTTTTGCAGATAAATCAGTGCAACCTTCCGGCCTATGAAAACAAAACACAGTTTACCTTAGCAAAAGGTTCAATTGAACTTTGTAAGTAAATCAATTGACAGCAAACCCGTCCAACTCCTCTGGCTATTGTTCAGAGACACAAGAGTGTGAAAGGAAGTTACCAAACGAAGATCTGTATGTCACAGATGGACATGATGGTGCTCAGGGCACAACACTCTTTTTCTTCACATGCAGACCAGTCAAGGAAAGTCCCCTTGGTCCGGTCTTGATTGTTCAACCTCCTGTGAACATGTGTTCTGTCTTGACCTTGGCTCCACCTTGACAGATAGATAATCTTTTGACAGCATGTAATCGAAAGCATGTCAGAGGGCTTACTCAGATGCACGTCGACACACAATGCATCTTTACACCCTAGATTACATGTAGCCCCACATGGCACTTAGGACCTGTTATATTTAAGCAATTGGATTTTCATTTGGACAAAACTGCACTTTAAGAGAAATCAAACATTAGAGGCAAATCACCCCTGAGACAAGATGTTGCACAAAATGTCGGGTTCATAAGATTTATGCAATATGCTTGCACTATCTCAGCTCATTTCCCATTATCAGCCCTGTGTATAAAGCACAAATGGGTTTAGCTGAGCGATTGCGGCCCTGCTCGCAGTATTATAAATGGAGACATTTTTTGTTTTTCATCAACATTTGCTTGTTGTGCTTGTGCTTATCCTCTGGAGCTCCATTCTTCAAGCAGAAATAATTAGTACTAAAACCAATTGAGAATATGCCAGACAATTACTCAGTTACTCTTTACTATTGTAACATCACTATTGATATATCTCATAGTTTTGGATAGAGAACAGACTATGAAATATTTATGACAACTTGTTTGACAAGCAGAACAATAAAAAACAGTGCATGTAGGATAACATTATGTGTAAAAACAGCTTTACAAAAGATTCAGTCAATGACCTCTAGCACTCCCCATCTGTTTTATATTAAAGGCTGGTTGATTATGATTTCACTTTTCTATCTTTAGTTAGTGTGTAATGTTGCTGTTTGAGCATAAACAACATCTGCAAAGTTACAACCCTCAAAGTTCAAAGCAAAGGAAGATATTTGCTTTTAAATAAATCGTTTTTTTAAGGACTACAACAAACGGCTGGTAGGGACTACACAAGCTTCCTCCCGGGTTAGTGACATCACTAACCCTATAATTTACATAAACCCCACCCCTGGGAATGCAATTTATAGATTATCATGACAGAATATGCTAATCAATGACTAGAGGATAACTATACATAAGCTACCTAAATTCATCAACTAACCATTCAGAAATGTTCTGTTGCATTCTGCATGTTGTCACTTCTTCTTGAGTCTTGTCTCCATCATTAAACAAACATTTCTAGTGCATGTCTGTGTGAGGTAAAAGGACACCAGCTCTTGAAACTCCGCCCCTGTGCTGAGAGCAGCAGCTCATTTGCATTTAAAGGGACACACACAAAACGGTGCGTTTCACCATTTCACCATTTCACCATTTGTTAGTATAGTCTTGTCTATTTCTTGAAAAATTTATTCCTGTTCATGAATGCTGCATAAATGCACAAATGCACAATGACAAAAAAATAATAAAAATACTCCTTTGAATACAGTAAATAACCGTTTGCAAGAAAAGTTAAGTAAGAATTCCAGTGCATGTAGCTGAGAAAAACAGGCATTTGCTTAAGAGACAACATGTCTCTGTAGTGGGGAAACAGAGATGCATCTTTCTCACTTTATCTCTGTTTCTTTACCCTAAAGCAGTGATAAAACTTCTAAATAAGGCACTGGAGGAGCCATCAGGACCCTTCACCTGAGAATTGAATCAAGATTCAAACTGAGTGATGAATTTGCCCACAAAGCTTGAGTTCAACCAGACTGCTAATAACATATGGCTATCAGATGAATCTGAACACTTCAGAGAAATGCTGAATTGTAGCAATTCATATTAGTCCTCCACAATATTTTGTCTTATTTGCTCTGACTCTTTGCTTAAACCCCAGAATACACAAGGAGGGTTAATATATGACATTCCAATTTATGCAATAACACATTTTAATTAGCTCTCTTGCTACTCCAAACTGAGGACATTCAGGTTCAATTAAACTCCAGTTATTGTTTTCTGTTTTGTGATTTCTCATTAATAGCGATGCATTTGATGGAGGGGGTGTATCTATAAAACAGGTGTCTCAAAATAAAATGACCTGACTGCCACTAGTCAGTTGGTGTTTACCATTAAAGACGAGTTGCAAATTTGCATAAATACAGTAAAATTGGATTGATTTGGTTTTGGTTGTGTTTTTTTTTTTTTTTTTTTGTAGTAAGACTCATCAGCTATGTTTGATAAACCATTATGTGACAAAATTAACCTAGGATAAAAAGTTGCAAGTTTTAAACACATCAGTTGTATCCCTACCATTAAAATGTTAATTTTGGGAACAAAAGGAAGAACGTGACCCTACCTACATTTTTGCAAAACTCCAAAAACGTACCTTCACTGCAGTTTCTAGCTGAAACGACCATAGTGGCAGTAAAACACTTTTTTTTTTTTTTTTTTTACATTTTCTCACAAAGTATAATTACAAGGACATGTTATTGATTAATAAAGAGTTATTTTGCATGGTTCCTTGCCTGATACATAACTACTATGCAGGAACTATACATTTTGTCATTAGCATCACATAACCGACTCCATATGTATGACTTTTCTGATGTTGTAAACTTGTAGCTCAGATATTTTTCTTCTAAATTGATATTTAATTAATTTTATCAAGAAATAAATATTTTAATTATTACCAAAAACACATTACCATGTGCCCCACATTTTTTCACATAGTCCTTCCTGTTACAGCAAAAATGTTAAATTTCTTTAAATTGTGACACACACAAGGATAAACATCAAGTGGACCCTTTCTACAGTATGAGGCAACAATAACAAATAATTTCCTCAATTTTACGCAAATTATGGTATTGTCACACCTACACCGCACTCTCCCTCTTCACCGACACGCAATTCTCTCTCTGGACTATTAAACGCCCACACCCGTTCCTCATTTCACCTGCAATCACGGACTGCACAAATACTCACTCTGGTCACACTCCGTGTTTGGTCTCATGTCTGTTTCCAAAAAGCCTGCACAGAATCTGCACTTACCTGTAGAGTCTACTAACTGCACTACCTTTATCTCCATCATTGATATTCATTGTGGTTTTCTCCCTCATTGTTATCTTCCTCCCGCTGACTGTCCTGCAAAAACACCTTGTTATTCATCAAGTCATTTCCAGTATTATTGTTGATCTGTTTACTCACCTGTATCAGTTAACAAGCCTGCAATAGACTCCCTACGATTGGGTTCATTGTCATCCAGCATCTCTGTTGTCCTGACGTGTGCGTGTTTGCATATAGTTTTTGGTTTGTTTTCATATTTTTTTCTGTTTATCAGTATTTGGATAAACTATACATAACAAAATAAACCAAAATGCAGAATGTGCTAACTGATTTGCCAGCCACATAAGTCATATAAGAATGGAAAATAGAGCAACAATAATGGTAAAAGAAAGTGGAAATATCTAATCTGCCGAGGACTGGCAATATGGTGGTCTTGAATAGAAAAGAGGAGAGCTAAGAAAGAACACATCCGCCTCTAAAGGACACAAGTTGTTGAAAGCTCAGATCAGGTTGTGGATGCAGCTGCGCCTCTGTGACTGAATTACGATGTTACTGCATCTCACAGCTGTGACAAGAACCTTTTGTCTTTGAGATGACAATTGTGTTAAGAGCCGACTTGAAGTCATAGCTTTGGCAGACTGGAGAGTTTCACGGTACCAAAACAGCAAGGGCACAGACGGATTTCCACCAAATCACACAGCAGCATTGACAGACCTCAGCAATGAAGACAACACAGATATATCCCCTGCCTGGGAAAAGCCATGCAAAGATGGATTGTGTGTGTGCTGCCTCTGAATCCACATTACAGTGATGCTTTCAAGTTTGACTGTGTGTATCAAGATGTCTTGAAATGGATTTTTTTAGGGCAGTACAGTTGTCGCATGCAGAAGCACTACATTTCAGTGTGGCACAATAGCTGATGCTGTCTGAAGACCATATTATGCCTGCAGGGCTCTCTTAAATTAAATATGTAAAACACACTGGGTCTGCTCCAGTGCTGATGCTAAACAATGTCCTGTACTGAGCTTTCCTGAACTTTGAGCTGAATTCATTTTAGCCAATGAGGCAAATGGAGAATATTTCAATTACAAAATTAAAAGTGAATTGTTTTCCACATTGAGACAACTTTTTAGGTTTTACTTTGTTAAAGTAATTTCACTTTAAAAAGAGGTAACCTGCAATTGTTACCTGATTTAACCTATACAAATTAGTTTGTTGAAATTAATTAATGTATTTAGGCTGATTTGTTGATGCTAAATAATATATTTAAATAAAATCAGTTCATTTTTATGTAGATACTTATCATCTGATTAATCTCATAGGAAGCATTTGGTTGAGATAATTTACTGCTATCAAAGCACCTCAGTTTACTGGTGCTCATTCACCCTTCAGCTTCATCTCACGTAACTCAATAAGCAATGCCCGACATTGTTAACTATATCTGGATTATTTGTGTAAGGTACCACCTGTCGGCCCAATGATGGAATCCATCGGTGAATGTGAAGGCATAATGCGTGTATCTCTTTTTAGCACTCTGGTTATGTTTACTTTGATACAGATCAGCCAGGCTCTCACACCAACCAATCACAACGCACTCCCTCACCAGAGTCACACACACCTGCATCTCATCATCATCCTCATCACTGCCGCTATTTAGACTCACACCGATTCGGAAGACGGATGTTCGCCAGCAGCAGCAGCTCTTCTTTGTTTTCAAGTAGCAGGGAATTCACGCAGAACCGTCACAACTCTGCCGTCATTATGTTAAGCCCGCCCACTGACTCTATACACGATGTGATTTGACTGACTAGAGTTGGTTTTTCCAGCTCGAAAGTCAACGGAGAATTGCTAGACGACACTGGCTGCAAAATAAAAATTTGCTGCCGCTAGGGTGCGTCTAGTTCCCTTTCGTGGTCACTCCGAGTTACGTCGGATGACGACGATTGGGGTTTCGCTTAGAAGCCTATCACCTTCGAGTATTAGAAAACGAGCCAATGGCAATGAAATGCCATGGGTCTGCGGAATTTGCATAGCGTAACTCCGCCCGCCGCAGGGGGTATATAAGGAAGTACGCGAGCACAATGCAGACATGCTTTCGCTTCGGAGCCGAGAACTTCTCCACTCCTGCAAGCCAAATATTCTGAGTTAGTCTTCTCTTACCTTCGAGACGAGCGAACTCTCTGGTGTTGGTGTGACGGCGATTTCAGCGAGTGCTCACTACCCTGCTGATCTGCTCAGTGATCTGACAGTTAGTGTGTTTTCTCCCTGTTCGCTTCAGCATCCGCGGAGTTTATCCTCTCACAAAAAGAGCTTGCACGCGGCACGTCTTTTTAAAGATGCCTCGCCCGTGCACTTCTGGTTGCGGTCGCGAGATATTCTTCTCTGATGGGCATGAACACTGCTTAGCGTGTTTGGGCGTTGATCACGCTAAAGCAGCGTTCATGGATGACTCATGTTCTCACTGCGGGAACATGACCATCTCCATGCTGCGGTCGAGACTCAATGAGCTCACCAGAGCGAGAGTCCCCCTACCCACACCCCGATCTACTGACTCCGAGAGGGCTAGTACTTCGGCTGGTGGCCGGGGTGACCTGAGGGTGACTGTGTGGGACATACCGCCGACACGTCCGCGGTCCACACACCCCTCTTCAGCAGTGGTACCCGCGAGTGTACAAACTGAGACCGCTGGTCCCTCTTCGGAGCCCCAGCGCGTCTCGTTTGGAGCTCCAGAGGAGGATACTATGTCGATCGCGGCATCACAAGGTGGGCGCGAGTCCTCGGGAAGTGAGGATTCGGCTGCGTTGCCGCCCTCGGGTGTGCCAGCGTTGCCCGAGTCTGATCCCGAGCTGACCGCCATGCTTTCCCGGGCAGCCGTGGCCATTGGTGTTGAGTGGTCCCCGCCACCTGATCCAGTGCGCTCGCGGCTGGACGATTGGTTTTTGGGAGCGGCCGCTGACACCCGTCGCCGCCCAACCCCAATACCATTCTTCCCGGAAGTGCATGAGGAAGTCACGCGGTCCTGGAAGGCTCCCATGTCTTCTCGTGATCGTTCGTCGGCTTTCTCCGCCTTTCCTCCCCTCGATAAAGCTGATGCTTGTGGGTACACTGGGATTCCCACGGTTGAACGTTCTGTCGCGATGCAGCTGTGTCCGGCAAGCGCTTCATCACGTGGTGATCCAAAGCACCCTTCCAAGGCCTGTAGATTCTCGTCTACTATGGTGGCGAAATCTTACAGAGCGGCGGGACAGGCAGCTGCTTCACTGCATGCCATGGCCATCTTACAGGTCTACCAGGCCAAGATGCTCCGTGACATGCACGAGGGTAGGACAGACCCAGGGCTCTTCGATGAGCTGCGCGCCGCCACTGACCTCGCTCTCCGGGCGACGAAAGTGACCGCGCGCTCCCTGGGTTTGGTGATGTCCACAGCTGTGGTCCAGGAGAGACACCTGTGGCTGAACCTGGCCGATATGCGTGAGCCTGAGCGGACTCGTCTGCTCAACGCTCCCATATCCCAGGCCGGCCTCTTCGGTGGTGCAGTCGAGGACTTTGCCCAACAGTTCTCGACTGCTCAGAAGCAGTCTGAGGTCATCAAACATATTCTGCCCCGGCGTGCTGTTGCTGCTAAGCCACCGGTTCAGAGTCCTTAGCCTGCTCGCCGCCGAGGGCGCCCTCCTGCGGCTCCCGCCCCTCCCGCACGGCCCCAGCAGCAGTCATCGGGGTCGCGTTGTGGAGGAAGCCGCAGGAAGGCGCCACAGCCCTCTCCAGCCCCGCCGCCCGCTAAACGCCAGGCTAAGCGGCGCTCCTGAGACGGGCAGCTCAGGATTGGCTTTCTTTTCTGTACAGGAGGTGGTAGCAGGGCCACTCCTTCCCCCGGTGGAGGGCCGGGGGAGAATCTTTTGTTCTCCACTCCCCGCTGCTCGTCCCACGACGGGCAGCACCCTAATGTGGTTAAAGACAGAATCGAAATCCCCAATCCTGAGCCCACAGAGCCCGAGGGCCGCAGTGCGCGCCACCCTCGGGTCCCGCCACTGCCGCCCTCCTCTGTCCCAGAGGTGCGGGATGACAGCACGCGCCGCCCACGGGCCTCGCTCCTCTCATCCCCCTCTGTCGCCAGACCCCTGCCAGAGCACGCCCCCGTGGGACGCGCGCCCTCCCCTGGCCTCCTCTGGCAGGACGCGGTTAATGACCGTGCCCCCGCACAGGGCCGCTATGCCACCCTCGCCGGTGCCGGTCATTCCGCCTCGCTGCCCCACCGACGGTACGTCTGTGGTTCGTATGACCCCGCTGGTGCACTTTCTGGAGGCCTGGCTAGAGCTTCCCAGACTGTCCCGCTGGGTCGCGAGAACCATCAGGCTCGGCTACGCGATTCAGTTCGCGCGATCTCCTCCCCGCTTCAGGGGAGTCCGCTTCACTATGGTCGGTGGCAATGCCCCTGTCATGAGAGCGGAGGTCGCCACCCTGCTGGCGAAGGGTGCGATCGAGATTGTCCCTCCAGCCGAAATGAAGTCCGGCTTCTACAGCCCTTACTTCATTGTACCCAAGAAGTCCGGTGGGTTACGGCCAATCCTCGACCTACGCGTCTTGAACCGCTCCCTTCACAGGCTGCCGTTCAAGATGCTAACGGCCAAACACATCCTCCAGTGTGTGCGGCCGCAGGATTGGTTTGCAGCGATCGACCTGAAGGACGCCTACTTCCATGTCTCCATTTTACCTCGACACAGACCGTTTCTACGGTTTGCTTTCGAGGGGCAGGCATACCAGTACGCGGTTCTCCCTTTCGGACTAGCCCTGTCTCCTCGCGTCTTTACGAAGGTCGTCGAGGCAGCCCTTGTTCCCCTCCGGGAACACGGGGTTCGCATCCTGAACTATCTCGACGACTGGCTGATCCTAGCTCACTCTCGAGACCAGGTTTGCGAACACAGGGACCTAGTGCTCCGGCACCTAGTTCGTCTGGGCCTTCGGGTCAACTGGGAGAAGAGCAAACTCTGCCCCGTGCAGAGGATCTCTTTTCTCGGTATGGAGATCGACTCGGTCGCCATGTGCGCGCAGCTTACGAGCGAGCGCGCGCAGTCACTGCTGACTTGTCTTCGTCAGTTCGAGGGCAAGAGTGCGGTTCCACTGAAACTTTTTCAGAGGCTCCTGGGGCATATGGCATCCGCAGCCGCAGTAACGCCGCTGGGATTGCTTCATATGAGACCGCTTCAGCTTTGGCTTCGCGATCGAGTCCCGAGGTGGGCATGGCAACACGGCACGCTCCAAGTCCCAGTGACTCCAGCCTGCCGTCAGACCTTCACCCCGTGGGCGAACCTCAATTTTCTACGGGCCGGAGTGCCCTTAGAACGAGTTTCCCGGCATGTTGTTGTATCAACAGATGCCTCCAACACGGGCTGGGGCGCCATGTGCAATGGTCATGCTGCCGCGGGCTCCTGGACAGGACCCCAGCGCCTTTGGCATGTCAATTGCCTCGAGTTGCTGGCTGTACGTCTCGCCCTGCACCGCTTCCGGGCGTTGCTCAGGGGCCAGCACGTACTAGTCCGATCAGACAATACCGCAACAGTAGCGTACATCAACCATCAAGGTGGTCTACGCTCCCGCCGTATGTCGCAACTCGCTCGCCACCTCCTCATATGGAGTCAGAAGCATCTGAGGTGGCTTCGAGCCATTTATATCCCGGGACACCTGAACCAGGCGGCCGACGAGCTGTCTCGAGTTCGGCCTCTCGCTGGAGAATGGCGGCTCCATCCCCGGACGGTTCAGCTGATTTGGGATCAGTTCGGCGACGCACAGGTAGACCTGTTTGCCTCCCACGACTCGTCCCACTGCGACCTGTTTTATTCCCTGACCGAGGGCACGCTCGGCACGGATGCACTGGCGCACAGCTGGCCGCGGGGTCTACGCAAATATGCGTTTCCCCCAGTGAGCCTCCTTGCGCAGACCTTGCGCAAGATCAGGGAGGACGGGGAGCAGGTCACTTTGGTTGCCCCGTATTGGCCCAACCGGACCTGGTTCTCCGAACTAGTACTTCTCGCGACAGCACCTCCCTGGCCAATTCCTCTGAGGAAGGACCTCCTTTCTCAGGGACGGGGCACCTTATGGCACCCTCGTCCCGATCTTTGGAACCCTCCACGTGTGGCTCCTGGACGGGACGAGGCAGGTTTGAGTACCCTACCACCTGCGGTGGTGGCTACCATCACTTCCGCTAGAGCATCGTCCACGAGACATGCCTATGCGTTGAAGTGGAACCTCTTCGTCAACTGGTGTTCTTCTAAACATCAAGAACCCACAAAATGCCCCATCAGTGTCGTGCTTTCCTTCCTGCAAGAAGGGTTGGAGCGAAGGCTGTCTCCCTCCACCCTGAAAGTGTATGTGGCCGCCATTGCCGCCCATCACGAAGCAGTCGATGGTAAGTCTCTGGGAAAGTACGACCTGGTCGTCAGGTTCCTGAGGGGAGCCAGGAGACTAAATCCTCCTCGTCCTCCCCTCGTTCCCTCTTGCGATCTCTCAGTGGTTCTAACTGCCCTGCAGAGCGCTCCATTTGAGCCTTTGCAATCAGTGGAGCTTAAGTTCCTGTCAATGAAGACAGCGCTCCTGGTTGCATTGGCCTCCATCAAGAGGGTAGGGGACCTGCAGGCATTTTCGGTTGACGAAGCGTGCCTGGAATTCGGGCCGGCTGACTCTCACGTGATCCTGAGACCCCGGCTTGGATATGTGCCCAAGGTTCCTACCACACCCTTTCGAGACCAGGTAGTGAACCTGCAAGCGCTGCCCTCGGAGGAGGCAGACCCAGCCTTGGCACTGCTCTGTCCAGTACGCGCCCTCCGTGCCTATGTAGACAGAACGCAGTGTTTCAGGACCTCAGACCAGCTCTTTGTCTGTCATGGTGGGAAGCTGAAGGGAAAGGCTCTCTCAAAGCAAAGGTTATCACACTGGATAGTGGATACCATTGCTTTGGCATACCAGCAGCAAGGTCGTCCGTGCCCCCTTGGTGTGAAAGCCCACTCCACACGTAGTGTGGCTTCCTCTTGGGCTCTAGCGCATGGCGCCTCGCTAACAGACATTTGTAGAGCTGCAGGCTGGGCGACACCCAACACATTCGCGAGATTCTATAATCTCCGAGTAGAGCCAGTTTCTTCTCATGTACTCGCTTCAACCAGCCGGTGCTAGATTCTGCTCAGGTGTCTTCGCTTGCTCGCCATTCCTCTCCACGGACAGGATACGTGCGATATTTTCCTCAGGTGAGTCTGATAAGCTCTGAGTTTCCTCCAGCACTGCTTATGTCAACGCCTGAGTTATGCCAAAATTCCATACTCAGCTTTTGCGCTTGACTAGGTGCCACCATGTGCATGGTCCCCCCTCTAGGCGACCCCCACATGTGTATTCCACTGTAAGTCTCCTTGTGAGCGTGTGTCTTTCCCTTGGCAAGCCACCCTTGCCACCCCTGGGGTTTAAAAATTCCACCTACGGTTGGATACCTCAGTTATCTTCCATATGCAGCCTCTGGCCATATGTGTATTCTAAGTCCCCCCCATCAATGGCTGGGCGTAATTGCGTACTTCTCTCTGGAGATATGCTCCCCAGAGTACCTTGGTATCCCTGTGTTAAGTAGGACTCCTTCGTTCGTGCTAGTCTCACAACAGGGAGCTCAGACTTACGCAGGGCACTGGAAGACAGCCGAGGTGGCGTGATTAGACTGGAACCCCAATCGTCGTCATCCGACGTAACCCGGTTACGTCTTCCTGCCACTTCCGCTGTACCGCTGAAAAACGCCTGGGGCCAGTCTCGGCTCCTCAGCGAAGGCATGTCTGCATTGTGCTCGCGTACTTCCTTATATACCCCCTGCGGCGGGCGGAGTTACGCTATGCAAATTCCGCAGACCCATGGCATTTCATTGCCATTGGCTCGTTTTCTAATACTCGAAGTTGATAGGCTTCTAAGCGAAACCCCAATCGTCGTCATCCGACGTAACGTCTCCGTTCCCACTCAGGGAACGAGGGTTACATCCGTAACCGAGACGATTTCTAGGCTAACAATCTACCTGAAATCTCCAGCGATCCTTCTCCAGTCTCCACTCCAGCGTCATCTCCAGTGTCTCGTCCCCATTCTCCTCTGTGTGGTTCCTCCAGTGTCTCATCCTTCCTCCGTGTCTCCAAGTGTACTGTTGTTCAAAGTTCCAGCCATCCACTACATCATCTACCAGTCATCTCACCTTTAAGAAGAAAGAACGATTCACTGCTAGCATCCCGTTCTCCAATCTATCATTGCACTTACCTGCTTTCAGTTCATTCTACTCAGTTGTTGTCTTAATAAACTTCCTGTTTACTTCAATCTTCTTCTTGTAAGTCTGATTCCGTAACACACTTATTTTTTTAATTTAGTTTAAATTTTACTTTAGCGCTTTTAATCTGACACAAATTTCGAATGATTATTAAATTAAAATTGTGTTTTTCATTAGGAACTAATCATAAATATTGATTATGCATTAATTTAAATATTTGATTATTCTGAGTATCCCGTACTTTTAATTATTCATTCATTACAGACCCGGTATCGCACAGAGTCACATTCTGGTCGGGTCATGCGCTCACGGACACAAACTCGTGAGTTTTGATCTTAGTCAGAGGATGCATGGTGAAATATTTACCTTTAAGTGGCCGCACCCTGCTTGCTCATAACAAAAAGTGTCATTTTTTTATAGTCACGAAATGTCTCGGGTTACATATGGTAACCCTCGTTCCCTAAAGGAGGGAACGGAGACGTACGTCATGAATGACAAATAGGGATCTTGCCAGTGACGTGCGGTCTGGGTAGGCAAACTAGGCAATGCCTACCCTGCCAAAATTCAAAAATAAAAATGTTTATTAAATAATAAACTTGTATTTGTATTTTTACTGTTTATTCTTGTGATTTATATATGCAATATGTGTGTTATTCCAATTATTTAGACGTTATGATAACAAATGTAGCAGTTACGCATAATCAAATAAAAAACAAATCGTAGAATAAGCAGTGCTTTTACTGTCCATTCATTGCAGACGGCAAGCGAAAAACCCATGTTGCGCATGCGCACTTCGATCCTGTATTCTTTAACATGTACGGCAAAAAAACACAAATCTGCTGTGCCTTTGGACGTAAATATGGTATGCCAGTAACATCTCCGTAACATATCAGACATGGACCAATTAAAATCGAGATATTACTGGAAATTTGCGCAGCTAACGTCATTAACGTTACACCACAGCTAGCCTGTATGCCTAATCCCCGCGCCAAATTGAAAGTCAAAATGACAGCACCGGCCGTGATCACAGAGTTAAAATTTTTAAATTGAGAGCCAGAGACTTTGCAAACTGAAGGCCCGTAAAGACGAGTTTTACAAAGCTGTGATCGACGTCTTCACGAGGAAAGAGCGGCGGATGAATTTTACCTATTGGTGAGTCAAAAACTATTTTGGGCTTAACATTGAATTGATAAATGTGGTTGAATTAATGCAAGCCATTTGCCTTCATATTCAATTGAGCAGTGTGTTTGATTTTACTTTTGGCCGCTGTGCAACAATAAGGATTAAGAATGGTAGCATTCTGATGCTGGAGTGGACATTAACTAACTACCGGTGTGTGCCTTGTGTGTGTGCAACGTGCGTGTATGTATGTGTGTGTGTGTGCGAGAGAGAGAGAGAGACTGTGAGAATACACGATATACTGTCACGATCCACACTCAAGGAGACAGGGGTAGATCCAAAATGCAGTATTTATTGTTTAGGGTAATCCAATATCGTAATCATCCAGGCAGGGGTCAAATCCAAGTAAGCAATCCAAAACGAGAAACACAAAAGGAACAGGCGAGAAACAGACATCAGAAGTGGTGTGATATACAACAAGGACTCCGTGACAAACACTGAAACAACCAGGGTATATATACACAGATACTAATGAGGTGACGGGAAACAGCTGTGTGCAATGATACAATGAGTGACAGAACAGGATGATGGGAAAGACGCTCCAAGAGTCCAGGAGGGAGGTGGAATGGTGGAGGATCAGGGGGAGGGATGTGGGGCCAGATCCATGGAGGGGAACAGGAACAGGGGGTAATGGCTTAGCCACCGGCCAGGGCCAAACATACAGTCCATCGGGCGGCCAGCGAGAAGCAGACAGTCCATCGGGCGATCTGGGCGGAGACGACCCTTCAGGTGGCCAGGGTGGAGCAGATAGTCCATCGGGCGGTCTGGGCGGAGACGACCCTTCAGGTGGCCAGGGTGGAGCAGGTAGTCCATCGGGCGGCCAGGGCGGAGACTTCCCCTCGGGCGGCCAGGGCGGAGACGACCCCTCGGGTGGCCAGGGTGGAGGAACAGACACCGGCTCAGGAACTGGAACAGACACCACCGGCTCAGGAACTGGAACAGACACCACCGGCTCAGGAACTGGAACAGACACCACCAGCTCAGGAACAGGAACAGACACCACCGGCTCAGGAACAGACACCACCGGCTCAGGAACAGACACCACCGGCTCAGGAACAGACACCGGCTCGGTGGCGGCCATCTTGTCCGAAGACACAGGCTCGGCAGACATGACGTGAACAGTCTCTGTGGTGGCCATCTTGTCCGAAGACACAGGCTCGGGAGACGTGACGTGAACAGTCTCTGTGGCGGCCATCTTGTCCGAAGACACAGGCCCGGCAGACGTGACGTGAACAGTCTCTGGATCGGCAGAACTCATATGCTTCCTCCATGCATGCACAACAGCCAATGCATAGAAGGTGAAGACAGCCCTCTTGGCCATGGCAGGACTGATGGTGGACAGCTCTGGACCAACAGACATGACGTGAACAGTCTCTGGATCAACAGATGTGATGTGAACAGTCTCTGGATCGGCAGATGTGACATGAACTGCCTCTGGATCGACAGACATGATGTGAACTGTCTCTGGATCGGCAGACGTGACGTGAACAGTCTCAGGCTGGGCCATCTTGTCCGAAGACACAGGCTCGGCAGGCGTGACGTGAACAGGCTCGGCAGGCGTGACGTGAACAGGCTCGGCAGGCATGACGTGAACAGGCTCGGCGGCGGCCATCTTGTCCGAAGACACAGGCTCGGCAACGGCCCTCTTGTCCGAAGACACAGGCTCGGCAGGTGCGCTGTGTCTCCTCCACGCATGCAGTACCGCCACTGCATAGAAGAGGAACACGGCCTTCCTGGCCATGGCAGGACTGATGATGGGGAGTTCTGGGACCACCGGAACTGGGATCACTGGAACTGGGACCACCGGAACTGGGATCACTGGAACTGGGACCACAGGAACTGGGACCACCGGACTCGGGACCACCGGAATTGGGACCACCGGACTCGGGACCACCAGAACTGGGACCACCGGACTCGGGACCACCAGAACTGGGACCACCGGAACTGGGACCACCGGACTCGGGACCACCGGACTCGGGACCACCGGAACTGGGACCACCGGACTCGGGACCACCGGAACTGGGACCACCGGAACCGGGACCACCGGAACACGAACCACCGGAACAGGCATGGAGGAAGTCTTCCTTCTCCTCCTCCGTTTCGGGGCCACCGGAACTGGGACCACCGGAACTGGCTCTGTGCTGGACGGAACCAGTGGCGAATGGGGCCCTGAGCTGGACATCACCAACCCAGGGTCGAAGAGGGGCCAGAGTGGAGAATGGTGTCGGGATTCCTCTTGACCACCTCCTCCACTGCGGCCTCCACGGGTCCCGCGAAATTTGACCAACCGGGTCCCCTCAAAAAATTCTCTTTTCTCCCGCTCGGTGGCTTGGGAAGAGACATTAAAAAACATACCGCTGGATCTTGTGTTGACGGAGTCCTTCTGTCACGATCCACACTAAAGGAGACAGGGGTAGATCCAAAATGCAGTATTTATTGTTTAGGGTAATCCAATATCGTAATCATCCAGGCAGGGGTCAAATCCAAGTAAGCAATCCAAAACGAGAAACACAAAAGGAACAGGCGAGAAACAGACATCAGAAGTGGTGTGATATACAACAAGGACTCCGTGACAAACACTGAAACAACCAGGGTATATATACACAGATACTAATGAGGTGACGGGAAACAGCTGTGTGCAATGATACAATGAGTGACAGAACAGGATGATGGGAAATGTAGTAAGAGTGAATGACACCGTGGGGAAAGAGGACCTCTAGTGGTGACCCAGGGAAACACAAACCAGACACTGTGACATATACATCCTGATTTGTACATTTCTTGATATGTCGCGCTTGTGCGTAACGTTTACTGTTATTATGTATTAGACTAAACAATAAATAAGGTAGCCTAATCTGGCTTTCATAAGTGCCTAGCCTCTTTAAGACATCACCGCACGTCACTGAATCTCGCTAGAGAGGCCAATCTACTTCGAGTGTAACTAAACGAGCCAGTGAACATTGGCATACAATGATTTGCAGCAGCTGCTCTGCCTCTCAGTGCAGGTAAATAATGAGCAGCAGGTGCATTGCATCTTCAGTTTTCCTGAGGAGCCGAGCAGGTGATACAGCTGTGCAGCTGGGTACAGAAGTTGTGGTGGCGGGATGTACGTCTCTGTTCCCTCCTTCAGGGATCGAGGGTTACCATATGTAACAGAGACATTCCCTATCAGTCAGTCACTCTATACGTACGTTGTGACTGACAAATAGGAATCCATACCAAAGCGCCACAGCTACCGCCTACCTTGCCCTGTGCAAGCCTCCTGCCCCTTCTTGCCTGGAAGGACAATAGGAGAGGGCTAATCTGTTACACAGAGATAATCTGTCACTGTTGTTCCATGGTAACCCATACAGTGAGACTGTTGGATAACACTGGGAAAGCGTGCCCTCTCCATTAGGAAGGAGGAATGCTGCAGATGGCACATTCTTCCCCAAAGGGGAAGATATACATATGGACTAACCCGAAGGTTGTACTGCATATGAAATACTGGGATGACTTACCCCAAGGGAAAGACACAGGCTTACGTTTAGGAGCAGCCGTGGAAGAATACACATATGGGATCCCCACAAGGTCACACATATGGCACCCAGCCTGAACCCGGTTCTCAAGAATTCAACAGAAAAACACCTGGCGCCGAATGCTCCGCCATGTCCGGCTCCGAGGGTGGTGGAGGACTCAACAGGTTTTTCACTCTGGAGCAATATAAGCGCACAGTAGGGCGCAGCAAGCCAACAGGGCCGGGTCTCTCAGTGCTTCTATCCATTTAGGCTGAGAGCACGGGAGGAGTCCGGATCTACACATAGGCTCTAAAACCTAACGAACGTGTTAGGTGTCGCCCAGCACGCAGCTCTACAGATATCTATCAGCGAGGCGCCACGTGCCAGCGCCCAGGAGGATGCAACACCTCTCGTGGAGTGAGCATGCAACCTGAGTGGGCAGGGCACATCTTGTGCTTGGTAAGCCAAGGCGATGGCATTCACTATCCAATGGGCCAACCTCTGCTTGGAGACAGCCTTTCCCTTCTGCCGGCCTCCGTAACAGACAAAGAGCTGATCTGAGGTCCTGAGGCTTTGAGTTCTGTCCACGTACAGTCACAAAGCGCGGACAGGACAGAGCAAAGCCAGGGCTGGGTCTGGCATCTCCAGGGGCAGCGCATGCAGGTTCACCACCTGAAGGGAGTGGTAGGAACCTTGGGCACATAGCTAGGCCGGGGCCTCAGTACTACGTAGTTGCTACCCGGCCTGAACTCTAGGCACGATTCGTCGACCAAAAATGCCTGCAGGTCCCCTACACTTTTTGATGGAGGCCAATGCAACCAGCAGCAAAGTCTTCATGGACAGAAGCTTTAAGTCTGCTGACTGCAAAGGCTCAAAGGAAGCATCCTGAAGTGCTCGAAGCACCAGGGAAAGGTCCCAAGAGGGTATGGAGAGAGGTCGAAGAGGATTTAACCGTCTCGCCCACCTAAGGAACCTGACATCCAGGTCGTGGTTCCCCACTGACTTGCCATTTATGTGGTCGTGATATTCAGAAATAGCGGCAGCATGTACTTTGAGGGTGGAGGGAGACAGCCCTCGCTCCAACCCTTGCTGCAAGAAGGAAAGCACGGACCCTATCGAACCTCTCTCGTGAGAGGAACACCACTCGGCGAACAGGTTCCACTTCAAGGCGTACGGACGTCTCGTAGATGGTGCCTGTGCTGAAGCGATGATGTTAAGTACCTCTGGGGGTAAGTCACCTAGAACCTCCGCGTCCCATTCAGGGACCAGACATGGAGTTTCCAGAGGTCCGGATGCGGGTGCCATAGGGTGCTCCGTCTCTGAGAAAGAAGGTCCTTCTTCAGAGCAATGGACCAAGGAGGGGCTGTCATGAGGAGCATGAGTTCTGGGAACCAGGTCCAGGTGGGCCAATAGGGAGCCACCAGCAGGACCTGCTCCTCGTCCTCCCTGACTTTGCACAGGGTTTGTGCAAGTAGGCTCACTGGGGTAAACGCATATTTGCGTAGGCCATGGGGGGTCTCTGGAGAGGCAAACAGGTCTACCTGAGCCTCCCCAAACTCTTGGCAAGTAGACTGAGGGGCGGCCCACGAGGGACTCTAATGGCACGTCGGGGGAAGCTCCTCAGTCTGCTACTGACTGCGGAGAACTGCTGGGCTCAGTCCTCGACAGTGTCGCCATAAAAGGCCACCTTGTGAGATGGGAGTGTCAGGAAAGCATACTTTGACGACCTCTCGCACCTCTGCAAAAGTAAGCCAGGGTTGCTTCTGGATCAGCAAGGTGGACATCATCTGGCCGAGGGCATGAGCAGTGACCTTGATCACGGTTAGTCAACATGCGTAGCTCAACCCCGGCTCAGAACTACCCTTGTGCATTAAGAGTGCCTTGGCCTCAAATGCAGGGTGGAGGAGGTCTGCGCACAGCCACCCCACTGTTGAGGGTAGTGAGAAGAAAAACGTATGCCGATTTTGGCACTTTTGTCAAGGATGACACTTCATACTAACGTTTTCCAATGTTCATCCAGGAAAAAAAAGTAGAACAGAATTCTACAAAGTTTTCAATCATCTTGAAGACGCACCACCCAAAAAGTAGAACAGAATTCTACAAAGTTTTCAATCTTACTCATAATACCAGTGACTGCAGTGAAATTTAGACCATTTTACCAGTCGCTGTCACGGATTGAGGAAGGGTTGAAGTGAGGACTAAAGGATGCAAAGGAATATGGGCTTTATTAAAGTGAAACAAAACACAAACAGAAATTACCCCGTGGGCGAAAACACTACAGACTAGACTTGACTAGGCAGGAAACACACGACAGGAATCATCAGACAGGCAGGGTAACAACAGCATGCGACAATGTGCGACAACGATCTGGCACAGGACAGCAAACACAAGGGGAATAAATAGGACAGCAAACAAGGCAGGTAACGAATGAGGACAGGTGGGGAAACTGAACCAATAATCAGAACAAGATGGGCGGGGTCAAACAATAGACAAGAGAGCACATGGCAAAGGGAAGCATAATAAGACAAGCCATGTGCTCACATCAAACTTGAAATCACACACAAGCACATGACCAACAAGCACATGACTAATCGCTAGCCATGAGCTTTCACAGAACAAGACACGAACATGCAGCTAATGAGAGACACTCATAAGCTGTGTGTTCACACAGAACAAGATAACATGAATGCATGCAGCCAGTGAGAAACACTAGCTGTGTGTGACACAGCACATGACCGAAACACAACAAGACACATAGACAAAGAATACAGGAGTATCAGGGCTCTGTCACAAAACCAAGAAACACACTAGACCAAGGTGACAGAACCCTGACAATCGCTTTAAAATGATTACCATTTAAAATGATACCAAACATGAAAGGGAAAAACAATAGATTCACAAGATATATCACATTTGGTATATAAACATTCTCAGTGAACTTTCAGTGACTTGAATTGGGGGAAAAGAGAGGGAGTCGGTAGAGGGGGATGCATAGATAACATAACCACTGCTAAAGCTGCAATCATTTTACATTAATTAAAGCTATGTTTTAGATTATGTTGCCAAACAAAAATAAACCTGTTTATCCAACGGCTGACAGACTGGGCAGAGGTCTAATTTTAGGAGCTTGTCTGAGGACTAATCCACTCAGCAAGCCAGCAGAAAGGAGCACAGCCTGTCTTTCATGGGGTTAAGCAGGTATCATGCGGTCTAGGACAGTCCCTTGTACACTACTCCCCATGTTATAATTTGATCCCAAGTATATCTGACAAAGTATTTGTCTCATTAACAGATAATTAAAAGAGAGAGACAGTGGAGAGAGTATTGAGAACAAATGCTTTGATGCATGTCTGAGAGTGATGAGCTTTTACAACAGTGTAATGAGAGGAACATTCGCCAGCTGGGAGCTTTTTGATGTCACCATTGGCTTTGATTCCTGAAGTGTTCTAATGTCATGTGCATATGGGCAGTGCCTAGTTTTTGATTCCATTAAGAAGGAAAATTGTTCCTATAGAAGTATGCAAACAAATCTGTAAAACATTCCTTCCTGTTGTTCACTTGATAAGAGCGTTGCTGAGAGCTCACGTTTTATGAGTATCGAAAAGATTCACTTTATAGCTGTTTACAGTTATTTAAAGACCCTGTTGTTTGTATAATGGTACCCTTTAAACTTGGACTCTCTTTATCCTGGTATTTACAGTGCAGAAAGCCTGGACTACATTTTGTTGACAAAAGAAAGTAGTGGAGTTTCTGGATGCAGTATAAATTGATTTCTTGTTAGATACATGTTCAGTAGTCTTTTGGGCACCCATGCTATTGTGTCAGGTTTGCATACACGAAGCAGACAAGATGGTACACTGTAAAAACTAAAGGAGCCTCAAGTATCCTGTTGGATACTCAAGGAACTTCAAAATGTAATTTTGGTGCCTCAAAGCTCTTTTTCCTATAGTAGGGTTACTGGAGGAGCATTGACAATCTTTGAGGTTCTTGCTGGAACTTATGGGATCCTTTAAGCACTTTGTATTTACTTCAGAGGTTCTGGAGTCACCTTTTCATTACCATGAGACCTCGAAGTGCTTTGGGGGAAAATAGAGGAACTTAAATGCGATAAAAGGGTTATTGGAAGATCTTTTAACATTTAAGTGGTTCCTGGAAGATCTCTTATGTTAAAGCCAGCATCTGGAGGAACCCAATGGTTCAGTGAGGCCCGAATTAGATTATTATTCTATTATTATTATTATCCTATTATTATTATTATTATTATAGGCTACTTAAGTTTGATTCAGTATACATACCCAGGTGAAAAAGACGTACTATTAAATGTATTAAAAATGTACTTGAGTGTGTTTTTAGTAGACCTACAATACAAATATACTTTAATGCATTTTTAATACATTTAACAGTAACTATAGTCTTTTTCACTTGGGTAGCTTACATATATTTAGTATAGGCCTATTTTATTAAGTCATTTAAACCTTAAACAACAACACTAAATAATAATAATATTATATGAAGAAGAAGAACCAGGAGGATAAAGAGTTTATTCTGTCACGAAACTGCTGCTATTCCTCCGCTGTCGTCGCTTCAGTGATCCTCGCGCTGCTCGCGCGCAACAAAGCTCAGCTGATCGTCATCAGGAAAGTAACGGCTCCTCTCATCAGCTTCCGCCGTTTATTCGGCTCTCCATTACAAGGTTTGTAAACTCGCCAAATAAATATAAATACAGAGTCTACTCACTATATATTTAAACACACATATATATAAACTAAATTTATTATACATTACTACGTTTTTACAGTGTTTACCACTCGTTTATTGCACAGTATCTGGTATGAAGGTTTTAGCCGCGATGCTAACTACGTTGATCTAATGAACAAATGGAAATGATTGACTTATTGTCTTAGATTGATTTAGTCATTCAATTCAACATATTTTGTACAACTGTGTATTCAAATTGCTGATATTGCCTAACTAATTTAGAAAATTCTCTGATTCTTGGCGTTTGTTATGAATAACAAAAACAGGTTATAGTTTGGTCTTTTTTTGTTTAGCCTAACTTTACTACAGGTGCCCTCATTCTCTCAAATACCATTTTAAAGCCATTTACTGGTCAATAAATATTATGTTGTGAATAATCAGCTTTGTTCTTTTGTTTCCCCAGAACAACCATTACATTTCTAAAATAATCTGAACATTTCAGTGGCAACATTGAATTACAGTAAGTTACCTGCACCACATGCAAGTACTTTATTACTATGAACTTTCTCTGTGTGAAATTGTATTGTTTGACTCTGTACTTGTGTTTTTTAATCAGATACTCTCTGAAAATCTTTTCTCATGATCTCAAATCTCATTCATGTTACTCAGAAAAATAATATCACAGGTTTGATTCACAAAAAATGCTATAGACATTTTAACTCTGAATTATAACTTCAAGTTTAGTCTTTTTCGACAAAAAAAATAAATAAATAGGAAAAAGCAATTAGGCTTCAGAAGACTTGCAACACAACCCATAACACATGAGTTGTGAACTCATTGATTATTTTTAGGATCTTTTCTGGGACATTTTTGGAGCTTAACCATTTTTACATAAATTGTTGCATTGAATTGAACTAGACAAGTGTGCATAAGAATGGTTTCATGAATGATTTACACAATTGTTTTCTGCTTGTGTTTCATGCAGTGAAAGTGAATGGTGACTGGGGTTGCATTATGCCTGAGATCTGCTTTTGGGTTCCACAGATAGACAGTCAAACAGGTTTGGAACGTCACAAGGCTGAGGAAATTATTTAAATTTCACAACTATCAGTTTAATAACCTTACTAACAGTAAATTTTGTACTTTGCAGGGATCTCGGTAAGCTGAAATACAAGTTTGATCAAGAATAAAAATCCTCCTGTAGACCTGAAAATCATCGAAGTGCCTGGACCATCCACCAGAAAAGACGAAAAACAAACGTAAAACGATGCTGTACCTTTTCACTTTTCTAACTCTTTAAGTACCTCACACCAACTTGGTCCCATAGTGACATTTTTGACCACAAACGAAATTGCTGATCATGTGAATTCATATTGAAATGACTGAATTCACCAGTGAACATTCACAGAACAACAGATAATTTTACTGCACCTTAACTCTGTTTCGGATCGAAGCCTCTACTTCTACTTCCTCTATCTTGTTTCATGAGAATACTCAACAACCATTTATGAACACTGTTGATTCAAGTCACACATTTAAGCTTTTCAAAAGCCATAGTGTACATTACAGTCTCCAGTCTAACGGCATCCCAGACTTAAACATTTTATGATTCAAAATAGCTGAATAACTAACCATCAGAGATTTCAGTATAGAGATAAAGGTTACAGCACAATTAGTGTATATTAGCACTGTTGTTTGTTTTTGGCATCTGATAGAGCTTTTGGACTTGGAAACAGTGATGTCAGACTAACCATCGGACTGAAACACAAATGTTTTAAAGTTAAGTATGTGGACATTTTTAATTAGTTCAAATGTAATTTTTTTTACATTGATTTATTTAGTGGAACATATGTGTTTCCATGCATTTTGTTGAGATGTCTTTTCTTGTTAATCTATTGTATATACATGGTTGATTATTCATGTTGCTTATGTATTATACTATTTTTTTGTGTAGTCATTGATATTAATCTGTAGTTAGCTTTTTTCCCCATGTGCATGGAAGTGTATGTATAAAAATGAATATCAAATATGTAATAAACAATTATTATTTTGTATTTGGTTCAATTTGTTTATTATAATAGAAGTCAAAGGTAACCATAGTAACAACATGAAATTAAATATAAAAAAAAAAAAAATGAAATTTGGTTCCTGGAGGCACCCAAAGTGGTTCCACACAGTGCCTAATATAAGAGTTCCTCAGGAAACCTGTGTGGTTCCTCAGAGAACTGCCCCTTTTTAAAGGGTGCCTAGAGGATCTACAGACGGTTCCGCCGGTGTGGCGAAGTGAAGAACCCCAAAAGGTTCCTCCAGGCACCTTTTATTTTTACAGTGTAGGTTTGATATTTTAATAGCAGAATGGATTGGACACAGCGTGAAAGGTGAGTAAACAGGAAGTAGATAATCAGATGAAGCTTAACTGAATGATAAATTGTGCTGCGTTCCAGTCCAAAATTGTCATGCCCTTCACTTACTTACTTCTATCCATCTCGTTCATTCGGATGTACGTCATTGCGAGTGCCCACTACTGGCGGAAACTGCAATGGGCTGAATTGGAACGTCCTAAGCCCTTGATCACTTGGAATCAGCTAAAGAGTTGATTTATTATTTACATTTGTTTTCCCTTTAAGAATTTGTTTAATGCAGCATCCAAATGTATATAGGTGTGTGTGGGTTGTTTTCAATGAAAAAAATTTGAATTAATATATCATAGTTGTTTGTTGTGGTGGTGATTAGACGAGATCTGTGGTGACGTCACAATCGTACTGCATTGTGGGACATATAGGTGCCCGAAGTGTACATTTGAAGTAGACTCGCTCCCTCTGTCAAAATCGAGAAGATGAAGATAAATTGAGACAGATGAAGATGATGAAGTTTCTCTGAAGACGGAATGAAGACAGGCTGAAGAAGATCGGGATCGACGGTGAGTATGCAGGTAGATAATGTAGAGGGTCTGTGTGTCATGAATCAACGAGACCAGACCATGACTGAAGGGTGAGTGCTGAATATAAAGGGGTGAGATGACGAGGTACAGGTGATGATGATAATTACTCAGGGGAGAGTGAGTGCAGGTGCGCCAAAGAGGATCCTGGGGAATGTAGTGCAGAGAAGACAGACGGTGAAGGTGGTGAATGTGACATATTGTTCCTGGCTTCACTTTTTACTGTTATTTTAAAACAGCCTTTGTTTTCTTTTCCAGTCTGCCAGCATCTGCGTCAGCAAACATTTTCATTAAACTCTGGCTTGATTTTGGATTTAAATGAATACATATTTGACGATTTGGCCTGTCAAGATGCTTTTAACCAGCCTGATGCTCATAACATATTGAGCCATTCATCAGCACTGATAAAAATGATTCTGAGGTGAAGTAAATACTACAGAAAAAAAAAACAAATGCAATTTACCAGAATAAGTTAGTTCAGGCAAGAATTTAAAAAACAAACTAAATTCCATATTGGTACTCAATTTAAGTTTGTAGAAATGAAAACATAAATATTAACGTTATTAAAATTAAGTAAAACCTCCTCAACTTTCTGAAACTGGTGTTCCCATTATGCACTGGGGCACATAATTAATACATAATTAATAAGGTTGCATTTTTCACTGTTTTCCAGCTGTGTTGTTTTACCATTGCTTTTGTTGTTAGGTTTAGTAACTTGCTGTTTTGTGACATCTGGAGTTAATTTTCTACTCAAAATGACACATTCACACTCAAAAATGATTCAGCGAATGTTAATGTTATTGTGTATTGTGCACCAAGTGAGGTCTCTGTGTCGGGTGCATGGGTACCTCCTCCTTACTTCTATTTTGTAGAAATGTTGTCTACTCTCCACAATAATTACTGTGTTTTTTACTTAGATGTTTCTAAGTAAATCATACAATTTAAAAGCATGGATATATTCCGTGTTATTTTGTTTAAGCAAAATGTACTTGAAACAGAGTATTGTGAAGTAAACTCCAAGAGCAGTTGTGGTCAGAATTATTGGTAAATATGATCAAAGATGGCAGTAAAAATCAGTGGCGTAACGAGCCAACACCGGGCCCTTAAGCAGGATTATCAAGGCGGGCCCCCCTACTACAACACGTGATGACCCTACGCGCACAAAAAAAAACCTGCTGGTGACGGCGCACCATAATAACACATTGTTACTGTTACTGTCACTGCTATATACACATAGGCCTAGGTCCAAATACATAAAAAAAAGATGCTCGCTTACATTATAGCTGCATTTTCCAGGCTTTCCTCTGTGCGAAGTTGTCGATCATATCCTTAACTAGATGTACCGCATTGCGGTACAAAATATGACCGCCGCTCAGGCCTGCACTGGCTTTCCACAAAAATAAATGACGTGGAGTAATTTGGCTGTATTGCGTGTTTATGTATATACCTAAAAAAAGTAATAGTATGTGCATGTCTGTCTGTGTGTGTGTGTGTGTGTGTGTGTGTGTGTGTGTGTGTGTGTATGTGTGTGTGTGTGTGTGTTTGTGTATGTGTGTGTCTGTGTGTGTGTGTGTGTGTGTGTCTGTGCGTGTATGTATGTGTGCGTACATGTGTGCGCGTGTGTGTTTGTGTGTGTGTGTCTGTGCATGTGGATTTGTATGTGTGTGTATGGGTGTGTGTCTGTGTGTGTGGATGTCAGTGTGTGTGCATGCTTGCGTTTCTTTGTATTCCTGCATGTGTGTGTGTGACAGTATCATCCTAAACCAGCAACCCTTCGCTCAACAGCACCATCTACAGGCCGATGAGTGTACAGTCACTAAATGTGCACATAAATGAATTTATTTTATACCCCCCCATGGATGAAATTCTACAAAACTTAGCAGAGGATACCCCCAGAGGATGTCAAGTTAATCATACACATGAAATATGGTGCAGTTCTGAACATCTCCACTGAAGATAGGGGCGATTAAAGCAGAATAATATTGCATTTTTATTTTTTATGGGAGGGGCGCAAATCACAAATGAGTGATTAAGGGCTAGGTTGATGTGGGCCCTTAAGAGCAACATACCATAAAAATTTCTTCATCCTCGTTGCCACGGTTCAGGTAGTTATTTAGGAAAAACTGCATTTTTTTGGGTTTGGGGGGGCCCAGCGCGGGGGGGGGAGTGGCCCCCGGGGACCAAACGAAATTTTTCCGTAGAAGTCTAGTGGGGCTACATGCCCACCAAATTTCATGTTCCCCGGTGCTTCGGTGTCCCTGGTATCGTTGACGAAAAATTTACGGGGGCCCCAGCTCAGGGGGGGAAGTGGCCCCCGGGGACCAAACGAAATTTTTCCGTAAAAGTCTAGTAGACCAACATACCATAAAAATTTCTTCATCCTCGGTGCCACGGTTCAGGTAGTTATTTAGGAAAAACTGCATTTTTTTGGGTTTGGGGGGGCCCAGCGCGGGGGGGGGGAGTGGCCCCCGGGGACCAAACGAAATTTTTCCTTAGAAGTCTAGTGGGGCTACATGCCCACCAAATTTCATGTTCCCCGGTGCTTCAGTGTCCCTGGTATCGTTGACAAAAAATTTACGGGGGCCCCAGCGCGGGGGGAGGGGGGAGGAAGTGGCCCCCGTGGACCAAACGAAATTTTTCCCTAAAAGTCTAGTAGACCAATATACCATAAAAATTTCTTCATCCTCGGTGCCACGGTTCAGGTAGTTATTTAGGAAAAACTGCATTTTTTTGGGTTTGGGGGGGGCCAGCCCGGGGGGGGAGTGGCCCCCGGGGACCAAACGAAATTTTTCCTTAGAAGTCTAGTGGGGCTAAATGCCCACCAAATTTCATGTTCCCCGGTGCTTCGGTGTCCCTGGTATCGTTGACGAAAAATTTACGGGGGCCCCAGCGCGGGGGGGGAAGTGGCCCCCGGGGACCAAACGAAATTTTTCCGTAAAAGTCTAGTAGACCAACATACCATAAAAATTTCTTCATCCTCGGTGCCACGGGTTCAGGTAGTTATTTAGGAAAAACTGCATTTTTTGGGGTTTGGGGGGGCCCAGCGCGGGGGGGGAGTGGCCACCGGGGACCAAACGAAATTTTTCCTTAGAAGTCGATACCAGTCATTTTTCCTGGTATCGTTGACGAATTTTTCCGTAAAAGTCTAGTAGACCAACATACCATAAAAATTTCTTCATCCTCGGTGCCACGGTTCAGGTAGTTATTTAGGAAAAACTGCATTTTTTGGTTTTGGGGGGGGCCAGCGCGGGGGGGGAGTGGCCCCCGGGGACCAAACGAAATTTTTCCGTAGAAGTCTAGTGGGGCTACATGCCCACCAAATTTCATGTTCCCCGGTGCTTCTGTGTCCCTGGTATCGTTGACGAAAAATTTACGGGGGCCCCAGCGCGGGGGGGGAAGTGGCCCCCGGGGACCAAACGAAATTTTTCCGTAAAAGTCTAGTAGACCAACATACCATAAAAATTTCTTCATCCTCGGTGCCACGGTTCAGGTAGTTATTTAGGAAAAACTGCATTGTTTTGGGTTTGGGGGGGCCCAGCGCGGGGGGGGGGGAGTGGCCCCCGGGGACCAAACGAAATTTTTCCTTAGAAGTCTAGTGGGGCTACATGCCCACCAAATTTCATGTTCCCCGGTGCTTCGGTGTCCCTGGTATCGTTGACGAAAAATTTACGGGGGCCCCAGCGCGGGGGGGAAGTGGCCCCCGGGGACCAAACGAAATTTTTCCGTAAAAGTCTAGTAGACCAACATACCATAAAAATTTCTTCATCCTCGGTGCCACGGTTCAGGTAGTTATTTAGGAAAAACTGCATTTTTGGGGGTTTGGGGGGGCCCAGCGCGGGGGGGGGAGTGGCCCCCGGGGACCAAACAAAATTTTTCCTTAGAAGTCTAGTGGGGCTACATGCCCACCAAATTTCATGTTCCCCGGTGCTTCGGTGTCCCTGGTATCGTTGACGAAAAATTTACGGGGGCCCCAGCGCGGGGGGGGGAAGTGGCCCCCGGGGACCAAACGAAATTTTTCCGTAAAAGTCTAGTAGACCAACATACCATAAAAATGTCTTCATCCTCTGTGCCACGGTTCAGGTAGTTATTTAGGAAAAACTGCATTTTTTTGGGTTTGGGGGGGCCCAGCGCGGGGGGGGGGAGTGGCCCCCGGGGACCAAACGAAATTTTTCCTTAGAAGTCTAGTGGGGCTACATGCCCACCAAATTTCATGTTCCCCGGTGCTTCGGTGTCCCTGGTATCGTTGACGAAAAATTTACAGGGGCCCCAGCGCGGGGGGGGAAGTGGCCCCCGGGGACCAAATGAAATTTTTCCGTAAAAGTCTAGTAGACCAACATACCATAAAAATTTCTTCATCCTCGGTGCCACGGTTCAGGTAGTTATTTAGGAAAAACTGCATTTTTTGGGGTTTGGGGGGGCCCAGCGCGGGGGGGGAGTGGCCCCCGGGGACCAAACGAAATTTTTCCTTAGAAGTCTAGTGGGGCTACATGCCCACCAAATTTCATGTTCCCAGGTGCTTCGGTGTCCCTGGTATCGTTGACGAAAAATTTACAGGGGCCCCAGCGCGGGGGGGGGGAAGTGGCCCCCGGGGACCAAACGAAATTTTTCCGTAAAAGTCTAGTAGACCAACATACCATAAAAATTTCTTCATCCTCGGTGCCACGGTTCAGGTAGTTATTTAGGAAAAACTGCATTTTTTGGGGTTTGGGGGGGCCCAGCGCGGGGGGGGAGTGGCCCCCGGGGACCAAACGAAATTTTTCCTTAGAAGTCTAGTGGGGCTACATAATTATGACCGCCGCTAGCGTAGCTAGCGAAAGCGGTCATATAGGGATTGTCAAAGTTTTTTTTTTTTTTTTTTCCCGTCACCTTACTGAATTTTTCGTCAACGATACCAGGGACACCGAAGCACCGGGGAACATGAAATTTGGTGGGCATGTAGCCCCACTAGACTTCTAAGGAAAAATTTCGTTTGGTCCCCGGGGGCCACTCCCCCCCCCGCGCTGGGCCCCCCCAAACCCCAAAAAATGCAGTTTTTCCTAAATAACTACCTGAACCGTGGCACCGAGGATGAAGAAATTTTTATGGTATGTTGGTCTACTAGACTTTTACGGAAAAATTTCGTTTGGTCCCCAGGGGCCACTTCCCCCCCCGCGCTGGGGCCCCCTTAAATTTTTCGTCAACGATACCAGGGACACCGAAACACCGGGGAACATGAAATTTGATGGGCATGTAGCCCCACTAGACTTCTAAGGAAAAATTTCGTTTGGTCCCCGGGGGCCACTCCCCCCCCGCGCTGGGCCCCCCCAAACCCCAAAAAATGCAGTTTTTCCTAAATAACTACCTGAACCGTGGCACCGAGGATGAAGAAATTTTTATGGTATGTTGGTCTACTAGACTTTTACGGAAAAATTTCGTTTGGTCCCCGGGGGCCACTTCCCCCCCCCCGCGCTGGGGCCCCCGTAAATTTTTCGTCAACAATACCAGGGACACCGAAGCACCGAGGAACATGAAATTTGGTGGGCATGTAGCCCCACTAGACTTCTAAGGAAAAATTTCGTTTGGTCCCCGGGGGCCACTCCCCCCCCGCGCTGGGCCCCCCCAAACCCCAAAAAATGCAGTTTTTCCTAAATAACTACCTGAACCGTGGCACCGAGGATGAAGAAATTTTTATGGTATGTTGGTCTACTAGACTTTTACGGAAAAATTTCGTTTGGTCCCCGGGGGCCACTTCCCCCCCCCGCGCTGGGGCCCCCGTAAATTTTTCGTCAACGATACCAGGGACACCGAAACACCGGGGAACATGAAATTTGGTGGGCATGTAGCCCCACTAGACTTCTACGGAAAAATTTCATTTGGTCCCCGGGGGCCACTCCCCCCCCCCGCGCTGGGCCCCCCTTAACCCAAAAAAAATGCAGTTTTTCCTAAATAACTACCTGAATCGTGGCACCGAGGATGAAGAAATTTTTATGGTATGTTGGTCTACTAGACTTTTACGGAAAAATTTCGTTTGGTCCCCGGGGGCCACTCCCCCCCCCCCGCGCTGGGGCCCCCGTAAATTTTTCGTCAACGATACCAGGGACACCGAAGCACCGGGGAACATGAAATTTGGTGGGCATGTAGCCCCACTAGACTTCTACGGAAAAATTTCGTTTGGTCCCCGGGGGCCACTCCCCCCCCGCGCTGGCCCCCCCCAAAACCAAAAAATGCAGTTTTTCCTAAATAACTACCTGAACCGTGGCACCGAGGATGAAGAAATTTTTATGGTATGTTGGTCTACTAGACTTTTACGGAAAAATTTCGTTTGGTCCCCGGAGGCCACTTCCCCCCCCGCGCTGGGGCCCCCGTAAATTTTTCGTCAACGATACCAGGGACACCGAAACACCGGGGAACATGAAATTTGGTGGGCATGTAGCCCCATTAGACTTCTACGGAAAAATTTCGTTTGGTCCCCGGGGGCCACTCCCCCCCCGCGCTGGGCCCCCCCAAAACCAAAAAAAATGCAGTTTTTCCTAAATAACTACCTGAACCGTGGCACCGAGGATGAAGAAATTTTTATGGTATGTTGGTCTACTAGACTTTTACGGAAAATTTTTGTTTGGTCCCCGGGGGCCACTTCCCCCCCCGCGCTGGGGCCCCCGTAAATTTTTCGTCAACGATACCAGGGACACCGAAGCACCGGGGAATATGAAATTTGGTGGGCATGTAGCCCCACTACACTTCTACGGAAAAATTTCGTTTGGTCCCCGGGGGCCACTCCCCCCCCCCGCGCCCCCCCAAACCCCAAAAAATGCAGTTTTTCCTAAATAACTACCTGAACCGTGGCACCGAGGATGAAGAAATTTTTATGGTATGTTGGTCTACTAGACTTTTATGGAAAAATTTCGTTTGGTCCCCGGGGGCCACTTCCCCCCCCCCTGCGCTGGGGCCCCCGTAAATTTTTCGTCAACGATACCAGGGACACCGAAACACCGGGGAACATGAAATTTGGTGAGCATGTAGCCCCACTAGACTTCTACGGAAAAATTTCGTTTGGTCCTCGGGGGCCACTCACCCCCCCACCCCCCCCCCCGCGCTGGGCCCCCCCAAACCCAAAAAAATGCATTTGTTATTGCTTTGTAATTTGTAATTGTAAACATTTGTAATTGTTATGGTATGTTGCTCTTAAGGGCCCACATCAACCTAGCCCATAATCACTCATTTGTGATTTGCGCCCCTCCCATAAAAAATGAAAATGCAATATTATTCTGCTTTGATCGCCCCTATTTTCAGTGGAGATGTTCAGAACTGCACCATATTTCATGTGTATGATTAACTTGACATCCTCTGGGGGTATCCTCTGCTAAGTTTTGTAGAATTTCATCCATGGGGGGGTATAAAATAAATTCATTTATGTGCACATTTAGTGACTGTACACTCATCGGCCTGTAGATGGTGCTGTTGAGCGAAGGGTTGCTGGTTTAGGATGATACTGTCACACACACACATGCAGGAATACAAACAAACGCAAGCATGCACACACACTGACATCCACACGCACAGACACACACCCATACACACACACATACAAATCCACATGCACAGACACACAAACACACACGCGCACACATGTACGCACACATACATACACGCACAGACACACACACACACACACACACACACACAGACACACACATACACACACACACACACACACACACACAGACAGACATGCACATACTATTACTTTTTTTAGGTATATACATAAACGCGCAATACAGCCAAATTACTCCACGTCATTTATTTTTGTGGAAAGCCAGTGCAGGCCTGAGCGGCGGTCATATTTTGTACCGCGATGCGGTACATCTAGTTTATCATATCCTACCAACGGTCGCTTCAGGTGCTTTACTTGCTTCACTCTCTTGCTCCATCTCAATCTCGATCTCCCCCTGTGTCATCTTTTTAAAGAAGCTTCCTATTTTCCTATTGCTATTTTTGTTAATTTATTAATTAATTTATCAAATTCCTCTTTTCGTTTACGCTTTTGAAAGCCACTTTTGTGTTTAAAATTTGACGACTCCATATCTGTCTCAAGTTCAACGTTTTTTACTGTTTTGCACGCAATGCGCATGTTCACCCGGGGATTCACACCAAATTCATCATTGTTCGTTTCAAACATTTATTTAATGATCAGTCAAATATGTTGTTGTCATTATTTATTCAAATCAATTCGCAAAAATTAAAATGCGATCAGACTAAAAGTAGTAAAATGCGATAGGGGGACCTGGCTGTCAATCAATATCTTCCAGCAACGCGGGCGGGCCCCTGATTGGTCCGGGCCCGTAAGCAACCGCTTACCCTGCTTACCGATAGTTACGCCTGTGGTAAAAATACTTGTAATATCACGTCATCACTTGTTGAGGGCACAGGCATAAACTTAACTTCTTCCAAAAAGACTAATGTCAGCATATATGGAAGTGGGGGAGTCTTGAATTCCACATGTGAGCGAGCAATCATGATAAACAATTTTAGCCGCCTGCTGTTTTTAGTTTTAATGAGCCACATCAAGTGCAGCAAAATTCTACTGCCCGCTATTAGCATCAACACGGATGAACATTTGCATATTGCACATGAATAGTAGATCAGATTTAGGTCTGTTTTCTGGAGACACATTTTATGTGATCAAATGGAATTTACATACACAGATAGCAATCTGATAGATCAAGACGTTTAAGCAACATCTAAATAGGTGAATGAATCTGTAGTGGTTTGTCCTTAAGAATATTCCAATTCAATACATAATGAATGAAAGAGTGTGAGAAAACACTGCAGGCAAAACTGAAAAGTTTGTTCAGGGTATCGGATAATGGATTTAATCATAACAGCTGAAAAACTTGCTTGAATGAATAATAGATTTGGAGCGGAGTAAAGACACAAGGAGATAGAAAGTGAACAAAAGAGCTAAGGAGGGCAAAAGATGTTTACATTTTTGCCAGGATTTGTGTCTCTTCAAGGCACATGCTTTTTAAGCACCCCAAAGATATAGCTTTGATGGAACACTGTTATTTCCTACTCTCACCATGTTCCATGTCAGACACTATTGCTGTAAATATAATTCAGCAGGGTAGATGCTGCACTGCAGATATTTCCATATTGTCTGATGTGTAAGCATGGCAACTGCTTTTTCTTAGCCCTGTCCAAATACAGTAAATGGGTATGTGTGTGTGTGTGTGTGTGTGTGTGTGTGTGTGTGTGTGTGTTTATATATATATATATATATATATATATATATATACATACATATGTGTGGGTGTGTGATTATATTTATGTATATTTATATATTATATTATGTGTATATTTATAATCGTGTTTATATATATATTTTTTATGAGGTTATTTCAGGGCTAAATGTGCTCCACCATTAGAGAAGCAAATTGAAGTTAATATGGTTGCGTTTTTTCCCTTAATTTTACATTCATATTTACGAAATACTCCCTCTGACATTATGCATAATTACTTTTTTGTTAGGGCTATATGAATATTCATGAGGACCCTCACTTTCAATCTTGTTCATGTCAGTCAGATGTGAAGCACAATGAGTCACCGCTCAGAGTATGATAATATCACAGGAATGAATATTCATGAAGGAGGAGTGTGTGTGTGGTGAACACGCATGTGTATTATGAGCAGAGGAACCATGTCAGCTATAATTAGAGAGTCTGAGCTGCTTTTATGCAGGTAGCCCAAATCCTAAACCATTAATATTAAACCAGGTCATTCATGTTCCTGAAAATTGTGCAAATAGAATTTGCAAGGCTTGTCATCCTTTCATCAACAACTGACATTTATTCACATTCACAAGTGTAACAAAACACACACTGCTGGAGACTAATTTTTCTTATAAACTTTCTCCTCTGTAAGAGATTTTCCTTTTTAAAACCAGCCAATAAACAATGTTATGCACCAGTGGATCCTGTGAGACCACAGCACATAGTCTGGCTGATTCGCCTCAGATGGAAGCACAATGGAGGAGACGCTCTGTGAATATAAGGAGTGTGTGGATGGTGAATCTTTAGAGCTGTCTTTCCACAGCAGATAGTGAGATTAGTGAGTCCTCTGAGAGAAGTACCAGGAGGTGCAGTTAACCCAATAACTAATGCTTTACTGCATCTTTTCACACACGCACGCACGCACGCACACACACACACACACACGATAGAACGATAGATAGATAGATAGATAGATAGATAGATAGATAGATAGATAGATAGATAGATAGATAGATAGATAGATAGATAGATAGATAGATAGATAGATAGATAGATAGATAGATAGATAGATAGATAGATAGATAGATACACTTTTGTGCAATGGAAAGATTCCATGGATGTTCTTAATGGACCCAAAAATAAAGAACCTTTATTTTTAAGAGTGCAGAAATCTCTAACAACCAACCATCTGTCAAAAAATCTGTTGTGAAGGTTTAAGGGACAGCAATTACCACCACTATTTATCCACTGAACTCAAAACACATTAAGAACCATACAAAATTAAAACATAACATAACCTCCATATGAATTTCATGTTGGACATTTCTCTGACCTTATGAACATCACTTTTCTGGCATGTAATGGATTGTTGGACTATTTAATGCTGACTTTAAACTAAGAGCAAGACAAAGATTAAACAAAAATATAAAAAGTCTGCTTTTATTCAGCTGTCTCTGGGCTGTTTTTCAGTATCTCATATTCTGTGGCAAAAGTTAGAGGTGTGGCAGCGTAATATTTCAAGATTGAATTATTGGCATTAGAAATATCCTCCATCCTTCCTACAAGGAAGGACTTGTCCCAGTTTGAAAGCAAACTTTAGTCTAGGCAATTGCCAGATATCAAATCCTGAAAAAAGTCAAACATTATTAAATCGCTGCTGTTAAATGATTATAAGGGCTTAAACTGCTTATCTTTGTCTCTGAGTCACATATCATCCCTCTAACACACATTTCCTCTCATGACTCCATTCTTATTTATTAATTCTTCTACTTACTCTGCACCTTTTGATCTGTTCTCTATAAATTGGAACAAATTGAATCCAATTCATTATCTGAAACAGAGAATATGTCACAAGTCCAAGGATGGCACCAGTCCTAAATCCACAAGCTATTTTCATGTGGCTGGTCTCACCTCTCTGAATGGGAAGGACACTAACAGCAGTACAGACCTGTGAACCTGCAGCGTGCACAGCATGCATTTGGAGGACGGCACACTGCTTTCTGATTAATGAGAGTGATCTGTCAGCTTCTCTGTATTAATTTTTCTCTTGCTTTCTTTTTTAAAATATATATTTTTTTTCTTTCAATAATGTCAGAGACTTGCTGAATGTGCAGTTGTGATTAAATTCCTCTCAAGCCTGCTCTGATAATGACAAACTGTCCTCATTTCCCCTCCTACAGAGAAAGCTACCCAACCATTGCAATTGTGAGACGCTGGTCGAGCTCACAGTGAAAGAGGAGCAAAGGTTCAAAATACAAAGATGGAACAGAGTCAATATTCATGTGCCAGTGTCAGGAACAATATGCCTGTCATTAGCCAAATGAGAGACTGTGTTTATTATCATTCAGGGTGTTTAGCAAGCTGAAATGGCAAATGCATATGGAGCAGTCATTTTTATTCATTTCGCTTTCAATGTTAGCTGCTCCTTTGTTTTCATTTGGATCACGACTTTTTAAATGTGCCTCTGAGAGTCATTGTTTGCAACAGATTGAAAAGTAATGCTCATCAAGAAAAGGAAATAGATTTATGTGAATTATTATGTGTGTTTGCTCCTCTCCAGCTTTAAGTGCTATACGAACCAAGTCAGAAGCAGATGACGGCTGGTAGGACGGTTGCAAGCACCATGCCATGCGGAAAATACAGCAGAAAAATATATATTTGCTCTGGCAATATCTGGTTAACATTAAAAGAATGAGTCCCATGGTAAGCAAAAACAAAAAATAACTGCACATGAAGTGGACATAACAATAAGTACAAAAACTCCTTTATACTGTCAGCAAGCGCAATCTCAGGGGGCTCGAGGGGAAAAATGATCTGGGCTTGTAATTCATCTTGAGCAGACATGTTTATTTTCGTTTGTGCTCTCTTTTTAAACCTATGAAAGCACATGTAACGAATCGTCTCTTGGGCTGGAACCAAAGTCAAGGAAGTCATCCTTTCGGATATTTAAAGGGATAATGAAAATACTCTCACCATTCACTCAACCTCATGGCGGCCCAGATGTACAGTATATGGCTTTATTTCTTCAGATAAACACAAAGACATTGAGAAAAATAATCATGATAAGAGATAAAAGTTGATGCTTCCTAAACCACACAAAAAGAACATGACAGTAATCCGGACGACCCTTAGTTGATAAATCAATGTCTTCTGAAGTGAAGCAATAGATGTGTGTAAGAAAAATACTTTTTAAACTGTAAACAATCGCTTCCAGCCAACGGTACTTGGGTTTACGAGAGCGTTGTGAAGCCTGACATACGCGCTTTCTAATGTTGAGAAATGATGTGGAAAAAACAGAGGACCACCACTTCTCGTGCAAGTTTCACAACGCACTTAGGCTACATCATGTGCTGACTTTTACATCACGAAACATGAAAGCAGGTTTGACAGTTGGCCGGAAGCGAAGGTTTATAGTATACACATAGTATATATAGTTTAGCTTACACAGGAGTATCATTTCACTTCAGAAGACATTGATTCATCAACTAGGGTCATATGGGTTATCATATGTTTAAGAAATAAAGCCATATACATCTGGGATGGCATGAGTGTGAATAAATGATGAGAGAATTTTTGGGTGAGTATCCCTTTAACTCCTTTTTATGCACAAAATGCTTGTGCCAACAATGAAATGTAATTACCTATTAATTTAACTGTTGAGTCAGCTCCTTCATCATCTAGCCATCATCTTAAACATGCATGATATGTTATGAAAAAAAACAAACAGACATTGACTTCAAGGACACTATCATGTCGATCAGTACTTTTCAATTTATTTCTCTCTTGGGCAGTTTACTGAGATTCCATGCTGATCAGAGCATTTCTGTCTGGAACAAACACAGAGGAGACCCATTTCATCTTTAATACTGTGTATGAATCTAAGCACCATCTTGCATTCAGGATGTAAGAGTGTTTTTGAAGAGCTTTGAAATATAACGGCCCAGAGTGGTTTTTAACAAATATGTGGCCACGTGGTCAAAGGCTAATCACAGGCAGAGTATTTCAATGCTCCTGTGACACTTCCTCTATGGATTGTCTGATTTACAAGGGCTCTCTGCAGGAGCTTTGCCCATGTAGCCATTCCCTTCATGTCCTTTCAAATAATAGAAGGGTAATGACTTCCCAAGGCATCTCTATTTAGTCTGATTAAGACTCAGCAAATTGCAGCATGTAGGACCATATATCCTTCTGTTCACTGCAAACATCGTATATGGGAGAAAAGTCTTGTGTCGCAGATAAAAGGGACCAGCAATGTCGACAACAGCATTTTATCTGCTTAGCAAAAGGGACGACTGACTCCTCACACATGATACCTATCCCTCTCGAAATATGAACAAACCGAGCCGTCAGAAGACTTATGGCACTATATGGAATGAAATGAAATAAGAAGCTCAGGAGAACAGCTCCCAAAAGACTCTCAAATTGACGTCACCCTCCTATCACTCAATGAGCTTCCTGTCTTCACAACCTGCTGGTGCAGTTTGCCGCAGGCAATGACTATACTTGGCAAACACTGTCATTACTAGGAAAGTCACAATACCTTCATCTCTGCCGCTACGGAGTTCTCTTGGTAATCCAATGGTTCCGTAATGATTTGACTGTGGAATGCTGTCACGATCCCATAATTAGCAATAAAGAAGTGTTATGAAAAGAATGACTGTGAATCAGTTCTCGAGTTTTCTTCATAGAGGACGTCTTGAAGTTTCTGAAACTGAAAACATCAGAATGCAGTCTTCAGATCAATACATTATTACCTTTAAGACCCTCTAAATTCCAGAATTAAGCCTGAATAGACACAAGAAACTAAGCTTAATGGGAGACAAATCACACAGGCGCTCACTAACTGGAAGGCTTAAAGTCTAAAGAGTGTGATTTATGCAGGAGCACTCGCTGTTGGCTTACACGTCTAGGTAGTCCTTCTTCTCTAACGGTTTTGGCTAAGAGATGCCCAATTTAGGGGCCTAAATGGACCTTTCCTTGGAAAGCAATGCCCACTTCTAACCTAGCATGGCAGATAAACTCTGTGGTGTGCATAATGTTTCATTAATAGACTGTAGCACAAAACCTACACACACACAAAAAAAAAAAAATCCCCTAAGCACTTCTGCGTTTTCATACGGAGGGAATCATCTCATTAATAGTATCAAATAGAATTTCCGTCAAGGCACCTGCGTCCTTGTTAAGAAGCGAATAGCAAAACTAACAGAACATCATGAACAACAAATTGGAAGGCAGGCACAGACTGAGAGACTGCAAGAGTTATTTGTCTGATGTTATGTAACACTGGGTTTATTTCAATCCTGGTTTATTTTTGTGTCTGGAAAAAGTCTCTGCAAAATGAGTGTGGTGTATCTAAGCACCAGCAACTCGCTTGTGCTGCATAACAGAACACCGTGAACACAATTCCCTGCAGTTATGCATGATGCAATGACAATTTATTGAATAAAACTAAGGATAATAAAATAAATTCACTGAATGTGTGAAATACTGAGCTATGCAGAAAAAAATCCCCCATCAATTTCAGAGTTTAAAGACGTTCTCCTCCTCACACGAAATTGAAACATCTGAGACTCCTGAATGTTACTTATTGCCTCTTCTCTGATGGACTAACCTTTCCATGGCCATTATTAATGGCTTTAAAATCAAAAGACTAATATTCATGCTGACATATGCTAAAGACAGCAATGGCAACACAATACCTGGGGACTCTTTCAATAAGTTAATATTAGAGCCAGAGCCATGGCCTCATTGTTATTCTACAAGTGCTCTGTGTCTCCCCTCAGTTCAAAACCTGTTCTGATAGGAATCTCCCAGCAATAGCCAGCAATTTCAAAGAAATACAAAGGGAGCGGAGAGAGAAGCAGTGGGCAAGGAAAAGACAGGAGGATGAAAAAAAGAGGCTGAGTTAGGAGAGAGAAAATGAGAGAGAGAGAAAGAATGTTCATCATAAGACCTATTTGTAAAATCATATATATATATATTTAATTAATTGAAATGTTGAATAATAACAGACATGCACACACACACACACACACACACACACACACACACACACACACACACACACACACACACACACACACACACACACACACACACACACACACACACACACACACACACACACACACACACACACACACACACACACACACATGTAAAAAATGCATATATATATAGACTTTTGTCCACTGTAGTGGACATTATATTTTATTGAATTTCTCTGACACCATACAGTACATGTCACATGTCACAACTTAGAGAGCACATTCAGGGCTTTTCAGAGATACCAAATGTTTGGAGGTTTCACCATGAAAACAACTAATCTTTGGTCTTTAAATTTTTTTTTTCTGGGTCTCAGGATATACATAATATATCTACATAATACTATATATATATATATATATATATATATATATATATATATATATATATATATATATATATATATATATATATAGTATATATATTTTGGTTTTAGTTTGGTTTAGAAATTGTCATTGGAAGCTTCTGACTTTCAAAAATATCTTTTCACAGAAAAAAGAAAGGTCAGAGCTATGGAACAACAAAAAGTGGAGAAAAAATGATTATGATGATGATGAATGTTCATTTTGGGGTACACTATCCCTTTAAACCCATCATTTTACGATTAGCCATTTCACTTGATGGAACCAATTTGGATCATCTTGACATAAGGCAAAGCATCACATGTTGCATGGTTTTATGCAGTGACTCAGACAAATGGAGATCAAATTTGGATTACAGAGAAAAAAATCCCTCACAATCATTTGCAAAGCTTGAAGTTATATTAAATAAAAATAATATGTATAAAACATTGCTGTATATTGGTTGGGGGGAGATGCTATCACAAACGTAATGGTTCTTTTATTTATTTTAAGGTATTAAGGAAATGAAGGACTTAAAGGGAATAAAGAAAAAAGAAGAAAAATAGTAAAAGAACTTGAATCTATACTGTAAAGTAATGCATTTAAACTGTAAATAATATTGTTATTATTAAAATATGCACACTGACTCTTAATCTTATGTTTAAATATGCCTAAATAGCTTTGTTAATTTTTTTTTATTACTCAATTTCAGTTACGAACTTTATAACATAAATAATGAAAATATATAAGTCAGTATTTCAGATTATTATTATTGCTCTGTTTGTTTTTAGAATGACTAAAAGTTTGTAAGTAGCTAAGCATTTAAAATTTGCTTAGCTACTTCTGAGCTACTGACTAGATGCACCTGCACTCCCTCATCAACACACCCTTTACATGCCCCTTCACCTGTCACTCTGTAATGACTGAGACATATCAGACACAATTATTTGTTATACTTATCAAATAATCTTTAAAACTCACTCTGGGATCAATGGTCCCAACAAGGGCAAGAAGAGTCTTGGTTACCATGACTACGATCAGATAAGTTGGTTTTATTGCTGTTAAAAATGTGGTCACATGGAAAAAGCAAAGGCCATAGAAAACACCCACAGCCCTTAAAACAGACATTTCCTGCATCAATTTATGGACGAACTGATCTATGAATGAACATGCACCCCAGGACACTGTGTGAATGATTTATTGTCTTGTGTACTACTATGTCTTTGATACTCTAATATATATTTTATGATACAACCAACGGTCAATGTAACCCCACCGGTATCATGTCTCTTATCTAATTAATCCTCATTTAATGATGACTCACACTTTAGTGTACATCACCTTGTCTTAGAATGCAGTGTGTGTTTGTTATATCTATGTATGAATGGACACAAACGGCCAGGCCTATGTCTAACCACACTTGAGATAGAGTCATAAATCCTCCCAACAGAGGAATTTCCCGCTTGGAAATTCCCCCTTTCTTATTGGTTGAGCCAACCCTGAAAGGTGGGACATTTCTCAGGCTTTAAATGGTCTCTAAACAAGCCCTTCCCTCTCTTCTTCTGGTCTCTACTGCTGCTTCTTCGGGTTGATGTCTGCTATGATATCTATCTATCTATCTATCTATCTATCTATCTATCTATCTATCTATCTATCTATCTATCTATCTATCTATCTATCTATCTATCTATCTATCTATCTATCTATCTATCTATCTATCTATCTATCTATCTATCGTAATAATGTATGATTTGCAAAAATGAAAACTGCTGCTTCTGTGTAGATGAGAGAATCAAAGTGTATGCGCGTTGTGCACACGCTACATTGATTATGGCCAAGCATGCGCCCTTAAAATAGCATATGAATAACATGCGCAACGCGCCACTGACTTTAAACTATTTTTTCCTGGTTAGTGGCGCAATTGTTTTCTAAACCTGCAAAATAGCATGAAGGAACGTTTGCGCTGGAACACGCCTCCTTTTTGCAAAATAGGAATGATACATGCGTCGGTGTACAAAGTCAATTGCGCTGGGTGCAAGATAGGGCCCTGAGTGTTCATGGGACGAACAGGTGGGTTGATTGTAATATTAATTTTACTACGTTAAGTTAATTCTATTAACTGATCCAAATATTCATAATCAATTATAACAAGTTATGATTGATTATTATTATTTCTTTGAGCTAACTCGTTACAACTCCTTGTCTGGTCTCATAGCAGTATACACTGCTTTATGTCAGACTACTCACCTGAGATCGTCTCGTCCTGTATACTGTCTCCTGTCCGTCTTCCGTCCGTCATTCTGATCCAGATCGCCTGTCTTCGTGTTCACTCAGCACCTGCACAGAGAATCCACTTCAGCCAGCACCATCATCATTCTACCAGTCACCATCCTCTCACCATCATCTGGTTCCCGTTCCACCACCACTCTGCTTTTAATAAACACTGTGTGCACCTAAACGTGTCCGTCTCCTCCTGTGTTTGTGACACCTGTGTGTTCAGGGATTGTTTACAGAGTACTTTAGGAATATTAAACTGTAGTATTGTGATGTACATTATTCACTCAGCTGCATATCTCTGTTGCTATGGCTGCCTGCCTGCCTCTAAAGTAAATAAGCATTGTTACCTGCAATTTGACTGCTCTGAGACACACCTCTTGGAATCGAAATCTCACTGAAATATAGATGACAGGTTTTCCCTCAAAAACTCCCTGTGCCTTTTATATCACACACCTTTAACAGCCTATTTGCTAATACACTTCTAAAATAAATAAAAGCATGAATACCGCTAATTCACACATGCCCATTTGTCTCACAGCTTTAATCATCAGTGCTCTAGTTTGTGTTTTACTTCAGTGTTGGTGAGGGATAAAAGATGTCACTCTTGTAATTGTGGGGACATAGCTGGTTGATTCAAGGCTTTGAATCGATGGGGCCTGAATCAATCTGCAAATGAGCATGTGTGCAAAACAAGCAAAGCCAGTGGAAGGGATCTGGCATGATCGATGTCTCTAGAGACGCAGCTCAGCGAGAGCTGAACACCCCGATTTTCCACAGCTAGGCATAGACGAAGCGTAGCCGAAAAAGCATCGTGATTACCCCCTTAATGTATCCCCGCACCCTTGCCCATTCCACCAGATTCCTTTATTTTAGCCAAGCAGGAGATGACCACATCAGACCTTCATTACAATCAGCAAAAATATCAAATATCCTGCTGTATATTCATTGGCCACCTTTTGTGACCCATTTAAAAAATTTTCAGTGTGGCTCAAAATTAGTTTTACAGAAAGTGTTGATGTAAAACTGAAAAAAGAGGATATTTTATCAAGAGCACAAGGCTTATTGAGTCACAGAAATGTAAATTGCCTTAAATCTACATAAAATTGAATAGCTGTTCAGGTAGCTCCCAGCATGCATTGCAGCATTAATGAATTATTTGGTTCCTGTTAATATTGCTTTTGCTGTTTGCTGACTTCATTTATACTGTTGTTGTCACTGTTTGTTATTTGTGATGTGTTGATGTCGAGCTCATCTTTTTACTTAATGGTGTTTTTGATTGTCACAGTGATTGTGTTTGAGTATTGAACTCTATGCATATCTAAAAAAAAAAAAAAAAAAAAAACTTTTGTAAATAATGTCTTTGCTTTGCATGATTTTATCTTCTTCAGAGTTAAAAAAAAAAGCTTACTTCATATTAAGAGTAATTTAAAACCATGCATAAAAAGGATATTTTGGCTGAACAAGACATTTTGAATTTAGCAAACATTCAAATTGTTGGTTAAATAAAGTTGTATAGGGACAATATTAGGTCTATTATACTGTATTCTATATTAAATTAGTATTATATTACGACTACAATAAAAAAAAAAAACTTGCTACATGTACTGTGCTAGACTAACTGGTCACAGCACTTACATATTAATGGCCTTTTTATTGGTTTAACTGCTTGTCCTCATTTATAAGTCACTTTGGATAAAAGCATCATGCTAAATGATTAAATGTAAATGTAAAACTGAGATATATCTATGTATCATGTTGGCTTGATTTTTTTAACTTCTGAACAATTCCCTTTTTTTACAGTGTGGTAACAATAATCCAGTTATAACCAAAATCATATTTTCATTCACATATCCAATTCTAGACTGATTCTATTATAGTTGTACTGCAAGTATTCAGTTATATTTATATTCATTTAATTTTTTATTAATATTTAAAGGTGCTCTAAGCAATGTTGGGTGAAGTCACTTCTTTGTCAAACAAAACGGAGGCTAGCTCGACCCTCCCTCCTCCTCATCCCGTCCCCTCCCCCTCCCTTCCGTGCTTCCTGAAACAGTCATGAACCATTTAGAAAAACCAAACTGGATTTACCCACCTGTCCAGCAAAAACAGAGCCACCTGAATGTCGGGATTGGAAGCCCTTCTGCCGGCGGAGTTCTCGCCACCTTTTGAACACTTTTCCGATGTAAATTCGGGACTTTTGCACATTCCTTCTCCTTTTCCCTTTTCTTTGTTATTTGTTCATCGGAACGTCGTCTCTTTGGTCGTGTGTCGGCCATATCAAAATTCTCAAGAATATAAATTTTAATGTTAGCCGCTGTTGTTCATGTGCACGCGCACTAACCCCCCAACCCCCACCCCCAGATCATTCTTGTCGGTTATTGGCTGGAACACTGTTTGTTATGTTTCGTGGCCAAGGCTGGGCCAGTTTGTTTTTCTTGCCGTTTGTGGAGCCTGGGCTGTCTACAGAGACCGCATTTTTTTACAGTGTGTTCAGGGGACAGGCAGCTAGCGGATAGTGAGGAGATGTTTACTGTATGTGACAAAAAATGTTTTGGCCTAAAAACGCGTGACATCGCTTAGAGCACCTTTAATTATCCAAAGCAACCTACAAATGAAAATAAATTAAGCTGATTAACATGCAACTGGTAATAAGTTATATTTCAAATTACTCTATTTGTTACTCTTCAATCATAACGATTAAACATAAAACACACATGCACTACAGGACACCTGCCCGTGTCTGTGGCATTGTTACCTCATTCTTCATATGCACCCACTCTAAATCCTCTATAACCTGTCAGAGAAGGTTATGTGCTTGAAATCAATAAGAGCAACTTATGTTCAAAGTACCTGCATACACACATAGTCAATTTAGGTGGGTTTGGCTCACTGCACTCACCACTAACAGATTTCCCTGTTTAATTTCAGCCCACGGCAGACATTTTCAGCCTTTTGATAAACAGATTCGGTGGTCTCATAACCTCCTTATTCAGGTCATTAGCCACATTCCTCTCTCTTGGATTCATTCAACACCGCAATTTTCCCTTAGAGAAAGAGAAAGAGAAAGAGAAAGAGAAAGAGAAAGAGAAGGAGAAAGAGAAAGAGAAAGAGAAAGAGAAAGAGAAAGAGAAAGAGAAAGAGAGAGAATTAGTTGTCCATCTTGATAGATGGTGCTCAGTGGGAGCTACGCACAAAGACAGCAAATTACGCTTCTTCGACCCCTGATTGCCTGCTATACAAACCCACTGTTTTCAACAAGTGTCCAACCTTTTCCTTCATCTCTGGACCTATGCAGCAAGAATCAAACCATTTTTTTTTTATATGTCTGGAATAGATGTTTGTCTTAAATAGCAGAACACATATGAAAAATACTAGGGCTGGGTAATGATAGCGATTTCACAATTTGATTTGATTCTGATTCACAAGCTCTACATAATTAGATATGATTTATGAAAATTAACCATGGTTTTACTATAGTAAAATGGTAGCAATTCATTTTCGTACACATTTTTTATTCAATATTAATTCAGGTACATGTCAATTTTTTTCACAATTAAAATTAAAAATTAAAAATTAAAATGCTTTCATTAATTACTTGTGTCGTTCCAAACCCGTAAGACTTTCGTTCATCTTCAGAACACAAATGAAGATCTTTTTTGATGAAATCTTAGAGCCTTCTGTCCCTCCATTGACAGCTATGCAACTATCACTTTGACGACTTCAAAAAGTTCATAAATGGATAGTACAAACTAATCCATATGAATAGACTCGATCACTTTATATGATGAACAGATTGAATTTAGGCTTTTATTCACATATAAACATTTATAAAATCACACATCAGTTGTGGTAAGCGGAAGCTCAAGCATGTTTGCTTGACGTGCGAGAACCAATGAGGTTCATTCTCATGTGTTACACAGGACGATTGAGCTTCCGCAAGAACCAATGAAGTTCATTCTTGTGTGTTACGCAGCACGTTTGAACACAAGAACCAATGAGGTTTGTTCTTGCACGTCAAGCAGGTTCAGCTTCTGTTTATATTCACTGATCAATGTGAATAAAAGACTAAATTCCATCTGTTCATCAAAAAAAGCGATCGAGTCTCTTCAGAAAATTTGGACTAAAGTGCTCAATTCATATGGATTAATTTTACAATCTCTTTATGAACTTTTTGAAGCGTCAACGTGTCAGTTGCATAGCTGTTTATGAAGGGACAGAAAGCTCTCAGATTTTACTAAAAAGATCTTCATTTGTGTTCCGAAGATGAACAAATTTCTTACTGGTTTGGAACGACAGGTGAGTAATTAATGACAGAATTTTCAACTAACCTTTTAAACCTTACCTAACTAAACCGTTAAAGGTTCACACGTTCCCATAAAATTTTTAATTCTGTCATCATTTACTAACCCTCAAGTTGTCCCAAACCTGTATGAATTTCTTTCATCTCCTGAACACAAAATAAGAAATTTTGAAGAATATGGGAAACCAAACATTGACTTCCACTGTTTTTTCCCCTCCATACTATAGAAGTCAATGGGGCCCATTAACTGTTTGGTTACCGACAATCTCTGCTTTTGTGTTCATCAGAAGAAAGAAATTCATACAGGTTTGGAACAACTTGAGGGTGAGTAAATGATGACAGAATAATGCTGATGCCAAATAATGCTGTAAATTACAATATAGTAATCCATCTTACTTGGTTTATTACTGTAATATTACAGGTTAAAATAACAACAGAGCCCAAACAATTCAATTCAACAAATTTATTTTTACAAATAATAATCAACACCCCAATAAAAAAGCAGGTTATATATATTGTAGGTATACAGCATTTAAATTGCAGATGGCTATCCTGAGGTAAATGTAATTGTAGCATTATCATCTTTCCACGGTTGAAACATGATTGCATGAGGTTAAGCATTTCAGTAAGTTTTATGTATCTTTCACCATACCTTCTGTTGTTTTTTATTATTTATTTTGTGCTTTGCCTAAAACTAAGAGTAACCTAAAGGAGAAGAGATGATCGGTTTACTCTCCACACTGCATAAAGCTGCATAAACTCGGGGAACCAAGGCTGGGTGGACAATGTGTCCCCAAGGGAATGGACGCTCCATCCCCAGACAGTTCAAAGAATCTGAAGTATCTTCGGGAAGGCAGAGGTCGACCTCTTTGCCTCAGGAGACAACTCTCACTGACCAATATTTTACATAGCCTTTGTTTCTTATCAAGGGTAACACAGCATAATGCGTTTTTGCGATTACAGGATAGGAGTGTTACACATAGTCCTAATATTTGGTGAGGTTTTGTTCACACACCAAAATAAAACAGAGTGAACTACAAGATCGATCTTGAGTTTCCTAACAATGATATTGTTATCTCCCACAAGGTTCCGACCCATGGTCTAAGCCCCGTTTTCTAGTCGGGTGATTACCTTGCCCTTACTTAGCCTATACTGCACTCAAGGCCCTAATATCAAATGTTTTAGGCTGGGGCCTTAGAATGATTGTCGTTCTGCAATCATAATACGGTGTGATTTGATTGGTTCCCCATCGCGTCTAGCGACGCAATATGAGTGAACCGCATCGATAGGGAACGTACTTGGTTACTAGCTTAACCTCGGTTTCCTGAAATAATTCTGCCCGTGCTATTATACTACACGACTATGTCAGCTCACTCTGAGGTCAACCCCAGCAAAACAGAGAGGACTCAAGCATGTAGCGCAGGAACGTCCAAGTTATAAAACCTGGCGAAGGTGGACGGTGCGGAACAGCTGGCCGCCATACAGATGTTGCCAATGGATACACCACTGGACCATGCCCAAGAAGAGGCCATGCCTCTGGTGGAGTGTGCTCTTACAACAATGGGGCACTGAAGGCCCATCGCAGTGTAGGCCAAAGCAATGGCGTCCACTATCCAGCGGGATAATCTTTGCTTCGTGACCGGATGCCCTTTAGTGCGGCCTCCGCAGCACACAAAGAGCTTTCCTGGTGCTCGTGTTTTCGATATCGCTGCACGGGTACCCGAGATCTTGAACGGTAACGAGCATGTCGGAGTCGTCGTGTTGCACGCGGGAGTGAACGATATCAGGCTGCGGCAGACGGAGGTTCTGAAGAAAGACTTCAGGAGCCTGATCGAGACGGTACGCAGCACATTGCCTGAAAAAACGATCAATGTGTCTGGACCGCTTCCCACATACCGACAAGGGCATGAAAAGTTCAGTAGATTATTCGCGCTAAATGAATGGTTAATGTCATGGTGTAATGAGCAGAAACTGCTCTTTGTAAATAATTGAAATCTGTTTTAGGAGCGTCCTAGGCTCTTCCGCGCTAATGGCTTACACCCAAGTAGAATCGGAGCAGATCTTCTGTCTGATAACATCTCCAAGACGTTAAATACCGTTTGACTAGTAACCAAAAGTCCAAATTACAGTCTCTGCTGCACCAACTTAATTGATATAAATACTAGTGTAGAACATTGCATAGAAACTGTGTCTATTCCTCGTTAGTGAGATCAAATAAATCTACTGCAGGATCTAGGAAAAATCGAATTGTTATTGAAACAATTTCTAAAGCTAGGTCTTCTAAACATTAGATCACTCACACCTAAGGCAGTTATTGTAAATGAAATAGTCACAGACAATAGCATCAATGTACTTTGCCTTACTGAAACCTGGCTTAAACCAAATGATTATTTCGGTCTTAATGAGTCTACTCCTCCTGGATACTGTTATAAGCATGAGCCCCATCTGATTGGTCGTGGCGGTGGTGTTGCAACAATCTATAGAGATATTCTTAATGTTACCCAGAAAACAGGTGACAAGTTTAATTCGTTTGAAGTACTTGTACTAAATGTTATGCTCTCAGATGTAAGAAAAAAATCCCTATTATCTTTAGCTTTGGCTACCGTATATAGACCACCAGGGCCTTACGCTGATTTCCTAAAAGAGTTTGCAGATTTTCTCTTAGATCTATTGGTCAACGTCGATAAAGTATTCATTGTTGGAGATTTTAACATACACGTAGATAATTCAAATGATGCGTTAGGGACTGCGTTAACAGATTTATTAAACTCCTTTGGGGTCAAGCAAAACGTCACTGGTCCCACTCATTGTCTTAATCATACACTCGATTTAATTATATCATATGGAACCGATCCAACCGATATAGATATTATACCGCAAAGTGATGATGTTACTGACCATTACATGGTAACTTGCATATTACGTACTGCTGTAATATGTCATGCTGCGCCGCGTTATCGACCAGGCAGAACAATCCACCCATCTACCATAAATAATTTCTCAAATTGTTTATCCGATCTGTCTCTGCTGCTGCCTGAACCCAAACAAACAGATGAACTAGAAGAACTAACTAGCACTATGAGCACCATTCTCTCCAGAACATTGGATATTGTTGCACCCGTTAAATTAAAAAAGGTCAGAGAGAAAATTAAAGCACCATGGTACAACAATACTACGCATGTTCTAAAGAGAGAAACCCGTAATTTAGAGCGTAAACAGAAACAAACTAATTTAGAGGTCTTTAGAATCGCGTGGAAAGACAGTATGTCACGTTATAAAAAGGCCCTAAAAGCGGCCAGGGCTGAGCATCTCCGCAAACTATTAGAAAATAACCAAAACAATTCAAGGTTTTTATTTAACACCGTGGCTAGACTAACAAATAAACAAGCGTCACCGGAAAAAAATATCAGGTTACAGTTTAGTAGTAATGATTTCATGAACTTCTTCACTGAGAAAATAGAAAGCATCAGAACCACAATTGTAAACGTTCAATCTTCAATCGCGCCTTATAATTCAGCCTTAATTATCACCCCGCAAGAACAATTACAGTGCTTTACAACTATAGAACAAAAAGAGCTAAATAAACTTATCTCTTCCTCTAAAACAACAACATGTTTATTAGATCCTATACCAACTAAACTACTGAAAGAAGTGTTACCTATAGTGGAAGAGCCTCTCCTCAATATTATTAACTCATCTTTATCTTTAGGTTATGTTCCAAGAACATTTAAATTGGCAGTTATAAAACCACTCATTAAGAAACCACAATTAGATCATAATAACCTAGCAAATTATAGACCAATTTCAAATCTTCCATTTATGTCTAAAATATTAGAAAAAGTTGTGTCTGCTCAACTGGGCTCTTTCTTGCATGAAAATGACATCTATGAAAAGTTTCAGTCTGGTTTTAGGCCACACCATAGCACTGAAACTGCGCTCGTTAAAATCACAAATGATTTACTTTTAGCTTCTGATCAAGGCTGTATCTCAATACTAGTTTTCCTTGATCTTAGTGCTGCGTTCGATACTATAGATCACACAATACTCTTAGATCGACTACAAAATTCTACTGGTGTTCAAGGACAAGCATTAAGCTGGTTCAGATCATACTTATCTGACCGCTATCATTTTGTCTATTTTAATGGAGAAGAATCGATCATAACTCAAGTAAACTATGGAGTGCCGCAAGGATCTGTGTTAGGCCCTCTATTATTCTCAATATATATGTTGCCACTTGGAAATATTATAAGTAAACATGGAATAAGTTTCCATTGTTATGCTGATGACACTCAAATACATATTTCATCACGGCCGAATGAAAACGCTAAATTATCCAAACTGACAGTGTGTGTTAAAGATATAAAAGATTGGATGACGCGTAATTTTCTGTTATTAAATCCAGACAAGACAGAGGTACCACTTATCGGTTCAAAAAAACACCCACAAAACCTCCTACAATACAACTTTAACATAGTAGGATGTCCTGTTACTTTATCCTCTACAGTAAAAGAACTGGGTGTTATATTAGATTGCAACCTGTCTTTTGAAAATCATATTTCATATGTTACAAAAACAGCATTCTTCCACCTTAGAAACATTGCTAAGCTACGCAATATGCTATCAGGTTCTGATGCAGAAAAGTTAGTTCATGCATTCATAACCTCGAGACTTGATTACTGGAATGCTTTATTAGCTGGTTGTCCTGCATCCTCAATAAACAAGCTACAGTTAGTCCAAAATGCAGCCGCTAGAGTTCTTACTAGATCAAGAAAATATGATCATATAACACCGATTTTAATATCACTACATTGGTTACCTATAAAGTCCTGTACTACAAGGTATTGCTACTGACTTATAAAGCCCTAAACGGCTTAGCTCCAGTCTATTTAACCGATCTTCTATCGCCCTACAATCCATCGCGCTCTTTAAGATCACTAAATATAAGCCGTTTGGTCATACCTAGGATATCCAGATCCACCAAAGGAGGGAGAGCATTTTCACATTTAGCTCCAAAACTCTGGAATAGCCTTCCTGATACTGTTCGTTGCTCAGACTCGCTCTCCCAGTTTAAAACTAGATTAAAGACGCATCTCTTCAGCCAGGCATTCATATAATATTTTTAATCTTACAGTTAAATCTGGTCTTTAGTTCATAAACGTCAGAGGAGAACTGGCCCCCGACTGAGCCCGGGTTCTCCCAAGGTTTTTTTTTCTCCATTAGGTCACCTGATGGAGTTTTTCGGTTCCTTGCCACTGTTGCCTTTGGCTTGCTCAGTTAGGGATATTTTGGGGATATTTAATTTAAATTTTATCAATCAATAAATTCCATTAGAAACAAACCTTGTTGTATTATTTTAATTTTATACTGTGAAGCTGCTTTGATACAATCTGTATTGTGAAAAGCGCTATACAAATACACTTGACTTGACTTGACAAAGAGCTGCGCTGACTGGGCAGAGTGCTCAATATATAGGAAGGGGGCAGAGTTACGGTGCGTGTCCACTGGCACGGTGCGAGCGGAGCGGAGAGAGCGTTTTCAATTCATTCCTATGGAAGTCGAGCTTCACGCTCGCGCAGTGCATTTTGGGATTGACAGCGGACCGGAGAAAGCGTTGAGAGCGACTGAGAGCGTCAAAAGGTTGGGCAGTTCTCGACTTTCTGCAAATATCAAGCGAAAAACGCGGTCGGCAGCCAATTGCTGTGAGGTTCGGGATGTGACGTCTGTTTTGAGAGTTTAAAAATATGCAAATTGTGCCGGAGTTTATGCTGGATTTAGTGCGTAAATCATTTTGTTTACAAATTAGACGCTTTGCAGTTGATATGTTAAAGATTTTATTTTGGATGTGTTCATTGTGATTATATTGGCTGGGTTTATAAAATTTAAAGGATATCTTTGCTTGATGCATTTGGAAACAAAGCTATTTCTAAATGTAATCGCGTGCATTGCTGGTGATTATAATGTCCGTGTGTTGAAAAAACTTAGATTAAACACACTCGCAACAGACACACCCCAAAGCGGAGGCGTTATGTTTGGCCTCAATAAATTATTTTGTAATATGACTAAAATGCACAAAGCAAATGTTTCACATAAAAACTCGATTTCAATATGGAGATAGGCTACTCATTTTGTATTGAATGCTATTTATTCCATATCTATTCTAGATTATATGAAACATTAATAATCTAATATAAAGACAACAAACACAATTTAGTGTATAAAAACAAAAACAAAAATCACAGGACAGGTTTCACTTTTGGAGGCCGGCTCCATTTATTATCAAAACAAAAATAAATGACAGATTAGGTGGGTGCGGGCGAGGGTGAACCTCGCGCCGGGCTGTACAGCGCGGGCTCGTCAGGCAGCGACCACTCTGAGGCTGAGGCCTTTGTAGCAAATTAGCTCTATGAAATATTAATAATCAATAATAACTGGTTATAATTGATTATGAATATTTAGATCAGTTAATATAATTAACTTACTGTCGTAAATTAATATTACAATCAGTTAGCCTGTTTATCCCGTGAACACTCAGGATTAATTGTTTATTAACTCTAAGAATTGTACATTTCCGGGGCATGGGAAATGTCTTTCTTAATTTACAGTACTACTAAGAGCAGTAGCAAAAATCTAAATGATTAGTGATAGTGACTCCAGGTATGAGCTTGAGACAAGGACAACTTTACGTGTGACATGAAGAAGATTTTATTAACTAGTCTAAACACTTAAACTACTCTAACATACACACACATACATGCATACAGTTTACCAAGGGAAAGAGAGCTGAAGCAGAATACAGGAAAGCAAGAAATTATAGCATTGTTTGAAATCATTGTTTGTCAGCAGATCAACAGCCTTGAGCAAACCATCAGTTTAGTTCTAAAACGCCCTTCTTTAAAGGGGTAAGGATACTTAATGTATCAAATAATGAGACTAAGTTTGATACTTGCATGTCTCGCCCATTTGAATTAAAATGTCCTGATGCAATTTGTTGAGGCTCCAGTTGATCTTTGCTGATGTGGTCTTGATGAGAGAGAACCAGTGGTTTTCAGAGTATCTTTGGTGAATGGAAAGACAAGGCCGCAGCCTGGCACAAGCTTGGTGGGTCCTTAGAGGCTTCTAGTTCAGCATCATCTTCACGTCAGCATTTCAGAAAGGGACTAAGAGAGAGCTAAGAGCTGATCAGTGACTTTAAAGCGTGAAGATGGCACAACCTCTGTAGCTGTGTGAGCCAATGAGGAGATTTCCCTTTGGAGGGAAATTTTTACGACCCATTGTCCCTTTGAACATGCAATTTGATTGGATGTTTAACACAAAAATCTTTAAGATGCTTATAATACTAATGCATCACAAAGTTAGCAGAATGTAATGTAAATTAACAAAACGGGGATGAAGATTGGAGTTTATAGAGACCAAAAATGCCACACATTTGATCTGGTTAACCATATTATCCAAAGTCTGAAATATTAACCCAATAGAGTTTACACAAATACAAAAGACAACCACATCAAAGGAAAATCATGAGGTGGGAAAATTAGATACATGTTTACACATTTATCAAGTGGTTATATATATATAGAATATATAGGATTAACAGGGTTTTTATTTCTCTTCCTCTGCAAGAGTTTAAGTGAGAGTCGCAGCTCTCAGGACATTCCTTTCGTTCGTTTCAGTGTGTGTCCTGTAACAAGACACCGCGTCCTGCCAGTGTGTTAGCTTCATTTGGGGAACGTTTCACAGGCCTTATTTGGGAGAGTGAGTTTACACACAGATTATTCATTAAATAAATGAATAATTTGTGTGTCTGATTGGTCCAGACGCTACACCTTATACGGCCTACGCTGTCCTCGTCAGCGTCCTCACGGTTAGGTCCACCAAACCTAGCTCCTGGAGCAAATTGTGAAACTCATGAAACCCTCCGGAGGGTCTGGTTGACCCGAGTATAGCGATGATGTCCCCTACGCAGCTGTTTCTGCTCTTCAGAGCATATACGAGCGGTGACTCTCTCGATTAATGCTAATGCTAATGCTCGATAAACATCTAAAAAAGATGGCCGCCAACGGGTTTTCGAAACTTTTGCCTCTGGATTTCGCCTCTGACGTGCGTAAATTTCGCTTCAAACTTTTGTTTTACGCGCGTCAATTTCGCTCTTGATGCGCGAATTAACACAAAGTGGTCAAGCGTATAACTAGACGTGGCAGGAGCGAATTTGACGCGCTATTCGCGTCCGGTGTGAATGCAAAGTAAGTGTAACTCTCGCTCGTCTTCCGAAACCTGAGCAGTCAGTGAAATGACCTGTGCCCTGAATAAAGTAGAGGGCACCTTAGGCACATAGCCATATCTTGGTTTAAGGGATGACTTTGCAGTCGTTAGGCCCAAACTCAAGGCAAGATGCGCTTACGAAGAGCACTTGCAAATTACCCACCCGCTTAACCGATGCTAATGCTAGCAGGAGGGTGGCCTTAAAGGAACACTCCACCGTTTTTTGAAATAGGGCTTATTCATCTTCTTTCCTACATTTAGATAGGTGGGCAAATGCATTTTTGTCTCAGTGCATGCATTGTTTTAGTTTGACAGGGTCGGCGCTAGCTTAGCTTAGCATAATGAATGGAATCCTTTGTTGCCAGCTAGCATGTCCTGAGTAAAAGTAATATATATAAAAAAAACCCCACCTAATTACTTCTTGTGGCCTGCATATTCACAATGAGTACAAATAGCGATGCAGATTAACACTAGGCGATTTCCTATGCAGATATTGGCTTGGGACTATATTAGGGGGAAGCACAGGCGAAGCACTGCTATTTGGGCGCAGAGATATCACGCCCAAGTAGCAGTGCTTCGCCTGTGCTTCCCCCTAATATAGTCCTTAATATATAAGTCAATATCTGCCTAGGAAATCGCCTAGTGTTAATCTGCATCACTATTTGTACTCATTGTGAATACGCAGGCCACAAGAAGTAATTAGGTGTTTTTTTTTTTTGTTTTTTTTTTTATATATTACTTTTACTCAGGACATGCTAGCTGGCAACAAAGGATTCCATTCATTATGCTAAGCTAAGCTAGCACCGACCCTGTCAAACTAAAACAATGCATGCACTGAGACAAAAATGTATTTGCCCACCTATCTAAATAAGATGAATAAGCCCTATTTCAAAAAACGGTGGAGTGTTCCTTTAAGTGAAAGTTGTCTTAATTCCTCCGACTGTAACAGCTCAAAGGGAGGTCCTTTGAGGGCCCTAAGGACCATCGACCTTTGTTCCTGCCTAAAGACTGGCCGGTCACAGAAGCGTGGTATGCTGCTATGGTTGCCATGTAGAATTTGAGCGTAGAAGGGGTGCTCTTTTAGAAAAAACAGTACCAGTGGTATGTCACAGGAAGTTGGGTCTTCATTCCGGACTGTAAACTAGTCGGAGAAAACAGACCATTTAAGGGCGTAGTGGTGTCTCATGGACAGGTCTCAGAGATAGTATTCAGGACTACACCTGGAAAGTCCATAAGTTCCCATTGAGGGGCCATACATGGAGGGCCCACAACTCGGGTTGAGGTTGCCACATCGTTCCTTTCACCTGGGAAAGGAGGTCCTTCCTAAGGGGAATTGGTCATGGGGCTGCTGCTAACAGCTGCATAAACTCGGGGAACCAAGGCTGGGTGGACAACGTGTCCCCAAGGGAATGGACGCTCCATCGCCAGACAGTTCAAAGAATCTGAAGTATCTTCGGGAAGGCAGAGTGGAGTCCTTCTGAGGGGCAAGGGCTCTGATACAACCGTGGTTCACATTGACGCAGAGGCGACCTGAGCACCAAGCGTGAGCTGGGACCTGGGGTTTGAGCCAGTACTGCAGGGGCCAGCGGAAGTACTGATGATGCAGAGTCCATCAGGCCCAGCATCCTCTGAAAGGTTCTGAGAGGGGGGGAGGCCCAGGAATGGCTTCCCAAGCCTTGACCCTGGTGGCTAGGGGCTGAATAAGCGAATTGATTGCGAACGAATTGTAACCTTGTTTTACAATGTTTAGAACCCAGTTCGACAGTCTGGGGATGGCTTCCCAAGCCTTGGCCCTGGTGGCTAGGGGCTGAATAAGTTCGGGATACAGGCCGCTTCAGCGCACGATTGGTTTGTGCAGATACGCTGTGACGCCATAGGTTCGTGCAGTTGCTACTGCTCAGCCAATTAACTCGCGTAGATTCCTGAACTGCAATGGCTTGTGCAGTTTCACTGCGTTATTTAATAAAGATAAAGATAATAAACTGTATTATCATTTTATTATATGATATCTTTAATGATCTAGTATCAATTTTACAGGACACTGCAGTGAAATAAGATTGTCATATTGTATTTTGGGACCACTGAACCATATGGATATTCTTTCACAGCATCAGTTGCATTTAGATCCGTACCAGTGATGGTCTGCAGCACTTTTGAAAGAAGGGTGCATCATATTTGATCATATGTTGATTGCACTGAATAAGCTCATACAGTATATGACTGATGAATCCTGCTCTACAACAAGAGGCATTCCCTCAGAGATGAAATGCTGCAGCATATGGAGGAATGATAAAACCAGCCACTGAGGGGGTTTGAATCACCCAAGCTCAGTTCAGACCAGCCCTGTAGCTTCTAGCAGGCGCGGGTAGCTTGCGAATTACAGGGCCTTTGAGAATATTGTTCATTCAAATGGATGGGCAGGCAGAAGCAGTATAAAATGGATGGCAGCAAAAAAAAAAAAATGGCTACATGAATTCCCTCAAATAGCCTTTGATAGAGTCTTTCTCTGAGTCCCGACTCTGGTACAACACACTTGTTTTCAGCTGTGTGTCAGTTTTCATATTTCACTGACACTCAAGCTGTTAAATGCAGACTTACTAAAAACAGTTAAAAAACAAACATGTTTGAAGTTACAAAGGGCACTTCCACAAGAATTCTTGCAAAGTACAAAAAGGCCAGAGACAACACTGCCATCTCCTGGCTTTATTACCCAACAGACATAGTGCTATTTATGATTTAAACAGACCATATATATACACACACTACTGTTACAACTACAAACTTCTGTGGTCAGCAACATTTTTTAAATATAATAAATATTTTCAGTAAGGATTAGTGCTGTCAAATCAATTAATCACGATAAGTCATATCTAACACAGAAGATATGTATATATATTATAATATATATATATATATATATATATATATATTATATTTATGTCTGTGTGTGTACACTGTATACACACACATATATTTATGTATATGTATATATACACAGAAACGCACACATACAGACATGTATATAATATTTAAATATAAAATACACACATTTTTATGTAAACAAAATGTTTTGTTTGATGCGGTTAATCGATTTGACAGCACTAGCAAGGCTGCATTCAATTGTGACAATAAGGAAAATTATGTATTTTTTATATATATATATATATATATATATATATATATATATATATATATATATATATATATTATATTGTATTCTTTTGAACTTTCTATTCATTAAATAATTCTGAAATAAATGTATGACAGTTTACACAAAAATATTAAGCGGCACAACTGCTTTCATCATTTTGAGACGGATATTAGCATATTATAATGATTTCTGAAGGATCACGTGACAATGAAGACTGCAGTAATGATGCTGAAAATTCAGTTTTGCCAAAACAGAAATACACTACATTCTAAAATGTATTAAAATAGAAACTCTGTTACTTTAAATTGTAATAATGTTTAACAATATTAATGTTTTTTAATCTGTATTTCTAATCAAATAAATGCAGCCATAATGAAAAACTTATTTAAAAAATGTTTGAAAAATCTTACCCCAAACACTGAATGGTAGTGTATATCATCATAAAAGTATAAGCATTTGAGTGGACCCAATGTAAATTAATACAAGAATTACAAAACACAAATACATGTTTTTACTGTGTATTTATAACTAGCTATTAATGTATATCATTATACAAACAGCTTTCAAGATTAATGTTAATTATGACATTATTACTAAGCATCAAAATATCCAAACAAAAAGAATGATACTCATTAGCTCCAGAATGAATGACACTCATTAACTTCAGAATATTAGCCATTCTAATCTGCATTCTTACATTTCATTCTGTTTGCAGGTAATTGACATTTAACATGGCAAATGCTGAACTGTACATTTTCAAAACAGTGCGATGCGCAATGAGGATTTGTCATTTAAAAAACGAATGATGGTAACAGTGGTTAATTGTACAGAGTCAAATGTGTTAAACAATGCCTTTATCTTCAGTGGGAAGAGCAGAAGGGTCCAAGCCACACTGTTTCATCTGAACAGCTATGTCAAATAAGTAGTCATAACATTCACACCTGAAAAATAACAGTTTTAAAAGATAAATACATAGTGTACATACAAAAAATGAGGTGTGCATTTCATTTCGTAGCTTACATTGTCTTTGCCTTCTCCCAGGTCTCTCCCCAGACGTAGACTCCGTGTCTGCGGACGAGAACAGCGCAGGAATCGGGGTACATGTCCATGGCTCGGGCCATGCGCTCTTTCAAGTCTTTCTCCTCTGGGGTGTTCTCAATAATTGGAACAACTAGAGATTCATCATACCTGGGGCCAAAACACATACAAACAGTAGAGTAAAAGCACGATTTTCTTTACATCACAACTGTTCTTTTTTGAGATTTAGTATCATTTGACAAGAACACTTTACATTTTACTCATGTAAAAAATGGCATGAGTGGGATCAGTGACTAGTCAAGCATCTTAGCAGGATGTACAACCTGTAGTTTGTGTTGGAGTTTCCTTTTCGAATCCCCTTGATCATCTCTTGATGTGTGATGCAGAATTCCTTGCCAGGAAACATGAGAGTTGCCATGACAGCAGACTTTGAGTGTGTATGGATAACCGCTTGAGCTCCTGTGAAAGAAAATGACAATGCATTGCAAATACAGTACAGAACTGGAAGAAAACACTGTGTGTGGAGTGGACACGTACCTCTCATAGTGTAGGCGTTCATGAAGAGGGGTGTGCATTGACTTTTCTTTAGCTTCTTCTGTGGAGGTGGACAACTGATGTCCTTCTCATCAATGTCACACACAAACAAGTCCTCAGGCTACAAACAGGAGTGGAATTATGGTTTATTGGCATTATTTCTTTAAACACATCAACACGCTACTGATGTGTGGTGCATATGACTCATGAACAAACAAAAAAAGCCTTACTTGTATTCTCTCCTTCTGAACACCTGAGGGAGCTATATAAATGTGCTCACTGGGAGAAGAAATAATTATTGTATGCTGTGTAATGAATTCCATACATATTTAATTACATGAGTTAATTTATTAATTGTAATATTTTTGGCAGGCATTAAGTCCAAAACATCACAGTGATACAACCACATTGATATCATAATGTAGAAATTAAATGAATGAAATTATGAAAAGAAAAAACATTTTATGATTATTTCTTAGAAGAAAAAAGAAAAAACTTTTGTCTGCCAAATCAGTCACGTGGTCCAACTAATATTCATACAAGAGAAGACCCTGCAGTCCCCCAAGGTGTCTCGAGGTCAATAAGATAATACAAGTTATAATTTTACACCGCACATCATGTTTATTCGTCATTAAATGTACTGTATAAGGCAAAAACGTTTAGCCTAACCACGTGATTAAGGAGTCAATTTCTAAGAATTTGTTTAATACCTTCCTATTCTTTACCGTGGACATTTTTTACGTCACTGTCTGGCTCAAATAGCAAGTACATATTGCCGAACACAGTGGATTTTATTATTGCTGTGTAAGATGCCTCGACTAACCCATGCCGCAGGCTTATTCCTCCCCCGGTTCCTGTCACCCAGCCCAACTCATAGAAGAGTCTGCACAGCTCTGGGATCAGCACACGAGGATGTTCCTGATCCTTAAACGATAATATGTCGTCTCGTTAAGAGGGTTAATTATAAGCTTCTGAGACACAAACAATATCGAGTAGCCTATGCTATATCATGACAAAACCAAGAAGAAGAACATTATTTATAGTTTTACCCCTATCTTCTTCCCGTTGCTCTCCGCGTGTGCAGTATTCACTTCCGACGACATTCTTAAAACACTGAAAGAAGACTGTATAAAAAACTCTCAACGAAGTTCAAGATATTTACGACATTTCTGTTAATTTAAGACTGCAAGCCCAAAACAGCGTGATCAAACTGTTGCGCAACAGCGGAAGGCGGAAGTGCGGAACTTTAAAAGATAAAAGACTCCCAATCAGGGACGTCGGTAAATGTCTAAAAACACACACAAAAATAAATAAATAATAATCTAAAACCACAGTTATTTTAATATAGTTATTTTATCGGACAATCTGAAACCATAGTAATTATGAAACACCGTCTAGTATTCAAGTACCACAGTGTACAATTAAACAGGTTATGTGCATATAGGGCTGCACTTTGCAGTAGGCTACCTACAGTAGCTGTGTCCAGATTAGCATGAAAATGTATAATATATATTACATTTGTGTGTGTGTGGCTAGATAAAACGTGTGGGTGTGCTAATAGGCCTAAATGTGAATAACTTTCAAATAGGCTAAATGTGAATAACTTTCAAAATGTTGTAGACTATATTTACATTTCAAAGCATGCATTTTGTTTGCTCGGATGCTAAAATTGATGGATGCCATTTTCTAGGTAGCCTACCATATAGGCTAGTGCTGTATTTTCTGTGTAACATGAGAAGTGGTCCATGTGTACAACTATCTTTGTGATGACCAGTTAGAGTTTTAGACCATCGGAGTGAGTAAAGTGAGGACATTATACAGATTTGTGCTACCTCTCATTAAAACAGATTGAGATAGGTAGCATAAATCGATGAAAAATGCTATCTATAGCATACCTATCAGATTGTATACCAGCATCATATTCATGTGGTTTGAAGCTTTTTTTCAGCATCCATATAGCTACCTGTCCATACCTACCCCTTCAATGCAAATATATTAGCAGAATCTGATAGGTATGTTTCCTCTGTACACCGGTCCTCACTTTCTGATACCCCTTTAAATACCTATTTGAGGGTCAAGACCTGGTTTTAGGGATACAGTTATTATATTTAGGGTAAAGGTTAGGGTTAAGCACTTAGTTGTAATGGTTAAGGTTAGGGTAAGGGGCTAGAGATTGTATTTGTGAAAGGGGTTAAATGTTCCCACAGAGATAGCTGTACAAACGTGTGTGTGTGTGTGTGTGTGTGTGTGTGTGTGTGTGTATATTTGTCTAATGTAAATAACTGCAGAATAATAATTAAACTGGGGGCTTTAAAGGATTATCAGAAGGAATGAACTGTCTGATTATATGTTAGCTCCACATTTCAAGTCCATTTTGTTTAAAATAATAATATAGTATAATAATATATGAGAATTACTGTTTTTGTACATGGCTGTACAAACTGAACTCTTTTGATCCCCATCTGTCACAAGTTATTAGGCACAGTCATTTTGATATTGGCCACTTGCAAAATTATGCAGCTCATTGTCTTCTCAAATGATTAATCAGTTACAGAAAAAAAAAATTCCTTTTAATTTAATTTTATTTCCTGGAATAACAAAAAAAAAAAAATTGTATCTCCTTTTTGTCACCAGTTTCTTTAGAATTCGCATTTAAACGCTTGTTGCTTCATATTAACTTCACTGATAAAATTTCAAGGAAATATTGTCAAATTATACTGTAGTTTGTTAAATTCCATTTAAGATCAACAAGTTCCAACATGAAAACCAAAACCGCAGAGGTCTGGCCCGTGATAACCTCCTATGAGCCACCTTCAGTTCCTTTTACTTTTTCCCCCAACTTGAAGCAGGAAGTGAACGTGTATCAGCACACATGGGGCGAGGTCATTTTTCACACACCTGAGTCAACCACTGTAATGTTTGCAGTGACTCATCATAATAAATGGGGCCAAACTAGCTTATTTACTCCCACTGCTCAGCCTTTTCATTTTGAGAAAAAGCACACAACACATTTATCCAGACATGCATTTAAGTTAGTCACAATTCATATAGGTATCTAGGCTATATGTAATTACATTTTAAATCATGTTGTTCATTTTACAATACACTTGTTATGGGACAGGTTTGTGTTAAGGTCAGGATTAGATGTACTGTAGGGTCAACTGTCAAGAAATTGGTTACAGTAATTAGTTGTTGGTGTTTTTTAAATGTACATGAATGAAGAAGCAATTCGAACATATTAATCATTTTATTTAGATGATAGAAATAGTGCAGTACAATTACAAAATAGTGCCTACATTTACTTAGAAAACGATTGATCTCAGTGAAACTCCATGAGTTTCAATGTGTGTGGTATGTTAATGCTGACTGCACAGACGCAGAGAGAGAGAAAGGAAATGTGAGAGACAATAGTGAGGGTGTGTTCTTTATAGCACCACCCATCATTGCTCACCAAGTAGCCTACCTTAGTCTGAGTATATAAAAGACTCATTTCTAGAGGGTTCAGAAAATTACAAAGGAGAATCAAAGCATTGTAAGAACCAAACCAGTTCAGGGCCAACAAACAGGTATACTTTCCTTCATCTAGCACATGACACAGCACGGACCATGTGGACTTTGTTACTTGTGGTACTAGCTACTGGATCACCAGCTCTACTTCAGGCAGCCTCGGTTCAGGGTGAGTGATGGCGAATGTGTTACTTATTGATCTCAGAGGTGCCTCTAGCATAGTCTTGTCAAGACGCATACAGTGGCAAGATAAGGATATATTTACGATTTTAGTGCATTGACGATATTCTTTGTAGATAAATTTCAGATGTTGTGATATGGTTTAGGATAAAGGCCTTTGGTTGAATTGCAGAAACTTCATATCTTTGGAATGAAATTAAGATCTGACATGTTTTAACTGATACCGCAATGGTTTAAGATAAGATAGGATTCCAGAGTAATGATGTTTCTGTAATACAGCCCCTGGCTTGTTAAGTTTATTGTACATATAATACAATATAATAATATAATCTCCTTTACTCAGGAGTTTCTTAATCTCCTCCTCTTTTATGCCCGGTACACATTGTAAGATTTTGGGCTGTCCCAGATGAAAGATGACCAATCGTGATGATTTCTGTGGTCGTGACTCCTAAACGGTGGTCCTAAGTAGTACAGTGAGGTTCAAAGACGTCTGTTGTCAAGGTCTTGCGACCAACGACAGCCTGCGATACATTTCTGACAGTGATCGTCTCACAGTGTTTACTGCTACGACCTATGTCTACTGACCAGCCAATAAAAATGCAACATGAAATGGAGTATTGATCAACGCGACATGGCGCTAAAATTTAAAACTGCTTACCTTAAGCTCCATTTACAAAATTGGCATGCCAAGTTGGCCCCTTTTCCCTAGCCATGACCGCATATTCTCCTTTCTCGCTTCCTCTTTTATTTCAGCGCACATAAAAACCACAGTTCCCAAAGTGCGACTCATCTTGCTCAATTTGTTTACCACTAGTGCACGCTGATGACGTTTTATACTTCTATACTAACTTGCGTCGTAGCCAACGATTTAATATGTGTCATCAGCGTACAGTCTACATGTTGTACCCAGATTTATTAGATCCAGTGTGATTTGTAATGATCTTGCCTGCTACAGACTGTGCGATTCTGGCAATCCTGTAAGATCATACAGCAATCTCGGACCATCAAGTAGTATACCTGGTGTCTACTTATTCCCTTTTCTGCACACTATAGGCCTATATCAGTTGTTCAAGTAATTGATTTCTTTAAAATCACTTGCTGGTCTAAACATGTTATTTTGAAACAAAAACGAGAGGTCCTTTACAAAGTCGAAGGCTTACAGATGATCTAGATGTTACAGATGTGCTCATGTCTGCACATGCAATGAATCATTAAGAGATTCATCTAATGATACCTAATGCTAAATTGCTCATCCGTCACACTACAGAGCCTACATTTGGCCCTCATGTAAAGGTAGTCATTAGTATGATTATGCATGGAAAACAATTAATACATAAATAAAGATTTCTGCCTTTGAATATTTACGTTAGATTCTCTATCGACAGGTCACAGTAGCAGATGCAGCTTTGCTGGTGTTCTCCATGTTGAGGGGACCAGCCGTTACTCTCTGACTTTCCAACAGGCATTGGAATTGTGTCAGAGTTTAGATTACAAACTGGCAACACAGGAACAGATCACTGAAGCTTACCAAAAAGGTTTGAGAACATGCAGGTAAAGAAAACATTCTGAGTACAATAGCCTTAGCCTAGAGCTTAACAACATGTTCAGACATAAACGCACTTCTTTTGATTTTGCCGAATGGCAGTACTTAATTTTTTTAATGAACCCCACACCTTTGTTTAGATACGGCTGGATTGATGGTCAAAATGTCACGTTCCTCCCACACGTTAATGCTCCAAACTGTGACTCTAGTTCCACGGAAGTCACCTTCCACCCTAAAGCAGCAGAATATCTTTCTGATGTTTACTGTTTTAACCCATCAGGTGAGTGTAAAGCTAATGGAGTGTCTTGAGAAACAATATAAAAACATATATCTTGTTGACTTTTAATTTTCCTTTCCTCAAAGATTCATCAAACTGTGAAGATACTGTTAAAAGTAACTCAGAGGGTGCAACCAATGGAATCACAGCCACAGAAAGTAGAATTAGATTTTGATATACTGTACTTTATTGCAGACATTTTGACTTAGATTGCTTAGACTTACTGTATTAGTTTTACTTTTTGAGTTGAGGGGTGTGTATTGTGAAGAAGCAAGACATGCAGCAGACATACACTTCATTGTTCATAATCCAACCACGCCTAATCCAGGACATTAGTCATATCTCTATGACCTCAGACATTTTTACGCACATGCAGTACCACAATGAAGGAGGAAGCACAAAAGTTGCTGATCGGATTAGAATACTTAGGATGTAAATACTTGTTCATTATTTTTTCTTGTTTGACCATTCACTCTGTACTAACATAGCAAAGTGTGTAGTTTATCATTAAAACGCAACCTTCCGATCTTTAATTTTGTTTTGGTGTCAGCACAGCAATGCAAAACACTAATGTATCACTTGAATATTTAAATGGATACTTCACCGATTAGCATTAAGCTTTGTATCAGTAGAAACCCGGTAGTATTTTCGAATGACCGTGCTTCCCTTCCTCATGTCCCCCTGAGACATTTTGTATTGTGTGTCTGGAAAAAACCCTCCGATGACACAAAAATCGTAATTTTGCGTCATCGGAGGCTTTTTTGGCCAGAGGCTAGAGACTACAGCTAGTAGTAGGAGCTAGTTACGCTTGTTTTCAACCCGCCCATAGGGGGTGGGATCTCATGATAAAACGGCGTCTTTTCAGTTTCGAGTCAACTAGCCTAGTTGTATCATTTCTTCCGATACTGCCCTCTGTAACCGGTAGGCGTGGCTTGGGAGTGGCCTCGTAGGGCAGCGAAGCAAGTGCATTCTGGGAGTTGTTGTCTTTCATCCACATGAGCCAAAAATACATTTTCTGGCTTTTCTCAGTCTAGAAGGCACCAACTTCTAAAATAATTTCACATTTCTACTACACAAATGACCCAATTTAAATACACATTTATCTTTCCAGCTGTGAAATATCCCTTTAAGCTTTTTGACAGTAATATTTTATGTGTTTTCTTGCAAAGATGAAAAGCCACATGAAGACATTCTTAAGGAGGTCAAGACGGAGGGCTTTCTAGTAGATTTGGAGGAGGTAATGGGAAGAGTGAAAAGAGAAACTTCCCCTTTGAATGACATGGAGGTCCCCAGAACAGTTCTTCCTGATGTGGACATGACACCATCTACTGTTCCTACCTTGGACACTAAAGGCCCTACAAACAAGCCCAGTTTTGAGAAGAGCTCATCCTCTGTTGCCCCCAGTGTTTTGTTCCCTGATACAGAGGGGAGTGGATCAGCGTCATATTCTGAGCCTAGTCAATTCACAACAGTGTTGATTACCACAGAGGCAGCTAAGAAAGAATCCATACAAGACACACTTGAGGTTCCAGAAGTGGCTTCAAAATTTAACACCATTTATAAAGGTGAATGTCCCTACAAAATCCACACCACATTGCCCTCTTATATATTCGGCCAACATGTTTCTGCCTCAGAGTAACAATCAATCAATCAATCAACAGATCAATCAATCACCCACATGTCCTACATGTCTACTAACTCTAGTGTTAGAGTATTGGTAGATTGTTAGGTTGACATGTAGTTGCAAAGTTACTTATAGGCAGTATAATGTCTATTGGGGAGCATCATAATTAAGAGTTAGCAGATAGTAAGCAAAAAGACTACTAATAATCTAATGAGAGTTAGTTGACATAGTTACAAAGTTACTACAAAGTTACTAAGTCAACAGAATGTTCAAAAGGGACCATCAAAATAAAGTGTTACCCATTTTTTAACCTGGAAACAGGTTTCCAGCGGATTTAGATCCATCTTTGCACATTTAGTTTGGCCATTGATGATAGTTACATAAATAAGCTACATTTTAATTGACATTAATGTTTAATATCATCAAGTGGTACATAACTTAGATGCTTAAATATGCTGGTCAATTTTGTAATACATCATATTTTGAGTCATCATGTCGCATTACAAATGTATCTTCAATGCAGGTCGTAATCTCGATTTATCTCCAGACATACCAGAATCAGCCAGACAAGAGGAGGGACCATCTAGTAAGTTCATGTGACAGCACTGCAGATACCATCAGTTTCTTCACTTTTTACTTACCTGACATAATGTAAATCTGTCAATTTACCACGTTTCTCTCCTCTGCAGCTTGGTTGATAATCTTTGCATTCTGTGTGGTTGTTGGAGGTATCGTATGCATACTTGCTGCTATTGCCACTAGAGACAAGTAAGTTTACTTTTTAGATTTGTTTCTTCTTCAGTAAATTCATCACAATTATCTGCCATTGAAGCCTGGCTTTAGTTTACTGAATGTAACTCCTTACTTAGGTGGTATGGACCGAGACAGAGCACAAACATCACGACTGAGGAGAACAACAAAGATTACAGTAAAACAGAAACTCTGCCACTGTCAGAGAAAGAGCAGGAGATAGTGGCACTGATGAGTGTTACGACCCTGAATGGTAAAACAGAGGACATTACAGCTACCTGTCCGGATGAGCACGAGAAAGAGTATTTAATGTAACACAGGTGAAGCTGATGGAGAGAAATGGCTAACATTGCCAGAGCCTGAGCTTTAAATAAAGCTCTCAAAATAGATCAAAATAATAATAATAATAATAATAATAATAATAATAATAATACACAGTATGCCAAATAAAAAGTATCTTTAAATAGTAAAAAAAAGAAAAAGATAGTGGACACTGTGTAGGTTTGAAAACTCTGCTGTCGCTTTCATTTGCACTGATGACTTTCTTTTTTTTTTTTTTAATAGAGTGCAATTTTCTTACATTTTGTTGCTTCAGAATTTTTTTTTTTTTTTCATTTCATATTTCTTTTCCTTTTTAAAGTATTATTTCAATAATAGAAAATGATTATTATCTCTTATTGACTGACGATTAAGAATGATATGGTGAGAAAACATTTTATACTGGTTTTCATCTGTTTGTAAGTACTATGTACTGTGTGAGAAATGATGCATTTCTGAATGTTAGATATTGCCCTGTCTTTTATAAATAGAGATACCATATCCAGTTTGTATTCCAATGAGGCAATTGCAAATCTTTGCATTTATTAAATTACCCATAAATATATATTTTGCCAGCTCTCAGAGCACATTTCTTTCAATAAAATGTATGATATGTCAAATCTACAGATATTTTAATAAAATAAATTTGACACCCACTGCCTAAAGACTTGAAAAGTGAAGAAAAACAAGAAACACTTTTAGACAAGAAGCATTGCCTTTATTTACAATTTGTTATAGGTATTTAATAGAAAAATAGAGGAAAAGGACAAATTTAAAAAGTGGACAGTTTGGTAGACAAAGTTATACAATGTCTTTGTAACCAAACAGGGTTGCACAAATAAAAAGAGCAGGATAGTCACATTTATACCATACATCACAGTACCTCTAGATGTGTCAGGCCCTGCCTGAACAGATATTCCAACAGTGCACACATTTATATTACAGATTCTGTATCTACTGTAGGTTGCACTTTATTTTCTCTGCACTCTACAGGGCTGTCAAATCTGTAGCAAGCCTGGTTTATAATTATTCATAATTTGACTTTTTCCCCTAGTGTCATTATCCCTAACAAAATGTTTAACAATACACAAATTTTGAGACAAAATAACAGTGAAAAATATGCTTACATTCCAAACATGTTAACTCATCAGTCAGTGTTTCACAGCCACCTGTTCCAAATGACGTATACGGTACATAGTGATAACTAAGACAACCTTTTACACTCTAATCTACCTAGTAAAATAATATACGCAAGTGAATACATGCATTGCCGTTGTTTTATAAAACAACAGACAAAAAAGTGATGAAATTTATACCACACTTAAGTTTGCATGAAAAATATATCTAAAATAAGACAGCATATATATGTGTATTTATTTATTTACAGAAAGTGCAAGGAGGCACTTTAATGAGAACATTTTAAGATTCTGGTGCAAAATAGGAATGTTTATTGTGTTGCTATAATAGCAATTAAAAACTACTAAATTAAATGGTGCAGATTTAATGATAAATCTCAATTCTGTCATCTCTTAACATGCTAACAACCTGAGCACCAACCAACATAAGAGCCTCTATTATCAGCACGTATATAGAATCCATTCAACTGGACTTAATATCTGAGTATCCAAAATGGCTCCTCAGAGAATCAAAGACTACTATTGATCTACGATCCAAGAAAATGGGATAGCATTTGATATTAATGTCATAAAGTCTTCTGGCTGCACCGTTTGCAGTTGATGTCTTCAAGGCAAGATTGCAACTTAGCAAATAAATACATAAATAAATCGATAACTTAACAAAGCACACAGATACGTACAAAACCTACACACATGCAAGTCCCTTCCCTCAACCAAAAACACGCATAAATATCTGAATATCTTCTTATGCAGTCCACTATGTAGGATATTAAAGCCACCATTCCTTTCAGATAACGCCAATCAACTCAATGTCATACTTTATGTCTAATCGCTCTGTAATTGCTGACGTGGCACTTACGTCGGGTGGCATCTAAAAATAAGTGGCAGCATTTAGAGGCAAACCACTATTTCAGAACCTCTAAGTACATTGGTAAGCTCTTATAAGAGGCTGATCTGGAGTGCCGCCACCAAGGGTTAATCCACCTAAGCCAAGCCAGTCAAAGGTATCTTCAGCAAACAAACTGCACTTCTCTCCTCCTGCCACTAGTAGTGCTCTAGGGTCAGTCTGGGGTCCCAGGCTGGACAAGCCATTGTGATCCTTCTATGTGGTAGCCTTAAGGCAGCAGGTTTCAGATCGATCGCCAAACCCAAGGCCTAGAACTATCATAATCCTTGAGTGTGAATAATAATGTATGAGGCTGAACCAGCTGAACCACTACGAGCACCTGCTACTTTCGAGCTACATTCTCTTCCCTTTGTGAATCAAATGAACTGAGATTGTCATACAAAAGTCAGTGCTTGTGCATGTGAAAAGTTCTGTGGTAACTTCTGATTGTTTATTTATATGTATAAAATTAGCATTTGGTTTTCACCAGAAAGGATAAGCTTGTGGGACTCAGGATAAGGCGGAGCTGGATCTGTGTGCTGTGTTACTCGCGTATCCATGGTTCCTCCTCAACAAGTGAGAACTCCGCAGGGGAACCATTTGAGGCCAAGGTTACCTGAAAGCAATTATCAGGGACAACTAACTGTTGGACCAAGGCACAGTCAAAATGCATTAACCGGTGCTAACTAAACTGTTTATGGTTTGGAGCAGAGAGTCTGATATTTTAACAGTGTAATTTACATCCAAATTCACAGAAATGTACCCACCACAAGACAGATAATAATTAGCTGCAGCGGGATTCCTTACAGAATGCTGAAAGACTGAATACAGATAGAGAAAATCATTTGAATTATCATATTTTGTATATACAAACTTTGCATTTTTTTCCTTATTGCAGTGAATCTCTGCCCAAAGCTAATCTTCTAAAAGTGTCACGCGTGCTACCACACAGACCTATGCATTCTTGAAACACAGGGTAAAAATGTCTACTCAAGTGCAGTGAAAAAGAGGCAAACACTGCAGTTTTCTTACTGATGGAAAACAATCACTTTTCTGTCAAGCTTAAAAACATTCAGCTTGAAAGAATGAAATAGCAGCCTTTGTCGTCTCAAAATGTAGATGGTAAAAACGAGGTGCGCATTAATGCTTTGTATCACTTTCATTTTTTGTTGAGAACAGCCAAAGGCAACTTGGCATTAGTACAATGCAAAACTTTAAGTGCATAATTGTACACACGTATAGAATTGCCAAAATAGATCATATCCAAATACTGATAAGAATAATACAAAGCCTGCAGAAAAACTGCTATTTCACTGAGTACCAGAACAAATAAATAAACCATATTTATTTATTCCATCGTTTTGTTTCATTTCTTATGCCTTCACATCAGGAATGATCAAAAAATACAAAAGTGTAAAAAAAACAACAACTCACAATGATACATACAATGTCGGGGAAAGAAATAAAAGCATCTACATACAGGTTTCTATGTCTGTGAGAGTGAAATGTACCTTGCAGTCATCTATCTGGACCGGCTGATAGGAGTTGTGAGATGTATATACACCGTGGTTAGTGTTATTCTCAAAAAAAGATTGTGTCTTGGCCATCTCAAAGTCATCTGGCCTTTGCTGCGCATCAAATAGGTCAAGCTCATCTTTGGAGAGGTGGTACACGATTCCCGCCCCGTACGAGTCACCAACGACATTGACTGATGTTCGGAAACGGTCCCTGTTTGATAAAGCAGGAGGAAACAAAGAAAGGTACCACATCTCTCCAGGCTAAAACGACTCCAAATGCCATTAGGGCTTGTATCAACATGCAAAGCAAATGGTTATACATGCCACGACACTAAATCTTAAACTGTAGATCATTTTTGATTGACAACTAATCCTTGAGCTAAAATCACTAAATCAGTAGGGAGAGAGATTGATTTAACTTACAGTAACCAGTCGACTGCTACCAGTAAACTGATGTCTTGAGTCGGTAGTCCCACAGCTGTCAAGATCAGAAGCATCGTCACCAGACCGGCACTGGGAATACTGGCTGCTCCCACGCTAGCGAGAGTCGCTGTAAGGCTACAAACAAAACATACATTTTTCATTTGATTAGCTGCAAACTTTAAGAATAATACATCACTTGGCTCTCATTCATGTGATTTTATCAACATTTGTTTCAAACAAGTAGCATGCAGACCACTAAAGGAATAATTATCCTAAAAAAATTCAATTCTGTCAATATTTATTCACCTTCATGTCAATGCAAACTCATACTCGGCCTGTGATTGTCTTTTCTGTGGAACTCAAGAGAACTTTCAAAGAATCTTCAAACAGCTATGGTTCATATAGCAACAGGTCATAGTGACCACATCTGTAAAGCTATAAAATACACTACAGGTATATTATATATTATATACTACATACATCCCAAGCCTTCTAAAACAATATGATAGCTTTATATGACAGACTGACTAAAATTTAAGTCTTCATTTACTGATAATCATCCCACTGATGGACTGTCATGCGCTGTTATCAGATTGAGTTCTCCAGAACCGGATCATAAACTCATAAAAGGAATCACTATTTTGAGCTGATTCTTTTCAGTGAACCAGTTGCTTGGATTCACAAATCAGATTGTTCTATCATTCTTAATGAGGGAATGTACCCAATAATATAATAGCACACAATTCCTAGGAACTATAGATGTAATTTTAAGAGCTTGCAGACGTTATCACTAAGAATGTTGTATGGCAAGAATCTTCTTTTTTTGTTCCACAGACAAAAAGGCGGTAAACAGGTTTGGAACAACATGTGGACGAGAAAACCATGATTGAATTCTCATTTAATTTTATGTAGCCACCAATGAATTAGTGTAAAGCACATATTTACATGCATTTCTCTCTTTGTCTAGACGTTTGGTCTTACCTAACTGTCACTATCTGGCCAGGGTCAAGTTCTATTCCATTCATCTGGGCAATAAAGATGGCCGCTACTGCCTCATAAAGCGCTGTACCGTCCATGTTGATCGTTGCTCCAACAGGTAATACAAATCGAGTGACTCTCTTGTCAATGCCCAGATTTTCCTCCAGACAGCGGAAAGTGACAGGTAATGTCCCAGCACTACAAAAGAGGCATATCAAGATTTCCGGTTTACTTCTGAAGATGCCAAATGAAACAATAGCCTTCCCTCTCTTTAACTCGACGTGACTAAAAATTCTCAAAAGTAAAAACATGGCACAATTTGAGGAAAAGTTCTATAATTTACCTAGAAGCTGTTCCTAAAGCGGTGACCCAAGCCTGGAAAATTCCCATGAAGAATGTATATGGGTTTTTCCGAACAATAACAAAATATATTAAGGGAAGGAACATGGCTCCGTGAATGAAAAGTCCAACGATGACAGTGACCATGTACATTCCAAGCTGCTTGGCCACCACCTCCAGATCATTAATTGAAATAATCTTCCCACAGATCAGACACGCAATACCAACGGGGGAATACCTGTTACAGGACAGAGACGTGCAGCAAAGTCAATAGCCATTAACACTACCGTTCAAACGCTTATGGTCAGTAAGATTTCTTAAAATAAATGAATACTTTTATTCAGCAAGGACACATTAAATTAAACAGCACTATTCTGCTTCAAATAAATGCTGTTCTTTTTAACTTTCTATTTCTACAAAAATGCATCACGGTTTCCACAAAAATATTAAGCAACTGTTTTTATAATATAAATGCAGCCTTGGCGAGCATAAGATTTATATATGTCAGTTAATAAATCAGTCAACAAATGGACTACTAAAGGTAGAAAATGGACATCATGTAAACTTTACTCATTAATAATCATAAAAGCTGACCACATGATCATGCCGACAAGCTTCATAACGATCTCGTTGAGAACGTTGAAGAAATCGAGCATCAGCTTGGCCTTTTCTCCCATCTTTCCCATACAAATGCCGAATGCCACAAAGAACCCAATGATACCTAGAGAAACACACAATGACACCATGTTAATGTGAGGTACATGACTTTATACAAATTACACTTTAATGCATATATCATGGAATCAAAGCCATCTAATACCTAACACATTCATGCCACTCTTGAATTGAAGAGACTTCTTGATCACATATTTTGCTGCACCCTTGGTAGAATTTCGTCCAAATCGAGTTGGAACTGGAGGAGGAGCTACTTCTACTTTGTTAGTAACAGTCTGGATCTACATAAAGAGATTGAAGAACTGTTTATTATTTATAATTCAGACTAATGAGAAATAACAGATGAAAGATTGACAAAAATAAAGTATTAAATGAATAAAATGATATGAAGTCAAAAGCACATTGGATGCACACACCTGCTGGAAACAAGCCTGAACAAGATTTTCTGGAAACAGATTTCTGATGAGATCAAACAAGGCATCTAAACTGGACACTTCATCATTCTTTTTCCCTTCGCCCAGGTTTGCCTTCAGTTTGGGGTTACCGGGGTGGATGAGGAGCACCAAGATCACCCCCAGCACAGCTGCGATGACGGTGGTAGACATGTAGTACACCATGGCCCTTGTGCCCAAACGACCACTGGACTTGGCATCCAACCCTGCTAATCCTAAAAAAAAAAAAAAAAAAAAATGCTACTGATACTAGGCAATATTTCTAAAAGTTATAGGCAAAAGTTTATCAGAGCAAGTTTTATAATTATTCTCTGTGATTTGTGAATGACTAACAAATTTGGAATGGTTTCAATTTTTTTTTTTTTTTTTTTTTTACATGTTTAAACATGTTCTGCTCATAAACCACTGAAACTGATCCACCCTAAATTTAATAAGCATTCTTTTTATTTCATTTTATCTTATACTGAATTACAAAGAAATAGTTGAAAGGACAAAAAATGCCTTAGCCATTTCAAAATCACCATTTCTGTAGCTATTCCATATTTCAAATTGTAAAAGCTATTATAAAAGCTGTAACATTGTGTTGCAGGTTATTTCTGTGTCTGAATTCATTGCTTATGGTCTTTGCGATACATACGCATATTAATGGTCAATATATCAATATAGCATTGCGGATGCAGCTACATTTATGCTGGTTTACCAGCACATAGCAAAAAAAACTGTTTTTTTTTTGTTTTGTTTTTTACAATGATAGCATTGTTGGAGGTGTTTAGCAAAGCGTATAACAGTACCTGTGATCAAACTTGAGATGATCAGAGGCAAAATCACCATTTTTAACATCCTCATGAGAATGTCACCCGGGAAGGCAATGACCATAATGACATCAGCGGGGAGTGGTGATGCGTACCGCAATAGCATACCAGCCACTGAACCTGCTATCACACCTGAGGCAGACACAGAGAATCACAGTGAACATCAGGGTACAGAAATTAGACATTTCAATGACAAATAATATTAAACCTCTTGTGAAGTATAACAATATCAGAACACAATTGTTTCTTGAACGCCGATAAAAGTACCATTGAATAGGATTCTGAGATTTCATTTATCTTAGATAACCCACTCAGCCAACTATATTAGTGTGAGTGCACTTTGAACAACAAAACCATGGCAAAGTTCCTCTTAATAAGCATGACATAGACTTCCTTGGGTCAGAAAGTCTATATAGATATATAATTACACTGTAACAATGACACCTTAAAATAAAGGGTTACACTTTATTTTAAGGTGTCATTGTTACTGTGTAATTATATATTTAAGTACTGAGTAATATTAAGCAACTATATGTACTTACTATAGGGTTAGGGTAGGATTAGGATTTGGTTGAAGGTTACTTGCATTATGAATAATTTACTGTTATTACTATGGTAAGTACATGTAATTTATGTAACAAGGACACTGTAAAATAGAGTGTTTTCGGTAACACTTTATTTCGATAGTCTACTTTAGACATTCTACTAACTATAAGTAACTTTGCAACTACATGTCAACTATCTGTCATTAGAGTATTAGTAGACTGTCTGCTTAATATTTGCTAACACTCTGTTTTGTTGGTCCCCTAACAGACCTTCTACTGACTATACGTTACTTGGCAACTACAAGTCAACTTATTCTCCTAACCCGAATCCTAACATCTAAACTTAACCTACCAGTCTATTGACTGTCTATTACAGCCTACTAATACTCTCTAATGAGAGTTAGTTGACATGTAGTTGAAAAGTTACTTATAGTTAGTAGAATGTCTAAAGTGGACTATCGAAATAAAGTGTAACCGTGTTTTCAAATAAAGTGTAACCAAATTTCTTTCTTAATCAGGCTTGATTTATTTGATATATTTTCAAAGAATATGTCTTGAATTAGGTTTATATTCATATCCCATGGCATTTTTAAGATAAAATTAAATTTTCTTCTCAAGAAAATGCATCTTGTTTTAAGGATGTCTATATATTCCTACGGGAAAACAAACAAAAATACTGTTTAACAATTACCTGCAGCACAATGTGTTCAAATCTATTAAACATATTGTCTGATGAGTATCTTGGAGTAATAGTGTTTTAACATAGTGCTTTAATTAAAAAACTGAGTCTAATAAATGGATGGCTGCATGGCCATATTGCACGTGAAAGCTTTCTGGTAATTATAATGATCATATACGTGCATATTTTACCACAAACAGTAACAAGTGTTATTCCATTAGCAAATTGTTAAAGTAACAAAAATGCTAAAGTAACTTGCCAAGGATTGTGAGAGTAAGTAGCATGTTCTTCATGAGTTTGTCACAGAAGCCTCCACACATGGGCTCTTCAGGTGTTGTAGGAAGGTCCAAATGATTCTCGTGCATTCTGATCTCCACTTGCTTCTGCATTTTGTTGGCACTGGTAGACGGAAGAAGTGGAGCAGACAATAAAGTATGTCAATATACATGATCTAATCAAAAAGCTCTAGTACACAGTATGAGCTACACTTGTGAAATCAAGTCCTTCATGAAATTATCACTTGAAGCAAAATGTATTCATTGTCATAAATACAAATTGTTTTTGGTGTCAGTTTGTGGGACCAAAATATGTTTGTGTATGACGTGCTGCAGACACATTGACACAGAATCATAATGCTTACATTTTACATATCTTACATTTCGTTTGTACATCTTACAACTGCACGTATTGTACAGATGCAATCGATGTCCATGGACCACAAAGTGGAATGCAAATACAAATATGATGTTATCTGTCCAGGTAACGTTTGATATAAAACCGTAACCACAGTAATAAAAGGTAATAAAAAAAGCACCATGACATATTTTGGACAATTATATAATTGGCATTTTTCACTGATTTTGGGAATTTGAGGATCTTGAGAATTTGAGAATTTAAGGATTTTGGGAAGTGAGGGTATCATATCAGCAGTGCTGGGTTTTCTGAGAATATGACTAACGTGCCTGTCATTGTTTCATCACCTTTACTGTTGTCCACCAGCTGAATACCAACTACTACAGGTGGTCATGTCACATGACACGAGAGATGTTTAGCTTTACTCTGTTCTGGATTAAAAGGCTCTAAGAAGTCAGCCCTCCTCTCCAACAGAGATAACCTTGTTTGGTTACATAACCATAGGCTTGCAGTACTTAAGCACATGCATGCAACAACAGTATATTGCAACAGGATGACCATTGATAGGCCTAACTGTATCTCAGAGGCCATCTTTGGACCAGTACAATTCAATTATCATTACCTGCATGGAAATGCAAAGAAAAATTGTTAATACATATGCAACAAAAAACATCTACCAAATCAGAAAAGAAACACAAAAGATACTCTAATGACATAAAATGTCTTCTTCTGTTTGTGTACAATGTGAACTCTCAAAGTAGCTGGAATCCGGCTCATCTGAACAAGATTAAAAAGCTGAATGATGCCAAAGAAATCAAAGACTGTCTGATACACACAGCTCCAGTCCTAATGAGATAAAAGACTGGCGATTGGTTAATTTTAGCCATTCGAGCACAGCAATAATTGCGTTGCACAACAGTTGAAAGTATGTAGCAAAAGTCAATGCATGTGTGAGTTTTGGTTTCACACTGTAAATAATAGCATTTGACTCCATTAAATTATTCAAACCATTCCAAAAGATTTGATTGGTAATTATTAGTTCTGAGAATAGCATTCTGATAAGGCAGAGACTTTAAATTTGCCCTATATGTGAAAAAACAACAACAACAAAAAAACTTACTGTGTGTGTAGGCCATATATATATATATATATATATATATATAAATCAGTATTAGAAATCATATTAGAAATCAGTTCATTTAAGACAATCAAGGTCAAGCAACGATATTAAAGGCATATATTGTACATGCATTTCCTACAGACGTTGTTGACTTTGTTGATTTTTATTTGCTGGAAACATACACAGTCTTATAAAAGTTTAGCAAAAAAAAAAAAAAAAAAAAAAACCTTTGCAGACCGAACATAACCATTAAGCACAAAATCCACTTGGTATTCACCAGGGTAACGCTATTCAAAAGTTGTCAAATAAAAATAACAGCATTGCAAGGACAAGCAAGATGATCTCGAGAGACTTTTCATCATCCATCTTACCTGTTGTAGTGCAGTTACTAAAAGGGAAGAGTTTCGCAGCAGTTAGCTAGACAGCCATGGGGTATACAAATTCCTTTGAATGAAATTCTGTCAATCTACAGTTTATCCATCTGGAAATCCGGTCCAGGTCATTAGAAATGTCAATCAAAAACTCAAAGCAACAGGTGGATAGCAGTGCAATAAGTGATAGATCTGATGCAATCAGCAACTCTTCCCTGCAAGATCAGTCAAAATGACGGATAGGAGATTCCATGCACAATCCTCTGTCTTTGAATTGATCTAATCCCACCATTAGTACTAGTGAAATGGGCGAAGAGGTGCTGCTCAGGGCTCCGTGGGGCAACACGGAGGAGGAGTCTGACACCCAGATTATGTGTAAGTAGCAGCTAATATGCTTGAGACTCCTCGTCCTCTCTCTCATTGTTTCAACCCCTCCATCTCACTCCCCAGGTCTGATCTTCTCTAATGAGCTCTGAAATGAATGAACGGAATCAAAGAGTGATGCATGGCAGAAATACGGAGTCAGGCGAGCTGTCGAGCAATTACATTTGCAAAACAGATTCATGCAAAATCTGTGAACGAGATTCTGACTCTGATAACGAAAAGGTAATTGGTTGTATGCGTGATTATTTGCATATGACCAGGGCAAAACTGTGTTATACATTTATACAGACTGTTTGGTTCATTCTAGGGGGACATAATGACCTTACCTTTGCATTATTTTGGGAAATCCCAATCTTGACCTGTGATGACCTTTCAGTTGTGCAGACTCTGGCCAAACATGACAGAAATTAGCAGGGGCTTCTCATAAGCACGACGCTATCAAATCCATCTAACCAAATCAAACAATTAGTCGTGCATGAGAACAGAGGCCTTCTCAGTGCTATTTCAGGTTTAAAATCACTAAAAGCTCCATTTTGATTACATAAAAATGCAACCTTACGCGTTTATAAATATTCTTATAAATACTCAAAAACTGGCCTGCCTTTTCAGAGTGACAAAATGATGACTAAATACAGAAGATATTAAAAAAAATGGTCTTTGTTAATCATACTGACACTGCTTTATCTGTCTGTTGTGAATCTGCAGGTTAGCTACTGTCCCACCAGATGAAACACTCGTTTTCTGGAGTGTGGCCACATGCAAGGAATGTGCACAGGCACATGGTCTCACATCTGCGGTCTACCCCCCACCTGTGCAACACCATGCTGAATGCAGCCCAGCACACTCTTCAAGCTCATCCACCTGACTCCAGTCTCCATGCTTAGCAGACAGGTGTCTATAATTAACTAATCTGTTCCAAACCTCTCTAATCCCTCATACATAGACATGGTTCACACACAAACACACACACGCACATATATTCTCAGGTGAAAGTACTGCATGTACACAAACTGTCTCTTTAAAGCCTCTCATGCATGTGTTATTTCAAACGTACATTTTACATTCCTATACATAACATTGCAATGGAAATCTTACACTTTAAATGACCTTGATTATGTGGTATTGTGCTGGTGTGCAGTGGCATGCATCTCTAGGAACCTGAAATTGTTATGAACATGACTGACAAATTTCAAATTGCCAAAATCAGACTTTCCCTAAATTTGTTTTTTTGAAGTATCAAGTGGCACTGCCCAACAGTAAAGGTTAACTATACAATTACTACGGTTCCTAAGGGTTGTGTTGCTGGATTAAGTAACACAAGCATGTGTTGCATCACATGTGTGACGTCTGTCCACATGATGTGGATATTTGAAGGTATACCAAAACATACAGAACCCACCTTAAAATGAAAGTTCAGGATCATTTATATAAAGCTTTCATGTAGGCTATTTAAAAGATTTTAGAACACTTGAAAAATTATTAAGTCCTCGATTACGTAGGTAATTGAAACTTAATTCCAGAATGGATGCGCCTTTTCTCACTTACAACAGGTGAACAAATGTTAGATCACAAAAGAAAAACAGACAGGCCCGTACCAGCCTTGCCAGCGTCATTGAGGTCAGTGGTCTGTGTTACTCATTCATCATGCAACAATGAGAATGAATCACAAAGTAAATTGCAAGACAAATTCACATCATTGAACAAGTACCAAACATGTTATAAGGAGTTCAAAAGCTGAACAAGTGCTTCAGGAGAATATGGGTGTGTGCAGGTGCAGCTGAAATTCTGGCTGCGTCCGAAAACTTAGGCAGCTGACTTGTTGCCTCACTGCCCTATCAGGCATTGAGGCAATGGCTTTGCAGGCAGCATTTGTGCAGGAAAGTATCTTTCAATACTAATTTCGGACAGACTTCTGAGTCAGCATAACAGTTTAATGATCTACAGCAAAACAGAGCGAGCTTTGGTGATAAGCAGATATTTAATTAGTACAATAGTAACTTCTTGCTAGAAATAACATAAAAAGTGGAAAACGTTACAGTACAAAAATGTACATTTATACTTACACACAAACAGATCACTGGGGTGCGGAGCGTAATTTTTCTCTTTTGGGGCCGTTGGGTGCTGAGGAACGGGCCTGTCTGACCAGAGCCCTTAGAATCGTGCTAATCTTCCCCCGGCACCCCTGGATATGCTATGCTTCTCTGAATACTATTTTAATAAAAAAATAAAAATAAAAATTATGACACCACAGGAAAAAATTTTATTTAAAAAAGTCGCAATGAAACAGAAGTCATGACAGATTGTTTCTTCCATATTGTGATGTGTATCTGAATGTAAATGATTATCGAAGAAGAAAAAAATGCAGGGTGGGGACTTGTGTTATATGTATCGGTTGTTGAATAGCTTTTGAGATGTGGGCGTTGCATGCAAAAATGGAGGCAAATTAACCTGAAGCTTGTAGTGGCAGGGTTTAATCAGATTAAATTATTGGAGAGTCTGAGAGAGAGAAGTACAACTATAATTGGATCATTTTTTAGCATTGCCTGTAGTACCTTATGCACAAATTGTTCATTGTAAATGACTTTGACATTCATTTAAAATATTTATTTTTGAGACCATACTTGTATTTATTTATTTTTGTGTCTTTCAGCTTAAACACATTTTTGTAGGATTTAATTAAAACCACTCCCACAACCTTCCACAATGCAATAGTTTCATATGTGATTCTTAGTCAGAGTAAATAAATTCTGCAATGTTCGTCATTACTGAGAGGAAGGCTTTAACACTTTAACACACTTTTCACAATTCTTAGCAAATGCATTTAAAGACTATTTGCAAAGTATGAGTCAACTAAGTACATAAAAGTATAAAGCACACACTTTCAAAGGAGAAAAATACTTTCAAGTCGAATCTTTGGATGAAGCAGGATATCACTCTTACAGTTCCTCAGATTATCTTTAGGAAAAAAGATGTTAGATAAACAGACAAACCTAGAAACCATAGACATAAACATAGCCCTGCCTTGACTTGCCCAGCTTTATAACCCCCATTTCACTATTAACATCTATCAGATTCTGTGCTGCATACATAACACTCTCTCTCTCACACACACGCACGCGCACACACACACACACACACACACACACACACACACACACACACACACACACACACACACACACACACACACACACACACACACACACACACACACACACACACACACACACACACACACACACACACACACACACACACACACGTCTATATTACTAACAGGGGACTATTGCTCTACACTGGCCAGGAAGGGGCTAGTGTTTATGGTCATTTTGAAGAAACAAAAATGACATACATTTAAGTTCTTTTTTCATAATCTAACTTTAAAAATGCATTTTTTATTTTTAAAAAACATGCCAAGTGGGGACCTGCAACTCTGACCGATCTCTACCTATCGAACAGGGGACTCCCATAGCCTGCAATGGAACTATGTGTGTGTGTGTGTGTGTGTGTGTGTGTGTGTGTGTGTGTGTGAACAGTGAAGTGAACTGGCAGTGAAGTCTGTCTTCATTTTGTAACTATATACAGTGTATATATATATATATATATATATATATATATATATATATATATATATATATATATATATATATATATGAAGAGTTCAGATGCAAAAGCCTCTAAGTGCTATCTGAAAATGTCTTCTAGAATGGTCATTTTTATCAAGCTTGTATATTTAAGTAATTTCACTTAAATGACAATTAATAGGTAATTTTCATTGGTCAAAAAACATTTGCGTAAACTGAAATAAAATAGAAATTTCAACAAAAATAAAAAACTAAAACTAAACGAAACTAACGACACTTACTTAAAAACTAAATGAAATAAAATAATAATTAGAAAAATTAAATAATCGTATTCGTAATTAAGAAGCTCTCATCCTGTAGCCTACCGGACAATCACTTTTTTTCCATTCCATGTATGACCGTTGTGCTCGAGTCTCCCTTCTTTTGCATCGTTTCGCGAATGACAAATGTTCTAAAAACACGGCACAATCAAGTTAAAATAAGTTCAAATTTTAAAAGGCATGTCTCGAGACCTTGCACTTTTTTCCCATTCCACTGCCCGTGTCTTTTTTCAGTTTTTTCAAGGTAAAACCGCTTTCTGTGTGAACCTGCCCTAGGAAGCAGAAATAGCCAATTAAATATTTCTATCATGACTTTATGCAAATACAGCTGTACATTAATTCAAGATAACCATCTCATGTGAAACTAAACCACACATATTAGATTAGATACAACACTGATCAGCAAACGGAAAAAAACAAATAGCATGTCTAGCCCAGAAATAGATATAGGCTACATTTAGAAGTAGAAGTACTGATTGGCTTCATCACTGTCTCCACTCCACCAGTAAGCTGGTGTGTGGTGGGCGTTCTGGCGCAATATGGCTGCCGTCGCATCATCCAAGTGGATGCTGCACATTGGTGGTGGTTGAGGAGATTCCCCCATCTATGTACAGCGCTTTGAGGTCTCAGATAAAGCGCAATATAAATGTAACGAATTATTACTATAATTATTATAGAAGTAGGCCTATACTAAATGTCTGGTCTGAATAGAACATATGAGTATATGATTTTAAACGATGCAATAGACAAAAAGCAAAAATGTATCAATACAAGAATAATGTTTGAAAGGATTAATCATAGAAATAGCCTTAAAGAATAATCATAATAATCATACGCATATTTTTTCCCATTTTCTTATCCACCATGTTTAACAAAATTTAATTTTTAATATGAATGAGTATGAATAAATGATTTTTGTATTTTTTAGATGCATATGTTTGGTTCTTTGCTCATCCTCAAACTATTATTTTATTTTTTATTATTAAGAGGTTTTCACAAGAGTTAACTGTAAACTGCAAACATTAAACTTTGCTGAAATTAATTGTCTTTAACTGGAAGTGTTCTGTTAACCCTGCTAAACTAATACTAAAGCTAAAACTGAAACTAAATATATAAAAACTAAATAGAAATGTGTTCACAAAATAAAAACCATTATCAAATAACAAAACCATTAATGAAACTAACTAAAACTAAACTGAAATTTATTGGAAATTTGAAAATGATATTAAAATAAAAACTGGCAGACTACAATTACCTTGATGGGAGTCCCCTGTTGGATAGGTAGACATCGGTCAGAGAGTCCCCTCTTGGCCAGTGTAGAGCGATAGTGCTCTGTTAGTAATATACATGTATGTGTGTGTGTGCAATGGCACATAACAATGGCAAGTAAATTGTTAGGGACTGCATAACCAAGCATAGAAAGTATCTAGAGAGAGTGTTAAATAAGATAAATAATATTTTGAATGATTTTCATGAATGATATGCTTTTGAACTATTGCCGCCGTCTGTATTTTTTACCCCGTTGAATGAAAAACAGGTTCAAATGGTCTTTCCTAAAAAAATATATATATTTTTTTTCCTCTTACAGCATTTATAAAGGAGATTTAAAAGCTTACTGATCTTCTAAACAGAAAAAGGAAACAAACACAACACAGTGATACAGAACATACAAATATTTAACTGAGCCTTTAAATCTCCTTTATAAACGCTTTACAAGGCATAACTAGTCTTCACTTTAGATGAGCTCACAAAAATAGTTAACTGACCACTAAATGCTTTATAACTACCTGAATTAACCCTGAATTACAGCAGAAATACATGTTAATAAACCATTTATTAACACACTAAGTAACTATTACTATATAAGATGTATGAATGTACATTGAAATAGTTTATTAATCATTTACTTACACTTTAAGTGATCTTATGAACCACTGACAACTCCTAAACAACTGGTTTGTAAATAATGCTATATTTCATTTAGAAATGATAAATTGATCATTAATAAAGTATGAAAATACAATTATTAAACACATAAGCTTTTAAAACAATAATAAAGCATTTATAGCTGTATTTATAAACTGCTTATTAATGTCTATTAATGCTTTATAAATGAATTAACTGTTTACTCATGCTTAACTAATAATTAATAGCGTGGAGTTATTATAAAGTGTTACTGAAAGGTCCTGAACTAAGCAGCCAGTTAAAGAGCAGCCCTACAGTCTCAGAGCCTCTCTAGGACAGCAAGCCATTCAAACAATAGAGAAGTGTGTGAACAACGGGCCATTGCAGTTCCTGCTCCAGCCTACAGGAGCACTGCTAAGTATGGACTTAAACACACACACACACACACACACATGTAGGTCCCCACTTGGTCAAAAATGTAAAAAATTCACCAGAGCGTGTTTTAGCTGATTTTAACACGTTTTAAAGCATGACCAACAGGGGACTTGACAAATGTCCCCACTTGGCTCGGCGGTCCCCTGTTGGTGAGTGTGTAACGACACCAAGGTCCCCACTTAGACAGACGAGTACACACACACACACATACACACACATAAAAGCAGTCACATGCACAGGCGTAAGGTCAGGATCCTACCCTGCAGGTTATCGGTAGTAACAGATTAGCAAGCTTCTACACTTTCTATTTTCAGATGCACAACATTACAGAAGAGTGTGGAAAACAGAGAACAACTCCCAGGGATACCCAGTATCATGATGCTACACTTTTGCATTGTACACAAAATTATTGAATTGTTCAAGTCTATCTGAGACTGAAGTGAACCACACAGTGGAATATGTTATTCACTGCCTGACCAACAAACAAAAAAAACAAACAAAAAAAAAAAAAGAAAAAAAGAAAGAAAAGAAAAGAAAAAGAGCTGCTTGGATTTAAGTCTATGATCATTATTGCTGTGATTATTATGTTTCTAGCATGTTATATGTTTGGGAACAGTTCTTCTAACCCTAATTGATGGAGTGTGTATAGCTTTTCATTTCTTAAACAACCATGTAGGAAGACATATCATGGCCATATTCCAGGATGGCAGTGTAAAGATTCATCAGGCTTAAATAGTGAAAGAATGGAGGGAATATGAAGAATCATTTTCAAACATGAATTGGCACCTTTGAGTCCAGACCTTAAATTCTTTGAAAGTCGTTGGGATGTGCTGGAAACGAGTAGACTTTACAAAGTACTTGAAATTGTCAATACAAGATCTTGACAAAAAATTGATGGACCACTTGATAGAAATAAATATTGTGATGTTATTTCCATCAAGAGGTCCATGCATTTTTGGTCAAGATCTTGTATTTACAATGCAAGAGTCAAACACTCTGTAAAGTCCAGCACTCCAGCTCCGTTTATGCAAAATAGATTCAGCAAAATCTGTAAATGAGATCCTAACTATATGAAACAATGAAACAGTTATTTGATTGTGTTTGTAATTATTTGCATATGACCATGGCAAAACTGTGTTATACATTAATGCAGACTGCTTGGTTCTTTCTATGGAGACATAGGCCCAGTATCACAGACAGGGCTTAGACGAAGCAAGGATTAGGCCTTAGTTCAATTAGGGCATTTAAGTACCTTTTAGAAACATTACTGGTGTGCATCTTGAGATAAAACAATGGCACTGACATATTTTAATATATGTCGGTGCAAGTTGCTTTCAGTTAAAATAGCTCAAACATGCATTTTAGTCTAGGACTAGCTTAAGCCTTGTCTGTGAAACTGGGGGATAATGACCTAAACTTTGCATTATTTTAGAGAAACACAATCTTGACCTGTGATGACCTTTCAATTGTGTGCAGACCCTGGCCTAACATGAGAAAAATTGGCAGGGGCTTCTCATGATCTCTAAGCACAGATGCTATCAAATCCATCTAACCAAATCAAACAATTAGTAGTGCATGAGAACAGAGGCCTTCTCAGTGATATTACTGGTTTAAAATCACTAAAAGCTCCATTTAATGACATAAAAAATGTCTACTATTGTATCCTTGATGATGTTGTGATAGACGTAGTGACAATCTAATGACACTAGGGGTTGCATATGGGAACCCCAAACACCTCTGATACTTCATAAAAGGCAATGGAATTTGCATGCCACTCCGATATATGGGTATAACATGAGGTGGCTTGCATCCACTCATTCCGTGCATTCATTTGTGCTGAGGAGCCGAGAGAGTGTCCCGGGCATTTCAGCGGGTAGTTCAGTACTGTGACAAGAGGGACACTACGTCTCATTCCCTCCATCGGGGAACGGAGGTTAAAATAGTAACCAAGATGTTTCCCATCCGTCACCGTCACTCACTTCACATAGTGTCGATGTAGTGACACTAGAGGTCCCTATGGAAAATGCCACAACTACTGTAGCTGAACCAGGTAACAAAGTCTGGCGATGCAGATGTCGGCAAGCTGCTATGTGCCGGGTAACAAGTGTACTCGCTACATCGTAACCTTCTTAACGTCCCACGTAACCACGCGGGGCCCAAAGTGTGCCAAGAAAATATCCTCCACACCATACACCACCACCAGCCTGAACCGTTGATCCAAGGCAAGATGGATCAATGCTTTCATGTTGTTTACGCCAAATTCTGACCCCATCTGAATGTCGCTGCAAAAAAATGAGACTCATCAGACCAGGCAACATTTTTCCAATCTTCTATTGTCCAATTTTGGTGAGTCGTGCAAATTGAAGCCTCAGTTTCCTATTCTTAGTTGACAGGAGTGGCACCGGGTGTAGTCTTCTGCTGTATCCTATCTGCTTCAAGGTTGGACATGTTGTGTGATCAGAGATGCACTTATGCACACCGGTTGTAACAAGTGTTTATTTGAGTTACTGTTAGAACAGAAGTTTACATATACTGCAAATATAAAAAAAACTAAGATTTTGATAGATTAGAGAAACCCCTATGTTTCACCATAATAGCATCATATGTCATTTGTGTGATTTTAGTGTTGTTTAGTTGTCAACACTAGGAAGGTTGCTGGTTTGATTCCTGAAAGGAATGAGCCATGAGCTAAAACCAGTGTATCCTTAAGGAGGGAACTTAATCTCAGGGGGTTGTCACTGTAATCTTTGGATAAAACTAACTGCAAAAATAACTAAAAACAGTAAATGCCACATTGTGTTCCTCAAATTTCATTTAATTAAAAACATTTTGAATAATAAATACAGAGTCCAAATTTAAGAAGACAAGGGCTTCACAAAAGACAAGTGTAAATACATGTATGTGTAAAAAATATGAGCAAAATAGGTTGTGAAACATCTTGAAGAGAGACCAAAGGCAAGCTAAGGCCTGCAAACCCAGTGACTGAATTCACATGGAACGCATCCTCTTAATTTTACCATGCAAAAACATATCCTCACCCACACGCAAAGCCATAAACTAGTTGTGAAATCACAAGTGTCACACTTTCTCTCATCGATGAACATATGATTTTTGTGCAATATCATTTCTGCCAGAACAATTCACTGTCAAAGGAAAGTGAAAAGGGCAAATATATAATCTCCACTGTCTATGATCTAAAACATGGAAAATGCTGTACAGACAATTGCTCTACAATATTTGATCTAGAGCTCTATGCAATGTTCTTTTCAATCCAGTTCTTAAAGTTAGCTACCCGTGTGTATATGGTGTACATATTTGGATTACAATCCTGCAGATCATATCCGAAGCTCACTAACCCCAGCAGTTCCCAAGAACGATTAGAATCAGTGTGCTCCAGCCCTAAAGTGAGTTGGGAGTCAGTAGAAGGTGAAAGGATGATCCCTCCAGTTTCAGAAGGGCAGATCAAAGATGGGCTGAGTGGATGTTGCCGTCCACATAGCATGTTGTCAGTCATACTTATCGGGACACCGTGTTTGCCATATTGTTTTTCGCACTTCACCACATCAGCTACATCTATCAGTCCGGTCCGGACCGACTCTGAGTCTGTGGGTGTCCTGTGTTGGCCTGACACGGGCCAACCAGTGAGGATGGCCTGCTTTGCAGTGATCTCGCCACCCTGCAGACGCGGCAGGCAAACAGGGGACACATACTCACTGATTCGAGCTTTGTCCACCAGCTTCAGAATGGCCACGTCGGAGTCTAAGACATGTGGATGGTAGTTTGGATGGATCAAGATCTGAGCAATCTGTGTGGGAACAGATATGATGAAAGACTCGCACTGAAAGAGGCTGGTCGGTTTGAGAAGTAAATAATCCTACAGACTTCTTGGCAAAGCCTAATCATAGATTAGTTTTAATGCGTATATTTAGTCTGCAGTATCCTCTGTATGGCTTTGGGCTTTCCAAGAACTTTCCAAGACACAAAATATGGAAATGCAGTTTGATTTATGGAAAGGTCTCATTCTATTAATGTCAGGAGTTATTTCGCCAATGTTACATGCAATTTATTTAAATCTAACTCACAAATAAGATTAAAGACTAAATAGGGCATGTTTGAATTGCATTGGTACTGTAATATAGAGTATCTGAGGTTCTAGAGGAACTTCTACAAGCATGACTGTTTTTAGTGTAGTCTGAAAGCTCTTACTTGTATGTGCTGTAGTCTCTTGTTCTCTCTGAGGTCACGTTTCCCCATCACTACATTTAGATCATCTGCACTGAGAGCTTCAGTTCGTCCAGGCTCCGCCACACAATGAGCAGCCACCACGACCCAGTGCTGGTTCACCAGAGCCCCGCTGCAGACAAGCTGCCACCTCTGGTCCTTCTTAACCCATTCTTCCTCCTCCCCCTCCCCTTCTTCTTCCTCATCTATGGCAAACGTGTCCCCCCGTCTTTTGGTCCTTGCCATAAGAGGACTGGCATTGTACAGATGGGTATATATGGCAGCATGCCATGGCCAGTGGATCTCTGTTAAATTTTGGGGACTGGCAGGTGGCAATTTACCACATACTGGAAGAGAAGGAGAGCCAGAGTGAGTTCTGGCACTAATTTCGAATGATATATGATTATTAAGTGAATGCCTGCTTTGGTATAAAAAAATAAATAAAAAAATAAAAAAATAAAGATTAAATATACAAGTTTATTATTGCAATTATATTGAAGTATATTATTACATATATATTATATATATTTAAAATGAATGCTATTGAGTGCTGTACTGTAAGCTTACATCTGTCAGGGTTATTAGTACATAGAAAATATTTGTAAAGAGAAAATCTGGTTCCAAAACATGCTGTAAATGTGTTAGTGCTTCCCCCACCTGGTGAACAGGAGAAATGACGACCACTCCACTTGCCAGTCTTTAGGCATGTGCGGCGTGCACTACCGGAGGGCTTGTAAAGCGCTGAAACACACTCATATTCTATGCTGGTATACACATGATGGAAAGTTGATGGCAAATCTCTGAAAACAGGAAAAACTTTCCCCAGCAAGTCTGCGTCAGTCCCTCCCTGACTGGATGCAGAGTACAGCTTGTGGACTGGACTTTTTCTACCATTAAAAGGGATAAAATGAGGATCCAGAAGTCTTTAAAACAACTTTACGAGTTTAATATCACTTTGTCACAAAGGAATGAAAAAAAGTCTACCTGGAAGGAGGTTGGTATTTTAAAACCTTCTGTCGCACAAGTTTTGAAACTTTAGGTGCTCTACAGGCTGTAAAACAGTTTAGGTGTTCAAGTTCACAGAGTGAACAAAAGATATTGGTTAGACTTTATTGTAATGTGTCCCTGTTACAGTCTAATTATACATGTAAAGTGCCCCTATTATGCTATTTTTAAAGGCCCCCTGAAATCAAAATTTAAGTTTTTTTAGCTTTTAGTATAAATATGTTAGCCTTAAGGTTATGAATAAGCTGGTGTGTTCCAAAATAATATGAGCATTCAAATCTTACAGTCTATCACTTCCGCTAAAATCACCACGGACTTAAGCTTCTCATCATATCTTCTGTCCAATCAAATGCTCTCTAGAATCGAAAGCGTCCCACCCCTATGCTATAAATACCTGGTCACTGTATTAAAAGGGAATATTCGGGAATATTCTGCACTTTAAGTACTGAGTAATATTAATTACTATAGGTTTAGGGTAGGATTAGCGTTTGGTTTAGGGTTAGTTGCACGTAATTATGCCTAATTTATAGTTATTACTGTAGTAAATACATGTAACATGTTTGGCCAGGACACATTCAAAATAAAGTGTAAGATATTTTATAATTGATTTGAAACTCGAAGAAGATACGGTACCTCTGACACAGAGGGGCTGACTGCCGCTCCAGGTCCCATTCTTCTGGCATGTTCTTTTTGAGTCCCCACTGAGAATGTATGTATTATTGCAGAAATATTCCACATATTTTATTCGGCCATCAGAGCCTGAAACCTCTGCTGAGTATCCATTGTGCACATCTGGTGGAGTGGGGCATTCTTTTTTGATCACTTCTGTAAATTAAAAATGGCAGTAGAACTCTGAAGTCACTGAAATTTGCAAAGATCCGGCAGCCTTTTTCCTACTAACTAAAATATATTTTTAGAGCATTGTATGCATTTAAAATACATGTATTTTTCATACATTTTAAAATGCTGAAAGATCCCAATAAGACATTCTGACGTTCTATGATCTCAAGTTCTGAGAAGCACGACTCCCAGGCACACGGGCACACCTGACTCTGATGGTAAGCAGCTTTGTCATTCTCAAAGGGTGTAATACCAAAAGCAGTTGTCATAACTACATAAGAGTCAGCGTACCCTTTATGCACACAGGAGCACTTCCACTCCAAGTGCCATTGGAAAGACATGCCCGCTGAGATGCACCCTTGAGCTTGTACGGTTTATAGCAAAGGTACTGAACCGAGCTGAGGATGTCACCTTCCTTGTACCGCAGGAAGAGATCTCCGTGTGCAGGCTTCAGGGGGGTTGCACAGAGAGGTGGTGTTTGCCCTTGTGAAAAGCAATAAAATGTTATGATGCAATATGTAAGCATTAAAAATTAAACATATTTTTTTGCTGAGATGACTTTTAAAGTAAACTCTCTACCATGAAGCCCACTCAGCAAAAACAATAAAAAGCCTCAACGAGGTCTTTAAAATTAGAGAAAACATATAATATGCATGCATATGCCTGCATTTAGGAAATTAGCTGTATGGTTCAGGATCTGATAACCAAATTATTATAAATGAATGAACTGCAAATAAAATATGCTCAAACAAAAACAAACAAGTAAATAAAGTGTACAGCTATTTTGTACCTGATATTTCTTGGAATGTGGCAAAAAATCCATCATAGTTATTGTAGCCATCTGACACAAAAAGAATATGCAGAGAGTTGCCAGAGCTTCTGATTGGTGAAGGGCTATCATCTCCACAGTATCTGCCAATCACAGGTGACTTCAGACTGTCCCCATCTCGCACCTCTACATAGTCATATCGACAACTATGGTCAGATTCCAGGCTAATCATTGAGAACCTGCATTGAAAAAACATACTGTATATATTTGCAATATAATAGTTTCTTCAAACTAATTCAATTGGGAAATGTTTAAACTGCAATTTATGGTAACACTTTATTTTGATGGTCAATGTTGAACATTCTGTTCACTATAAGAAATTTTGCAACTACATGTCAACTAACTCTCATTAGAGTATTAGTAGACTGTCTGGTTAATATCTGAACACTTTGTTATGATGCTCCCCAACAGACATTCTACTAAGTAACAGTGGGGAGAACAAGTATTTGATACACTGCCGATTTTGCAGGTTTTCCCACTTACAAAGCATGTAGAAGTCTGTTTTTTTTATCATAGGTACTCTTCAACTGTGAGTGACGGAATCGAAAACAAAAATCCAGAAAATCACATTGTATGATTTTTAAGTAATTAATTAGCATTTTATGGCATGACATAAGTATTTGATACATCAGAAAAGCAGAACTTAATATTTGGTACAGAAACCTTTGTTTGCAATTACAGAGATCATATGTTTACTGTAGTTCTTGGCCAGGTCTGCACACACTGCAGCAGGGATTTTGGCCCACTCCTTCATTTATTACTAATGGTTTTCTTTGAGACTGTGGTCCCAGCTCTCCTCAGGTCATTGACCAGGTCCTGCCGTGTAGTTCTGGGCTGATCCCTCACCTTCCTCATGATCATTGATGCCCCACGAGGTGAGATCTTGCATGGTGCCCCAGACCGAGGGAGATTGAACGTCATCTTGAACTTCTTCCATTTTCTAATAATTGCGCCAACAGTTGTTGCCTTCTCACCAAGCTGCTTGCCTATTGTCCTGTAGTCTATCACAGCCTTGTGCAGGTCTACAATTTTATCCCTGATGTTCTTACACAGCTCTCTGGTCTTGGCCATTGTGGAGAGGTTGGATTCTGTTTGATTAAGTGCGTGGACAGGTGTCTTTTATACAGGTAAAGAGTTCAAACAGGTGCAGTTAATACAGGTAATGAGTGGAGAACAGGAGGGCTTCTTAAAGAAAAACTAACAGGTCTGTGAAAGCCGGAATTCTTACTGGTTGGTAGGTGATCAAATACTTATGTCATGCAATAAAATGCTAATTAATTATTTAAAAATGATACAATGTGATTTTCTGGATTTTTGTTTTAGATTCCGTCTCTCACAGTTGAAGTGTACCTATGATAAAAATTACAGACCTCTACATGCTTTGTAAGTAGGAAAACCTGCAAAATCGGCAGTGTATCAAATACTTGATCTCCCCACTGTACATGTCAACTTATTTAACCCAACCCAGTCTACTAATACTCTACTAACACTCTAATGAGAGTTAGTAGACATGTAGGTGCAACGTTACTTAAAGTCAACAGAATGTGTTAAAGGAACCATCAAAATAAAGTGAAACCCAATTTATTATTCATCAGCTTTGTAGCATTTATAGTAGCTACCTGAGTTCCATCGTTGCTCCTCTGCCAACTTGTAGTGTCCATTCACATTTGGCATTGATTGGATAACTCTCTAAAGTCACATGACCCTGGGGTCTCTGTATAACTTCTCCACATGCTAAAGTTGGCGAATAGAGTGAGTGTCTAAATATATTGACATATTTGTGACATAATAAAAAGCAATCGAATTAAACTTAATGATAGATTCTGGAAAGAACCGAAAGACTCACTGAGACAGTCTCCACCAGACCATCCTTGACGACATGATGTGCAGTACCTGCCGATGATGTAGAAATTATCCTTGGCCTGCCAGGTCCCATTGTTGCAAGTCTTGCAGTTGTCAAAAATGTTGCAACCTTAGATAGATAGATAGATAGATAGATAGATAGATAGATAGATAGATAGATAGATAGATAGATAGATAGATAGATAGATAGATAGATAGATAGATAGATAGATAGATAGATAGATAGATAGATAGATAGATAGATAGATAGATAGACTGTTTAAACATTAACAGTAACATGCCGTATTTTTACGGTATGATGCTGGCAACCACAGCTGCCAATACTTTACTGTTTTTTTACAGAATTTTTTTACAGTGATATAAATCCAATCATTTGAACTGCTGGAGTTGAAAAAATACACTTGCAGGTTATGTAAAGTTGGAGTTGTGTTCGTCTTACCCTGGTGTAGGATGCAGGGGTCACACTCATCCAGAACATTTCGACAGCAGGGTACAGCGTAGCCCACTTTTGTTCCCTGAGATGGGCACTTACATGCAATCTGCTCGTACTCACAGCAGGTACGACACATGGCGTTCCACTGTGGGCCGGGACACTTATCCTCCTGCGACCTAAAAACTAAATCAAACAGACAAGAAGTCAGAAACAGAATGTCTTGCCTGCTTTTCTAGAATTCATGTTGCTGACTTCACGTGAATGGTGCCTTCTTCAAATGAAGTGTTCTCTGTGATAAGTTTCATTTGGCATGTTAGAGGAAAAATAAGTCACCAATTCAGTCAGGGAAAAGTCGTTATTCTTAACAATCAGTCAGCAAAAGCAGATGTGAAGGTTTGTAAAGGAATATTGTGCCAGACAAAAATGTAAAAGTTTATGATGCTGTGTAGACAGCCAAACTATCTTTAAGTTCTCAACGGTGTCTCCGAGTCATGCTTCTGTCATAGATCTGACTACCAGTCTTGTAATTATAGTCTGTGATATTTCAACACCCATCAAGGGTTTTGCTGTGACCATAATTAAGATGAGCAACTGTGATAATTGTGCAACAGCGCCAAAATTATAACCTACTCTTGCAAGATTCCTGTCTGTGTCTTGCTGTCTTTGAGTTTACATAGTCATTTCCTGGTGGATTTATCTCATGTCTGTTTTTCTCATTTGTGTGAAAAAGTCCAAAGAGATTTATGCATGTTAAGCACATGTATTCAGGTCTACTAAACTTAACTTAATTAAACCTCTATATATTTTAAACAATGCGGATAAAGAATATCTCAAATTTGCAAGCAACACAAGGACAACTTGTCATGAATATTTAAACAGATTCAGATATGAAAAAAAGTCAACTGGGACTTAAGGAACGCTTCTCTGATCTTTAAAGCACTCTTTAACTGAAAGTAACCTGCAGACTAACATTAAGTGCTGTTATAAAGACTAAACATGCTGTCATATACACATACTTTCCAGTGGCTGTGGTATTTAAATTGCACAGCGCATTGCAATAACAGTGTTTGTGTCAGAGAAGCACATTCATCAAAAGTAAATGTTACAGTCCTTGCAAAACTCTTACCATTTGGCCAAGATGCCCCAGTGCTTAAAAGCTGAAGAAGATAAAGAAGGATAGGGAGCGAAAAGAGGTATCCACACTTAGGGGACATCCATATCCCTGCGCTCACAGCCAGCTGGCCTGTGGGAAAGAGCATTCTTCTGCCAAGACTTCTGTTGTGTCAAATGAGCTCCTGCAACATGAGGCCAGTGATTAGAACCCCCTCAGTCTCTCTGTCTTTCCTCTCCCTCTCTCTCTCAGAAAGTTTCTATAGCTTCTTTCTGTTATACTATTCTCTCAGTCTCTCCTTCAATTTACAGTCTGTTACAGTTTCACTGCTCAACTGTTACTGTGACGTAAGAAGTTTGATACAGAGCAAGGGGAAACCTTTAACCCATTATCCTACCAATGTCATGTTTGTCTATTTGTTAGATACAGTTACTAAGTTACTTCTAAATATTGCTCTCAAAACTGATCTGGAAAAAAAACAAATTGTTGTAGCAGCTTGGAAAAAACATTGGAATTTCAACTGTAAATGTAGTTGCTAGAGGAGTCTTCAATTATAATGATTTAGGTAATAATTTATGTACTGACTAAACCCTGTTGAAAAAAAAGTGAAATGTGCATCTATATTATGTGCAAGGAACATGTCCTGATTATAAAGGCGTCATTTCACTGGTCAAGCAAATGACTGACTCTGAGAACCATTCTTTCATTTGTTTGTCTCTCTCTCTCACACACTAACCCCTCCCCATCTGTTTCTCCATTTGGAGTATTTATTTTCTAAGACTTAGTTTCAGCCTTCTGCTGCAGATTTTAATTTTGATATAAGAAAAATTTTACGGTTGATTCCAAAGGTACAGATGTGAGTGATTGTGTTTGGTAGAACGGTTGAGCAGGACAAACTTAAAGAGGAAAACATTTCCCCAGTTTGTTTTGAGCTCCCATGGAAACCGAGTTTCCATGTTGTTAACCGTTCCCAAATACACTCATTCTGTCCGAATGAAGAAAACCCCCCAACCCCCCTGCTCGAATGACTGTGATGATTAACATGTGTAACAAGACACACAGCACAAACACATTATAAAACTAAAAAACAGTTTTTAAATTATCCTACTTGTAAACAACAGTTGATCTCACCTATTTATAATTAGAAAAGTATTCTAAAATGATCTCAGATCTCACTTTCCATGTTTTTTTTTTTTTTGTTTTTTTTTTTAATCACTGCCTGTTTCCACTCTCGCTATACCATACAGTATCAATTCTTACAAATCAAACCCTCCTAAAATCCTTTTCATTCTCCAAACAGTAAAATCCATATTCAATTTCAGCTTTGCATGTTTTATGATTGTGTGCATATTGAAAACAAATTCTAAGATGTTATAATGTCCTCAGAATGTCATATTGAAGTAGCATCAGATCTGGTAACAATGAAACTGTTCAACAGCACACAAGTACCATATGCATACAATAAATTTCAAACTCACTAAAAGTATCTTGTTTTGTTATGTTTTTTTGAGGGTTTGTCATAGAAATTTTACATGCAGCCCAAACATTTAATTTGTTTCAGCTGTGGCAATATACAAGCAAAATTCTACAGAAAGGACAGAGTATAAAACATATTTTCAAACAAATATTTCCTTCCAAACTTAAATATTTTAGGAATCTTGTTGGTAGTTTTAAAGTAATATTTGAACGATTGTTTCGATTATCACAAACTTCTTATTTCTGTTCAGGGGCAATCATCAATATCTAAGCAATATTGGATTATATCCTTGTGCAACTGTATAGCTTATGATATGTAGACTGTAATCACTTATTGAAAACCAAAACTTGCCTCTGGATGTTTAGAGTCAACTACCAAATAAGAAACATTTAAGAACTGTTTCTGATGATGGTATGTTCTATTTAGCATCTCTTGCTCCAGGGCAGTCTGAAGGGGAAAAGGGCCTCTTTCTAAAATATTCATGGACATTCTGGACAAAGTTCTCTAAGATGTGCATTTCCAATGAGAAAGAACATTGAGGGAACACTTTGGTGCTTTGCCACTTTGGCACACACTCTGTGCAGCTCTGCAAAATTTAGTCACTATATTTTAGTGCTGCTCCTTTTTTTTTATACCACCTGTTCTTATTTGCGTCCACAAAGTAAAGGATTAATGGACCATAAAACCCATTTGAATGGAGTAGAATGGAATATGGAGTGAACTGTCTACATACTGTAGTAGTTTTAATGTATGACAAATTGTTTGTGATGTCCCTCATTCGTAAGCAACTTTGGATAAAAGCATCTGCTAAATAAATAAATGTACACGTTAAATAAATAAATGTACAAGTATAGTTTTTCAGATTAATTGCCAAAATCACCTAAAGCTTCTGCCTGTTATTATTTGCTTTGTTAAATCACAATTATAATACCTGTCTAAGTGATTAATATGGTCCTGCTGGACTGGTTATGTTTGAGAATTATCATGTGATCAAGCAGCCTGGAGCAGACAAACAGTCTAACAAATATTTTATTAAGGTTTATTGTCCTGAGTTCTTGTCAGTCAGGGCTTTCTTCTGTCCATTGTTTTCTTCTGTAGCCTAGCTTCAAAACTGGACATTCCAGAGAGACTTCACTGATCTCAATGAAATCCTGCAGTGCCTCAAAACCAACAATCCTCATTCTACTGGACCTGTCTGATGCCTGACACACAACTCAAATCGGTTCTCAAAGACCAGCTCACTGTCTCTGAACCAAATTGGCCAGGCTGAAAAACAACACCTGTAAAAGACAGACCCAGAAAAAAAGACTTGTCAACGCTGCCAGCCAATACAACACAACATGTCCGTACAGATACGTAGGCTTGATTGGTTTTCATTGGCAGTGCAGATTTGTTATCTTGAGGGCATACACCAAAGCAACAGGGTTTTACAGAATAATTGCGTTTTGTGTATTCGCTGAAAAAATATGTTCTTAACATTTACACTAGTAACAGTTCTGTGATTTTGATTTGGTCTGGCTATGTTCCACGATACCAACATCCCATTCTAGACCAACACACTATCACAACATATCCTAGTCTTCCCAGCAGGTGCAAAGCTCCAACATCAGTGTGCGCGCTTTCATCTGAAGAGTGACAGAATGGTGGCAGGGGGAAGATTTAGGCACAACACCTGCAGCTTTTCATGCTCCATGCCAGACATTTTGAGAACATGAGCTGACCAGCTGTATGTCTGGCAGTGCATTCAAGAAACAAGTCAAAACATAATGTTTTGCTATTACCACCTCAAACCAGTTTTAAAGACACCAGCATTGGTCTTTAAATGCTAGAAATATCTTTGTTCAATAATTTGAGTTATTTAAAGGTGCATTCAGTAAGTTTTTACATTCAGCTGGCTCTTACTTGTGCCAATACTACCAGTGTTCTTGACTTTTATATTGACACCAACTGGAATGGATGCATGAAGTTTGTTTACTGCTGCCTCTTCACAACCTTAAGATTTTATCTTTTGTTACTTTTCAATATACCACACATCTATGTAATTATCATTCTTGGAGTCAATCTCAGCCATTTTGAACATGTTGTTAGTGTGTGCCGGTACATGACTGCCTCCCGCAATCCACTGGTCTGTGTGAGTTCTCTCATTGCTGTGGCTGAGTTTGATGCATTTTGCAGTGTGGCAACTGTGACCATCATGTGTTTATGCTTGGCGCTTGATATTCCGACATTTATTCCCAATCTGTGGTGTGAGAGCTGCAGATTGTCTCATGACTCTAGCAGGGAATGCTTGTTTGGACATTTTATGTTTCCTTTTAAACTCACAGTGTTTGGACTGACTGCTGGATTGCACACATACTGATCCATACCATCACTCTGGACTAATCTGTTGACTCACACTCAGTAGTAATTTTGTGACTGTTGTATGTACACTGACTACACTATATACGTTTGTTGTTACATTATCAGATTTTTTTTTTTTCACTGTAAAAAACAGAAAAGGTACTGGTAATTTTCTGCCAGGACATTATCCATGTTTATGGGCATTTTCTTTAACTCTACAACACAACACAATGCAATGTATATTTCAATATAAGAAGTAAAACACCTGTAAAAAATCAATATGGAAAACTCCTTCATATTAACATGCGTTTTGCACATGGTGCCCTATTTTAAGGACTTTTATAGAGTGTTGGTTTGTTTGTAGTGAATTACATTATTCACTACAGTCTTGCTTTCTGCTTACTGATCTCTATATAACCACCTTATTTTGCAATGTGGATGTAAGCTATTGTGAATGTGCAAGACTTCCATTAGCAGCTATATAGGTAGAAGGTAAGAAGAATAACTCATTTGCCCTACAAAACAGTGTGTTTACGATTACGATTAATTAAAATAATATGATAAAAAATACCAGTTTGCAATATCAAGCAGCACAACAGACTGTTTTTGTACAGATAAAATACCTTGAAGTGGATGACACCGGAAGCCTCGCACAACATACAAGTTACAAATGACTCCACCCACTTTTACATTAAAGATGGATCGATTATATCTAATAGCCTATAGATCAGTGTTTCCGCCATGTTTCAAAATTATATGACAAACTTGTGTATCATCTAGATTCTAGAATTCCAAGTTTCCTACAATGACTTTGCTTGGTCATTCATGTGCTTGCAACTCTTAATTAAGATATTTCCAGCTTCACCTGAAGGGCACATAACTTTTTAAACTACAGGTCACTGGTCATGTAAAGTCAGTTTGGTGGTAGGCCTACATTTGAGGGCTGCAACACAATTAATGTAAAATAAAAAAAGCCTATTTTGATGGGTTATGACATGAATCTTAAGCTTAAATGTGAGTGTACATCTGCATCATTCAAATAATATTTCTGAAAAGTGCTGTTCATTTCTTTATATGTGTAAACTTTTGAATTAGCAAAAATCACTGAGTGCACCTTTAAGTAACAACCCGCCAACTAATCACGCCATGTAACGGATATGTCGCTAGAGACCTCTGAGTCTAAAGCGTTCACTCCCTGTGTAAACAAATACTGCAGCTAATGTTGAAAGACAAGTCTGTAAATATATAAAATCCGAATAGTTGCCTGAGAATTCATCAGAAAAGTTTGAACATTCTCGTCTAACATTCCATTTTCGTCATTCTCATCCCCCCTAGAGAAATATGAAACGACATTTGTCAAGTCTCATTATCTGGTCACATGGTTCGCGTCCATGCGATTGTAGCTGTACTGAACACAGAAAGAGTTTGGGAGGAGAGACAGGGAACACCGCACGGGAGATGAGAATTCATGATGATTATTTCAACCTTAGGAGACTCATGTTAGAAGATGTCAAGGTAAAGCGAAATGGACTAAAATGCGTTTTGAAATCATGAAAGCCGGCAAGGTGAAATTATGCGCGTCACTTTGTATGTGGCTTGTAATAGTTACCTGGATAGGAAATGTTAAGTTGCATTTTTGGTCCGTTTTTGTCCAACAAGCCACTGAGCGAGGCTCTGGCGTCGTGTTCTCTTTTGCAAACGAGCAGGTGAATGTTTCTAAATGGCACGCGCCATGGAACGCAGGGTTGCGCAACGGTAAAAGTTTTCGTATGCGCTCCCAGTTGGATAACGTGGTCGAGCACCGGGTCTTCTGGAGCGCGTGGCTGGAAGGTCTCTCCACTCGTGTTTTTGACGTGGAGCACGAGAGGAAGTGGAGAGATCAGGTTCGGGACGCTCGGGTGGTTGTGCTGGAAGCGGGCTGCGGCAGACCAACAAACCGTCTCGCGACCTTCGCCGACGGCACGAGAGCATGCGTGCGATACGGCATCGACGCGGATCAAGTGCTGGGCGAAACCCTCTCTTATTATCTGGCTGAACTGCTTGGGATTTCCAACCTTCCGCCCTTGGCGCTTTCCAAACTGAACCTGTCGAGTGAGCAGTGGGCAAGTGTGCGGGAAAATATCGAGGCGTTAGAATGGTCGCCAAATGTCATTGTGTCTCTCACTGAGTTCATCCCAAATGTCACTGGAGTGTTTATTCCATTACCTTTACGAAAACAGCAAGGGGGAGGTCTACAACTCTCTGCCGAGACTATATCGAACATGACTCTTACATATCTGGTTGAATTAATGCAGTGGAGTGATCTAATCTTATTTGATTATTTAACAGCCAACTTTGATCGAATTGTCAGTCACATTTTCAGTCTCCAATGGGACGCGCGCGTAATGGAGAGGACCACTAATAACCTTCTCAAAACAATCAGTGGACATTTGCTTTTTATTGATAACGAGGCAGGGCTTATTCACGGATACAGAGTGCTTGACCTATGGGAACGATATCACACACTACTGCTAAGTTCGTCGTGTATATTTCGGAGAAGTACAGTCCGGCGTATATCTGAGATGAAGCGCTCTGGAAAAAGCGCAAAACTGCTGTGTGAACTGTACCGCGCGAGGGAACCGTTGGCGCGCGAGCTGGGCTCTCTGTCTGAAGAGCACGCGCTTACATTGCAGAACAGGATTGATGTCGTTTACAAACATATTAAGCAGTGCACAGAAATCATGTAGACATTTGGGAGCTCATCTCAAGTTTACACATTGTTGCTGTCTGTACTGTTAACTTCATCATACATGTCATTCCACTGTACTGTTTTGTAGATTTAATGAATAACGTGACAGAATTGGAGTATTAGGCTATTGTTGTTTAGTCAATGGGCTGATACATTCTCCCTCTCCTACTGAAAAAAAAAAAAAAACACAGACAAACATCTTAAACCAGTTTAAGCTAATGTGTTGGTTTCCCAGGCTGCTCTTTTGGTTGGTTTTAGGAGGATTTGGAGCATTTTTCAGTTGATAAGACTGGGAGACCAGCTTTCAAAAACACTGAACACCAGTTTGTCCAGGCAAAGCTGGTTTTAGATGTTTCTTCTTCTTCTTCTTCTTCTTCTTCTTCTTCTTCTTCTTCTTCTTCTTCATGAGGGTCCATTTTGTAAGATTAATAATAATAAAAAGATGAATCTTAGTTGCAGTCAAAAAAGTAATCAAATAATTATTTTCTCTTCATTTTCCTTTTAGCCTGTGTGATATGTTAGCTGTGAGCTCTTGACGGGGTTTTGATGATTAGGGGAAACTGGGGAAGTGTATAGCAATAATCTTTTGGCACTGTCTTAAATTAGCATGTGTCCTGTACATTGGGGAAAAAAACTTTCCCTAAATTGTGTAAATTAATGTCAGACAAATCACATTAGTCTGGTTAGTGCACACAATTTAAAATGTTCAATACATTTTATTTCTTTTAGTGAACAAACTGTGTTCCCTTTTTGAGCGAAATCAGTGCTGTGTGCCCAACGTCTCGTTCCCTTCTCATGGAACCATGGTAACAATCGTAACCTAGACGTTTTTCATTAACGTCAGTCTTCGCTTCGTCTTGTGTGCAGAATTTGTAGGTCCATTAGAAGTAAATTTCAGTGTTATATCCCCATCTGGTCAGCCAGACAGAATGATTTATGACTGTCCACTGCTGCTTATGAATGCTGGGACAGTAATGTTATTCTACTATTTGATTGATCTGCAGGATTGATGTGCTTTATGAACCCCTCCCTGCAAAACAATAACATGCATTATTTTCCTAGTTTAGAATGATACTTTATTTAGTTTATTTGCCCACATTTTTATTGGCAGAATAGCATCAGCAAAAAAAATAAACAAATACATAAAAATATTTCCTCCCTGCATCTAATATTTTTATTCATATATTTTTAAATCTGTCAGCTGTGTTCAGTTTCATCCCATAAATCAGATGTGACAGAAGCAGGGTGAACTGTCACTAAATATTAAAGTAAAATCTTAAGAGCACACTTTCATGAGAGCATGACTTGGGATTCTTGTCAAAAGGTGCAACAATTCTTATTTAAATGACAAGAAATAGCATTTTGTGGGAATTGAGAGAGGAGTTTGAATGAAACAAAGATGGTATCTGACAGCACAGGGGGCTCCATTTCTGCATTTCCCCATAGACTCAGTCCTTTCATGGCTGTGTTGTGTTGAGAGGGATTCGGTTTCAAAGGCATTTGCAGCTTTCATCAACATCATGCATAGCCTCTTTAGGCTATTTTATCTTGACTGCTTTGGGATCAGGAACACTAACAACAAAGTCAGCCTTTTAAATACTTTTTTGTGCCACATATCTTTTAAATATTTCATGTTGGTATGACTTGGAGTCATATACTGTAGCTTATATACAGTAGGAGGAACACAGAAGTGGTTAAAGGCACACTATGCAAGATTTCAGACGTGAATCATGGCAGAGTCGGCGAAGAAAACGAAGAAAGCAAGGAAAAGAAAACGACGGCTCTGCGTGAGTGGTATTTACGACACTGTAACGTTAAATACAAGTACTCCACGGTGACTCTAGGGGTCGCTGTTTGAGAAAAACGGAAACTGCATAGTGTGCCTTTAAGTGAAGGTCAGAGGTTAACTAGGGGAATGTTTAGCCACCTGTCCAATCAGTCAGTTTCCATGTCAAACACGCACCGCCACCTCAGCTAAATATGTTTATTCTTACAGTTTACAGATCATAAACTATATCAGTAAGTCTACTATACTAAAGGGACGTTTTCACGGCACCGTTTTCATTTACGCGACAACAACGTTTTTGGGACCTGAAAAGCAAACTTTTAAAAAACGGGTTTCAAAGTGCAAGTTTTTGAAAACGATTTCGTTTACTTCTCCGTGTAAATTACAAAAATGTGAATTTGTGAAAACGATAACGTCATGCGTATTGCATGTTTAAAGCCACAGTATGGAATTTTTCTCCACTAGGGGTCGCTAACCTCTTTACAATAACAAAGGCGTAGTTTGATGACACAACACATGCTAAGAATTATGGATGTTGTCCTCAAAGTCAAGCCGACCGATCTAATAATGTTTATGGATGACTGAATACATCGATGCTTTTATCATGACTGTGATATGAAGCAGGTCGGGATTGCTAAGAGACAGCTATCAGCTCCAAACGCGACGCGAGCTCCTGCGGATATAAAAGGAATGGACATTTCATTCTACCGAACTACACGCAAGAGCAGAATTACAACTCACAGGTCAGTTTATTAGACAAATTAAACTTGTGAGGTAACGCAGCGCTGTTTCATTGGTCTAACATTAGCCTACACTAGCACACTAAACTGCATTTCAATGTGTTGAAATAGATGTGTTAGTTTGTCTGTATGAGACTAGCAGTAAGCTAGATCAACATTAGAATAACATACAGATCATATTCTAACATTTTATCATTGTTGAACTATATAACATTGATTAGTTTTATGTAAATGTGCTCACCTGTTTAATAAAGTAGATGTAGGAGCGGTCGAAGTCTCGGACGTGGAGCTCTCGTTTATATACTGTCTATGGGAGCTCTCGGCATCTCGAAAACACCGCGCTGATATTGATTCTCGTTTTAGTTCTCCTTTTTTATCCAAAGTTTGCTTGCCATGGTCCCTAATGTTTGAACGAAACAACAACAGCGTGCAAATAGACATTGCGAACTACAAAGTTGTCTGCGTCTGTCGCTTTGGTTAATCAGAGGGCTCTGCTCATAGCTCTGGTTACCATGGCAGTACGAGCGGAAATCATAGGCGGAAACCAGGGACAACGCGGATATGACGCCATTGACTGCGACAAACCGGAAATAAAGAAACGTGCCGTGTCTAAAAATTAAATTAAAATTTCTCCTGGTTTGAAAGTTGTTGGAAACAGTCGGGATAATGTAAGTACACAACTAAAAAAAATATATAACATAGATATAGTGATTTTTGCTAAAAAGTTACATATTGTGCCTTTAATAATCAAAAGGCGTGTTGTGTTTCTTTACAGTGACACCGCCAACTTCTGACCTGGCATGCATAATACAGCGTTTTTAGTCGTTTTCACAGATTCGTGTGAACGGGGATCATTTTGACAACGCTGTTGCCTGTATGCGAAAAACGCGAAAAAAAGTTCAGTTTTTATTACATTGTTGTCGTGTAAACATACCCTTAAACTCTTTCTGTGGGATTCTGATGTTGTGTTGTTCGCTGTGATTAAGGTAGCTTTTTTGAAGACATCATTAAATAGAATATAATTTTATAAATCATAACTTTCATTCAAACGTTTGTGGACAGTTAGATTTATTTTTAAATAAATACTATTACTAGCATGGGATGCATTAAAGGAATAGTTCACTTTAAAATGAAAATTCTGTCATCATATACTCACCCTCATGTTGTTTCAAACCTGTATGAATTTCTTTCTTCTGCTGAACAGAAAGGAAGATATTTAGAAGAATGTCAGTAACCAGGCAGTTTCTGGTACCATTGACTTCCATAGTATATTTTTTTCCTACTATGGAAGTCAATGGTACCAGAAACTGCCTGGTTACTGACATTCTTCTAAATATCTTCCCTTCTGTTCAGCAGAAGAAAGAAATTCATTCAGGTTTGAAACAACATGAGGGTGAGTATGAAGACAGAATTTTCATTTTAAAGTGAACTATTCCTTTAAATTGATCAAAAATGACAGTGAAAAAAGATTTTTACTGTTACCAAATATTTAAATTTCAAATGAATGCTGTTCTTCTGAACGTTCTATTAATCAAATAACCCTAAAACTTTTTTTCAAGGTTTCCACAAAAATATTCCAAATGTGTCTTGAGCAGCAAATCAACATAGAATGATTTCTGAAGGATCATGTGACACTGAAGACTGGAGTAATGATGCTAAAAAAGGAAGACTTCACAGGAATAAAGTACACTTTAAAATATATTCAAATAGAAGACTTATTTTAAATTGTAAAATATTTTACAATATCACTTTTTCATCAAATAAATGCCATTTTGGTGTAGGATAAAATACCTCTTTCAAAAGTATTAAAAAGCTTACCAACCCTGAATTTTTGAAGCTGAAATAGTAGTGCCAATAGTATGTTGTTTTGTATTTGAAGCAAGTCCATAAGCATTACATAATGGCCTCAGAGACAAGGCCTTAATCTCTTTTTCAAAGGTCTGTGGTTTTGTGTACTGCTGTAGCTTTTATTTTACAGTGATATATGGAGCAGCTTGCAGAAAGTATTTACCATTTTCCTAACTTCAACAAAAATGAGAGCAATTCCCTGTTGTGAGGGTGTCAAGTATGATTAAAATATTAACCCATTTCCCTCTCTATGGAACACAAATAATTTACTCAGCCTCCAGTCGAAAAGCTTTCCCCTCACAGTGCGCCACCAGCACTGATGGAACCAAATAGACCTCATCCATAATAATGACAAGTACATGGAGCCGAGTGGAAGTGTGAGAAGTTTGAGTTGGATCACCATCGATCAGAACAGACGTGGGAGTTGCAGAACTGCAAGGTGGGTGTAAATGTGGACTTATGGAGAGTTCAATGACTCAGACTTTTGATAACCCTGGCACATAAATGTATCATGCTTCAGTGAAAACCTGTACAATTTATTTATTTTTAGTCTGACAGGAAAAGGTATATTTTTGTGTTTCTCATCTGCTAGGATTTCGAGAGAATTATTTGCTCATGAATGCACTGTTTGTTGTAGTCAATTTGCAGTTGGAGACACACAAACACATGTACACATGCAATTCATGAGTTACTATGGAAGAACAGAGGCAATGCCAAAGCACTCCATAGCAGACTGGCAGTAATTGGCATTTCTCCCTCTCTCTCTCCCCAGGCGCTATTTTGCTACCACACTGAGGAAAGCGGAAGAGCCGTAAAAGTAAATAGGAGAATAGCACACAGCACATTCCCTCCCCTGTGTTTCCCTCCGCTGATCTCAAAGCACATTCAGCACAGAGGAAAAATAGCTCTTTCATGAATCCTATAATGGTACAGAAAAGATGAAGTCATCTCTTTTGTTAAATGTAAAGTAATGGCCTCATCCACATCTCACTCACAAAGCTCGACACATAAGCTCTGTGCTCTTTCGTAAGGTGTTCTTACTATAAAGAGATTTTTTACGTTGTTTTTATTTTTAAGAAGTCTCTTATGCTCACCAAGGATACATTTATTTTAGCAAATACAAAGCTATTACAGCAAAGCTGTATTTTCAGCATCATTACTCCAGTCTTCAGTGTCACATGATCCTTCAGAAATCATTCTAATATGCTAATTTGATGCTCAAGCAAATATTATCATTGATCAGCAGCTGTGCTGCTTAGTAAGTTTCTGGAAAACATGATACTTTTTTTATGTAGATGGGGAAAAAACAGACTGCACCTGAAATATAAATCTTTTGTAACATTATAATTGTCTTTACTCTCAGTTTATTAATGTCTACTTGCTGAATAAAAGTATTAATTTATGAATGATATATTAATTATAATATTAATTTCTAATAATTCTAAATTTATATATACATATATGACTGACCTCAAACTTTGGTAGTATATCTGACATTTAAACACTCTTTACATGATATGCCTAAAGAAGTTATATGCATAAACATGATATGCATAAACAAGTTATATTAACATAAATTTATATATATATATATATATATATATATATATATATATATATATATATATATATATATATATATATATATATATATATATATATATACATATACATTTCAGTCTCATAGGCTCTTAATTTATTTTCCTTTATATAAAAGGTTATTTTAAAAAAAAAACTAAATGTGTATTCAGCCACCAGGTGGCAGTCTGTTATAACAAAGTGGAGTCCTTCTGAATTCTGCAGACCAGCATTGATGTTCCACTCCCCATAAAGTAAAGGAAACAATAAGGATTTGGTGGTGTAAATCTTTGTGTATTTTAATGAAGAAATGAAAGATAAGAATTATTTACAGATATGCTCCTATCACAGTAATAGTGTACAATATAGTGAGAATGTTCCTCCCACATGATCATGTCTTGTTTTGTGTCTCCCTCATCCCCCTCCTCTCTCCTCTTGCACCTTGCTCTCAGGAATCTCCAGACAAGGGAATGCCTCAGTAATTCCCTCAGGAGTGCTGATACTTCCTCCCGAATTAAATGCCTTAGAGCACCAGGTGATGCAAATATTTTGTTTTCCCTGTGCCAAGAGTGGTCAGCACCGTCTATATGTTCAGTCGGGGCTTATTGTAATGGGTAAGACCCCCTACTGCGGGACAGTCAGTATTGACCACATTTTCACTCTCTCAAAAAGCAAACATACATTCCCTTTACACAAAAGAGAACAAGGGAGAAATCATCTGTCCATCAAACTACCCCTTTCAGTGGGCTGTCAAACCCTAAAAAGGGAACATAATACATTTGACACATTTCACATATAACATTTTTGAGATTACAGTTATTTTACTTATGATTTTTGGGAAGTAAAAACTATGAATTACCGAATAGGCCTACTTTATGATTAAAAACACTAAAAGCACATCTCTTCTTGATGAATTTCATATGATTATATTTTATTGAAGTAATTTAGTTTTCTCTCATTTTTGTTATGAGGCTGTGTTTTGTTACTTTTTCTGTTATTTAGTTGATGTTTATTGCATTATTTTAGTGTCATGCATGTCTTTGCACAGTCGATTTTTGGCCATAGTTTAGAGACAGGTCACTTACAATGAACTCTGATTTGACTTTCTATTGTACCACCTGTTTTATTATGGTGGTTATCAGTATTTGAAGTTATGAGTTATGAGTGGTAAAATATGCAACAGAATGCTATCTTGAAAAATTGTCATCATATTTTTTAGAGTGAATTTCTGGCAACCACAGCTGCAGGATATTACAGGATTTTTTTATTTTTTTTTTATAGTATTCATAGTCAAAAGCTTTGTTCTGCTGTTGCGAGATCGTAGGCCTGGAGTTTCTCGAAGGCTTCCTTGACTCTGTCACTAATCGGTGCACTTGCTAAGTGGAATATGCTCTGAGAGTCACTTATTCTGTTTATTCAGTTTATGACTAGTTTAAAAAACAGACCTAACTTCTTCTCATCGCACATGTAGCTTCATTCCAAGCTCAGTTCAGTCTGCAGGCTCACAAGGGACATTTAAAGATCCCCCGCAGGAGTGCCACACTTTCACTTGGCAAAACAGAAAACATACCTTCCCTTCAGTGCCACACAAAAGATTACAAGCAGGAAATGCTAATCGTCCGCCCGTCAAACTATCAGAAGTCTGAGGTGAGCTTCTCTGTTAACTGTCATCCCTGCAGAGCCGCTGGGCTTGTGATGGTTTCATCTGCCCTCGGAAAGAGACATCCACAGAGGCTCGAACAGTGGCTCAGGCTCCCAGAACAAAAACAGTCCCAGGCTCCAGGGATGTGGGCTCATTATTAGTATGCATGCCGTTGTGTTCTCCCATTGACTTTTGCACTAAGGACAAGGCCGGAGAAGCACTCTTTTATTAAGCAATGGGGAGCTTATCTTATTCATCTGTGAACTGCTCCATTACATATGCAGGCAGACAAATGTTATCTCATTACTTCTGTCTGTCCGTGCATCAAACGGGTAGAATGCGATACGGTCCGTGTTGAGATGGAAATTTAGATTACGGCATTGTGTATATTCAAAATATCAAATTTAGTTGAGTCTTAAAGGGAAAGGTCACCCAAAAGTGAAAATTCTGCCATCGTTTACTCATCCTCATGTTGTATGCATGACTTTTCTTTTCTTCTCTGGAACACATTCTCTTGAAGAATGTTTTTGTCTGTACAATGAAAGTAATCTGGATCCAAAACAACACCGAACCACGTTAACATTCACTGTCTGGACAAAAAATATCTTCTTTTATGTTGCACAGATAAAAGTCAGTAATACAGGTTTAGAACGACATGAGGTGGCGCAAATGAAGACAACATTTTCATTTTTATCCCTTTACATTTTGTTTGGTTCTCTTAATGCTGTTTAGGCCAGTGTTGTTTTGGTATTATTATAGTTTTTATTAATATTTTAAATTAGCTTATTTTGTATTTTCAGTTTTTTATTATATTATTTACATCAGTTTTAATTTACTTTAGTTCTTCAACACTAATGATAAAAACACTGGTTCACGGATCAGTAAATAAGATACATATGAAGCTAAGGTGGTATATTTTCTGAGCTCTTGCTTTTGATTCTGTTAGACATTACATATTATTGGAGGCTTCAGTTTTAGTTTAAAACCAGTGTCTTTATATTCCTATCACAGCAGGCTGTTAATGCGGTGCCTCACGCTAATATTAGGCAGGCATGCTCACTCAGTCTCACTTATTGTGTTCTCGTCTCCATCCAAAACCCTGAAAGTTTTTTTTTTTTTTTGCCTTTCTATTCCTTAATCAAATCCCCCATTACACCCGCCACACACCCAGCCACAGGCTCCAGAAACTCACAGAGCGGGAGGCAGCACGTCCCTATTCAGACACACACCGCCATCCACAAAAGCGCCAACAACCCGCAACCCATCCGTCACAGTGACACCCCCACCCCCCCACCCAATCCCCAGTCCACAGCCACCCTCTCCCCAAAACAAGAGAGGGTTTTAGGGTAGCACACACTCCAAACACCTTCACATGGAATCCGAACCGCCCGGCCCGCGGCTCCCTTTTGTCGTGCCCCGGCCTGGCCCCCCACACAATGTAACCGGGCAGGAACAGAGAGAAAAGGGAGTGTCTGTGCTGAGGCACTGGACCCGCCTTCACCAGCCCTCTTCTCTCCGGTCACCAGCAGCATCTCTTGTGTGAGGCTCTCAGAGGGGTTGGTAAGGCCTGCCCCCTATTGCGCTGATACCACAACAATAAACTGGTGTCCATTCACAGTCAGAGTGGCTGTCCTTTGCTGCATCCAAAATGTCCACAAAAGTGATGCATTGATGTTGAAGAGTCTTAGTTTGGGCTTCTTTTGACAGTGTCTTAGACTTAGATGAAAAGTACTTTTCTTACCACGGTGTGAAAGTTATTGTACTGCTGTCCCACTTGAGTCAGTGCTTTTTTGGCTCTCTATCAAATTCATGATTACTATTGAAATTTAAGACAGACAAAATAAGATGACTATTCAAGAGGATACATCATTCAGCTTCATTATTCTAGTTCTTTTTTTCTTCTTCTTCTTTGCAGTTTAAGCACACAATAATTGAAACCCGCCAGCATTACATAGGACTACAATGTGAAAAGTGGGTATGTGCACAGCACTTACCCTTAATTTTTTTATTTTGTGTGTGTGTGTGCGTGTGTGTGTGTGTGTGTGTGTGTGTAACCCAGTGAACCCATGCTGATTCAGTCATATTTATAACACAATATTTAATATACATTATTGTTCAAAAGTTTGGGGTCTGTGAGATTTTTGAAAGAAGTCTCTTATGCTCACATTGGCTACATCAAATATACTGTAAAACGAAACGTTTCTTATTATTATCAATGTTGAAAACAGTTGTGCTGCTTCATATTTTTGTGGAAACCGTGAGGATTCTAAGGATCCTTTGATGAATAGAAGGTTCAAAAGAACAGCATTTATTTGAAATAGAAATTGTTTGTAACAATGTCACTTTTGATCAACTTGCGTCCTTGCTGAATAAAAATATAAACATAACATTTTGTATGTAATAAATGTAGTGTAATATTTAACATATAATACATGCAACAATAAATATATATTTAAATAATATTTAATATAAAATTATATTTTTGAACTGAATAAAAAAAAAATTCAAGTTATCTAGCAGTGTGTTGGCTCGCTGACATAAACACAATAATGTACAATTAAGCTGTTATTTCATCACTCCGCTCTCTGGAACTGTCTGCCTACTTGTAGATTGTTTACTCCCTCCTATTTCGTAACACAGAACTCCCTGTTGCTTAAGAGCTATTCAAAGTGAGCAGTGTGGAATGCAGGGATTCCGCCAGCCTCATACCCTTTCCTGAGCGGGCATGTGCCACTCAGACAGCAGGGGCCACAACCTCAAATTACGCTGCATCCCAATACAAGAACCCCGCTGTGCAGGGAGGAGTGCAGATAGAATAGTGGCACACACTCGCATTAGCGGGACTGTTTGTAATTCAGTGTTTGTGTGAGGGTAAAAACTGAGAGGCCGTATGATTGGCTGGTTGGGAAATCTAGTTTGGCCTCTTTCATGACCACTCTGATAAAGCTTTCTTCAGGATTTGCCATGGTTGTCTTGTCCTGCTGCAGCTGTCCTTTAGGAGACAGCGAGCACAGTGAAAAGAACTGGCCTTGAGGGACCAGAGGTAAAGCAGGGTTGATGGGCTTATATTATTCAGTATTGTAGAGCATGACGCCTCTCATTAACTAATATTATTTAGTGGAGCGAGCGCAAAAGATAAAGTGATTTCAGTTGTGATAGATGCATAGAGAAGAAAAGAGAGAGTGAAAGGAGGAGAGGGAGTAAATAATTTTTTCTTTCTCTCTTTCTCTCTTTTTGTTGTCAAGTTTTTTATGAATAAAATGATTGAGTAGGAAAGTGTGGACAGTCGTTTAACTTGAGCACATATCATAACTGATGTCCACCTATGCTCAGAAAAGCAATTTATATATTGCTATTATGGAACAGTTACCACATAAAAATGTTACTTATTACTTATGCAAATTCTAAGTCCCTGATATGTACAAAACAACATAAGGTCAAATTATGAGCAATCAAGTGAACCAGTGTTTTGCATAATAACTGTTACTTTTTGTTACTTTTTTGCCAAATCCGAATCTAGGACCGGAACTATCCATTTTAAAATGAATGGTTAGACGGGGATCTTTTAGGTTGCATTGTTCAGACCGGTTCTGTGCGTTTTGTTGCTAAAATGAATAACATTTGTAGTGCGTGTTGAGAAACGACATTTGTATGCGGTGTCTCTGTGCATATGTGTGTGTGATAGAGGTCATAGTCCAGGGCAGGCATTGAACTGGAATGGCCTGCGGGGATACATGTTGCTAGGCAAAGTGCACTGGCTCAGTTGGAGTTGAACGCACAATGCAGCAAGGCCCATTGGTCCTGATGATAATAAATGAGGTGCCAGTGCATCTGTGGTGTTCCAGAGCTCAGAGAGCTAAATGCCATCCACGCCGTCTGCCATTATGAATTTTATTCATTAGAAGTCAGTCTTTTATTTCTTCAGGGAGTTACAAACAATTGAATGACATTTGAAATGACCAGATATTTCTTTATTTAGTGAGATCATTTATTTTAATGCTCTTTATTCAAGATAAATTTGAGGAAACATTTGTTGTCATGATATATTTGGCAAAATCTTCTGAAGTAACAAGTGTGACTGGCTTGAGCTGAGTGTAGTTATGCATCTAAAGGCTGTTCACACCAAGAACGATAACTTTGACGATAACTATAGCGTCCACACCAACCCACAATAACATTCTGTAAGGGCACTCTACAGTTATTTTGTCTGTTGCTTTAAATGCGCACACTCTTTAAAACAGGATAGATTCTGATTGGCTGTCAATGTTTTTATCATTCATCAGCTGAAAAAATCATTCTGAAAGTGATTCCAATGATATTGTCGGTATTGTTATAGTTGTGGTGTGGACTTCCCTATTCTCATGGAATTATTAAAACTTTATTGTTGTCATTATTGTTATACTTATCATCAGTGTTTGGAAAAGTTACATTTAAAAGTAATGCGTTACAATATTGCGTTACTCCCTAAAAAGTAACTAATTGTGTTACATATTTACTTTTCATGGAAAGTAATGTTAAGTTACTTTTGTGTTACTTTTTCTCACCTGGGCTGGGCTTGCTTGTTTGTTTTTTAATAACAAAACATTAAAAAAGTTATATTTTTTGCAAATGTAAAGGCCCTTTAACACCAAAAGTGAAATGAATAAGCCTGACTGAAGGAAATGCACATTTAATTGCAAGCTCAAACTAACCTGAATGTTTTGCGCAAGTGAGAAGAGTAAATTTATGCTCACATTTAGTGTAGAACTACAATAACCATCATGTTGTTTCCAATAAATGGGAAAACAAAGTAACTTTCATTACCTATTTGAAAAAGTAACTCAGATATTTTGCTGTTATGCGTTACTTTTCTAGTTACTTGAGAAAAGTAATCTGATTAAGTAATTCAAAGTACTTGTAATGCGTTACCCCCAACATTGGTTATCGTTCTTGGTGTGAACGGGCTTTAAGTCTCAGAACAGTAAGTAAGCATGTGATTTGATTTCTTTGCATGTATTTGTGTATAAAAAAGAGTGTGCATTTTAACCCACACTCACAATCTAGCGCAGGTATTGGTTCTTACATGTCTACGTGTCTTGGAACAGTTTCATCATTGGGTCAAAACAGGAAAAGCCTAGACTCCAAAAGTGTGAACTGACTCTGGAACAGTTGATATGGTCAGCTCTTTTAGGGCCGAGGCTGTGTCCCCTGGCACAGTTATTTTTAATGGTATCTGCGGCATGCCGTCCTCAGGGGAAAAAGTCAGCCCTCCTGAGTGCTGTAAACCATAGACTAATCTCTGCGGCCTACTGTCAGGGGTCACACTGGCCGCACGCTAGGGTCAGCCAGTGACCTCCTCCCCTCCGGCCGAGCCTAAGGTGCCTTTCACTCCAAACAGTGGTGTAATTATCTCCTTATTGCAGGAGCGCTGAGGCCTGATGAGAGAGAGTTTCAAGAGGGCTTGTCAAAGATGAGAGGCTTTAGACGCGTAATTCTCATCTCTCATTAGTTGTGGCCCCTCTCTCTCCAGCCCATGGGCACACAAAGAGCCTCCGCTCCCCCAGCTGAGAAGGGCTTCATCAGGGACAAAAGGGAGTCCCTTAGTCTCTGACTGGAGGACAGTCCAGGCCAGGAGGTGGAACAGCAGGGCCTATTCCCACTTAATCCCAGGACTACGGTATAGGGACATGACTTGTGGACTGAAATCCTCCTCTCAGGGACTTAGAGCAGTGGCTACTCTCAGCGGTGTTTGGAATCCTCTTATTGGAGTCACAGTGGACTTTAGGGATAATGTACTACCCAATAGCCACTACTGACTGAGCTCTTGCTGGGCAGCCGCATCAAGACCACAGGATGCATTGAGTGTGGTATAAAAAACCTGTTAGGCCTCGCTGGGACACTTCCTTTCAACCTCTGGGACACAAAATAACGGCCTGAGATTTTGGCTGGCAGGTCAAGAGACTAAACAACTAAATGACTGGTGAAAGGAGTAAAGCTTGATGTGTTATTTTAAATAAGTGTAAACTTATAAGTAGTTCAAACATTAAAGGATGGCGTTAGTAACGCCCAGGTCATGGGTTCAATTCCCAGGGAAATCAAACGTAAATGTATGCCTTGAATGCAGTGTAAGTCACTTTGGAAAAAGTGTCTGCCAAATGCATACATGTAAACTAAAAATGATATGCAGCAATATACTTTGATACACTTTCACAAAAGTGAAAATCCTGTTGCTTGTCATTCAGCACAATGAACATTGTGGTTATATTTATATTAACAGACTTAACTAGTCTGTGTTCTTCATCATGAATGTCAGTTCTGTTGTAAACCAAAACAGTGACTATCAACATCCTGTTCAGGAATTTTATTTGAAGTAGGTGACAGATTTTGAGGAACGTAAAATGGTTTTGTTTGCAATCTAGATGAAATCCCTGATAGATTCTGTATGACTATGTGTATACTCAAAATAGATGCTTGTTCTGTCATGTTTGCATAGTTGGACACAATTTGTGTTGACTGTACAGCACTGAAACACTGTTCATAATGTGGTATTGTCCTTTATCATTCTGATAATATTTCCCAGAATGTTTTACAACAGATATTTCCTAAAACATTTTTGAAAAGGGCATTTTAAGCGTTAAACAGAACAGAAATAGTGTTTAGGAAAACATTCTGGAATTTTGAAGTTCCGTTGCATGATGCCATTCCGCACTGCCTAAAACCACAGTCCTTCATCATCCCGTGCCTAGCTATGGTTCCTCAACTGAACGTTTTCTCATGTTAATCAGGTTCTTTGTAGTTGAAGGGATTTGCTCTGTGGAAGCTTTGTCCCCAGTCCAACAAAGAGCCCCCCCAAAGTCAAGCCCACTGCCATGCTGACACAAAGATTCGTGGTTTTGGGGAGCACGTCCCCAGCTCTATTCATACTGAGCGCACCCCTCAAAACTCCTCGAATTCACTGACCACTAATGAACTTTCACAAACTTTATCAAATGCGCATCTCCTTCCTTTCACAGATATCAGAGATTTCTGTATCATCACTAGCTGAATTTCATGTCCTCAAGGTCTATTTGCATTCTCAACTTTCACTATTTTATTTAAAAAAAAGGAAGGGGATGAAAAAACAATCAAAGCACAGTTGGAGGAGGGGAAGATATATAACAAACTATACAACACAAAGTTTTACCATACAGACAATGAAAAGGAACAACTAAAAGACAATAGCAGGTGCATTAAGAAGGTTTTTCGGGCCTTGTGGTGTCAAAGACTATATTACTTTTCTAAACAGAGGACATTCAGTAGGCTTTTTGCCTGTTTCTCTCTTTGTGCAGTAATTGGGTTATTGGTTTATGAGCATTATAAAGATGCATAGCCAAAGTACGAAGGAGGAGTTAGGTAGGGGGACAACTGCACAAAGAGACCTTTCCCTTTACCATTTCTAATTGGCCACCCATGGCCTTTTTCTATTCACCTTTCACATTTTCATCCAAAGGCCTGAAGAAAAAAGAATGCATTTATATGATGAGAACTTTTTTATATCCGTTATGTAATAGCCCATAAATGAAAGGCTTGATACTGAAATTGATGCATTATTTCCAGTGTTTCAATGGAATCAAATACTTCTGGGACTATAGTTTCTGAATAATGCAGAGAAATGATTGGATTATTCTTTTCTCTTGAAAATGACCCTGTAACCCTTATACATACCATCACTATTTGCTTTCAAGCTTCCTCAGAACAACTTGTGAAAGACGTGAGAAAGATGATCTAATTATTTAATTTACTAATTAGCACCCATGGAATCTCACCCCAGCGCTGGCCTGACTGACCCCTTGAAAGTCAGTCTGTGTTAAAGGCCATTTTTAATTCTTTACCTAAAGAAGACAAAGGTAATTTGATTGCCAGACCCGTCCCATATGCTTGCAGACCTGTGCGGTCAACCAGAGCCCCAAGAGACCTAGCTGCAAAGTGTCAGCCTTCCCAGCCCCAAACAAAACAAAAAAAAGTAAAAGCAAACACATTGAATCTAGTTAAAGAGAGAATGAGGCAAACGAACACAAAGAGGGGAATCAACTGACCCGCAAAAAAGGCTCTCAGACACAACCAGCCTTGAAATGGTCAGGGAAAGGCTGAATGTGTTCTTCTCTAGAGGGCTGGTGAAGGGAGATAAGAAATTGAATTGATAAAAGAAAACAAAGATTTTGGACTAAAGCTTGACTTTTTTCTTATCACATCCATAATAGCAGGCTTTGAATTAACACAGGCAGATGGCAAGGAGATTACAGCCATTTGAATTCATCTATAAAGAACTGCATCTTAAAAATGACAATTAATCATAAATGTGATTCACATGGAAGACAGAGAGGGAAAGCCACCCTCGCTTTAGCTAAACGGACTGAGGGCTGTTTCTACCAGAACAATCAGTATTTTATACTGAAATTGCTGGCCAGTGCAGCTCAGTAAGAGTGCAGTTTTAAATGAACCTCTAGAAGGAGTGCACGTGTGGTTATGTGACACCAGCACATAAATGAGCCAGCATTGTCCTGGCAGATCATTGCCTCAGACTCATTAAACCTCCCCACCACCTCTGACTACAAGGAAGCACAGCATCCTCTTTACCAAAAAGCCACAGAGCCAGGAGTACAGGTTTAAACTAAACAAGGACGCCATTACTCTTCACAATACTCTGAATGGGCCAGCGGGGAGAAGGGCAGTCTGGCTGAAACTGGGGAATGTTTAATTAAACTTTGGAAAGGCTTGGAAGTGCATCTGCACCAAATGACCCTCCAGCTGAAAAGGGGGATTAGACCGGTGGAGAGACTGCAAGTTCATTAGAAGAGTGTAGGCAAGAGAGTGTAGGCATTACAAGAGAAGGCCGCTGGTGTAATTGTGTTTCACAACTATATTCGCTTGCACACACTATGTATGATTGGAGTGAAAATTATATTTTTGGTACAGCTTTTTACTATGAGTAGACATACTTAATAAACATTAAAACAGGGCTACTAAGTTAGTAAATTATGTAAAATTATCCATTTGGTATCATTTTCAAGTGCTTTTTTAACAAGAGGTAAGTTCCTCCCCAAAGGTAGATTTTAGGCTGATCAAAAGACATAATTTTCTGAAGACACACAATCACTTTATTTGATGACAAGATTGAATTTTATGCTTTTATTCACACACAAACATTCATTAACTGTTGTGGTAAGCGGAAGCTCAAGCTTGTTCGCTTGACGTGCGAGAACCAATGAGGTTCATTCTCATGTTATGCAGCACGTTTGAGCTTCAGCAAGAACCAGTGAGGTTCATTCTCGTGTGTTACGCAGCACGTTTGAGCTTCTGCCTGAATCCATGAGGTTCATTCTCATGTGTTACGGAGCAGGTTTGAACTTCTGCAAGAAGCAATGAGGTTCATTCTCGTGTGTCACACAGCAAGTTTGAGCTTCAGCAAGAACCAAGGAGGTTAATTTTTGTGTTACGCAGCAGGTTTGTGCTTCCTCAAAAACCAATGAGGTTTATTCTTGTGTGTTACGCAACACATTTAAGCTTGTTCGAGAAGAAATGAGGTTCATTCTCGTGTGTTAAACAGCGTGTTTGAGCTTCCTCAAAAATCAATGAGGTTCATTCTTGTTTGTTACGCAGCACCTTTGAGCTTCCACAAGAACCAATGAGATTCATTTTCGTGTCACGCAGCACCTTTGAAGCTTCCACAAGAACCAATGAGGTTCATTCTCGTGTGTTACGCAGCGTGTTTGAGCGTCCTCAAAAATCATTGAGGTTCATTCTTGTGTGTTACGCAACAGGTTTGAGCTTCTGCAAGACGCAATGAGGTTGTTTCTCGTCTCACGCAGCAGGTGTGAGCTTCCACAAGAACCAATGAGGTTCATTCTCGTGTGTTACGCAGCGTGTTTGAGCGTCCTCAAAAATCATTGAGGTTCATTCTTGTGTGTTACGCAACAGGTTTGAGCTTCTGCAAGACGCAATGAGGTTGTTTCTCGTCTCACGCAGCAGGTGTGAGCTTCCACAAAACCCAATGAGGTTCATTCTCGTGTGTCACGCAGCAGGTTTGAGTTTCAGCAAGAACCAATGAGGTTCATTCTTGTGTGTTACGCAACACGTTTGAACTTCCTTGAGAGTTTTTTTCTCGCGCATCAAGCATTTTGTCAGGACCACTATCGCCAAATATGATTGACAATTAGTATATAGTTTGGATTGGCGGTGTGGTTCTGTTCTGGGCAAGAACTCCCTGCGCATCCATGTAGCCTAGCATGGATAAGAGCAGCGAGAGCAGCACAAACCCCCCTTAGGGTAAACTGAACAGAACCAACAAAAATGGATTGTATAGCTCATTAATGTCAATATTTTAATGTACAACAATTCGAGAATTTAGTCTGATTCACAGGGGAATCAGAATACCAAATCCTGACTGGATGAGGATGAGCTGGGGAAGGAGGAGCTCCTGAGACGTTTTTAGCTGCTGATAAAGGAGCTTATATATGAATACAGTGATAGGCGTCGTATAGACGTGGATCAGCTGAGAGTCAGCTGATGCGAGCTTGACTAAGGTGACCTGCCAGAACTAATGCTTCGCTTGATTTATATGTGAATAAAAACCTAAATTCAATCTGTTCATCATATAAAGCGATTGAGTCTCTTCAGAAAATTTGGACTATACCACTTAATTCATATAGTTTTACGAACGTTTTGAATCGTCAAAGTGGTAGTTGGAGTGGTCTATGGAGGGACAGAAAGCTCTCAGATTTCATCGAAAATATCTTAATTTGTGTTCCAAAGATCAGCAAAAGTCTTACGGGTTTGGAATGACATGAGGGTAAGCAATTAATCACAGAATTTTAATTTGTGGGTGAACTATCCCTTTAACACAATTGTTAAAGTGTCTAACATGCACACACATTTTTTTGAATTATTAGCCCATGTTTTATGTAATTTTGGTAAATCTTGGTACTTGACAGTTGCATATTTAAAACAGCTCAAGCAGGTAGCAGGTATGTAATGGAATTATGGAAGTTTGAGATGCACAAAAAACAAAGATTTACAATTTAGTTATTTAGTTTTAATTTTGCTTACAAATAGTGTTCAGCTTATTACCTGAAGATGGGTTGTAATACATGCTCAGAAGACTGGGGGAATCGCCACACATTTGCCTCATGACATGTTGTAATACAGATGGAGGTCAAACATCTGTGCACCTCTAGGAATTCTATCGTCATTGTAGAGGTTGGCAGGGAGTAAAGCAATTGCGGAAGAGCTGTATTGGTGTATTAATAATTAACCATTCCCCCTTCACTTCCTCCCCCACAGACCCTCTCTCTGCTGACATTTCCAGGGACTGTTCTCTGTAGGAGGACGGACTTCTTCATTTAGAAGACAGGACAATGCAGTACACTGCTTTTGTCCCTTTGAAATCCTGCTGGGCCTCAATATGGCCGGTCAGGGATCAATAGGGAAGCACAATAGCCATTAGTCTACAGATTCACTGGGCCTTTATGGAAGGTGCAAAGCAGACAGCATCCAGACCACATGGTGTCTGGCCACTGGGCAAAAATGGAGTGATGCAAAGTGTAGGAAGAGGAAAAGTGTCAATGGAAAAGGAAGAAAAGAAAGTGTCAGGCTGGTAGAAGGAAGGGACTTTTGACATGTGAGTTTGTTTTGCACTGAACTTGGATGGAAGATCAGAGAACAAACACACCTGTACTTCTATTCTTGTCAGGTTTATAGCTATATGCTAAAGTAAATTAATGATCTTGAATGTAGCATAAAACCAACAAACATTACCAACATTGTTGTACCAACAGTTGTACCACTTACAACATGTAAGTACCAACATTAGACACTCTATTCTGTAATCTCTTCCGATGTAGGTCCTTTTGCCTCTCTGTGATGGACAGATGGTCCTCCATTCCACTCATTCTATCACAGATTGAGCTGGCCTTTGGTTTATATTTGACAGGATGTGATTTCTAAGCTCAATCAAAGACGGCAAGAGGCCTAGCCCAAGTCCATTGTCCGAGCGATTAGAGCATGAATGGAGTCTCAAAATGGAGAACCAGTGCAGGGAAACAGCCCGAAGAAGGAGGAGGTGAAGGAATGCATTTTAAGGTGAACGAGAATAACTGGCCCCTGGTCAGCAAGCTCTTGCAAGAATCTGTACTTTGTACGCTCCGCCCTATGTTAGGACGCAGGGCTTTTTAGGCAACATGCTTTCAGCAACCCCACAACCCAACTGTGAGAAAGGATACGCAGCGGGAAGCCCTTTTCCTTGCAGTCCATCCCCATCTGCCACTGCTGAGTGTGGAGGGGCCCGGCAATAAAAGTGTGCTAGGCTGATGTGATAAATGACACACAGAAACTGCACACTCACATGCAAGACTATGAGTGAAAGCACAGAGCACAAACAAATATTTTGTCCGAGTTGTGAACGTGAGTTTGCAGTCTATATTGAATGTGATGCATTTTTAAGGTGTGTGTGTGTTGTGAAATAATAGCAAGAAATTTCTTTCTATTGATTTGAGCTCACAGACTGCTTGCACAAACAACATACAATATGGCCAATGTAGTCCGATTCGCTAAAACATGACTCTTACGAGTCAGTTCTTTACATTGGATCAAAAACATACAGTAGGACCAGTGTAGTCTGATTCATGAACACATGACTCTTTTGAGTCGGTGCTCTATAGTAAATCCAAACAAATACAGTATTGATTCTTTTTAGTGATTAAACCACATATAGTGTACCTATAGCCTGATTTCCAAATGAATGACTGTTTTGAGTTGGTTCTTTTAATGAATAGTACAAAACAAGTTACTAGTTTGAATCAATCTGATGATTCCTTAACTGACCTGAATCCATCAGAAAGTGGTTAAATCAACATCTGTTTTCTGAACTGATTTTTATATATATATATATATATATATATATATATATATATATATATATATATATATATATATATATATATAACCACAACCATGTATATATAATTTTAGTTTTATATGGTTGCTACAGTTGTGGATGAGAAGATCCATAGACCATTTGACACAGAGAACTATATTTGCACCTTTGCTTTTCTCTCTCTGCATGTTTCCTTTAGGTTTGATTCTGAAAAGGCATGGTGTATCCTTCCATTTTTATGCGGATGCCTCTAAAAGAAATGACCCTTCTGCAATTCAATCTTTATTTACAGTACATGTCTTGATGTGGTAAAGCTTTGGCTGGCTAGTTACATTTTAACCCTAAATGACTCAAAGACTGAGGTTATAGTCTTTGGCCCATCTGACAATTTTAAGTTTAATAACTCTATTTTAGAAAGTCTGTTACCTTTTAATTCAGGGTCTGTACGGAACCTTGGTGTCCTTCTTTACAGTCGGCTAACTCTAGATAAACATATATCCTCTGTTGTTGTCTCTACCTTCTTCAAGCTATGTCTACTTTCTAAAATTTAAAATTTTCTGCCTGGAAAGTCCCTTGAGATAGCAATACACGCTTTAATTACATGTCGATTGGACTATTGCAATTCTTTGTACTGTGGCATCTCAAAGTCCCAGGTTACTCGGCTAGAATAAGGTTCAAAATGCTGCAGCCAAATTTCTTAAGAAGGGTCGTAAGTATGATCACGCCGCTCCTATTTTACGAGCTCTTCATTGGCTTCCGGTTCATAGGATTGATTTTAAAACTCTCCTATTTGTGTACAAATGTCTACACAACCTTGCACTATACCTATCTGAACTGCTGCATCCTTATAGCCCTTCCAGAGTCTTTCGATGGGTTAACCAAAATTTACTCATGGTTCCTTGTACAAGGCTGAAACATAGAGGAGATAGAGCCTTTTCGGTGGTGGGACCTAGGTTGTGGAACAGCCTGCCAGCACAACTTAGGGCTGCTCCCTCCCTATCACTTATTATATCTCTCTTGAAAACCTATTTGTTTTCTTTAGCTTTTAAATTATGTTGGATGTTGCTTAGTTTTCTGTTGTGTTTATCTGACTCACTTTGGTCAGTCCGCAGACTCTTTTTAAATGTGCTTTATAAATTAGAAAAGAACAAGTGCAGACATATACCTTAACTGTGCTGCTGTTTGTTTGAGATCAATATCTATATAAACAGTGAAAATAAATGGTGCTGCTAAATGAAGCTTTAAATTCTTGTTCTGGGGCAAAACACGGTTGTATGTCAGTTAGCGGATTGCCCCCACTGAGAAGGGGATGGGACGGTTGCATAAGGGGTTTTCATGCAGACAGTGTGACTCAAAGTGATCTTGACCTCGATCAACAAGGAACAAGGTACTTTATTGCCATACTCTAACTTACATGCAGGGTGTCATTCCTCTGACAGGACATCGTTCAGAAAGAAAAAAGACATGCTCATGGAAACAAGGAGACATGGGAAAAAAGTGGGAGAACTTTGTGCAGAACAAGTTGGGTCATGCTTAGGTGACTTTTGTAGTCATGTAATTTTGTAAAAAGAAACAAACAAGCAAAAATATCATGTATGCTGTTGAGTTCACAACATTAATTCACCAACAACTGCAGGTTTATTCATAATCGTTTTTGCTTGTAGTCTTTATAAATTTCATCAAAATAAAAAATTGACAAAAGACAAAGCACACATGCTCTCATAGGACATCATTTCATCATGCCAATCTTTTCTCTTTATATTTTCTTTCTTTAGTTCTGTGTGTGTGAGACGAGGTTGGTACAGCTGTGCCTGGCAGGCTCAGAATTCGTCTTGAATTAAGCGCGCTTTCGAGACACACACAGGAGACTGCCTCGGGTTCTGTCACTTCACATTTCATTCTCACCAGAAGAAGGATGGTATGCTGAATGCAACACACTCTCTGGCAATTCACACTGAGCCTGAGCTTGGAGTTCGGAGAAGAGACTCTTCCCTTTACCTATTCACATTTACACTAGACCATCCATCCATCCATCCATACATACATAAAAAAAAGTTTTGTTCATTCATTCAAAAATGACAGTAAAGAATTGTACATTGTTATAATATAATTTTTTTAAATCAATTCTGTTCTTTTGTACTTTCTATTTATCAAATAATAATGAAAAAATCACTGTTTCCACAAAAATATTGAGCAGCACAAATGTTTTCAACATTGATAATAATAAGACATTTTTCTTGAGCAGCAAGTCAGCATATTGTAATTATTTCTGAAGGATCATGTGACACTGGACTGGAGTAATGATGCTGAAAATTCAGCTTTGCCATCACAGGAATAAAGTACATTTTAAAATATATTATATTTTAAATTGTCGATTTTTCATCAAATAAATTTAGCTTTGGTGAGCATGAGACTTCTTTCAAAAACATTCAAATCTTACCGACCCCAAACTTTTGAACTGTATTTCATAATCAACAAAAGCTCCTTGATTTGACCTTTTTTCCAGTGTGAGTGATCCATCACAACATATATTTTTCACCCAAAGCATTATTAATCATCACAGTTGGGTCTGCGCCATTACCAACCCTTATGTGATTGTGAGTGACAACAAGTTAACAGGCAGTTACTCGACGGTTTACTTTTTGTCTCGAGTATCAACAGAGCCAGGGGCAAATGTCTCAACATGCATACCATAGAATCACCGTTGCTTATCATATTTGTGGTGTTTGCATGTGAAGGCTTCTTTTGCACCATGCTGACATGAAATAACACATAGTCATTGTATGGATGAATGTGCCGAATTTGAGGTTCATGAGACACTGAAGACTGGAGTAATGGCTGCTGAAAATTTAGCCCTGCCATCACAGGAATACATTACATTTTAAAACATATTCAAATAGAAAACAGTTCTTTCAAATTCTAATAATATTTCACAACATTACTGTTTTTGCTGTCATTTTGATCCAATAAATGCAGCCTTAGTGAGAAAAGAGACTTTTTTCAAAACCCCAAACTTCTGAACGGTGATGTTTATGTAATGTACACACCCCTTTTCTATGATGATCATGCTAATTAAAATGCATTTAGTTATTTTTTTAAGGTTTTTTTTTTTTTTTAAATCAGCATGATACAGCTGATAATTCATCTTTTCTCTAAATAAGAGGCAGAGTTAGTGACATGGAAGTGAGGCTTCAGGGAATCACAGTGATAATTTAGCCTGTGAGAACGATGGACAAGTGACGTAAAGCTCAGTCACCTGTTTTCTCTCTCCAGCACATCCTGGCCTGCAGCGTGGTTCCTCTTACTCACCCTTCAACTAAAAGCAGTTTTCTTTTATTTGAACTCTGACCTCATCTCAAATTTCCTGAACTCTACGAGACCCTTCCTAGACCTAACATGTAAGAAAACAAACAAATAATGTATTGTGCAAATATGACACAATGGACATTTCTGTTAGTTTAGAGCACTCACATATTCTGTTAAGACACCCTCAACCAAATAAACATTCAGCTCATGTAAAAGGGCATTAGATGTCAGGAACAAATAAACTAATAGTTTTAAAAACGGGTATTTGCATAACAGTAGACTTATTGCTCAGATTAAAGAGGGGTGGGGCCTAAGCTCCCCAAATTTCACTTCAGACCGAGGAAATCTAATTGAACAAGAGGAATATGCATCAAAACAGCAAGAGAGGGAAAGAAAGAAAGAGACCGGGGCAGTAAAAGAAGAACTAACCTCGAAACAGAGCTCTATAGAGGAGTTGACCTTGAAAACAGGATGGAGACAAATATATGGATGTCATGTAAGCATTCCATCAACCAACTTAGCTGAAGAATAGTGGCCGAAAATAACTTATTAATGAAAGTTTAGAAATAATATTTTTGTGTAATCACAAAACACAAGCACATTTTTTGGGTGGGGGTGGGGGTGGGGGGGGGGTCAAGAGAACATCCCAAACCAGCAGACTTATTCAATGTCTAGGGTAGAAGAGAGCTGTGAATAGAATTAGCGAAAATCTGCATAGTACAAGAGCTCTCCGACAAAGACTTAATGGTACGTTTGGCTCTTTTGAAGGGGCAGCAACAACCCAAAACCTTTAGTCTTCAGACCCCTTCAACAAACCCCAACCCCCCTCATAAACCCATTCAGACTCCTCTCCACCCCACCCGCACCCTCCGTTCCTGTCCTCCGCTCACAGAGGGCGGCTCGGGACGGCTAGAAGATGAGTATTGATATAATGAGCGGGAGAGAAAGCGTACAAAAACACTGCGGAAAGCGTAGATGTGATTAGAGCCTGAATTCCATTATGTCTTTCTGCAATGAAGGACAAATACGCCCAATGAGAAAAGCATGGGGTGAGGCATTGGGAACACAAAAGCCCCTTGCAGAGACGCAGTTGAATGTTCACTAGAGGATAGGTCTGGACGGTTAAATGTTTAAAAATACACTAAATTGTCCACACAGACAAATACGCGTGTATATAGCGAGAGGTAAATATTGCTCTTGGTGTGCATGTGAGCTCTTTTTGTCTTCACTGAATGAGATGAAATGCAAACCGTCAGGAAAAAAGGACTTGCATGTTTATTGCAAGGGCAGATTTGTGTGTTGTGTGCCATTCACAAGTGCACAATATACACACTCGATGTAATTGCATTAGGAGATTTGACAATGAGTTTGCGTGTGTTTTGGGGGTTGTCATCAAATCCATCTCATCTTATGGAGATTGTGTAAATAATTTTCTTTGGAATTTACACTTTAGCCGGTGAGATGCGCTGCTGCTTTCTAAATAACTGGACCAGTGTAAACAGTCGTTGTATTTGTTTGGAGCAGCTATTGCTCTGATGAGTGCTGAATGATAATCAGCTGAGCAAATGTTTGATCAAGCATGAACACTTTCTTGAGAAAGGCACCATGGAGTTATCATGAAAGTCATCTGTGTGGATATCTGGAAGTTCAGATACAGAATGTAGAACAGCAATCAGGCACACAGGTTTTTGGGCTTTGTTAGTTGGTCTTTGAGGGGCGACTGCTCTGATTTAAGTTGCTTGAATGCATCTATTGCATAAAATTTGCCCAAAAAGTGTAGAAAAAGATTAAAAAACATAAAAGGGTAATTTTATGCATGATAAATCAAATTCATTGTGATCATTTGTCGTGTTTTGGTGCAAAAAAATAGGTTTAAGTGTAACATAACATTATGTTTTAAAAAAATACCATTCAAAATTTTGGAGAAGGTTCGATTTTTGTATGTTTTTGAACGACGTTTCTTCTGCTCACCAAATAAGGCTGCATTTACACTCACCTAAAGGATTATTAGGAACACCTGTTCAATTTCTCATTAATGCAATTATCTAATCAACCAATCACATGGCAGTTGCTTCAATGCATTTAGGGGTGTGGTCCTGGTCAAGACAATCTCCTGAACTCCAAGCTGAATGTCAGAATGGGAAAGAAAGGTGATTTAAGCAATTTTGAGCGTGGCATGGTTGTTGGTGCCAGACGGGGCGGTCTGAGTATTTCACAATCTGCTCAGTTACTGGGATTTTCACGCACAACCATTTCTAGGGTTTACAAAGAATGGTGTGAAAAGGGAAAAACATCCAGTATGCGTCAGTCCTGTGGGTGAAAATGCCTTGTTGATGCTAGAGGTCAGAGGAGAATGGGCTGACTGATTCAAGCTGATAGAAGAGCAACTTTGACTGAAATAACCACTCGTTACAATCAAGGTATGCAGCAAAGCATTTGTGAAGCCACAACACGCACAACCTTGAGGCGGATGGGCTACAACAGCAGAAGACCCCACCGGGTACCACTCATCTCCACTACAAATAGGAAAAAGAGGCTACGATTTGCACAAGCTCACCAAAATTGGACAGTTGAAGACTGGAAAAATGTTGCCTGGTCTGATAAGTCTCGATTTCAGTTGAGACATTCAGATGGTAGAGTCAGAATTTGGTGTAAACAGAATGAGAACATGGATCCGTCATGCCTTGTTACCACTGTGCAGGCTGGTGGTGGTGGTGTAATGGTGTGGGGGATGTTTTCTTGGCACACTTTAGGCCCCTTAGTGCCAATTGGGCATCGTTTAAATGCCACGGCCTACCTGAGCATTGTTTCTGACCATGTCCATCCCTTTATGACCACCATGTACCCATCCTCTGATGGCTACTTCCAGCAGGATAATGCACCATGTCACAAACCTCGAATCATTTCAAATTGGTTTCTTGAACATGACAATGAGTTCACTGTACTAAAATGGCCCCCACAGTCACCAGATCTCAACCCAATAGACTAGAGCATCTTTGGGATGTGGTGGAATGGGAGCTTCGTGCCCTGGATATGCATCCCACAAATCTCCGTCAACTGCAAGATGCTATCCTATCAATATGGGCCAACATTTCTAAAGAATGCTTTCAGCACCTTGTTGAATCAATGCCACGTAGAATTAAGACAGTTCTGAAGGCGAAAGGGGGTCAAACACAGTATTAGTATGGTGTTCCTAATAATCCTTTAGGTGAGTGTATTTGATCAGTAATATTGTTCAATAGTATTACAATTTAAAATATTTGTATTCTATTTTAAAATGTAATGTATTCCTTTTGTTTGCAAAGCTGAATTGTAAGCATCATTACTCCAGTCTTCGGTGTCACATGATCAATCATTCTAATAAACATTTATCATTATTATGTTGAAAACAGTTGTGCTGCTTAATATTTGTGTGGAAAGTGTGATACATTTCTTTCAGGATTCTTTGATGATTAGAAAGTTTAAAAGAACAGCATTTATTTGCATCAGAAATCTTTTATAATATCACAGTATTTACTGTCACTTCTAATCAAATTATAGTATTATTTACAGTATTATTTAAAGTATTGATTACTTTAAATCTTACTGACCCCAAATGTTTCAACAGTGGTAGATGATTTGACTGCTTTAATATGTGCAGTCTTCTTGTATATATACAAGATTATATGCAAGTTCAGTTTTATAGATTTAAATGTCAAACATTATTTATCTTTTAAAGTACCCCAAACCCCTGGTTGGGAGTCACTATAGCCTTTCATAGCAGGGGTTTCCCACACCTGCTTAGTTATTGACATAAAATGTGTTTGGAGCATGTACCTTATCATCAGGCCTTTGATAAATGAGCTTAGGTCTCACATCTATGCCTTTTTCTAACTATAGTGTCACACTAAGCATACAGATTGTTAATCAGAGGGTGATAAGGGGAGGCGAGAACACCAGGCAAATTATTAAACTTGGAAATTAAAGACACTGAATGCTGGAAACCCATCTGAAGCCACAAGATGCAAATTGTGCATGCTATCATGCATGCACAGATGTGTATGTATATCTGGACTAATATTACCAAAACTAAAGATGCTTTAACCTTCTTTTAGGGTACCACAGCCATCATTCTTTGAAGCAAGTAAAGCTTATCAGGAGTGGAGTCTTATCATTATTTGTCCGTTGAAGCATGGTGGCCCGGAGGGACAGCTGAAGAATGGCATACAGCGGGCAGGCCTAAAATGGCAGGGATGGAATCCGGAGTGACACCTGAGCTTTTGTGTGACCTCTATCAGAGGGTCATCACTGTACGCTGTCACTCTGTGTTGACCTCAAACCAACTGTACCTGTTGTTTTGAGCACTGGGGAACACTGAAGTACATTTAAGGTGCATGCACTCTTCAGCAATCATTCTTGAGAAATACAAATAAAAATAAAATGTGCACTAGGGTCAGTAAGATTTTTATATATACTGTATACTGTATATAAATATAAATAAAACCAAATATATATAAAAAATAAATTAAATTGAACAAAAGTGACATTTATAATACAAAAGATTTATATTATAACTTTCCATTACGGTGGCCGAGAGAGCTCAACGCGCCTCAACTGAAGAAAACTCATGCATATAGAAAAACACCCGCAAATTAATAAAACATCTTCATCAGTTTCACAACATGTGTGTGCTCCAAATACTCACAACACAACCAAATGCAAATAGCACAGACCACAGTGGAAATGTTTCCAGGGGACCCTAGTAAGTGACGAACCCGGCTAGGACGTGCTTATTGCTTGTGAGCATCCCTATGCCCTACTCCATTCGAAGGGCAGAGCCCTTGAAGTGGGGACTTTGAAGTGAGCAGGGCACTTATGCAGGGCACAGTGCCATTATGTAGCCGTTTGGATCTCACTTGGTGAAGGGAGCAACTAAAGACAACATAATTTCCTCATTATTTAAACCTGGGATGTTCCCATGACAACGCAGCACGGTGTCCATCAGCTGAATATCTGTTTTTACGACAGAAATGTCTTATTCTTGCTGTTAACATAACTGTTGCAAATAAGTTTTTAAAATATGCGTTATATATCTGTGTGTGAATGTCTCAACTTTAAAACTTGCCGTCTCATCTTTGGACCCTGCATTACCTAACATTTCTTATGAAACTTAGCCTATATAAACATAACATGACAAACTTTATGTAACTGATGTATAGATTAAAATCTTACCCTCATGTTCTTTTTCTTTTTCTTTATCTTTTTTTTTCCAGCTCATTGTTAACTCTTCTTTTCTCATTTGTATTCTGATGACATTGAACACATTGTAGGCTATACAAAGTTATATGTCATAAACATGTCATCTCTGTATGTTTTGCAACAAAAAAAAGTTAAAAATAAATAAATAAAAAAAGTAGACTGAGCAATAAGCACGTCCCAGCTGGGTTCGTCACTTACTGGGGTCCCCTGGAAATATTTCCGTTGTGTTCTGTTCTATTTGCAGCGCGTTTCTGTATTTGGTTGTGTTGTGAGTATTTGGAGCACATGTGTTGTGAAACTGATGAAGATGTTTTTTTTTTCTATTTGCATGTGTTTTCTTCAGTTGCAGTGCATTGAGCTCTCTTGGCCGCCATATTATATTCATCAAAGAACCCGGAAAAAAATAAAAAAAATAATGGTTTTTACATAAACATTAAGCAGTAACTGTTTTCAACATTGATAATAATTTGAAATGTGTCTTGAGCATCAAATCAGAATATTACAATGATTTCTGAAGGATCATGTGACACTGAAGACTGGAGTAATGTTGCTGAAAATATTTTTTTTTTAATTAAAATAGAAAACAGTTATTTAAATTGCTATAATAATTCAGTTATTACTATTTAGATCAAATAAATGCAGCTTTGGTGAGCATAAGAGACTTCTTTAAAAAATATTTTTAAATCTTACTGACACCCAAAATTTTGAATGTAGTGTAAATATAAAAAAGTAAAAAAAAAATACGTTAGAACCCTGATTAATGAATCTCAGAACAACTTCCCATCAATCATAAAAAAAAAAAAACCATAAGAAAATCACTGTAATGTGAATATCAGAATGGCTCTTCATCAATAATTTCTGGAAGTGTATGAAATAAAATTGTAATATGTGACCCTGGATCACAAAACCAGTCACAAGTTGAACTTGCACGGGTATATTTATGGCAATAACCAACAATATTGTACGGGTCAAAATTATTGATTTTTCTTTTACGCCAAAAATCATTAGGATATTAAGTAAAGATCATGTTTCATGAAGATATTTTGTAAATTTCCTACCGTACATATATAAAACATTTATTTTTGTGAGTGAATGCAGCACAATCGCAAACAAAAATGGACAACTTTAAATACGATTTTCTCAATGTTTCGATTTTTTTGCTCCCTCAGATTCCAGATTTTCAAATAGTTGTATCTCGGGCAAACATTGTCCTGTCCTAACAAACCCTCTGGAAAGCTTATTTATTCAGCTTTCAGATGATGTATAAATCTCAATTTCAGAAAATTGACCCATGTGGTCCATGTGGTTTTGTGGTCCATGTTCACATACAGAAAATAAAAAACACTATTTAGTGAAAGCCATGGTTAAAAGTAGAAATCGCTGGTGAATAAGACTCAAGATATCGTTTACATCCCTTTGGGTCTGCAAAAACAATTGAATTTACTGGCATTTTGAAAAGTTTTAATGAAAATGACATCCTAAAATGAACAAAAAGTGGGGTGGGCAGTGGGCAGTTTGACACGAAGCCAAGCGGTGAGGTCATAACTGCCCGTTCTGATAACAATCATCAATGAGATAATGAGACAACACAGCTGATCGGCAGGAAATAAACATGGGAACACAAACATCTAATCAGCCACCAGCCTCCATAGTTAAGAAAGCTAGTTGATTATTTAGATTACATTGGGGAGGCCTGAATAAATTCAGAAAGCCACCCACAAAGAGGGCCTCTATCAGACCAGCTCCTCAAACAAGCAGAAGCCATGGAGATATGAGTCGCCTCACAACAATGGAAGTGTGGCTGAGAGATATAGGAACTTCAGGAGCGTATTTGCTTACAAGGCCCCTGGCCAGCACCAATACTCACTGACCACACACGGGTTCACCAAATCACTGTTTGTTTAATCGTCATACATTACAGGACTAATCTTTCTCTTATCTACTATTTTTAAACAGCACTAATGAAATTTTCTCAAAAAGGGAGTCAAAGCATGAGCGTGGAATAAAGCGCACTCTCTCTTTTTGGAGCGGCCGCTGGACTGAGGAGTACAGTGCTCAGAGCAGGGTTTGTTTTGGGTGTGTGTGATGAAGTTTGAGGGGTGGGAGGGGGGGTCTGGCCCTCGGCCGAGACGGATGACTATTGTGTGTGGAAGAAGGAGTGTGTGCGGAGGGTGCTGGGCAATTTAAGACAGCGTTTAGCATGCAGAGCCAGACAGGGCAAATCAACCTGACTGCACACAATCATGAGCCGTGAGCGAGAGAGATAAACAACCAAATGGAGAGAGAAAAAACGGAGGAGAAAGGACATTTTGTGAAGAATAACGGGAATATTGTCAATGTAAGGCATAAATCCCAGACTAAAATATTGTATTTCAGTATCTGGTTGCTGATTTGGAAAATAGTTGGAAAATTGAGGCTGTTGTTTTCCATATAACACTGGGATTCCTTCTTTGAGAACTATCCTATGATCTCTAAAATGAGAACTAGACAAAACTATAGAAAAGTGTCTAGATAAAAAAAAAACAGAGGGAGTGAAAGATTAAAATTAGTCTGAATGAGGCCCACACCCGGCCCCTTTCATTTGTCGCCGGACCCAAATCAGGCTTTTGTGTGAGGCTCTGTAAAGTAGTGTCAATCATTCTGCTGGTGTTTTATCAGAGAAGAGAATTTTTTTATGAATTCGCTCTTCACAAATTAATAGGACCTCCCGCTCTAAGTGCTGAAAATAGGTAATACAGACAGAAGTTGGACATCACAATGCCACTCGTACACTGGAGCGACATCAAAGTGCCCAAGACATCCAATCAGATTTATGTTGAAGGCACAATGTGATGAATATGGTGTAGCCCTCACACAAAAGTGCTTTTGTGTCACTTAAATCAGAGGCCATTCAAAATCAGCACGGGTCTGTCTGATTGGATGATGGCGAAAGGCCTTACAGTGCATCCAAACTTCACACGCACAATAGAAAATGCTAATTTTCATGCACTCAGAAGCTTGGTGCTCGGTTGACTCACATTTGAAGCACTTTGAAGGATGTCATTTGAAGCAAGAATAGATCTGCTTTTTGCACGATCCATTTTAAATGGGGAGAGTTTGAACCGCACAAACCTAAACAAGTCTCCTTATCTTTGCTGATAAGACTCCTGTATATATCTGAAAGACAAATTTAACAGGAAAACAGACATCGGTAGGAAATTTTGGATGCCCTCCAGGACAGTTAGTTCATCACCATTAGTCTTCAGTTGACGTCTATTCACAGCCTCCATAGGTTGGTACGGACACATTGGTTGCAGCACAAAGGTATTCGGGGGTTATAAATTGCTTTACACTTCAACTTTTTTGTTGTTGCTTAAAAATTAACTGTTCACACACTGTATCCCAAGGTTGTGTCCCGTCTACAGCTGCCTGTCACTCTCCTTTGTGCTTATACAGTAAATGACTCCCATTAATTAAACCATGTTGACATACTCAAAAGCCACTTCTTTTGAACATTTGAAATCAAGATAAAGTGTATCTGTAGTGGTTATTTCCATGTAAATCAGCACTATTCTATTATATATACTTAAGTATCTACATTTCTGCAAGCAAATATTTATTTTTAAAACCGTTTTAAACATATTTGGCGTTGGTTGATTTCAAACAAACACAAGGCAATTATCTGAATAAATAAAGTCTTTATTTTACATAAAATAGGTTTTCTCTTATAAAAAATTGCATATACACAGGTTTGTAGAAAAACACACACAAGTGCACACTTTGATACAAAAGTTATTCATCCAGTATAAAAACGCTGTCACATATCTAGAACAAAATATTATAATATACAGGTTGCATGTGGGCTGCCTAGTGTAACGTTAGTGTATTCCCCTAACAGATGGCGTTTATGGGACCTGATACTATTTATCCTCATTCGTTTATCTACAACTGGTCACCTCGATATTTGTACAATGTGGAAGGAACGAACTGGCTCATTCAGTCGCATTTACACATTATTGCATCAACGGGGCAAAATGTTGAATACAGAATGGGGTGACATTGACAAGACAAAAGTCAGCAGTTTAGACATCCTCGCTCGTCTCAAATCCAGTGCAGTTCTAACGTTTGGAAACGTGCGAGTGTTGCATTTGTGTGCATGAGCACATTGCTGGAAATGGCCCTCTGTGTGTCCAGTGCTCAGTCAATGAACTCGGATTCTTCACAGGCACCAGCAGACAACGTATCTCCGACCGGTACCGGTCCTGTGCTGTCCATTCAGCACCAATCTTTAGTAGTCAGTGAAGCACCTGTAATAGAATAACAACAGTTATGAGTCACAGGCATACACCAAAAATGAATACAATTCAGATAAAAACTGAGGGTTTTCAACCAGATAAAGATATAGAACTCTTTTCTAATGTTATGCATCTATGCTGTTATAATAAAGTGTCAGAGATATAATTTTTTTAAACTGGAGGCCCCTGGTTTGGCTGAGGGGCCCATGGGTATGTAAAAAAAAAAAAAAAAAAAGTTGGGTCTGAAAGCCACAAAAAAAAAAAAGTTCGTACCTGATTCATATCTGTCGAACCATGTGGTGAAGTCCAGCAGCTCTTGCTCCTCAGAGCTGAGAGGCTCGTAGCTGCCTTCATCAGAGGAGTAAGCAGAACGAGGAGACTCCGTTCCCGCAGAGTACGCGTTGGAGACCGATGGAGACGAGACACCGCACTGCAACACAGCAGACACGGCGTCGTGCTCGTCCAGCAGCTGCTGAAGCGCTCGGATGTACTCCACTGCCGAGCGCAGCGTCTCCACTTTGCTCATCTTCTTGTTCGCCGCTCCGTTCGGCACATGCTGGCGAAGCGTCTGGAAGCCCATGTTCACCTGCTTGACGCGGTTTCTTTCGCGCTCGTTCCGTCTGGCCACCGCCATGGGCTGCTGTTGAGGGATAGTATAGCCGAGTCCGTTGAAGGTCAGTCTCCTCTTGCACCTGAGTAGCTCTGGGCTGCTCGAGCGCTGTCTCTTCAGCACTTTACACTCCATGTCCTGCTTCGCATGAGGCAGGAGGGTCTCCGAAAACGGCTGATAAAACGAGTCTTGCGTTATTTGCGTCGTGGCGATGACAGTTGCCTCCATGTCGCGTCAAATAAATAGATAAATAGATGAGGTGAGGAGTTTGCAAGAAATGCGCCCGCTCTCGTGCCTTTCGCGTGGCTCGCAAGAAACGATACACCTGTTAGGCGAATGATTTGAGAGGAAAGCAACTTGCTCTCCCTTTTCTACACGTGCGCCACACCTCCACCCCCTTTCGGGCCGCACGCTCCTAAAGGAAGACCCCGCCCCCTGTATGAATCCCTGCTCGGGCTTCGCGCGCCGGGCGCGTGGCTTTGACAAACTCAAAGGAACTATTCTGTGCGCTCACTGCGCCACGCTTATGAGGCATTGCCCATCTCTGTGGAATCATGCTTTCCCGGCGCACGCGTAGGCCTACATGTTCAGCGTTGTGGAATGTAAAACGTGCCAACTATTGATATTAAATAAAACGATGGAGTGACGTCAGTTTTTAGAAGTTCAACTGTACCTGTTGTCAGTCTGCGGGTTATTACCTAACAGCGACTTGCATGTTATTAACAAAAAGTGCCAAAAAGTAGGCTATCATGGTACAAATAGCCTATCAAAGAACCATCATCAACATGGTTAACTGTCACAGTTTTGTTAGGGGCATAATGCAAACAAGTAGCTTGAATGAGAAATTTCATCTGAATATAATAACTTATCCTCCAGCCTATGGAGGAAAACTAAGTTTTTAAAGACTTTTTTTGACCATAGTTAATATTTTGATCCGATTTTTCATTGTCGGGATCATATGTCTCCACAAGAATAGTACTGAAATCGCCTAAATATTGTGGATCAGCCGGTCCTAATGAGGAAAAAACTTGAATGAACTTATTAACTCAGGTCTTAACGAGGCTTAGGTTGCGGGGATATATAATAACATTGTCTCAATTTAAAGATAACAAAAGTCAACGGAAAGCCTTTACAATGTGTTTGTGCTCGCGCGACATCGCGCGCGTGCCAAACCCCAGATTGCTCCAAGCTGAACCGTCAGTCATAATAAGTATAGGCTACTGTAAATACGGTTCAAACAAATCAACTGTCATAGACAGCATGCTAGGCTACATACTTTATAATGAAGTAAACATCGGAACATAAATGAACAGATGGAAAAAAAAACCTAAATGTCAACAAAAACTAATGTCAGACAAAAAGAGTTTGTGAAAAATATAACTAGGCTATACATTTAAAAAATATATACTGTGTGTGTGTGTGTGTGTGTGTGTGTGTGTGTGTGTGTGTGTGTGTGTGTGTGTGTGTGTGTGTGTGTAAAAATTGCTACTTGTGTTGAAGTAAACAAGTAAGCAAGTAGGCTAAGCGAAGCAAGCAAGTATGATCTGACAATACAAGACTTGGTAAATTCCAAGGTACTTTGGTACAGTATGTGGATAACTTTATTGGACAATTAACTAACATGATAAAGCCAGGACTCCATAACAGCAAGACTTTAACTTTAGCCCTCCACAAATAGTTCTCAAACAAAATGTGTAACGTAAATGATTGGATCACCCCCTAGCGGTGACAATATGTTTCTACAAGACAGTATAGATTAAACAACAAAAATGTTGTGTATTTTCACGTAAATAACGTTTGATTGTCCATTCTAGACAAAATTAAAAAAAAAAAAAATACATTACCTATATTAAATAGGATGTAGGCAACTAGTTCATTGGTTTGGAGCAATTACAATTTGCAGTGTCGAATATATTAAGACAGTATTTTTTGTGCTCACAATCAAGTTGATTATTAATTAATTTATCTATCACATAAACCTTTTTTGTATTGGTTCTTTGTTGCATTATTATTTCATGTGTCCTCCCTTCAGGTCTAGGCATCAGGAGCTGCATACAAAAAAGTAATTACAAAGAATTATAAAAGGCAGAAGAATAAGTGTGTGTTGTATTTCTCTGTAAATGAATGCATTTACTTCTAGGGAGCAGCAACTCTGTCTTTCGTTGGTGACCATTACGGCAAGTTTGATTCTCTTCTAGTCCTCTATAAGACAGAACACAGTATTCAGTTACCTGATTTCAATACGATTAAAAACAAGATGAGCCAAACATATAATTCAATAAAAGAATATGACTATACAACGAAAGCAAAAATGCTCTGTTGAGCATTTTTCAAATTACAACTTACACATTAAATGGGTTTGTTCCGAAATTGTCTAACCATTCATGCCAGTCATTCCATTCAAAGTAGTCGTCACAGTCCTGGGCCTTGCAAGGACTGTGGACAGTCTGGTACAACCCTTGCCACTGCTCTGTCAGTGTGTTCAGTCGTTTCATAATCTCCCTTATCACTTTCCATGCTTTCTGGATGTCTTCTGAGGTTTCAACTACAGGAAGAAACATTTTGAAGTATAATATAATAATTTAGATTTAATATGAAGAAGACCTAGTGGTGACAACATTAAGAAAATGTACATTACCAACATTAAGTACAATGCAGGCTACTTGTACAGTGGTTGTTTTTTTGTGAGCTATTGTAATCCAGTGACATTTTCTATGATCAGAGTCATTGTCAACTTTTAATTTAAAATATAGAATTATATTTTTTTATGAAAAAAAAACTTCTGCGTCCATTTTCAGGCCTTCTCGCTTTCTAACGTCCCTGCAGTGCTGGAAAGCTTTTCCAATATTAACGCGGGTCCTAGCTCTTGCCTGATCGTTCCAATTATATTCCTCTGACCTTTTCAACTTTGGTAATATCTCAGCCATCTCTCTTTCTACAGTCTTTCTAAAAAAATGTTCCGCTTGTGCACTCACTTTCTCAATACCCCTCCAACAAAAATGTGATATATAATGCTCCTGCGTTTTTTAACATTATAAAAGCCCATAGAAAGAGGTCTACATGGAATTTTCAGTCCCAGTCCAGTTAGATTCTGTCTCGTTTTGGTGTCTATAGGCTATTTTTTCCACACACGTTGCTTCATATCTCAAGTGACAGAATTCTGCGTGCTGTTATTATTAGATTATTATATTTTTGCAGTGCAAATATCTCTATCTTCCCTCCTGCATCCACAATCAGCAATTCAAAACTTGTCCTGCGCCGCACTCTATTGCATCGGGTCAGGATTGCACACCTCTAGTTTGGCGCTCAGTCTGTTTTGACTGGATATTTGATTAAATTGATGCCGCCTTTGTGACCATAAGAGACTTCTTTCAGAAATATAAAAAAATCGGCCATACACACGTTGCCAAGAGAGTCGAGTTTAGGCAGAAGGGTGACCTCTGACCCGAAGTATGACATATGACCCTTTCACCGGAAGTCGACTGTCTCGTGAACATGCACATGGCCATTGCTGGAAGCCAGGGATTAAAGTTTATAAAGTTTTAAATAAGGATATTTTTTCCTACAGAAACCCATAGCTTCACTTCTGAAGGCATTTATTAAATGAACACTCCGACTTTTTGGGACTTTAGCTTATTCACAGTATCCCCCAGAGTTAGATAAGTCCATACATACCTTTTTCATTTCTGTGCGTTCTGTAAGTGTTATTTGACGCACCCACCGCTAGCCTAGCTTAGCACAAAGACTGGATCTAAATGGATAAGGTAGCATACTAATCCCAATAAGTGACAAAATAATGCAAACATTTTCCTATTTACATGTTGTGATCTGTATAGTCACAGCGTGTACAAATAACAAGGCTATATGAGACAGAGACCATTTTTAATCGTATAAATACTGGGAACTATATTCTCACTAGGCGTAGGAGCACAGCTACTTGGGCGGAGTGATTAGCGCAGCACACGAGACGCCCTGTGGTGAGGAGCAGAGAGTTCGCTCAGAGTTGGAGTAATAGAGTCAGCAATTACTAGATAGTAAATTTATAGTTTACAATCATGGGTGTTCGCTGTATCTTGTCTTACAGCTTCCAAAGTTTGTAACTCCTCGTCTGTGTATTCTGGCTCAAAACTATATGGTTCTGGATCTTGGTTTGATACCCAGTAAAATTCCTCTGACAATTCCTCAAAGTCAGCCATGATCACGAGTCACGTTCGCTACTAGCTAGTTAGTCACGTTTGTTTTGTTTACGGAACCATCAACAGGGCGTCTCGTGTGCTGCGCTAATCACTCCGCCCAAGTAGCTGTGCTCCTACGCCTAGTGAGAATATAGTTCCCAGTATTTATACGATTAAAAATGGTCTCTGTCTCATATAGCCTTGTTATTTGTACACGCTGTGACTATACAGATCACAACATGTAAATAGGAAAATGTTTGCATTATTTTGTCACTTATTGGGATTAGTATGCTACCTTATCCATTTACATCCAGTCTTTGTGCTAAGCTAGGCTAGCGGTGGGTGCGTCAAATAACACTTACAGAACGCACAGAAATGAAAAAGGTATGTATGGACTCATCTAACTCTGGGGGATACTGTGAATAAGCTAAAGTCCCAAAAAGTCGGAGTGTTCCTTTAACCCACTGGAGTTGTATGGATTACTTTTATGATGGATGGATTCGCTTTTTGGAGTTGAAAAACAATCGGACACTATTCAAAGCCATTACAAAGCTGGGAAGAGACTGGATGTTATTTAATATAACCCCTATTGTGTTTGATTGAAAGAAGATAGACATATACACCTAGAATGGCTTGAGGGTGAGTAAATTATGGGTGAATTATTCCTTTAAAAGGAAACTTCCAAAACTTGCACACATAAAAAGGCAAAAAGTTAATGTACAAATGTAATCAAAAAGAGGGGTCTTACGTTCACTCTCTTTGCAGCGGATCTCAATGAACTGATCCTCATCATCACAGCGTTCTCTGAGCAGAAAACGTTTGTTGCCACTGCATAGCATACACTGGTCTTTTCCTATCCAGTATGGAGAGTATAAGGAGCATGTCCTGATGACGAGCCTGTAAAGCGACAGTTTTACAAGTCATACTAGTCATCCAAGGTAATATTCACAATCAAATCAGTTTAAATTAGCTTTTTGAGCAAATTATTCTTACATTCCCTTACAGCAAATAGAGTGATTAAATCCAAAATGTTCTTCAATGACATGTATTTCGTTATTTTGTCTAAAAAAGACAAGCATAAACATTCACCTGTGGAAGAAACCATGTGGAATCTCTGGTAGGAGGTATACATGGATGTTGAGGTCTTCTGTATTGTCTGATTCCCACTTTTGCTTTACCTGTTCATTGTCTGCCAGGTAATTCGGGAAAAGACAAGCATCTGGCTCGTACACAATTGGATTTGAGGGCACCCAGTCTTTTTTTTTTGGACAGAATTCGTTGGCTTTTGGATTGAGAGGACTGTTATGTTTGGTTGACAAACATACATCAAAGTGTTTTAGTAGTGAAAGGAGACTCCCCTCCTTCTTTCTGGACCCAACAACCTCCTCAATCAGCTCTTCATCATTCTCGCCGTAACTCTTCTGGAGCTCAGTCCGCACAAGGATCCTAATAGCCACATTGCTTAAGGATGCTCTGTCTTTATAGTCACTGATCCATCTTTTCTTCTGAATTACAAGTGCGTTTTCTGACTTCAGCTGTGCAGCGGAAATCTTGTTCAGTTCCTGGACCAGGTCATGTCTCACAATAGTCTGTGTCAGAATCAAAAGAAATAAGTGATGAAGGATTTTAAGTGATACACAAATTACATTTAATGTTTGTAGTTTAAATGTTTGACGCATGAACCTTGAACAGTGAGATGAGGAAGGATGGTTTCACAAACACAGAACCTGCCAATTCTGGGATTTCCTTGTACCACATAATGACACCAATTCGGTGAAGATACTGAAGAATTAACCTCAGTTTGTCATCGTCCAGTGTATCATGTCTATTCTTCAGTTCAGGCAAGAGGACATTTTGACTCACAATTCCTGTTAACAGGTGCAAATTTCAGACTTAAGAAAACTATTAATTAAAGAAACTAATTTAAGAACAAACAAACTACTCACCATGCTCTGGAATATCACCGTTCTTCACAAGGTCATAGATATCCTTTTCCACATCATAGTAGCTCCTAGGTAAAGTCTTTTCAATGTTGGGGAATGTATCTTTGTTCAAAACATCGTTTTTGATGCGAGTGAGTAGTCTGTCAATGTCCTCCTGTTTAGTGCAATCTATAAGTATAAATTCAAGGACCTAAAAACATAAGGAAATGAAGCAGATCATAGCAGCACATTTCATTGGATGCATATTTTAAGACAACAATACAAAACCAAATTACCTTTAGTTTGTACTCAGTGAGTCTTTCGATTTGATGCATCTGGTCGTAGTTCAAAGATGGGTTGTCCCCATCCTGGAGGTTCTTTCTCCGCTGCTCTAAGGTATCTGTGTGCTTTTTAAGCATTTCCTTCACCCCCACTTCGATGTGTGTTTTCTTTTCATTCACCTCAGTCTCTGTGCACTGGTCAACATGAGTGCCTACAAGCAGGACCACTGAGTCTGGTATCTTAAGCTGTAGATTTTTGATCCAGAACTCCACGTTCTCTTTGAAACTCTGGTTGTCCATGTTGTAACTAAAATAAATATATAATTTTATATATATATTTATTTAAATAAAGTTATTTTAACTTAATCTTAAAGGGGTCCTATTATGCCCTTTTTATTTTACGAAGTCTTGAATTTGTTTTTGGGATGTTCTAGAATATGCTTTCATGCTTGACTATTCAAAACATACATTATTTTTCACATATTTTACATTATTACACAGCACTTCTCTTGTGGAAGTAAAATAATGACAAATGTTTTTGAAACAAAAAAGCTTGTTGAAAAAAAATATGCATTGCATTAACCCTGCTTGCATTTTAATGCATTGTATTTTTAGGGCTTGCATTTTTACGGGCTGGAATTTAAGCTGTGAATATTTCAATTCAAAACATTTCACACACGTTTTCATTTTGAAAAATTCAATGATCCATATTCACCTATCAGATTTCACTTCCAAAATATTCATTCTGTTTAAAAATACAACCTATAATATTCGACAGGCAATTTGCTTCCACAAATTCAGTGGTTCAAATTCCACAGAAAATTCAACATTTGACATCCAGGAATGAGGAATATCAGTGCCGATTGATAATCTCCATATCTGTTAGTCGACCTCATCAGCAGGAGGAGCTGTTGATGAAGACTAGAGCAACAGGTGAGAGAGTCATTCATTCAAAAAACGGATTTACAAAAATGGAGCAAGCGGAAAGTATTTGGGATGATTATCAGGGCCAGTATATAAGTCTTCACATTTAGTTTTGCACATGTAAGCAGCTTCCTCTACTGTGAAAGAGATTATAATGTTATTTCTCCATGCTGATGTAAAGATAAAACTTTAAATCTGATGTAGTAGACATATATTTCTCTCGGTTGTTTAGTTTTCTTAACTTTATATCGTTACAGCGTCTCTTCAACACTTTCTACTCTAATGAAGCTCAACCAGGCCTTGTCCGCTTTTTTGCATTTTCCGTGGGTGGGAATTATTTTAATGAGTAACATTGTGACTTCATAAAATCCGGAAAAATCGCATTTTAGTCCAAACAAGCCGTTCGTTGTAGTTCTTGAAAAGGGAATTCTGTTTGGACTTTGAGCTTTGTAGCCTTGCAGATCTTTTTTATGCTCAACATTACACACTAACAAAGTTGAAAATGTGAAAAAGCATAATAGGACCCCTTTAAAAAAAGATCTAAAAAAATTAATTAATACATAAATAAAAATAAAGTTAATCTTGTATGACAAATATGTGAAAATTCACAATAAAAAAAAATCGTAAAAATGTGAGAGGAGTTAAATGAATGTTAATCGTGAATCCTCTATAATATTCTGGTTTTGCCTATTTAATTGTCCACAATGCAGAGATCACATTTCTGATTGTTTAGAAAAGTAATAGTCCCTCCTAAAGCCCATCACACAAACGATTTAAAAGGACAGGCAAAAGTAATAAGTGATTCTTGCTAATAGAGAAATTAATTTTCAATGACTTGTAGGGTGTTTAGTGGTTAGAGTATATTGAAACATTTGATCTAACAGTAGAAAAAAGATTAAATTAAAAAAAAAATGAATGCTTTACCTGGAAAGGTTGATGGCAAGTATGACAAAGGCTTGAGCTGTTATAAAAACATGATGGGTGATGTAGTATTCCTCTTGTCCAGCAAAGTCCCAAAAGAAAAAACGGATGCCATCTCTATCAACTTCACTGATATCGATCCCTACAGTACGATCAGCCTCTTCCACTGGTACAGGGCAACCCTGCTCCAGACTGCGGCACAGAGTGGATTTCCCTGCCATGGAGTTCCCCAGAAACATGGTCTTCACAGTGTAGACATGTGGGGCGTTTGCCTCAAGCATTGAAAAGTAACTCTGGATATCTCTCAATCCCCCAGTACAGACCTCCACAGGTGGCTTTCTAAGAGGGTTGCCATTGGCTTTGAACTGAGTTAAACTACTGTTTTGAAAGAGCTTGTCTGGTAGCTCATACAACTGGTTCCTCTCGACATAAAGTTCTTTAAGGTGTGAAAGATCCACAATAGGATCCAAATTCTTCAGGCAGTTGTTGGACAGGTTCAGATAGGTGAGATCTTGGCACCTGTTCAAATCGATGGGTAGCTTTTCAAGCCGATTGGTACTCAACTTTAAGAAACTAAGTTTCCCCAAAGATGGAAATACATTTTCTGGAATGGTTTTGAGACTGTTCTGATTCAAATAAAGTTTCTCCAATTGGTGTAACCCTCTAATCTCAGAGGGGAAGTCAGTGATCTCATTCCTGCTCAGGTTAAGCTCTTTCAGGTTTGTCAGTTGCGAGATGCCAGTGATTTGTTTGAGTCTGTTACGCTGTAGATCTACCCTGACAGCTTCTCCACCTCTCTTGAGTAGCTCAGTGGGAAGTGTTTTTAACTTCTTTCCAGAAAAGTCATCGTCCTTTTTGCCATTTTGATTTCCTATGGGAATATCATTGTTAATGTAAACATGTCACACACACACACACACACACACACACACAGACAACACAAAGTGTGGAAATTGTATGCTTATTTTTTTTTTTTTTTTATAACCAACATACTCCTAACATCGACTTGGAGAAGCAAGGCATACATATTTCATGAATAATAAATGAGTGTTTTCATTCTAAACAGAAAAAAATAATTCAAACTCAACGTGAGTTTGTCAAGAATAACAATTATTATATCTGATACATTGATACAGCACGAAATGTTACATGGCATGATATGATAAAGCAAATCCGGAGTCACCCTCACTGTACAGACAAACGAATTATAATAACCTATATGGTGTTCACTTTTCTTAGGAAATTATACATTCACACGAGTCATTAGCATTTCTTGAAGATAAAGATAAAAAGTGTGAACATACCATTTAAAGTGGGCATGTTGTCGAGATGCTAAAGAAACTCTTTCGCTCGTCTGTGTGTCTGGTAAGTAATCTACTTCCTCATGTCCCGTGGATCAGAGTGGTGACGGACTTTTAACAGAGCAATACGCCTGGATTTACTTTCATTTTCAAGAAAATGCAGCGGTATCGGTTTCAGATTCTCTCACGTGATTTACACAATGCAGCACTGCAGTGCCATCATCTGGCTAAAAAGTGCACCAGTGTGCTTACGAAAAGACAGTAGCAATGAAGTAGGCCTGAAAGATTCAACTTTAGTCACCATGAAGTCAAAATTGACCATTTTTATTTTTCATGGAATATTGCAGTATTTCTTATAAAGGATTTATCTGTGCACATCTTTTTTATTATTATACATGATCCATTGTAAACTATCAAAATAACTTTCCTTCCCACATGCAGCAGCTTGTTTGAGATGCGCCTTGCCTTGCCTGAAATGTAGACGGATGCTACGTCCCAATTCGCCTACTTATACTACGCCCTAAAAGTATGTACTCTTTTTGTGAAGGAAAAAGTAGGCTATATACTTTTGAGAGTGTAGCAAAAAAGTTGGCAAGCTTTGAGACATACTACTTCGTCATCTTTAACGGACAGATCTCGTGCATCCTCACCGCAAACTGCCCTGTCAATCATCTTGTCACAGTTAAAATCCTCCATTTTAATTTAATTTCCTACCGTTTCGGAGAGAAATGTAGTAGCACGTTCATCTGCCATTCATGGGTCTTTCATTCGGAGACTCTCCTCATGTGTTTGCAATTTGAATATAATGATGCATTTAAAAGTTAATTGTTAAACGTATCTTTACAAAAGTTCACAATGCTGCTGCAGATGCAATATAATGTAGACAACATTGAATAAATACATTTTCGTCTGGTCAAATACTGATAATTAATCACTCAAACGCAACCCCTTAATCTAAACTTCTCTACTTAACCGCATACTGTGCTTAACCGCCGGACTCGCGTGTCCTCCTTCCATGTCTGTAGTTTTTTAACACTTTTCACTCGTGTTTGTAGTTCTAACCGAATCCTCGTCCAGCGCGCAATGGGTTGTGGGCAATATTAGTGTGCGCATCCTATGCTCTTTTACTGTTTATGATCCTATTATGAGCCGGTTGCACCAACAGGGCTTACGTCTGGTCTTAAGGTAAGTAGGTCTTAACTCAGCATTCTAAGTCCGACCTAAAAGTTACTACAGTTGCACCATCCAGGCTTAAATCCTCTTCTCACTAAGACCGGACGTAAATCTTACGCCTAATCAGTAGCAGGCGTAAATTCAAAATCTAGGCATATAATAGTGTTAATAGCCGTTATCCGACAGATAGTGTTTCTATAGTAACCACTTGATAACTCAGCAGTAAAGACATAGCGGGCTTTTAGACGGGAGAGAGTTTTTTTTTATTATTCGTTTATTTTTATTATTATTAAACAAAAAGCACAAGGGATACATGTATCAATCACAAAAAATTAGACGGGAGAGAGTTATTAGGGACAGAAGCAATCCATTGGACATTTACATTGTTACAATGAGGTTTCGATTCTGTCAGAGAGATAAACGGTTACAGTTTGTGTCGAACCACAACGCAGCATTGACACCAGCAGTACAGCTGTTAATAGCGCTATGTTTTTATGCAAATGGTGCGTTTCAAAACACTGTTGGAGACATGATTAATGTCCACAAATCCACCGCGTGTCGATTGATACAGCTACAAGTTAACAAAACAGCGGAAGATAGTTTACAGCGTAACCTAGCAACGCACGTTCCGTGGTCATTCACATGAACGCGCAACGCTAAGACCAGGCGTAGTTAAGCCTAGGCTTAAGTTTGGTTGGTGCAACTGACGTTAAGTCAACTCTAAAGACTGGTCTTAACTAAGACCTACTTAGCAGTTAGGACTAGGCTTAGTAAAGCCCTGTTGGTGCAACTGGCTCATGGTGCGCATCGATCTGCACTTCGGGTTCTGACCGGAAATAGTAGACCATCCGGTTTTTTTTTTTTTTGGAACACTCATTTCAACATACTACGACTTTCGAAAACTATTTAGTACGGATAGTATGTGAATTGGGACGCACCGGGACAGTTCACTGAACTTCTCTCTTCTCGCATGGATCTGACACCTGCGAGATCAAAGGCGGATATCGCGGGATTCACGCTCGTGCACGGTGTTATCAAGTTCTGTTGCTTTTATATGAAAATAAATATAATGAACAAGACCTCCAAAGTACTTATTTAATTACATACCAAAGACTCGTTTATCAATCATTTTACTTTAATTAGCCTACAGACATGTTTTTTTACAGTAGCCTATATATTTTTATAAATATGACAACAATCAAATAACCCATCACACTGTCATAGAGGGAACACTCACACATAATTTACACATAAAAACATGATATCAGTGTTTTGAAATCAAACATTTTAAAAGAGAACAATAGGCCTACATTACGGTCGTTTAAACCAATGAGCATTATATTTTGCCAACTGATTCTTGAATTAGTTGAATTAGTTTTGCTTTCATGAATTAGTTGGAAACAGGGGCTGTTGAATGCTTCTGAATGTTTGACGAATGAAGGTATGCAATTATTTTCCAGTAAACACACAGTTCTAGGTCTGTTGATTGCAGTTCCATATTACTTCAAATTATTTCAGTTATTTCAAAGGTCCTTACAGCCTACAACGACGCAAAGCAAACATAGGATACAAATGGCAAATGTTCCATATTCTATGCCATGTACATGCTTGTGTCCTCCAAAATGGTGGACAAGGTAATATAGCAGACATATACATTGCCAATTAAGTCTTTCTCTTCAGAAGAAACGGTCCACAACATTAATTACTCATTCTGTAGAGAATTTTTGTCATCCCCTTAATATCGCCTGTAGGCAAACAATCCTGATCAGACACGAGAAGTGGTTTCCTAATGTTATTTATTATTGTTTATTGTAATACTTTATGCCATCTTGTTATAAAAGAGATCAACGTACACTTATGTATCAAAAGAGAGAAATTATTTTTTTTCATTTGAGTGATAAAATTAGTCTCAAGTTTAAATCTGAGCAGAATTCTTATAGCATAATCTAAATAAACCAAGTAAAACTGCAACTGTATATCAGTTTTGTGATTATTTAGTGAACATATCACCCACTCTTATGTTGATTGTGTTGATTCATCTTCAGAAAAGAAGGCTTCCAGACAAACTTCAGTGTTAATGTTAATAGCTAAATGATTTTCAATAATAATAAAAAAAACATAATTATAAAATTAAAAGTTAAAACCTGTCTCAGCTTAAAAAAAGTTTTTTTGTGATAAATTTTAAATATTTTGTGGTCAGTTGTATAAATAAAGGTTGTTGGAGTATATGTAGTTCAGTCACGAAACTCTAGATGGCGCAAGCTTATAGGTCTTTAACATACCACCTGCTGGCAACCACATCACATGGCACAAGCTGATTGGCCTCTGCTGATTCTGCAGCCAATGAGATTGCTTGCTCAACATTTAAATGGTCAGGTTCAGTGTTTGCTGTTCCTCTGAAACCCTCCACTACTCCACCTGTCTTGATCTGCTACAGGATTTATGTTCGTCTATTCACGTAGCAGCAAATTTTACATGCTCACAGCAGCATTCTGTAATGAAATTGGTGGTAGCAAGTCCATACTTGTTTTGCAGCAGAGTGTGTAGCAGATCTATAATTATAGAGTGGGAAATCAATAAACCTAAAAACTTGTAATGATTTCTTTTTATTTTGGTATGTTTTTAGTTAATGAAATATATGAAGATTGTTAAAATACATTCAAAAATCTTAATCTGTTTAATAATTACAAAGACAGCATTGTATTTACATAGACTTATTAGGTTGCATTTCACAGAGTATCATACAAAAGAAAATGTAATTAACATATTCAGACAAATAAAGAAAATAATATAAAGTGAACAGTGAATAATTCCTTGGGGTTGTAGTCCAGACTTTATCGCCATGATGTCTCTCTTGATGACAGGACTGCAACACACACACACACACACACACACACAAAATGGAATGAGGTTCTGGGCTTCATGGAGGATGATCGGAAAATATGTTTTTAAATACAACTGGTGAAGATGGTTTCATATAGCAGATACAGGGAAGATTACATAAAGAAAGAAGGGTGTGGAAAATGTAAACAAAGAAAAAGACAAAAGCAGCAGCATAAAACCTCAAAATCAAACATCAAAATGCTCCATTTACAGTCAGACCTTGAGTCTGTTGCAGCATCCAGTGGAGGCAGTTCCATAGAAAGATGTGAAATTAATAACTACTTGATTTCTTTCTACATAACACACGTGTGCCAGGCAGGAAACACAGAGCAAAGCACACTGATAGCTCATGATTCATGTGAGCCTACATGAAAGAACCCCAAGGCAATGCAGGTTTCAGCAAAATGAGAAAGTGACCTTTTTTTGTTTTTGTAGTAGTAGCTTGACGCAGCAAGACAGAGGCTTGCTATCTGATTATAGGAAACCACAGAAGACAAAGTGAACACGCTGTTTTTGTGTTCTTGCTCAAAAAATAACATAATTAAAAATATAAATGTCCGCAATCTGTCTTTTTGGCCGTACACTTGAATTGTCTAATCAGAAAAATGACCATTACAGTGTGTTTGACAGTACACAGAGCCACCAGAGAGAAGAGGAGTTGTGCAGTGAAACGAGTGGGCGTTCTGAGAAGCAGGAAGAGGTAGAGGTGGACAAGCAGAAGACTTAGGCCAGCAGAGGGCAGCGGTGTGCAAGCTGTGCGTCACACATACACACCCTCAGGATGAAGGCTGGAGACAAGCGGATTCTGGAGGCTGCGTGGGTTCCCTAGGATTTGCTTGGCAGTGGTGCGAGGGTTAAACTCCAAGATGGAGGAATTTGAATCTGTCATAAACACAGTGTCAGTTATTTGCTTACGTATAGTTTTCTTCTGAAACCACCAGATTCATTTGGAAGACATATTAACATATTACCATGCATAGCAGAAAAGACCCAACTAGTGGCTCATGAAAAGTGCTTGTAATTTTACACACCTTCATCACTCTGTCCATCAGGTTTGAGGAGAGCAAAATCGATATCTTCGGTTTGCTGATTGGATTGTGCTGGAGTGACTCCTGTTTGCAGGATAAATTGCTGCAGGTTACACTGGCGTAGCTCCTTGTTCAGATCATCCATTTCCTTGGTTTTAGCCTACGGGGAACATAAGGGAGGATTTAGTGTTGGGTTGGAGGAAAAAAAGTTGAAGCAGTGACTTTCAAGCATCAATGATCCTTTATCACACATAGTTCTCTTTTCTTGAAATGAAAGGCCCACACAGACTTAAAGGAGAACTCCGGTCAATTTTAACATTGACATTTTTTTGTTCATTTGGAGTGCTGTCAATACAGAGAACAACGACAAAAATCGGTGTTGCCTACACCGAGTTATTCTATTTTTAAAATTTGCACCCTGTTGACTTCAATGGGGCAAGTACTAATCGGTTTAGTTACCTATGATCACGCGCGTGAACTCGGCAATCGACTACTTTGGACTTCAACCGAAAAACAGGATGTAAACACAGGTATTTGCGCTGGCTTAAATAACATCATTTTTATACATATCTTTCACATCTACTGCAGTCAGATTCACTCGTGTTCACTCAGAAGGAATCACCCACATTTTCTGTGCACTTGTAATGACACATCAAGGATGTTAAGAGGCTAAAAGCAGGTTTAGTACTTGCCCCATTGAAGTCAACAGGGTGCAAATTTTAAAAATAGAATAACACGGTGTAGGCAACACCGATTTTTGTCGTTGTTCTCTGTATTGACAGCACTCCAAATGTACAAAAAAAGAGCTCAATGTTAAAATTGACCGGAGTTCTCCTTTAACTTCTACAATGAGGTCTAATGGCCAAGCGATGTGTTTGAAATGTCATTTTTCATTCCTTACTACCATCAGAAATAATTGTTAGATAAAGCCACAAACTCGCTTTTTTTATTTCAACCATCCAAGGTGTGACTAGTATTGTTGGTAATAACAACAACCTGTAGGACGAATTAATATAGCACTGCCCTTGCAGAAGGGAGTGAGACAACATGTTAAGTAGTGTGTATGCAGCCCTGAGGTTCAGTTAGTCATGATGAGAACACACAACATGCTTTTGTGTGTCCACATTTAATGCTGTGAGGCAACAACTAGTACAAAGAGGTTTTATGTAAGGGATACTGTACAGTCAGCAAGTCATTACCATTAACTAAACCCCGACAGGGTGTTTAGGACCCCCATATATATGTGAACATGAAATGTTGAGTTCAAATTACTTTATAATCCTACCTGTACATGATCTTAAAAAGCTTCCACTAATAAAAATGTACAAAATAATCAGGCTAGCAACAGAACATTACAGTAATATTAACACTTTGGTCCACTGATGTCATTTTCACTACAATCAATAAATGAGATGAAACAAGAGAGGCCGAGTCAGGTGTGATACGAGAGACATGAGTGTTGTGCCTGTGAGCCGTAGTCAGATTAGACGCCATATTGAATTTAACACGGATGAAAATGAGGCTGTGAGGGTTAGACTTACAGTCTTTACAATGGCAAGCACTGCATAAAGTTCCTAGATCAAGTCATTTTCACAACTTATAACTATCAATAATGTTTTTTTAAGAGTTTTTGTCTACTGAAAGGTTTGTCATGTGATCAATCGGGTTAAACAACAGTAAAATACACTGAACGCACTTTACTTCTATCCCTCACAGCTTCGTTCTCATTCTTGTTAAAACTCAAATATGGCACTACCCTGATTAAGGTCTTTACAGTGTTACAGAATATCAGACCACCAAATGCCAAGACTGACCAATCAGGATCAAGTATTCCAGTATTTGCTTACTTAATATAGTAGGTACTACATTTAATGAAAAAACGTTTTTCATTTAATGAAAAACGGTTACTTCTGTAACTGTAAACTGTTAAAAACGTATCTTCTATGTAGTATAAAATTGTGCAGTATGAATGAAATCCGGGCATACTATATATCTGCTATGTTGGCTTTGTCATGTGACCTACGGCATCAGTTGAATAGCTACACTCACATTCACAGCTCCTCACCCGTGGCTTCATGGGATAGTAAAGTGTCCATCGAATGCACACTCCAGAATCTCTGCGGAAGTAGTAAGTCATCCGGGTAGATTTTAACTACTGTTTTTCAAATACTATAGTTGGTGCAATATACACTACGCACTATGTACTCAGTCGTATAGTGCATGAATTTTACAAGGTTATTTTGTCACCCAGAAACAGTCTGATAGCCCCTCCCTCTTCACTATGTGATTAAAGCTGTGACATAAATCTGTGCATCGGAGTATTTGAAGTGCACTTTTACTTTTGGGTATTTTCAGTCTGAACACACTAATCGCATTATTTATACTACAAAATGGTATCGAATAGTGCATAAGTACATGAATTGGAACACATCTTTTGTCTTTGGACATACTACACTGCACTGTTTTTCACATTCCATATATTAAGGAAGTATGCATATTTGGATGCAGCATTTAAAGTACTAAAGTCTCCAAATAATGTCAGTGAGCCCATGCAATATTGTCTCATAATATACGAGGATACATTGATTGGATTAAGTGTTTTACGCATGAAAATAAATAAATAAATGAGTATTAGAAACGTAACCTCTAGTGGGACAGATAATATGACAAGTGTGTAGCATTATGGGTGATAAAAACAGCAATGCACACCTGCAGTTGTTCATCTACCAGCCTTAACACCTTTTCTGTCTCTTCAACTGATGCCTGCAGTTCAGCCCCCTGACGCTGATGGTTGTCCAGTTGTTCTTTCACTATGAGTACAGATTCTTCAACACTGGGTCTGGCTTGAAGCATACCGTTTCTCTTGCTTTCAATAAGCAGCTGAATATCTCGCTCTAGCAGCTCAGATTGGCTGTCTGTGTCATGCAGCCTTTGACTGTGTTTGTCTAGGGATAAATGGAGTTCATTTTTTTTCCGTAGCATGTCCTTTTCTATTTGAACTTCAGACTGAAATTCATTTTCCCAGTACGGCACATGAGCCAGCTCATCCTCGTTCCGCCTAAGAAGACGCTGTAGGTGGTCCATTTCCTCAAGGAGGTCAGGGGAAAGGGTTGGAGGAGGAGACTGCTCCCAAACGGCCGCCTCCCTCTCTAGAGTCTCCAGCTGTACCTGCAGAGAGTGTAGCTGCCCCTGCTGTCGTAGAATCTGCTGATAGAGTGTGTCTTTGGATGGACCAGCTTGGGCAAGAGACGAGGGTGGCGATGGGGACACCCCTCGCGCTTGGGAGTCTCTGGGTGATTTTTCAACCTGTTTTGCACGAGTCCGGGGTGACGTGGAGGGCCCGAGATTGAAAGTAAGAGCTTTTTTTGGCTCCTTGTGTTTGAGGGGCACTGGATCTGGGTGTCTGGGTAATTGCGGGGCTCGACTTTGGTCTGAGGCTTCACTGCTCGTGGGACCGGTGCGCCGTAGGATGAATTGCACTTCATTGCCCAACTGACCCAGTTTAGCCAGGGACTCCAATGGGCGTTCATTGGCCACAAGCTGCCGTTCTTTATCCCGTAGTTTCTGGATGAGAACATACCGACCTGTTTGCCCTGAAAAAGTTCAAATGTAAATGCATTAGCTTCTCAACGACAAAGAAAAAACATGGAGAAAGAGAGAGATATTTAATAACTTACCTATAGCCTGGGCAAGAGCAATGACTACATCCTGACAAGATGTATCTTCTGATAGGCCACAAACGACACGTGGAATGCCATCCACCCATACTTTCAGCTCCATGACTGTGAGGGAGTCAAAGGAGCGTCTCTACATCACAATGCTCTGCTGAACAGATTGTGAAGAACAATTACTTACAATACTAGAGAATAACTGCACTTAAAAAACAACAAAAGTTGCTCTAAAACAGCTCTTTAGAAACAATCAAAGGCATCATTTATTTATTGTTTGTAAAGTTTAAAAATTATATATGAAAAATTGATTTTTATGTTCAGACGGTAGTAAATGCAGATATGAACCACCAGGCACTGATTTCTGTGTTGTTAAATGCATATTAATCAAGGGAGAATGTACAGTAGAGAAATGGGTTTGGATGTGAACTGTCCTTTAATATTCTTGATATCAGGAGTCAGCTTTACCTTTTAAGTGATATGACACATACTGTTAAAGGTAAAGTACTTTATGAATGAGTGTTTATGTTGTTATGTGTGAATAAAAGCCTAGTAAATGAAACATCATCCTAAAGTAACTGTGTCCTCTTCAGAAGGTTTGGATTAAAACCCTCGATTCATGTGGATTACTTTTACAATGTCTTACATTTTGAAGTGTCAAAGTTTTGGTTGCATGTCCTTTTAGGGATAGAAATCTCTCTGGTTTAAAAAAAGATTGTGTTTTGAAGATGAACAAGGCTTATTTGTTTGGAAGAACATGGGTGATTAAATGATGACAGAATGCTATTTTTTTATTAAGCAGTTTTAGGACAATTCAACAAAAATGATCCTTTGTTTTTAAAATGAAGTGGCTAAGCAGCCCAGGTCACACTTTAAACTGGGAGCTTTCCAGATTCTGTTCCTTTTTCTTTCCTTCAGAAATGAAAATTGCAATTGTAGTTAAATGTAATAGATCAAACTAACTAAACTCACCAAAACTATAACAAGAGACATAGTCTGTGCAATAAAAGGTTTTTGTATTCGATAATGAGAAATGCTGCTTTTACAAGTCAGATAATGGCAAAGTATGCCATGGAATAAACCAATGAATGTCAAAATGTATTATAAACATGGTTACTGTTATAATGTTTAATACTACATCAAAGAGGCGTGTTAAGATGTAATAACGTAGTTCAAAAAGGGTAGAATAGGATCAACGCTTTGAACCTGACACCACATTTCTCTAGAAGCATGCATGGTAAAATGTTCATCTAGACTGCAAATGAACCAGGTGTATTTTTCAGAGAGCATATCTTAAAACAACTTCTGCTTTGGCATGTCAGCAATGCAAGACAACAATCCCCTTCAACCAACACATTAATGAGAAGACACGTTAAAAAAACATTTTTTTTTTATTAAGATTTCAAGGCCTTTAGACGCAACAGATCAAAGTGCTTCAATGATACCCTAGAGTATGATCTGAAAAAAAAAAAAAACAATCCTATTTTGAAACGCACGTTTCCTTTGCTTCTGCCAAACGAACAGGTTAAGACATTGGATCTCTTAAAAACTGTCTGTCCTCTGTTCTGTGAGGTGAGTTAGCATGTGTCTCATGTCCTCAACCTGCACATAACGCTCAACTCCTGAGGCAATCATTAACCAACCTTCACATTCTTGTAAACCTTGAAACTGTGCTCACATGCTCAAAGAATGTGTGTACTGTACTCACACAGTCACAACACTTCTGCCTGTCACACTAGATCATTCATTTGATAAAATGGCAATACAGGATGCAGGACGAAGTTAAAACAATTCTTTCAGTCTCTCCACAGAACATGGCTCAGGTTTCGTAGCTTGTATTTTATAATGCTATATTGTAAGAGTGATGTCATGCCTTTAAATTTATTGTCACGCCTCTGTTGTAGCCTAATCATTGACTTATTTTAGCAAAATGACCTTCCCATATTTAACCTTAATTAAATGTTAAGCTAACATGTCTGAACATTTTGTTTTTATAGGAGTCATAGCTGCTTTAACACATTGAATTTGGTAAATTATCATAAAATTGTCAGATTTATTTTTCCGGTTATTTTTCTGCTGTTCACACACCTCTTTTGGGATAACATTCACATATCAGCTCACATTTTCTTTATCTCCCGGCATGAGGAGAAGTGCTTTAGTTCCAAAGGTGTCCAAAGTAATGCAGCTCAACAATGCAACCAACAAACTCTCATGGCAATTTGGTGGCTAATTCAGATGAATTTGTACAATCTAATTTGTATGTTTGCGTGCGATTTACTTACAGTTACCATGAAATCAAAATTGACAGTTCAAATAAAGTCCTGTCCAACATTTTTTTTCTTGTTCAAGAAGCAATTCACTTGGATATGTGTCACAATAGGGAAGAAAAGACTATCACAACTTCCCTACTGATGGTTAGGTTCACTTTGTAAAATATAGTTTTCTCATGAGATCAGGTTGTGTGCAAACTGCAGAGCCGCAGTGCAGATGAATGAATAAGAAGGCAGGTTCTCTAGACCCTCTTGAGGCTCATGTGAAAGACGCTGAAAAAGCAGCAAGTGCGAGAAACACCGCAACAGTCCATCTAGAGCACATTTAAATTTATAAAACACATTCTGAACCAGCCTTTATAACTGTAAACGGCACAGAGCATTCACGACTTCTCCATCAGAACTTTATGAATGGCCCAAAGCTGTGTGTGTGAAATCCCCATAGCATGTGTTGCTGTGAAAACATTCAATTTTCTGAAAGGAGGTGTTAATTTGTACCAGTGACAGCCATGTCATTACAATACAACTAAAAAGCTGGGTGGTGCAATAATCATAATGTACAGTTCTGTTTTTATTACTGCTAAGAACAAAAGTTTTCTGATTCATCACGCATATAAACTGCCATTCTTGTGGTAAATGTAGTTCTTATTTAGAATCACAAGTTTTTCGCTAGTTCGCACTTGCATATAATCAGATATAGAATATGCATATTTTGGCGTGCTGTCCGAGGAGAAGAGGGCTCGGGATTTGGCCCAAACCTAAAGTACTCCCCCCATCCCTGGGAGGGATAGCAACAATCGAGAGTGAGGAGTTGGGGCTGAGAAGGGACGCTGGAAAACAGTCGTGGAACTGGGTCAAGTTGGCTCTATATATGCCTCCTCTCATGCTGATTAGATTATCTAAACGTGCTCCTTCCGAACTTTGTTAATCAAACATTAAAAAACGCAACATTTTAAAAATTCACAATTGAGGTATGATCTATAATATATGTTGTAAAGCAAAAAGTGTAAATCTTTATGATGTTACCAACATTTCTTGTTTTACTCATAAATCCAAAAAAGCTATTCTAAAAATAAGATTACAAAAAAAACCCTGCTCTGTACAGGTAAAGTGGAACATGTTTTGTTAAGTAGCAAATGGTCTCACACAATGCATCAAACAGCGCATCAAGACCTCTAATTCACTAGAATAAGAAATACAAGAAAAAGTATATAATAATAACATAATATTCAATGTATGTTTAAAACCTATTAAACAAAAAAACAAAAGTCAGCAAACATTGCGTACAGCTTCCTCGCTGTCTGTAGCAGATCTGATGATGTGTGTGTAATCACATACCGTCCACCTCCGTCAGCAGACCTGCAGTAGATCCTGGTCTCTGTTGTTCTCATAGTGTCTTTTAAACTAATCCACCATGAAGTGTACACTGTTAGAAAAATCTGTAGAAATTACAGTATTACTGGCAGCTACTTGCCAGTAACTTACTGTAGATTTAAATTGATGTTATTTACTGGCAACAATTTGTTCAAAATTAAATGAACATTAAACATTAACAAGTCTTTATCTTTACAGAATAAAACTAAAATAACATCCTCATGCAAAGCATTCTGGGAACCAAAATCTGAAGGAAAAAAACAGAAAAAGGTTGTTGAAGATTTCTGGTTCCCAGAATGCTTTGCATTAGATTGTTATTTTATAATTTTATTCTTTAAAGACAAAGACTTGTTAATGTTTAATGTTCATTTAACTTTGAACAAACTGTTGCCAGTAAATAAAATAAATTTAAATCTACAGTAAGTTACTGGCAAACAGCTGCAAAACTACAGCAAATTTTTTACAGTGTAGAGACCCATGCAATCTGCCTACTTTTTGCCTAGACATTCCGTTACTGAAATTTAAGACCATAAACCCTAAACCAGTATCATGAGCCAGAACATCAAAGATTCAGTAGCTCTAACTGACTCAACGAACTCAGTAATATTGTGTAAAGAACTAGGAATCTAGTAATGAAGTTCACCTAGTTCATCTAAAAATGAAAATTTCATTTACTCACCCTCAAGTTGTTCCAAACTTGTCTGAATTTCTTTCTTATGCTGAACACAAAAGAAGATATTTTGAAGAATGTCGGTAACCAAACAGTTGATGGGCCGGCCCAGTTGACTTGGGGGGAAGCCGATGGGGCCTTGGGCCTGTTTGGTTGACCGTATTCTTCAAAATATCATCTTTTGGGTTTGTCAGAGGAAAGATATTAACATTTTGGGTGAACTGGAATCTTTAAGACTCTAACTACCTACAATTATGGTAGTTAGTTAAATTACTAACATCAATTTCACAATGTTTCCTCTACAGGTAAGTCCGAATCGTCAGTTGTTTGTATATTGTGTCTTTGTAGGTGTGAAGCTCAAATATGCTTGGGAAAACCATCCCTTTTCTCATGTTTCCCTGTCAACATGGGTTTTGAAGAGCACCACGGAGGGCACACGCTACCAGAAACATATGGCAAACTAGAAATACAGGTTTCAGGCTCTTTCTTCCGTCTGATTATGACAGATGAGATTGTCTGACAGCTAAATGACCAATAGGGAACTCTCTGCTTTTGAAATGTCATCTGTATGAAGGTAATATGATGCCATAAAGAATCGCATGCGCAGGGTAAGATTTGTGAAAGTGCACATACGATTGGAAGCGTAAATAAAATTTTCATGTGCTAGAGAAGATTTGTAAAGGTGTAAATCACATTTCAAGTGTAAGAAAGAAATATTTGCAGCATTTTACTGTTATTCATAGTGTAATGCATGTATTGTGAAACTGTAGCTTCATGCTTACGCAAAATATATATGATTTGTATTCTTCTGACTTCCATTTTTCCGCGCTTACACTTTTGGCAGGTTTTTTTTCGCACAAATACGGGCAAAAGCATTGGCGGCCTGTGAACAGAAATTTGCAAGCGAAAACAACAGAGTCTGGAACTGCAAAACAGATTGATCGCGTAAAATCAACCTTTGTGTAAAAAAAATAAACTGTTGCAAATGTCTACATGACTTCTTGTGTACATGAGGCAAAAAGTTTCCGTAATAACCTCGATTTGTACAGTTGCTTCTTACTTTTACCTGCGCTTACAGTTTTGGCACGATTCTCTCACTCTTGCGAAGAGGAGGGCGGGTCCACCTTCATCATGTAGCCAATCAAATGAGCTTCTCGCTGACTCTCGATTTACTCTTATCTGATTGGTTCAATAAACACGCCAGTCGCCAGAACCACATCTTTATCTTCATTTGGCACACCATCGTTCTCGTTCCCGAAATTGTACTTTTAATGCACACATACATGGTACATAAATAAATAAATCATGATTGCTTAATAAGCTGTGGACCATTAGGCTGACTATATGAGTCAGAAGAATACAGATCATATTTATTTTGCGTAACCATGAAGCTGCAGTTTCACAATACATGCATTACACTACGAATAACAGTAAAATGCTGCAAATATTTCTTTCTTACACTTGAAATGTGATTTACACCTTTACAAATCTTCTCTAGCACAAGAAAATTTTATTTACGCTTCCAATCTTATGTACACTTTCACAAATCTTACCCTGCGCATGCGATTCTTTATGGCATCATATTACCTTCATACATCTGATAGTTCACCTACACTAAGTGAGACTGTATATTGATGGCATTCTCACTCAGTGAACAAATGAGAACCAAGAAAAATGTTTACACTGTCTGAATTCCATTTGTTATGTGAACCAGCCAGAAGCAGGCTCAGGGATGTGTCTCACAGGCATTAGGTTTCTTGTGTTAAAGGGGTGAAACTGGCCTGCTTACGTAGGCAGCGTATCTAAACCTTGTCCATTGTATGCAGAAGGAGTGTACTCCCTCCCTCTCATGTGAGTTCATTGACGACTGCAAGTAAATAGTGTCTCCAAACAATGTACGATACCTTTGGTATGCAGCATTACAGGTGCATCAACCTCACTTTTCCTGCTAAAGAATTCCAGACGAATTTTATGTAGTAAAGAAGTATTCTTAACAGAACTCTCTGGCTAAAAAAAGGAAACCGTAATAAGAGGTTAAAGTAAAAATCTGTGTGAGATGTGCAATATCTATTTCAGCTCATCTACTTCAATGTTTCCCAACCTTTTTTGTCTTATTTGTCCCACATTATAAAAAATGGTAAATACATTTTTAAGTTAATGTCATTTCAGTTGAAATGATTTATACAGCCAAGTTACTCAAGCACCTCCAAACCAAAAGTGTGTTCCTTTTTTAGCGTTATCATTAAAACACACATATTGCTTTTTGAATAGTCGACTATGTTTTTATTTTATTGTGTTGAAAACCTCTGATTTACTGGCATTTCCACAAAGAATAACCACAAAATCACTTTAGGTTGGGAGTAGTCCTCTCTTTCAAACCATCCTCAGAGCGAGACAACCTCTATTCTAAATTTACGACATGATTCGTAGCCTTGAGCTGCAGGAACATAAATCAGATAGACTGCTCTTTCTTTTTTTTCACACACTGATTTCATCACTAATGCTTTTCAAACTTGTTTCAAGATCCATAATTTAAACTGCATCAATCGGAATGCACTGGTCTCGCCTGCAGTTGGTCAGTTCAATGAAATCAACCATTTTCCCTCGCAAAGTTTGCAAACAGCAGTAGATGTGACTTTGCTGTTTGCTTTGCATATCCAAATATAGTGACATAATTTTGTCAGGTGATTGGAATGCAGCAGAATTTAAATGGAAATGTATGTAATCAGATATTTCCTTAAATGTTTTGAGGACAGAATGTGGAGAAGAATCTACTGTGTAGATGTTGAATGAAGTAATTGATCTCCAAGTTAATAAATTCATCAAAACATCAATTCAAACTAGTTGTGGCCCTGTTTGTTGAGCATATTGCAAAGGTAAATGACAGTAGATCCTGTCGAAAAAAAAGTATCAAAAAGGAGAACTGATTGTTTTTAATCTGGATGGCTGATTGGCAACTTTGCAAATTGATCTTACTTATTCATTTATGAAACTGAACTTCAAATAGTCCATAAAAAGATACATTATGGGCTTGTTTTGTCATTTTTTCATGTTACATTTTCAAGGAACAGTTAATCAACAGAGGAACTTCATCGAAGAAATATCATCAGATACAGCACAATACCCAGATGGTTAAACAAACAGATCCTTATCAAATACAAACTCTACAGAGTGACATAATGACAGAATGAGCCAAAGAGCAGTTTTCACTGAGAAAAGCACAACTCATATTGGACAATCCACACAAGTGAAATACATTATATGCATTAGCCATGGACAATAATTCTAAAAGCTAAAAGCTAAACCATTCTAACTAATTACCCTCAGGCATTTTTTCCCTTTTTATCAATAAAACATTTTTTTTTTTACAAAACCTGGTGACCTCATTGAGTTTTTCAGGTAACAGACTGCTTCCAAACAGAGCAAGTTTACCAATTCTCTGTCGTCTGTAAATTATTTTCATTTCCTTGTTACTGATTAAAATCAATGACATAATCCAAAAAACAATTTCGGCAACTTATTCCTTGTTTGAACCACTTTCCTTTCCAGGCAGAATGGTAACACCTGCGTACATTTTAGCACATTTTTTGTCAAGTCTGTAGACTAACTAGACAAACCTGCTGGTCAGAGGGAAAGCTAAATTTACCTTAGAGTTGAAAGCTTGCTTCTGTGTGTCCCCCTTCCTGGTTACCATGATGAATAAATTTCAAAAAGTACCGTCATGCGTGTCTAATGTAAAATCAAAGAGTTAACCTGTAACGCAGATGTAAGAGTCCAACAGGTGTTGTTTTTCCTGTATCTATAGAAGCAGGATTAATGGCGCACTACTCGTTTCGCCTCTTGAAAGTGACTCGCTCTTTCCGCTCTCTCCAATGCTAACACATACCACAGCCTTCCCACGCTCCTCCCCCTCCACAGGTAACAGAGCTCTCATTATCTCTCTCTGTATTTCTCTGCCCTTCTTCTCATTCTCCCAGTCTTAGCACGGTTTGTAAAACGGGCAGTGTACACTTGGTATTACTTTATTGTATCTTTTTTTCTGTTGCCTGTCATTGTATTTATGTGACATAATTGTGTCATTGTGTTCCTGTAAAGATCAAATGATTTGGCTTCCTCTATAAACTGAATAACTTCCTCCTTATAATTTACCAGATGATACCTACCTGTAAGAAACTGTAAATGCTGTAACAATAGGATGGTGTGGGAAGTTACCAAGCCATTGCTATGAGGTTTATAGGTTGTTTAGGGTGTTTTTTGTGCATTGTATATGTAGTTGGTAAAATGTGAATGTCACTAGGGTGTTTTGGATTGTATCTTAAGTTGAATATTTCCCCACCTTTTCATTTTAAAGTGCTGCTTCCAGTGTCTTGCTATTTGGTTTCTAAGGTCTTCTAAGTGTTTTGTAACATGTTGATGTAAGGTTGATAAGGTGTGTTGAGTGGTTGCTAGGCAATTGCTTACCAGCCCAAGTCAAAAAAGCCCAACCCCGTATCTTTTTAATAATCTGAAATGTATCAGGACACCCAAATGTAAAACTCAGCTGTGCTGCTATATATTTTTGTGGAAACCATTTTGGCCAATTTAATGCATCCTTACTAAATAAAAGTATTATAAAAAAAAATAAAAAAACATCTACAGACCCCAAACTTTTGAACAGTTTAACTGATGCAGAAAAAGTTAAAACCCCAAATCTATAATCCTAAGCATGAGTGAAAAGGCGATGTTTTAAACACTTGTTGCGCTACATGACCATTAAAGGGTTAGTTCACCCAAAAATGAAAATACTCGCTCTCATGTAGTTCCAAACCCGTAAGACTTTTGTTCATCTTCAGAACACAAATGAAGATACTTTTAATGAAATCAGCAAGCTTTCTGTCCCTCCATTTACAGCCTAGGCAACTACCACTTTCAAGCCTCAGAAAGGTGGTAAAGACATCATTAAAGTAACCCATGTGACTCCAGTGGTTTAACCCCAATTTTATAAAGCGACGCGAGTGCTTCATAAAATGTTCCCATACCTGCTAGGAAAAAGCCCAGCAAGCTCAAACCTGGCTGTCAGAAATGTGAGGTAAAGTCACGACAAAAGAGATCCAGCGAGACAGATAGTGAGAGCAGACATGCCTAGAGACACTTTTATAAATAGTATAAGATTAAACATTTTAATTGCCACGTTTATTCTCATCTGAATTCCATGATATATTTTATTCTACATATTTTTGTCATATATATTTTCTTTATTATTATTATTATTATTATTATGTGTGTAGGCCGTTCTATAAATTATGTTATTAGTGCTTTGGCAATGTAAAGATTAATTTCACCATAGCAATAAAGCGAATTGAGTGCTTTGTTTGTGTGTTCACGAGAGCGCACGACAGATGCGTGTTGTGTTCACGCGAGAGCGTTGCGTGAACGTGCATCGGAGATTAAATTTTTGTAAATAAAGAGGTAGGGCCTAAATTATGTTTTTTTTTTTGTTTTTTTTTTTAAATTAACTTAATTTGTGTTCCGAAGATGAACGAAGGTCTTACTGGTTTGGAACGACATGAGGGTGAGTAATTAATGACAGCATTTTTATTTTTGGGTGAACTATCCCTTTAAACTGCCACATTAACACATAAAAAGCGGCTACTGTACCCTCAACATAATCCGAAACTCCCTAGACAAAGCAGGTAAAAGCACTGAACAGCATCTACTCAGTTAAAAATCAATACAATGATATCCTGAATGGGCTTTTTGGACAATATTTGTACATTTAACAACATTTCTTCCATAAATCCTTTAAATACAAATTATTACTGCTACACAAGCAAACTTTCCAGTGCTTTTCATTTTTTAAAGAAATGACGGCAACTTGTTGCATCTCTTGAGGTGATATTCAAGTTGGCCTGCAGAAATAGATTTGCCTTTATTTCATGCTTCCACTATCAACATGGCCACCTTGATGAGTCTGTGTTTGCTCTTAATTTACATGACAGAGAGGGGAAGAGGCTCACATCACTCATGAGGCTACAGACACCATTATCTACAATGGAACATCTTGCACTTGTTAGACATGGATAGCATGAATAAAGTCTGAAAGTGATGAACGCCGGACTGAAACAAATGGAGACTATTTGCTCAAAGCACAATGTCATTTAACAATCCAAAAGCCTAAAGAATTGTGGCAACTCAGTCACCATTATTCAAGTAACCTATTTTATATGCTTTAATGGCATACTTTGTTTTGCTGATCAATGACAAGCAAAGAAAATAACCCACTTGATGTAATATGTAAAAAAATTATAAAATGTCATGCATTATCTTTCAGGACCCCTCATCGTATGTGATCTGTCTGCAGCTTTCATCATTACAAGAAATATACTTCTATGGTAAAACAGCACATTACATGCTACATCTCATCTATTGACTTACCTCTTATAAACTCTTGAGTTGCACAGGAGAGGAGAGAGTGAATCAAAAAGCAGAAGGTAAAAAAGGATCTGTGTGACTTTGTCAAGGCCTCACCAGACAAGTGAAGTGGGACTGCGGCTCTTGGTTGCCTTGACGACGGATGCTTTTTCAAGCAAATCAGCCAATGAAATGCGCGCTGGTCATCATACAAAAGGCCATGTGACTCTCTGGCTGCCTTTCAGCAGGAGGAGACAAGAAACACGAGGAAAAATGACGTGTGAATGACAGCACTATTCTATTTCTTTATACTCGTTTATGTCTGTTTTATGATGACTGCGGTCCCATAACTGAAGCAGATGTCTGAAATATATTTGAGGTTAAATTGGGATTGGAAGTGTGTGCCTTAAGTCTACGGAGATGAAAGATTGCCACCTAGTGGACAATTGTGAAAATTACATCAGTGCTGGACCTCTAGTTTGAAAATTATTTCATTTAAAAGTGATTTTGAAATAATAAAACAGTCAGTAATTAAACGCTGAGAAAGGTTTATGGTAATTAAGTATGCAATGAAAATAAATCAGCAGCCATACCTGAGAAATACAGCAACGACACATGCCTGCTTATCAAATATACTCCATCATTGTTTTTTTTATTTTTTATAGAGAATCATTAACTATTTCTCAAAGGACTCAGTAACGTTTTGGATATATTCGCTGTATACGTCCCTCAGACTCCCATAACTCATCTCGATAAAACATGTAAGCGTTTGAGATGAAAATAAAGAAATATGTCAGTTTTTAAATAATTAAAACTTTGCTATATTGTCATTGTTCTGTAATAATAATAAAAAAAGAAGAAAATAAAGAAAGAATATTTTTTTAAGGTTGAGACACTTAACTGTTTATAATTTGAAATTTCCTTCTGATTGTAATCAGTGATTTATAAAACTATTTTTAAGAAAGAAACTGATTTTTTAATTCTATATGGACATTGTTCTGTACAAATGATAAAAAGAAAGGAAAAAGAATTAGCCAACAATAATTTTTGTCATCAAGAGTTTGTCATCTGAAATTCCCCTCTAATTGTCAGTGATTTTATGAGAATTAAACTCTATATGGGGAATGGTCTGCAATGAAAGAAAGAAAGAAAGAAAGAAAGAAAGAAAGAAAGAAAGAAAGAAAGAAAGAAAGAAAGAAAGAAAGAAAGAAAGAAAGAAAGAAAGAAAGAAAGAAAGAAAGAAAGAAAGAAAGAAAGAAAGAAAGAAAGAAAGAAACGATGTTATTTTTGTGTTTGCAACATAAGACAGCCCACCTGTAATGTAAAGGGTTGAGAGAGAGTGTGTTGTGTGTATTGAAACACACAGGGTTTGGGCGTGTGCTGTGGCTCTAAGCTCCCTCTTCTTCTTCTTCTTCCCCCTACACACACAACACTCACACACACACACACACACACACACACACACACTGCTCGCTCGCCTATCAGTCGACCCACACCGGCAGCTCGTTGTTCGATGTTTGTGTTGCTCGCATCTGCTTCAGCGAATCTGTAGCGCGCGAGAGGAAGAACAAGAATAACACGAGCTGTCTAATGACGAAAATAGTTGAGAGCAACGGAGCATTGAGGGGAGCAGCGGGAAGGATGTCGACATATTATTGACTTGTGCTGAGTGTCGTCGAGACGAGCGAACAGCGCCGTGGATTCTGTAAGTACTAGTCCAGCTGCTGTCTTTCTGTGCTGTGTGTCGTGCAGGAATAACAGCAGCAACAAAATGTTCCTTGTAGACGCTGGACGGAATTATTTTTTTATTTAATATATATATATATATTTTGCCACCAAGGCGTAAATCATTTCACCAGCATCTCGAAACTGAAGAACTACTCCTGTAGTGAACATGGAAAACGAAACAAATGCGTCAAATCAGTGCGCGCGCGCCTGAATTCCATTCATTTCTAGTTCGTTACATTGTAGCGAGCTGTGCAACTATATTCATATAGGCTACATACAGCGGTGTTGCGTAGCTACTATGGACATAATGGTCGATGCAGGAGAAATAAGTTTATTTAAACCAACAGAGCAAGAAACGTTTTTTTTTTTAAAGACTAGTTTTTGTAGCCTACTCTAGTCTTTACGTTTTTGAAACTTATTATGTCATCACATAGATTGGTTGCCATTGTATTGTAGGGCTAGCAGAGATCCACTCACTAAAATGACTACGTTGTTTACATTGCGCATCGTCTGAAAAGTCAATAAAGGTGATGTCATTGCATTTCAGCGGTAATGAGAAAAATGAAAGGGATTTATTACACATATACATAGCCTGCCTACACACACACACACACACACACACACACACACACACACACACACACACACACACATATATATATATATATATATATATATATATATATATATATACATATATATATCTTAGTGTGGGACTGTGTGTGTTTTTAAAGGGTGAGGTATCCTTCCTGGTACAGTGTGATCACTAATTTTATGGGCAAAGAACCCTCTTTTGATTCGGTAATTAAAAGTTGTTTTGCCTGACATGTGATCCAGAGCCTAAAGGCAATATAAAAGTTGTAAATTTCACAGGTAAGGCTACATGACAGGTGGAGGAGCTAAAAATAGATTTTCAAATGGAATACTTGATGCAGTGTCCAGTGACAAAGCTGAACCTGATGGCTTGACTGATGTTTTTTAACAGTGCACAGAAATTCAGATGAACCATACTTTATTTTTTTCTCATTAGCAAAGAATAGAATAGTTGTATAATACGACTAATATTTGACTCATATTTGGTTACTTTATTAACTGTTCCATGAATTTTTTTTACAAAAATGGTTTAGGAAATACTTTCAGATAAATATTCAGAAAAAAAATATAGATGATCAGCTGTTATATTTAGGTTCTTTGACTTGTATCTTCTCCTGAGGATCCATAATTTATTAACTAGATTGTCAGAATTTCAAATCTAGTTTGAAAGGGATAAAATTACACAGGTTATGAGTGAAATAGATTCTGCTGGCACTGAATCAAACATTTTAACTAATAACACAAATAGATCACTATAAGGGAAAGTCCTGTTGGCAAGTTTCCGCCGCAGCCCAAAATAGATTTTTTTTTTTTGGTCCAGTGTTACATTACTAGACAAGGGTAATTTTATCTGTCTTAAATATTGTCAGCAGGACAAGTGCTTTACTCCAGGAAGCACTGGTATACTCTTTATGGATGTTGACTGGAATCCCCCGTTTACTTTTTTATTGAATGAACTCCCTGTCAGTTCTGTTTCCTTATTTTAACTTGTTCAACAGACTGTTTCAAGTGTATATAAGTCCTATAATGATTCATTTTATTAAAAAAAAAAATCAAATTTCCTTGTTCCTTCTTGGTTTCTTTCAGTTTCTGACTCCGCAGCAGTGAGAATGACAGAATATAAGTTGGTGGTGGTAGGTGCAGGTGGTGTGGGCAAGAGTGCTCTGACCATCCAGCTCATTCAGAACCACTTTGTTGATGAATACGACCCAACCATTGAGGTAAGCCTAAAGTCAAAATGGTAGTTTCTGTCATTACCGTTGTCACATATGTAATAGTTTATTATATGTTCAGTTATCAAATTCAGATGGCACAGGCTGATAGGTCCTTTACATGCAATCTGCAAGCAGTTACAACCGTCACCACATGGCACAAGCTGTTTGTTCTCTGCTGATCATGCAGCCAATGAGATTGCTTGCCTAACATTTAAATAGTTTTGTTCATTGTATGCTGTATCCTCTGAAACCCTCCACCTCCCCCAGCTCCTCCTGTCTTGATCTGCTATTTATTATTAGATTTATGTATTTCTGTTCATGCAGCAGCATATCTTACATGCGCATGAGAGCGTGTCTGTGTATCTATTGGCAGTAGCAAGTCCATACTTTCTCTGCAGCAGCATAGTAGATCTAGTCCGTGAAGACCAAATACATTAACATTGCCATAATCAATAACATGCCAAAACTTCTTAGAGTTCTCATGATTGCAAAAAAAATAGACCTCAGTGCATAATATAGTTCCATAATTTCAAATAAAATAATTTATCAATAGAAAACATCAAAATTTAATCTGAGGGTAAAACATTCGCCCCACTTTGGTCAAATAATCCATAGTTTCCACTTTCTCTTTATCAGTAACAGAATATATTTTACTGTATATTGCAGTGTCAATTGAGCAGTAAGAGAATTCACAATTAGAGCTGTCATGATTCCTCGATTAAATTCGAGTACTCGATTTTAAAAAATCCTCGATTGCAATTTAATATATTTTATATGGTTTAATATATATGTGCTTTAATTATTTAGATGCAAGGCTATGTGCATCACAGAGCGGATCCATTCACAGTAAATGCTGCTCCACATTAACTGTTATCATTTACATGCATGGAGCGCATCTCACACACCATCTCTGCATATGCTGTGAGTTTGGGTTGCTTATAACGTTCATCAGGGAACGCAATGTGCGCCATTTCATCAGATTTGAAAGGTAAATTTATAACACAGGAGAATACATCAATATGTTTCAAAATATGCAAACTGTTCATCGCGTGAAGTTTGCATGTTTTGATGTCCACATATTCTTGTTCAGGAAATTACAGTGGTTGTAGCATTTCTATTGTAAAGAAGTGGCCAAATATGTAAGATTAAGTAAACATTTCAATTAAATGCAGTTTGGCCAATTTTAAAGGAACACTCCACCGTTTTTTGAAATAGGGCTTATTCAACTTCTTTCCTTTCCTGCGCATTCACAACAAGTACAAATAGCGATGCAGATTAACACTAGGCGATTTCCTAGGCAGATATTGACTTATATATTAAGGACTATATTAGGGGGAAGCACAGGCAAAGCACTGCTTTGATGGCGTGATATCTCTGCGCCCAAGTTGCAGTGCTTCCAATATATAAGTCAATATCTGCCTAGGAAATCGCCTAGTGTTAATCTGCATCGCTATTTGTACTCGTTGTGAATACACAGGCCACAAGAAGTAATTAGGTGTTTTTTTTAGTTTTTTTATATATCACTTTTACTCAGGACATGCTAGTTGGCAACAAAGGATTCCATTCATTGTGCTAAGCTAAGCTAGTGCCGGCCCTGTCAAACTAAAACAATGCATTCACTGAGACAAAAATGCATTTGCCCACCTATCTAAATGTAGGAAAGAAGGTGAATAAGCCCTATTTCAAAAAACGGTGGAGTGTTCCTTTAAATGAGGATTCTTGATCACACTGTAAAGTGTAACAACAACAATCACCAGGCGTTGGGCGCCCTCTGCAGGCATTTGTTATAATAAATAACGGACATAAGATGATTGTTTATATTATGTATATCATGTATTTTAACAGTGTTATTCTATAAAACCATGATACTTTATTTGAATCAAATATTATTGCCTCTTACATTGGATATTTCTTCCTCACAGGACTCATACAGGAAACAGGTGGTGATTGATGGAGAGACGTGTCTGTTAGATATCCTGGATACTGCAGGTCAGGAAGAGTACAGTGCAATGAGAGACCAGTACATGAGGACCGGAGAGGGCTTTCTCTGCGTCTTTGCCATCAACAATACCAAGTCTTTTGAGGACATTCATCAGTACAGGTTAAATGATAGGAAACACATAAAAATACATCTTTTTGTTTCTTATAATTAATATCATTATAAATGTGGATTGTTTGCACTGCTTTTTAAAGGGAACAGATTAAAAGGGTTAAAGACTCAGATGATGTGCCTATGGTGCTTGTGGGTAATAAATGTGACCTACCAGCACGCACTGTGGACACAAGGCAAGCCCAGGAACTCGCCCGTAGCTACGGTATACCCTACATTGAAACCTCAGCCAAGACAAGACAGGTTAGAAACATTTCAGCCTGTTGTATAACCAATCATTTTGATAATAAAGTATCAAGCTGTCCTAATTTCATTGTATGGTTGAATGTATATAACTGAATGTATATGTGCGTGTGTTTCTGATTAGGGAGTGGAAGATGCCTTTTACACACTCGTCCGTGAAATCAGGCAGCATAAGTTGAGGAAACTGAACCCGCCAGATGACAACGGCCAAGACTGTATGAACTGCCGCTGTGTGGTGTCATGATCTGGTAAATTCCTTTATTCTGTTAGCTGGTGGCCCTATTATGCTTTTTAGATGTTACTTTTCATGTTGTGTGTAATATAGCTATATACAATAAATTAAGTCTCCTAAAAGAAAGAACTGATTCTGAAGTCTTACTTCCTCCATAAACCTATGTAGGTTTATAACAAATTTGCATGTTCATTGGCTTCCCGCGAACCACATCTACTTGACCCGCACTCAAACACTGTAATTGTTGCTGAGGCCTGGAAGAGTTTGGTTTTTGTTGTCGACATGTCGAGATACTATTTTCTGCTCTGCGAAAGCACTTTGCATGCACTTCCAATGAATGAGTCCATGGGCTCGAATTGATACGGTAAAACCGACGGCATTGTTACTGTTCGTATCACTGTGTATACAAGTGGAGGAGGTGAAATTCAGAAATGGTAATGCAATGGTAAATGGCAATTCGTTTCCAACACACGCTGTAAGCAGTAGACCAGGGGTGCCCAATCCTGCTCCTGCCGATCGACTGTCCTACACAGTTCATCTCCAACCCTTATCAAACACACCTGAAGCAACCAATTAAGGTCTTCAGGATCACTTGAAAATTAAAGGCAGGTGTGTTTGATTAGGGTTGGAGATGAACTGTGCAGGACAGTCAATCGGCAGGAGCAGGATTGGGCACTGTTTCAGACACTGTGAGAAAAGAGGTGATGCTACAATGTATATATAAGAAAATTAAAGGGTTAGCTCACCCAAAAATTCTGTCATTAATAATTACTCACCATCATGTCGTTTCAAACCAGTAATACTTTCGTTCATCTTTAGAACACAAATGAAGATATTTTTAATAAAATCTGAGCGATTTCTGTCCCTCCATTGAGAGCTACGCAACTACCAATTTGAAGTTTCAAATAGTTCATAAAGAGGCCTTTAATCTCTGAATTAATCAAAATGTTCTCGATCTCGATCGCTTTATATGATGAACAGATTGAATTTAGGCTTTTATTCACTTATAAACATTTATCACTTCACACATCAGTTGTGGTAAACAGAAGCTCAAGCATCTTCGCTTGATGTGCGAGAACCAATGAGGTTCATTCCCGCTTGTGTTTATGTTAGCTGTCAATGTTTATTTGTGAAAAAAAAGCCTAAATTCAATCTGTTCATCATAATCGATCGAGTCTCTTCAAAAAATTTTGACTATACCACTCAATTCATATGGATAAGTTTTATGATCTCTTTATGAACTTTTTGAAGCATCAAAGTGGTAATTGCGTAGCCTGGAAATCCAGACCCAAATATGAAAGATTAATGGTCTGGCATCGAGTAATGAAAATCGCCCAGCTCGAGGGGCGGCACCAAGCATGCATTTGAAAATCTCACTGCACGCAATTGGATAACACTACGACCAATTACAAGCCCCATTCGCTTAGCTACCAGTGGAGCTAACTGGTAGATTAGACTCTTGCCGTATCCGGTCGGCAAAACAGCAAAAACGTCCTTCTTGCAAAGGAAGAATTCGAGCGCCGTCTTCTGTTCCTCTTTTAGATAAAAAGCCAAGTCTAACTCGTTTATTGTAGCGGCCAAAGCCGTTTCAAACAACTGGTGTTCATCCATAGCCATCTTGCAATGTTTACAAATGACTTCGACGTCACAGCGCTGTCGTCATCGGTTTAGCTTGCCTCTGGCCCACCTATATCAGATAACCCGATGTGATTGGTGCAGCTCGGATACAAGGGCATATTTAATGAGCATTATTACTCGACGCCAGAGTAACTCGCTGAGCAAATTCAATTTGTGCCCTCGTGAGAACTCTGGATTTCCAGGGTAGTAATTGTGTAGCTGTCTCTCAGATTTCATTCAAATATCTTCATTTGTGTTCTGAAAATCTCGAAAAGTCTAACTGGTTTGGAAAGACATGAGGGTGAGTAATTAATGACATAATTTAAATTTTTGGGTGAACTAACCCTTTAAAGTGTTTTTTTTGTTGTTGTTTGTTTTACCTGTGTGTGAACCAATTGTAGCAGACCTCCAAAACAAAATTAGGAACCATTACAATATAATAAATGGGGCACTTTAATAAATGATCCAACCATGGCTATATGACATACATGTAAATCTCTCAATAACATAAATATACAAGTGTTCATGAATAATTGAACAATTGTGTAGTGCTGTACATGTTTACTCAGTTCTCTCCTTCTCTTTGCAGTGAAAGTGCATGGCGTGGCTTTGAAAGCAGTGCAGCCCTACAGACCACAAACACTGCAACACCTACACAGATGCTGGACGTTTAGAGCAGACTGTGTAAAAGGGAAATCTTTATTCTGGCAGCCCTGCAGTCTTCTTAGGGATGTTCCCATCGCTCTCCTTTACTGGAGAGGAAAGAAGTTGTACCTCATTTTAATGGTCTCAACACTGGAGTTGCTATACGACTGGATGAGCGCTGTCACACTTAAATATATTTACATTAAACAAACTATTTACTCTTAACTGGAAGTAATAGCTCAGAAAATAACCTCTCATATTGATTTGTCAGATGTATGTTAGAAAAACACTACGAGATGGGGAGGAGAATTGCTACATCAGTTAGATTAGCATATGTATGGATGTGAGGAAGATTTGTATTGTCATTTGCTTAGAAGAAGTCTAACCTAATAAAATGTACATAATTCATTACATTCTCTTGCAAAGAGAATAGTCATATGCAGTGTGTGTATCACAAGTTATAGTGCAATAGATTGCGATTAGAAGGTACATCTCCGATAGGACATGCTATGGAATCGCATTTATTCTTTGTTAGCCTTTTTGTATTTGAATGGCCCTCAGGGTCTTTGAATTGTGGCTTGATTAAATATCCAGATGTGATGCTTTTCATTTACATGATTAGACACATGCATCACAAATAATTGCATTGGCTAAAGAAGACAAATAAATGAAGGTCTCTTCAAAAAAAAAAATGAATGCAAACCTACTATAAACTTCAAAGCTTGGACTGAAAAGCTTTTGTTGATATTGCCAGCACTGTGCAGTTCCCATGTTCAGGTTATGCTTGAAACGTTTGTCTAATCTTCAAATGCATTTTTTCCCCTTTTACCTTTAGGAAGTACATTTTACATGTTTTGTGTCAATAAGGAGTAATATACTTCTATCAGACATCAGATTGCTTGTATTATACACTTATTGTAAATCATCATGTAAATTCATCATTACTATAAATTATGATGAGACCTTCTTTCTGCTAGATTTCAAATCTAAACAAAGGTCTTTCGATTTAATTTACGTGAATCAGATGAACACCTAACAGTGTCTTTGACTAGTGGTGAGTGTCTTCTCTTTCTGGCTGAAATTTGATGATTTTGCTCGATAAAGATTGCAGAGTGTTTTGTTCCTTGAAGTCTATTGATTGTTCTCAAGGACATACATGGGCGGATATGATTCTCCCTTTAAATCACATGTCGGTAGCTATGGATATGACCTTCAAGGGTTTCTATCAGAATGCTGTGGGCATCCAGATCGTTTTGATGGATTTAGCTACTCTGCCACAGAGTAATGTGGGTTTATCACGTGGTGTGATGGCTCCCACGACTTACTGAATATTGTTGTACATTGATATTGTTAATGTCCATTTTCCATGACACTCTTATTAACATTATGTAAAATACACAAATACATGACCTCGAATTACATAGGACCTCTATGTTATTCTGTTTCAAACATGTCATAAGCAAAATGCTGCTACTAAATCTTTTTCTTTTCTTTACAACAATAGCAGAACAGCGTTATAGTAGCGTTCCTACAGAAGAAATGGCAAAAGTCTGTTGGCTCTGGTATTTAAATAATTCGGTTCTTTTTTTTTTTTTCTTTTTTTTAAGAAGTTGTTCTTATTTTGTGTCTATGGTGTGAAGGCAACACTGAATTTCATTTTAACAATCTGTCATTATAGATTTGTGCCTACCGTTATGATTATTGTGTAAAGAAAGTGTCAAATAAAGAAGCTTTGATTTCCTGAACATCTGTTTTACATTTGAATATTTTCATAGATCTTTAAATGTTGAATTTTACCTAGTCACTACATCCTGAATATGGATTTTTAAAGGTTGAAAATTATTATTGTAGCAAAACTGTAGTAGAACCTACACTTCAACCAATGAAGTGCAACTTCTGAGTCCTGCGTCATCAGTCATCTGACCGGAAGTGAAGTAATGCCAGTTCAGCCGAGATTTCCTTGTTTGTTATGGATGCGATGATTTGGTCTTTATGAGTTTACATCCATAACACAAACTATATGATTTAACTGGTAAACGCTGTACAATCTTTTTGTAAAGTAATATATTAGTTCATAATCACTGTAAACATGACGACAATGAACGAAAATTCTCTTCGGAAAATTCTGGCGAAGGTACGTTATGTTAAACACTTGCGTACCAGAGAACATGTTTACAAAGTGTTTTACGTGATCTGGGTTATGTTTTTCTGTGTACACAGATTTATAAATACAGGGATCTGACCGCACGCGACTTAAACGTGACGTCTCACTATAAAGATCTTAAACCTGTGTTGGACAACTACGGTAAGACTGACAGTGGCTCTAAACTTCAAACACACTTACAAATGTTTAAATGTCGTTTTTATATTTAAAAGCACTTAACATTTATTTTCAATAAAGATAACATGAACATAAAAAGTTCGCAAGGTTTTAAATTTGGCAGTATGAAGTAATTTATACTTTTGTTTTCATTTTTAATTACATGTATACCAATTGATATCAGCTCAGTTTGTACTATAAATATATTTCCCAGGCCTGCACTCATTCAGCATTTTATTTTTTATTTTAGTGTTCAATGATGGCTCTACCAAAGAGCTGCTGAGTCTCACAGGAACGGTGCCAGTGAACTACCGAGGTATGGATACACTGCTTTCAAAGAAGAAGTTTCTCCACTCTTCAGACTGCCTTAATAAACAATCCAGCTGTATCCATATGAATAAAGTCCTTTTCCCTATTTAATATTTTCCTCTTCTATAGGAAATGTGTACAACATTCCCATCTGCCTGTGGCTTCTTGACACGTATCCGTACAACCCTCCCATCTGTTTTGTCAAACCCACAAGTGCCATGATGATAAAACCCGGGAAACACGTTGATGCCAATGGAAAGATTTACCTCCCATACCTGCATGAATGGAAACCTGTAAGTGTTTTTTTGTAAAATAAATAAATAAAATCTTTGTATGTTTAATTCAGGAGGGCGTAAACTCATGCATCTTTCATTTGCTTTGGTCTTCTCTTCTTTAGCCCCAGACTAATTTGTTGGGACTGATCCAGGTGATGATTGTGGTGTTTGGAGAGGAACCACCAGTCTTCTCACGGCCCAGCACTCAGGCAACTTACCCAGCTTACCCGGCAGCAGGCCCACCTAACAGTAAGCATATACTTGCGTCTGATTGTTTGATTGGTTCAGCGCAATATATTGGATCTGATAGATAATGTATTTTAAGATTTAGGTTAGCATTTGACTTCGGGCATCAGCAGTAATTATATCATTTAATTTTTCTTTCCAGCTTCCTACATGCCAAGCACACCAGGCTTGCCTTATAATCAAGGACACTCAGCCAATTCAGGGTAAGTGCTTTCAAGTCACAAATCTTGACCATATGGTCTACCAGTTGACTATGTACACAAAAGTATAAAGTTGTGGGGGTTTTTTGTGAAAAAAAAAATTACTTTTGAGCAAGGATGCTTTAAATTGATAAAAAAGTAACAATAAAGACATTTATAATGTAACAAAAGATAATCAATTGAATGTTCTTTTGAATGTTCTATTCATCAAAGAACTAAAAAAACATGTATAGAAAACAGTTATTTTAAATTGTAATAATATTAAAATATTACTGTTTTTACTATATTTCTGTTCATATAAATGCAGCCTTGATGAGCATAAGAGAAAAAAACAACATTTAAAAACCGTACTGACCCCAAACAGTAGTTTATTTCTCAGACATCTGCCACAGATCAGTGGTCTTGTTACGTGAGACAGCAAAAACACATACAATTTTTCTCATCTGATTTGGGCCTCTTTCATATGCGTTTCTAAATCCAGTACATATCAGATATCTGGTCATCTGACCTATGTCAAAAGACTTAAATCCGATCCTCCTCTTATTATTTCACAATATTCCACCACATTGACATCCATTGTAACATAATATTTTGGTCACACTTTAAGGTGTCCTTAACTACTATGTACTTTTCAAAAAATAAATCGTTTTGGTGATACGGTTAGGTTTAAGGGAGGGATTACAGTGTAAAGTGAGGGTCAACAGTGTAATTACAGCTGTAACTACATGCATGTATTTTTAAAAAATAAGTACAATGGAAGAACATGTATGTATGCAATAAGTGCAGTAGATTAAATCATTAATTTAAATAATTGGTAATACATGGTAGTTAAAGACACCTAATATAAAGTGGGACAGTCAAGCATGCATTTTGCAGCAAAAAGACATTTATTTTTATACCAGCATTAAAAGTTTAGAGCATAACGCTGCCGGGAAGTGGATAATGGAGGGCCATAGTTGAGAACCCCTGCTGTAAATCAAAATACACACTTGGTGAAAGCACCATAAGTTTCTCTTGAGACTCATGAAAATCTTGCTATAGACTCAAGGCTGTTTTTTTGGCACAAATGAAACAACATACATGAGTAGGAATTAATAATTTTATTAAATTAGTGAGCAGAATTGGCAAACTCCAGAATAATACATGGTATGAGTGAACAGTATTTCCAGGAGAGAATAGCAGGGAAATAACGAACTTCAGACGAATACGGCTTTAATTAACAATACATTTTCTGAACAGATATACTCTATAAGATTCCAACTTTTTTTTTGTAATGAAGGCTTAACCAGAATATAATCATGCTAGATCTCTTTGAAATTGCTGCTCGATGCACATGCAAGTGTTCCTATAACGAATCATGAATATAATCGTATTTTCCTTCTTTGAAGAATTATTTGGATTCACTGTATTAAAAAGAGGTAACAGTGTAACTACAAATGTTAATTAATTGCATTGAATGTAATTACAATGCACCATCATGTATGAACATTATAAGTATATTGTATCAAATGTTTAACTTAAGGCCACCTGATATAAAGCGTGACCAAATTTTCTTTTCTGTCTGTCAGGGGATTTCAGGGCTACCCTTATCCTGCAACAGCTTCTGGATACCCCTCTACCGGGTCCTCTCTCTATACCCCGGTGTCGCCTGTTACTACAGTGGGTGAGCAATAGTAGTGAAATCTCAGAAACCAAGAATCAAAAGAAACTAATGCATTTCTAATCTTGTATCTTTCTCAAAAACACTGGGGTTAGTGGTAAGATTTAAAAAATAAAATAAACTTTTTTTCAGCAAGGAGAGATTAAATTGATCAAAAGTGACAGTAAAGTCATTTATAATGTTATCATATAAGATTTCTTCAAAGAATCCGGTCAACACACTCACTGCGCTCTCCCAGCTAATTTGGTGCTGAGACCTAGCCTGGGTTTCCCCATGCTGCCTTGAGTGCAGCGCGATTTTATTCACTGCTAGGCCTGGACACCATGGACCAGATTTTCCCCTCAAAAAGGGAACCAATCACAGAACGGGGAGGGAGCAGCAAGATGATGACGACGTCTATGTGACACACCGAAGCAGTTTGTTTATATCTATGGATCCAACATGGCATCAGACGCGAAGTTACCTTTCGATGCAGCCTTAGATAGTGTTCTAAGTAGTTTAGAACGCAGGTTTATTTCGTCGTCTTCCTCGTTGTCTTCCTCTTCCTTCCTCGTGTTTTCGGTCGAAGTCCACAGTAATCGATTGTCGAGTTCACACGCATAGGTTTAGTTACCTATGATCACGCGTGTGAACTCGACAATCGATTACTGTGGACTTCGACCGAAAACAGGAAGAAAAATACAGGTATGTGCGCTGGCTGAATAAACATTTTTATTAATATCTTTCACATCTACTGCAGTCAGATTCACCCGTGTTCACTCTGAAGGAATCACTCACATTAGCTGTGCACTTGTAATGACACATCAATGATGTTAAGAGGCTAAAAGCAGGTTTAAAACTTGCCCCATTGAAGTCAACAGGGTGCAAATTTTAAAAAGAGGATAACATGGTGTAGGCAACACCGATTTTTGTCGTTGTTCTCTGTATTGACAGCACTCCATATTTACAAAAAAATGAGCTCAATGTTAAAATTGACCAGAGGGGAAAAAAATGCATCATAATTTACCACGGAAATATCAAGTGGTACATTGATAATAATAAGAAATATTTCTTTAGCAGCAAATTATCGTATTAGAATCATTTCTGAAGAATAATGTGACACTGTAGACTAGAGTAATGAAGCTGAAAAATCAGCTTTGCAAACAGGAATGAATTTTAACATATTCACATAGAAAACAGTTATTTTAAAGGGATGGGCCAAACCATCTAGGCTGTATCTCGTAAATTACCCCACTAATAATGCCCCGAATGGTACCAAACTTATACAGAAGTACAAATAGGTTCTGTACTCATAAAACGAGGCATTGGAAAGTTTGTAAGTACATCAGGAGTTCATTTAAATACCTACTGCTAACCTAGACGTCAAGGTCACTTCAGTGGTTTGGGAAAAGCACGTAAAAGTCCTGACAGAAAGCCAGTATATCCAACATTTTTTATTATTTTTTTCCGAAATGTTGACAATGTAGTGTTAACTAATAATTGTTGCAAACTGGTACTACCAACAAAATATTAGTTTATTCCTGGAACTGGGCGTCATTACATTACATTCTTATGCATCGCTTTCTGCCAGGACTTTTACAGGCTTTTCCCAAATCACAAAAGTGACCTGGATGTCCAGGTTAGCAGTAGCATAAACCATCAGGCAAGTGTTATTTAAATAAACTCCTGATGTACTTACAAACTTTCCAATGCCTCATTTTATGAGTACAGAACCTATTTGTACTTCTGTATAAGTTTGGTACCATTCCGGGCTTTATTAGTGGGGAAATTTACGAGATACAACCTAGGATCCATTAGCGCCTGCACTAAGCCATTCGGCTGATATCTCTAAATAAGCTCTAACTTTAATAATGTTCGACCAAGGGAAAAAAAGCTTCTGGTGGGGTGTTTGGCTCAAGGTCATGGTGCAAAGGACCCTAGGTTGAAATTACTCTGGACCGTCCCTTTAAACTGTAATAATACTCAATATTTTTGATCAAATAAATGCAGCCTTGTTGAGCAACTTAAGACACTAATTTTAAGAACATTAATAAATCTTACCAACCAAAAATTTTTCAACGGTAGTGAACAAACTTATTCCAAAAAAACTGTACTTTCAAACCCCTGCAAATATTTTTGCTGTGTTTCAGGGCCCACTCGTGATGGTACCATCGGAGAGGACACAATCCGTGCATCTCTGGTGTCTGCGGTCAGTGACAAATTGCGCTGGCGGATGAAAGAAGAGATGGATCGAGCACAGGCAGAGCTGGATGCCCTGAAAAGGACAGAGGAGGACTTGAAGAGAGGCCACCAGAAGCTGGAGGAGATGGTGACCAAACTAGACCTGGAGATGGTACAAGAGAAACATTCGTAATTGTACAGCTACAGTTGAAATGAGCCGAACATTCTGATTTGTTGTTGATGATACCTCAGATAATAGTGACTGAAGCTTATAACGCTACTAATTTATACAATCTAATAAGTCACTTTTTAACAAGGTATCTGCCTGAAAGCGTTGTACTATTAAATATTTTATAAAATGTAAAAATCAAACATGTTCTTTCCATTGAATCACAGGCTGATGTGGACAAAAACATTGATAGCCTCAAGCAGAAAGATGAGGAGCTGACTGTTGCCCTGGAGAGAATGCAGAACCAATCTGAGGACAATGACCTCGATGATGTGATTGTGCCGACCGCTCCTCTTTATAAGCAGATTCTGAACCTCTACGCTGAAGAAAACGCCATTGAAGACACTATCTTCTACTTGGGTGAAGCGTTACGCAGAGATGTCATTGACTTGGATGTCTTCCTCAAGGTTAGTCAACAGCCCTTTTTGTCATTGTCTTGTTGGCTAAGCTAAAACACAATATTTGAAATATATTAATGTGAATATCCTGTTGTGTGCAGCATGTGCGCCTCCTCTCCAGAAAACAGTTCCAGTTGCGAGCCTTGATGCAGAAGGCCCGGAAAGTAGCAGGCCTCAGTGACCTGTACTGACCTGCCCAAATAAATCATTCTCCCTCTCAGTTATACCACGTGGTAAACTAAATCACAGTCTTTGTGATGTGAAAGGTGATTGTAATTTACCCAGGACCAAAACCCCAAATCTCTGTGAAACGGAGAGATTGAAGTTTACATTCATAGCATCTGTAGACAACAAGTGCAATGAATTAATCTTTATTATGTTAAAAAAAATAAAAAATAATAGTGACCTTTAAGGTTCTTAACTTTGTTGAGAGGGAAACAAAGAAAGGAAATCAAACAGTTGCAAGATACATTTTTGCTCAGCTAAGGAGTTTAGCATAGCCTTTTGAAAACCGCAATCGTTGCACTTTTTGTAACTTGTGCCTCATATTCTTCTCAAGTGTCTTTTCAGGTAAAGGGTAAAGGTAAAGAAGTATGGGAATTGCATTCAATAAGCTCAACCTGAATGTTAGTCTCATTTGTATATTGTTTAATCTCCAAATAGTACCTGTAACTGAATAATTCTCTTAAAATCTGCACTTTGTTTTATTTTTAGATAAGTTAGTATATCAATCTACTTTAACATCTCAGAATCTAATTGTATCATTGTTAATGCTTAATGCACTGAAGCATTTTTGCAGTTCTACTTATGATAACAGTTGTTATGCTGCCAGTTTACATGAATGTACTTGGTTGAACTGCAAGCATATTATGCAGACATCTTCAGATTAAACTTGTATATCTATTTGAGATATGATGTATAAAACCACAAAGAATGAAGGGAACTTTTTTTGTTGTTGCAGAGAATGTAACGGCATTATAAGCATGAATGAAGTGTTTTGCTTACAATCATGGGAAACAAGGGAATGAAAGACCAAATTAGTGTGCAGTGTGTCTTTGAGGTATGAGGGTATTTAAAATGTTTAATGAATATCTGTAATAAAAAATAAATAAAAAAAACTATTAGCTAAATCTGGGTCTGGTTATCTAAACATCTTACACTGTCACAGTAGATGTTTTAAAAAATGTAAAATTCGGTATAATTTCAGACAGTTTCAATTTCATTTATTCTGTTAACTGCACAAACCTCATATGATACCTTGATCTGTTGTACAGTGTTACTCGTTTTGCTTTGAACAACTGACCAGGGCTGCCAAGTCTGCGGTTTTCCCACAGAACCTGGGCTACTTTAAACTGTTTTCTTGTGGGTTAAATGTTTGATATTGCATAAAGTTTTACCAGTTATAAAGCTGTGTTAGGATGATGATATTTTTGTGAGGGAGGGACAGTGATAGGGAGCCTGTGCATGGCTGTTTTCATTTCCATGGTATTTCCAGGATTGTTGCTAATGCTAGTAAACTAAAAATAGTATCAAAAAGTCAATTACGAAATCATTTTATTATTAATAGACATATATACTATTATAAACATAAAAATATCTCGATTTTTTTATTTATTGAGACTGTAATTGTAAATTGTTCATTTTTAAATAGTTCTAAAATATAGGATTATCACCCTCACCGATGGAATTTAAGAACTTCCCATGTAAAAACTGCTTTGTATACAATTGTTTTAAACCTACGTCTATCGTTAACAACTAGACTTCATATCTTTCAATACAGAGTGTCCTGTTACCACTTGACTGATAAATGTCCATCTTCATATGTTCCTTTTAGCTGTGATGTGTGACCTTGCATATTGTGTCTTGTGCCTTCTTCTACTCTCTAACACTCGCATACACACACTGCACCTCAGACTGTCTCTGTTCGACCATCGAAATTTCATTTCACAGATGATGGACTTCAGCCTCTAATCCAGCAGCTGTGAAGGAGGGTAGGACCGGTCAACTGTTTCAACTCTAATCAGCTTTTATTGCACACGGGAGAAAGAAACAGCCCGTCGCCGCTGGAACCTGTGCTGTTCGTGATTCGGGTTTGGGTTGAGGGGGACAGGAGATGTGTGGCTGCTGGATGTGATGTTAAATCTAATTCACTCATTGCTGCTAGGCAGTGATGTGTCAGCAGGTGGAGATGTTAAAGCTAATAGGCCTGTCATAGTTGTTAACCTCAATCACTAACCTTCATAACAGCCTATGCTCCTTTTAACCCAACCCTCTCTGCCTTTTCTTTCCACAATCTTGGTTGAAATTTTGAATTATTATTATTTTTTTTGGCCTGCAGCGGTGCAGCTGCACTGACTGATAACCTTCTTGCGTCCTTTTTGAACTGAACAGATTACAACCCTTCTCAGTGTCTTTTATCTCAAAGGTGACAAAAGTCAAGTTTGATTTACTGAATATTTGACGTAGTATCTCAGATCAGGCGTGTAAACGCACAAAGAAAGCACACAGAGCCCACAAATATTTTTATGGGCCTTAATGTGTCACCTTGGCATTGTCGATTTTTACTGGCCCATATGTGTGCGGTGGAAGAAACTGGCGGAGGTGTTTATTGGCTGTCAGGTCGCTCTCAGCTGGAGTGACGGCCGTAGCCTGCAGTGACGAGACAAAGCTGAAACATTGATTGTCTGTTCAGTGGAAGCCCCATCGTATGGGAATGTTATATGTTTTCATCTTTCTGACAGCCTGTTGGCCTTAGTTTGAGAAAGTTCTCTAGGCAAAACCCAGGGCACAAGGGTTTGACTGAACTTGAACCCAGGGCACAAGGGTTTGACTGAAAAATATTATTCATTGTGAAGGCCTCAGGATTTGAAACACACCCTCCAAACACTGAAAGGCTGTTGGATTGATGGAAAAACAATGTAATTTGCCCATACTTGTGGTTGAAAGTCACCATAATATCAACATTGACTTCTCATTTTTTATGGAATATTGAGTATTTATTATAAATGGTTTATCCTTGCACATAGGCTAATTATTTTTAATTCATGTGCCCTCGTAAGCTTGGACAGGGCCCCGACATGTAAATGCATGAAATATTGATTTGTGTTTAATCGATCCATCCATTCTCCCAACTGCTTAGGGTCGCTGGGATGCTGGAGCCTTTCCCAGTGTTTTGGGCTGCAGGCAGGGAATCACCCTGGCCAGTCTATCACAAATTATTTAATAAATGTACCTGTATATTATCTTGAAGCTTCCACTACATATAAATGTACAAAACAATTGGCTCACTAACACGACGACCACTGCTGTATTTAGCGGAAGTTTCTACATGAAATAAGATCGAGCGAATCCGGGGTGTGATACAACAAGAGACATGAAAGTATAGTGCTGGTGTTGTAGAATTCCGACCCCCTGACAATGGGTGTTTCTCAGTCGGAAGGCTGCGTCCTTGTAAGCATATTTTGGCTGCCACGTCATCAAGCTTCATCAAAAGATGCAGTTTTCGATTTGGGTCCTTCATTAGGCTTATTTTGGAGGATGCATCAAGTGTATCCTTCATGTCCTCCAATCAACCACAATCCTTTGCACACATTTCAATTTACGAAAAAGAATTATCAGAAATTGAATTGGCACTGAGCTTGTCCAATTTCATTATGTAATGCAAGACCAAAAAAAAAATCTTAAATTAATCACAGATGCTAAATGTGGAAACATTTATTACGCAGCCATGCGCAATTCCTAGACCGTCTCATTCTAGCGTTGCATGCTGAGGAGGACGCAGTTTCAGTCCAATTTTTTATGCCCTTCCTCCGTCTCATTCACTCAAATGCACGTCATTGCGTGGAACCCGTGCAATGTGTGGAATCCGCAATGGAGCCGATTTATTATTTACAGTTTTTTGCTTTATGAATTTGTTTTATGCACCATTCTATAAGCCTGTATGCATGCTTGGGCTGTTGGAGAAAATATAAAAAAATGTAGGCTACTAATGAAAATTAAAATGCTGCATCCCAATACGCCTACTTATACTATGCCCTAAAAGCATGTACTAATTTTGTTAAGAAAAAGTACATACTTTTGAGTGTGTAGCAGAATAGTAGACACACTTCACGTACAACTTTGTCATAGCTGCGTCTTTAAAGGAGAACTCTGGTCAATTTTAACATTGAGCTAATTTTTTTGTAAATTTGGAGTGCTGTCAATACAGAGAACAACGACAAAAATCTGTGTTGCCTACACCGAGTTATTCTATTTTTAAAATTTGCACCCTGTTGACTTCAATGGGGCAAGTACTAAACCTGCTTTTAGGCTCTTAACATCCTTGATGTGTCATTACAAGTGCACAGAAAATGTGAGTGATTCCTTCTGAGTGAACACGAGTGAATCTGACTGCAGTAGATGTGAAAGATAAGTAGTCAATTGCAGAGTTCACGCGCATAGGTTTAGTTACCTATGATCACGCGCGTGAACTCGGCAATCGACTACTTTGGACTTCAACCGAAAACAGGATGTAAACACAGGTATTTGCGCTGGCTTAAATAACATCATTTTTATACATATCTTTCACATCTACTGCAGTCAGATTCACTCGTGTTCACTCAGAAGGAATCACCCACATTTTCTGTGCACTTGTAATGACACATCAAGGATGTTAAGAGGCTAAAAGCAGGTTTAGTACTTGCCCCATTGAAGTCAACAGGGTGCAAATTTTAAAAATAGAATAACTCGGTGTAGGCAACACCGATTTTTGTCGTAGTTCTCTGTATTGACAGCACTCCAAATGTACAAAAAAATTAAGTTAAAATTGACCGGAGTTCTCCTTTAACGGACAGCTGTGTTGCTAAGTTATGTGCATCCTGTCACCGTTTAAACTGCCCTGCCAATCGTTTTGTCAGTTAAAATCCTCCACAATTTAATTTAATTTCCTTCCGTTTTGGAGAGAAATTGACGCGGAGAACTCTCCTCATGCTTTTGCAGTTTGATTAATGATGCATTAAAAGTTAATGACCAAACGTATCTTTACAAAAGTTCACAATGCTGTTGCAGATGAAATATAATGTGGTTAGCATTAAATAAATATATTTTCGTCAGTTTAGACACTAATTATTAATCACTCAAACTCCTTTAGCTAAACCTCTCTACTTAACCGTCGGACTCGCACACCCGCCATGTTTGTAGTTTTATTGAACACTTTTTTTTTTAGTTCTCATCGAATCCTTATCCAATGCGCAATGGGTTGTGGGCAATATTAGCCATTTCTAACCGGAAAAAGTCCGGGTAACTTTGGAATACTCATTTCAACATAGGCTACTATGATTTGGTACACATAATTCTAATTTCAAATACTATTTAGGACGGATAATATGCGAATTGGGATGCAGCAAAAGAGTATTGAGTTGAACACACTTCAAATTTGCAGGGATTTGCAAATTTTTAGGAAAGTTTGTGACTTTGATGCACCTCTTGATGGAAATAACATCACAATATTTATTTCATCAAGAGGTGCCTCAATTTTTGGTCAAGATCTTGTATTGACAATGCAAGAGTCGAGCACTTTGTAAAGTCTACTCCAGCACATCCCAACGACTTTCAATTAATTTAAGACTCAAAGGTGCAAATCCATGTGTGAAATTGATTGTTCATGTTCCCTCCCAACCATTCTTTTACAATTTGAGCCGGGCAGTGTATAATCCATCGCGTTCAAGTGGATTATATGTGGACTAGCGCAGGGAATACTGAAGGGTATAGTGGGTGATTTCAGATACAGCCATACTGTGGACTGAATGGTCAGGAATAAGGCATATCATATTGAATACTATAGAGAGCCGAATAATAAAGAATTGTAAAAACAAAAGACAATAAGCATAAAGCCAAAGCCCACACTTTAGGAACAAGCAAGTATTAAAGGGTAGAGGAGATGTGTTCTGCATTAAGTCAGGGGTTAACTATGTAGCTTGGGTTAATGTAATTGCATTGATTTGAAGAGACTACAATTGCAACACAGCATTCTGTGTTAGCCACTGTGCAATTATTTAAGCACTGCAGACTTAATTATCTCTGCTTGCACCATAGTCCCCTCCTAATTACTAACAATTTGTGCCTTATGTAGTAATTATTTACCCCAGAAACTCTCTCTAATTATAATTAAGGAAGAGCAGTATATTTATTCTCTCCTAAAGCCTACTTTATGCACTTGTAACATAATGAGCTGCAGAAAAGTTGAGTTCTCTCTCATGCTCTTTGCTTTTGAGTCAGAGCGATGTATCTTATGATAGATTCATTTACTGCTACTTGGCAACCATTTGATTTCAGGATCTGACAACTTCTAATGAAAGTTTACCGCATTTCCACCCGCAAAGTGAAGCAGTCTAGAGTGCAGATATATAGAAAAGGTAAGCAGAATGCAAGGTCATGAATATTTAAATGAGTTGTATCTAGTGGATGAGCAAGCCTGAATATGATATTTTTTTTATGGAGAAAAGTGTTTGCATGTCGTTGTAGGAAATACTCCACAATATGTAGAGTAGAGCAGGGGTTTTAACTGGGTCCAGGGAAAAATTTAAGAACAAGAAGAAGAAGAAAATGAATGTTTGTGCAGTCAAAGTTAATGTGCTAACTTAAAGCGCCTAGCAATAGCAAGTTAGCTTTGAAAGCATGAGATCCCACCCTCCCTTCAGAACATGAATGTGCACAGCAGAGTTTGCAAAGCATCACGAGAGATGGCGTTAAACTCATGTCTCAAAGCACATAATATTACAATAATAATGCACATAAACAAATGAACTGTAGGCCTATCACCTGACTGCTGCAGATTTGGCGGTGATAATGTTGCCATTGAAAGTTGCCAGTCACCAACCGCTCTGAGTATAATGTCATGGGTTTACATCTCTTCCAAATTACTGTAGTTATGGTGTGAACGCAGCATAAGCTCATTGTTGTGGTTCAGGAGGAACTGTAAAAGGTGGTTGCGGTGCTCGGTGACTGACGTCCGTCTAACTCTGCATAGCATGAGACGCACTGATAAAGTGTGATGTCTGCTTGAAAAGGGTGCACCGAGGTATGAAAATATATACAGTTACAGGCAGGCAGGTAAGATGAATGCAATGATTGGATGAACATTTTATGGTCCTATGCCTTCCACAGTATATATATAACATATTTGAGAATAACATATTTAGACCACTTAACTGATTGCTATAGATGTGAAGAGACTTTAAACCAGCATAACAAAAAATGTTTCTGGAACAAATAGCCTGTACCCTGCCTATATAGGTTTTGATTGAAATAACACATTTTAAAACATTAAATTCATTTATTATTGTTATGGTTTAGTTCTGAAAAACTTGTTGAAGATACATAAATATCTTTTAATAATTTGCTTCGGCTTTAGTATAAATGATTTAACTTTGGAAACGTGTTGTTTTTATATAATAATGCATTCAATTATTCTCACAAATTGGTCTTTGTACATTGCATGGAAATATATTTTGGAAAGAGGTTTTTGTTTATAGCTTTCGCATACTAAAGAACTGAATTCCATATATCTTCCAGTGTCTACAAATACTGCACATCTAACTTTAGGTTTTGCTTTACTACCTTTAATTCTGATCAGAATCTGCAACACTGGTGAGTCACATAATACTCTCTGGGAAATATAAACAACACTGCATGTACTATTTCAAAAATGTCTTATATATATATATATATATATATATATATATATATATATATATATATATATATATATATATATATATATATATTTCTTTATTGTTGTGTGCCTAAATGTAACAAAAATGTAATAACAGTATTGGCTAGTCTTCATCTAGTGTTCCTTAAAAAATGATCGTGATTTTAACAGTAAAAGACTGTAAAAATGCTACAGTGAAAAACTGTTAATTGGTTAACAGAAAGTTTCCTTACTATATACGGTAAATAACTGTGATAGATCTAACGGTACATTTAATGTAAAATACTGTTAAATTTACAGTTTTTGGAAGTAAAAACGAACAAGTCATTGTATAATTTACAGTGAAAAAATATAAAGTGACATTCCCACAATTCCCTGCGTGACACTTCACATTTGATGTATTTTTGTTGAAATAACTGTTTCATCATAGTTTTCTTAGTTTTTTTTATAATCAGTTATGTACATTAGGGTTTTATGTTACATTTAATGTTGTTAAATTAATGTTTATGGTATTTTTAAAATTTCATGTGTGTTACCATGATGGTGTTTAATGTTTGTGTGAATGACACTGTGCACCTTCTATACATTAATATTAACTTTCTTGTGGAAGACCTACTTGTGATGAGCTTTGATAAATCATGTGATTCTCATTACTGCTGTGATTGTTGGTTTGTCAGTGTAATACTATGGCTCAAAACAGATATTAATACTTAAACAGAATGTTGAATTCACATGTTTAAAATGTTAAATTTACATGTTACTCTGTAAGTATGTTTACGGTTTGATGTGATTTTTACAGTATTGTTCTGGTAACCACAGCTGCCAGTTTTTTTCCGTAAAAACAACAGGATTTTTTTTACAGTGTGTCCTCTAATGCTCAGCATCAGAAAAAAAAAAGTGCAGAGTGCAGATTGCAGTTCTGAGTGTCCTGAGTGTTTCAGAGATGTCCTGAAGAGGGCATTGCAGCAGTGTCGCAAACTTCACAGCCTTGCTTGGTCTTGCAATGAAGAATTATCAAAACCAGCTTCAGTTAGAAAATCCAAACGTTTGCAAATCCACTTAAGTTACTCAATCAATCAGATTTTTCTTAAGTGTCACTTGCCCACCGGTGGGCCCACAGCAATTAAAACAGTAATATCTAAATCTAATCTTGACAAAATATATCATTTGAAAGCTTACAATCTCTCGTTTTCATATTTGGTGACTGCTTTTCAAAATAAATTAAAGAGGAGCCGTAATTTATCAGTTTGATTTTCAGACCTTTATTTTGAAATAGAAAATGGCCATTTGTATTTTTCAGAAGAAAAGGTCTGAAAATGTTTTAAATATAAAGAAAAAAATTATAGATTCACCATTTGTGATGTGGCAGCGAGCTATAACGCACATATGTGCTATTTTTCTTAGAGGTTGAATTCATATCAAAATCTGCCAAATTTCCAAATACTACTTCTGAATATGATGTCTACTTCATAAATTGAAAAATGAAAATGTGGAAATACATGGTTCAGATCACGCAAACCACATAATGTGTGAAAAAGTTTGGTACTGGTATTCGTAATTTTTTTGGGGGATATCAACTTAAAATTTGAAACACAACTTGATTTTTTCAATTTTTCAATAATTCAATTTTCACATTGTACATTTTTTAATAAACTCAAACTTCTAAAACTTTTTTTTCTGTTTCACTTTCTTAATTTATTTCACTTCTTTTTTTCATACAGAGCTAATTTATCATTAATGGCCCTTGCTCATGGGCAGTATAAAACATGCAGAGCCTACATTAGCCAACACTTATAAATAATGTCAACAACTGAGGAACATTAGTCAAATATTCTTCCTAATATCTCTCATTTGGTTGAGTGAGTGAATATGAAATGCAGAATGCAAAGGTCAATAATTCCATTCAAATATGATGAGAAAGGAGACATCCATGTGACTCTAAATGGATTTTATTTACATTAATTAACAAACAACCACAAATTATGCTGAAGGACAGCCATCTGTTATTAAGAGGCACATTATAATTCAGCAAGTGCTTAGATTCACTTCTATTAACATTAAGTTTTATTTAGTTTCATCGTAATTAAATAAAATATGGTATAAATTTAGGTTAGAACTCAACAGTCATTAGCTATTAGATTCGACACAATATACGAAGACCTCCGATGCAAAAGCCTCTAAAAGCCACCTATGTCAAAAATGAGATAATAATATTGAGTGAATGCTCTCCGCACATAGTATACGTACATCAAATATACTTTCACTTCAAACTCACTAAATCCCAGTCTCAGCCCATTGAGAAACCTATAGGAGGCTGATAAAAATTTTAATATTAAAGAAAAACATCCTTATATTGTGTATATAGGAGATTAAACCTCTAAACGTTATGATGAATTTGTATCACGTAATATTTCATAGTTCAAAACAGAAAAGCTCTTGATATAGCCCCTTTCCCCCAAACTGCTTTAAATTCTATTAGAAAAAGAGCCAAACTAATCAAACTTCAAGCAGGCACTCATTAGATGGACCTTTAGTGTACACATCTCTTCCAGTCTTTAAACATTTGATTTTCTTTAAGCGCTGAGCATGTGCAATCTTCATTTCAGACTGAGAACAGAGACCTGCCAACCCTGTCATTTCATTATATCTCCCTTTAAAACAAACTAAAACTTTTTTATAAAGAATATTTTCAACAATGGACTTGAGAATTATCTGATTGCACAGAAGTGGAGTAGCTTATGTAATGTTTTACCGTGAACAGATTGTCCTATTTTGTGGGCCATTGCTAAATGACAAAAGATAATGTGGATTGATTTAGCTGTCAGGTTATGGCTTTTACAGCTTAGACAATGACTTAAATGAAATGAGGGAAGGGGATGCAATTAATTAATGAGAATTTCTGCTTGTAAAACCTCTGTTGTTATGGGCTCTACAGGTCAACCTGCTATACCAACGACCTGTCATTCATAAGTGTCTGTCTATGTGTTACAGAGATGTTTAAAGGTCAGCCTCATCTGCCTTTTCACTACATCTTCAGCTTCTGTGATAAAAATAAAGGCAGATGGTCACAGCATTTGACCTCTGATTTAATCAGATCAGAGTGTCCTCTTCTACTAGCCTCAGACTGCAGAGATTTACTGCAGTAAAAATCACTAAAAGAATCATGAATTTATATTTAAGTGACATGATTTTTTGGAAAAGCTAAAGAAAATAACCCAATGTTCTGCATCTAGCTCTTGTTTTTAAAGAGAGAGAGAGAGAGAGAGAGAGAGAGAGAGAGAGAGAGAGAGAGAGAGAGAGAGAGAGATTTGTTTACATGTCACACTCTCAACAAGAAAGTTAAAAGGGAAAGGACAGCGAAAGGGAGGATGAGAGGATGAATGAGATGACAAGACACAACCTGGCCAGATGTTCTGAGTGACTTCAAAGTCTTTAAGAAGCTCTGAAGAAAGTTACCTGGGAATATATTGAAACAAAGCCAAAATCTCAGCGGCACCAGATTCTCAAAGAGAAGCTGAGCCACGTGACTAGGTCAAAGCAAAAACATGCAGTTTTAGTAGTATTTTTTTTTTTTTTAAGTATTGTGGTAGTGATTTCAAAAGTATGGCAAAATGGCAATTAACAGAGAATGCAAAAAAAGTCATATGAATTAGCAATAAAAAATAATTAATAAAAAAAAAAGACAAAACAGCTTGCCATTCAGAACCTCTGATCATCAGGAGGTGAGATTTATATGATATTTTAAAATCCTGATTTATGTGATTTTCTAGCAGTAAACATTAAATAGACATTAAAATAGACAAAATCAATTGAATGAACACTGATAAAATGTAATGAGGTTATTTACTTCCCCATGCTGTTGAAAAGGGTCCAAATTATGTTTAATTATTTATTTATTTAGTTTTTGTAATGGGGAAAACAGGGTCGCATGCATGTAAAATGTGGAGATAAATCTGTTACGAGTTAAGTCTTTTGTTAATATTGTTTATACTAATTCAAAAGATGTATTTTTAATTGCTAAATACAGTCTAGAAGGTCAAGACCTCTGAGCTCTGACCTCTGAACCAGAGGTGGAGGATGGGACATGTGACCAGTATGCGAGGTCAATTTTCTTTCAGCTAGGGCCTATAGGCTAATAGTATCGAATACATCTGATGTCTCACAACACAGGATTCGGCATGCCTCTAATTCTTCCCAGCAACGTGGAATATTCCGAACATTCTAAATTTTATGTTTAGTCTATAATTAATTATAAAATAAATCTACTAACCATTTTATGTCTGTATTTTTTTAACATAACTATTAGTACAGTGCATCCATCAAAAACAAGGGGCTTTCAACTGATAATGCCTCATATAATGCAGTATTGAGACATTGATTATTCAAACACGGCATCCGTCCGCGCTCTTCATCATCTGTGATGAGAAATGTGTGTAATGCGCGCACACACGCAGCAGGCGCAGGCTGAGCAGCACACGGGCGCGCGCGCTGCTGTGAGATTATCCGAGCGCTCGGCAGCAGAGAGAGAGAGAGAGAGAAAGAGAAAGAGGGAGACGCGGAGGAGAGCAGCAGCAACACCGATCCTCAAGCAGCGTCTGGAGCAAGAGCTGGGCGGGGAAATAACTGCGGTACTGAAGAAATACTTCATTGCCGAACAGCAGCAATTTGTCGGCATCGCAACTTCGTCCGTGTAAAGCAAAATGTCATCGACGGGAAAAGACAACAGCTCCCAACATGCGAATTACGTGGGACCGTATCGCCTGGAAAAGACGCTTGGCAAAGGACAGACAGGTTTGTCCTTTTGTGTGCTTGAGATCTGGGATGATGACACGCGCTGCTCAATACGATGACTAAATATGATGCGCGCGCGCGTGTGTGTGTGTGTTTGCTTGTGCTGACATGTCATTGTGTAGAGAGGTTTTCCGCAGATTAAGGACCTTTGCCTACTTTTCTGACCATCTGGTGAGATCTTATTAGTTGCAAAAAATAATAAATTGTTGCTGTTTTTTGTTGTTGTTGGGTGGAACAAGTTGGAAAACGTTTGCATTCTCTTTCTAGAAAAGGAACTTGGTCTTCGCAAATGACAGTTTGGCTTTGCGGCTCGCTTTGCCCCTGCCTAATGCCGTTAATCCCGATTTGTCAGACAACAGGATGTGGTTGCACTTGCAGGTCCCACTGCCGAATCCATTTGCCTCGTACAAGAGCTAGAATTGAATGTTTGACATCAGGGTACAGGTGGCCCTCTTATGCTGCTGCTGCTGCTGCTGCTGATGGGACAGTTTTGGTGCATCCGTAGTGCACCATGTGTTCAACCTAATTTCCTCTGCAGTCCGGTGGTGCTGAAATATAGTGTTGAAGTTTGAGACGGGCTATAAGGGAAACTAGTCTTGCTTTAGTTCTGCCACAGGCCACTGAGAGCCTGCTTGCTGATTTGAGCTGTTGTGCTAATCAATACCATAATCATATAGCCTAGGTTTATATGACCACGTATTGAATGACAAAAAGGTTATTATTATTTTCGGTTTATTGCTGAGAATGGCTGCATGACATGGGAGTGAGGAGGACGAATGATTGATCTGGGGGCATTTTTTTTTTGTGTGCTCAATGTTCTGTGGCCAGTGTGGCTTCGGTGGAGAACAGTTCTTGAGTCGATATCCATGGCCAGACGTATCCAAGTCAGGGGCCTGCAGCTGTTATGCAACACATTAACTGCAACTGTTAGAGTATCAGATTGACTGTATTTCGAAGAACATGGAAGCCAGGGTTGATGATAGTCAGGTCTTCATGTTCTCAATCATGTTTCCTGTTAAGAGTAACCAGTAAGGCTGCAATCTAACATTGGCATATGTGACCCTGGATCACAAAACCAGTCACAAGTCGCACGGGTATATTTGTGGCAATAGCCAACAATATATCGTATGGGTCAAAATTATCGATTTTTCTTTTATGCCAAAAATCAGTAGGCTATTAAGTAAAAATCGTGGTCCATGAAGAAGATGTTTTGTAAATTTCCTACTGTAAATATATAAAACATTTCTTTGTGTGAGTGAATGCAGCACAATCGCGAACATATACTGTATGTACAACTTTAAAGGCGATTTTCTCAACGTTTAGATTTTTTCGCACCCTCATATTCCAGATTTTCAAATTGTTGTATCTCTGCCAAATATTTTCCTATCCTAACAAACCATACATCAATTGAAAACTTATTTATTCAGCATGTCAATTTCAGAAAATTGACCCATGTGATAATATGGGACCTTTTGTGGTCCAGGGTCACATATAGATGATTTGACAGCTTAAAAAATGTAGCATTTGGTTTTTATTATTATTAAAGGAATCATAATTGCATTGTTGTGGCCTTTAGTCTGTGTCAATTAGCTCTGAAGCAATTTATATAATGTTCTAAACATTTCATGTTAAATTTCACTTTCAACAAATGTACACATCTAAAATTTGCAGTTTCTTCCTGTGTCCAAATATACCATATGCAAAAAGTAAAGCATTACTCCCGATCGAATGAGTATGATGTCTGAATATACATTATTTATGAAACAATAGGTAAATTATACGTGTATGATGTGTATCTGCTGAGATTCTAAAGTGTGCAGTTAGTGATGACACTTTGCTAAGTCCGAGGTAGTTGAGTAGTTGTCAGATTTCAAAATGATAACTGTGAGGCAGATGGGTCTTTTCAAGTACAGTATAAGTGATTATACCAGGAAAGTTGTTACTTGTGGTTAAATTGTACTTAACACCAAAGTAAAATATTTTTGTCGTTGCTGTTAGTACGTCAAAAGTCAAATAAAACACAGGCCCAAGCCAAGGACAGTGCCAACATGGTGGGTGAAGTATAATATCTAGGAATGTATTCATATAAAGACATGCATACTTAAAGAACGCACTTCGTCAACTGTCGAGGACTACGTTCTCCATCAAATTTAGTATATACTCTGACTGATATTTGGATGCAACTTTTCTCTTCTGGGAAAAATATTGATGACTCATTTTGCACTCGTGGACGTGTCTAAATTTTTGTCCCAATAAGAATCTAAATGATCACCTACGTCTGCCTAGCAACAGCAATTAACAGATCATGGTCCATAGCTGTTATATGAACTAAAAGCTATTTGCTATTCAAAAATAAAGACAAACCATTTCAATAGGAAAATGAATTGCACTCATCAAGCCATTTAATGGGGTATTAAAGGGATAGTTCACTCAAGAATTAAAATCCTGTCGTCATTTACTCAGCCTCATGTCATTCCATATCTCAATGCTTTTCTTTCTCCTGCTGAACACAACATTTTCAGAAATGTGTCAGTGCCCCCCCCCCATACAATTCTATGCCTTTCTTTCTCCTGTTGAAAATAACATTTTCTGAAATGTGTCAGTGTTTTTTTTTCACTCCATACAATTCAATGCCTTTCTTTCTCCTGCTGAAAATAACATTTTCAGAAATGTGTTAGTGTCCCCCCCATACAATTGGAGTCAATGGTCACCAAAACAGTTGGATTACCAACGTTCTTCAAAATATCTTTTGTGTTCTGCAAAGGAAAAAAAAGCCATATAGATGTGGAACGACACGATGAGAGTTAGTAAATTATGACAGAATTTAAATTTTTGAGTGAACAATCCATTTAATACCCCATTAAATGTCTTGATGAGTGCAGTTTATTTTCCAGTGACAACATTTCCCATTAAAACAGAAAGTTAGGGCAGGCTGATTTTCTTTTTTTGGGTGATCTTCTATCTCTTTAACAAGGCTTCAGCAGAATTATAGTCACATTTCTCATTTAACCGAACAATAGTAAGTTGCAAAATGCAACCAGTGCTAGCAATATGTCTATATGGAGTAATTACTGTAAATACATGCATTGCTTGTTGTTTAATAGAGAGATGTCTCACACTGTTCATTTAAGAATAGGACGTTTTGTCTGCAATTAAACTATTGGCTCCGTTTCTTAAAATAAATCCTTGTGTAGCCCGTGGTTAGAGAAGAGCGGAGGGTATTCCTGCTTGTTCTGCTGCCGTTGGCATGGCTGCTGAGAGAATGCTGCACAATGAACGCCGCTTCTCAGTGCTGCCGCTGCAGAGGAGAGCCCATATGTCATGAGAGAGGCTCACACATAGAAAGAGGAGCTTGGGGGAGGGGTGGGGATAGATGGGAAGGGGGTGGGTTTGGGGATGAAGGAGAGAGAGTTCTCAGAGCTAAAGCGGGACCCCCATGGGAAACAGTAAAAAGGACGCTCTAGTTTAATTTACCCCCCTCCTTCACCTCCCCAAATCAAAACGGATGTACGTGCCTGTATTTTTGCCTTTTCTGTTTCTTTGTGATGCTTCAGCCATCGCATATAGCGTCCTCGCTGCTCGAGTCAGTTGAAAGTAGGCAGAGGAAGATTACAGGAGATCACCGGCTGAGACGGATTGGAACGTGGTAGTGGTTACCAAAAAACAATAACGTTACAATACCTTCTAGGGGTGTAACCATACGGTCATGTCACGATTTGGTTCGAAACTACTATACTGATCTCACAGTACAATACTCTCACAATACTTTAAACTAAGAGTTAAAACGGCAGACATATGATAAACAAAAGTGCTAAATGCTAAATTTAGTATTACATCTGGAATGGACTAGAGACACACATGCTTGCACTCTGTCCCTGAGTACATACATTTAAAATGTTTTAAATATTGTATTTTACAAAATAATGCATTTCGTTTCTAATAATAATGAATATGGAAGCTCAAATGTGTGACCTTATGGTTTTACCATATTTAATGCTAAATCTAATCTGTCTAAACTTTCATTTTGGGTAAACTATACATAATACATTGTTGCTATCCACTATATTGTTGAATTTTTGTATTGCAATATATTGTTACACTGCTTTTTGTGAGACTCGTGCAGTTACTGTGTACTGCCAATTCGTTCTGTTCGTATCCCCTCTTCTCTACTTATTCCCTCCTCTTCTCCTTCCTTCACTCTGTCAGGGTGTCCCAAAGGAAGCCCGTTAATGAAGCGGCGAAGTGCTTGAATCACGAACACTGTCACGGGCAGAAACAGTGCCCTCTTGCTGGGTCAGGGTTAGACGGCGTGTACGGGCAGGCTCCATGCAGAGCCCCAGGCCTCCACCGCTTTTCCAGCATGGACATGGAGATGATCAAGCTATATATACACACTACCTCAGGGCCAGTGAGTGTCTGTAACTGGTGCAAGGCGGATATGAAGAGCTGCAGGCAGAACCACATAAAGTATGGTCAATTTGCTGCAGTGCACGAAGGGTTGATTTCAATCCAAGGTAGTGCTTTCATGCAAGGGATGCCATTGCTTCTCTTTGCCAGAATGTATTTTAGAAAGACGCAGTATTAGCACTAGGCCTATTCAATGACACTTTAACCCTTAAATGGTTGAATGTTTTGCCAATCATGGGTGGGGTAGTGAATGACGTCCCAGGTCAAAAAAGACCCAAGTTATGTGTTTATGAGTTAAGGTGAAGTCAGTGCCAATAACGACACCAAACAGAAGTGTTGAAATACTATCGTTCTGACAAACAGATAGTGCCACCCTAAACTAATGCTTTTGGTTTAGTCATATGTTTCTGGTTGGAATGCTCAAACTTTTTTGTTTTCGAAGGAACTCAAACTATGAATGGCTTACTTGGTATGAGAGACATTTTGCATCATTTTAAGCCATGGTCATATATTATGGAATTTAGAATTGGCAAATGATGCATATTGTTTTGAAATATTTAAATCAATAATCTGTCATCATTTACTCACCTCCATGTCGTTTCAAACTTGTATGATCTTCTTTCTTATGCAGAACTCAATAGAAGGTATATTGAAGAATGTTTATACAATGATGATCAGTGGGCTCCAAAACACCATTGGTCCCCACTGACTTTCAAAGTATGGACCAAAAAACAATACTGAGACATTTTTCAAAATATGTTTTTTGTGTGTACCGGAGAAGAAAGACATATGTACAGGTTTGGAACAATGAGAATGTGCGTAATAATTGTTGGGTGAACTATCACTTTACATACAATGGCTTGTAATATAAAAAATGGAGCCGTATTATCCAGTTAGTTTCCTTGACTAAGGGAGAGAAGTTAAGATAATATAGTTAGGAGGGAGGGAGATCAAATCACACTTTAGGAAACTCTTCGTCACCACAAAGAATGTTTTGTTTTTAGCCTGAAAAGCCTGTTTGAAATGTCAGCTGTTGACTGTCTTGCTGGGCTGACTTTGTGAACAATTTGTCAGTGTGTTTCTGTCTGAGGGGGTTGCAGTCTCCCAGACATATTCCAGCCTTCAGTTGGCTCTCATTTACTAAGTGCCAGATAGCAGTGGTTGGTTGTCATGGCTGCGCCCCCTTCCCACAAGCCTTTTCTTACAATGGCCATGCTTTCCATCTTTCCAGAGATCAGAGGCAGACAGCAACAGTCCTCGAAGCCCCTCTTTCCCACCCTTGATTTATGTAGATTACATTCACTCTCTGCTATTAACACTGTAAGATGTGCACAGATGAATCTATAGAGGAATACGAAGCCTTTACGTCATACGCAAGAAATTAATCCTACAGAAAACTGTTGAAGGAATGTGCGCTGGAATGATTGGTAGAGCAGAGCTGATTCCACTGATGGGCTCTTATACATGAGATTAGAGTATTTCTCATTTAAGGCTGGAATGAACTGCCAACATTTTGTTCCTTGTTGACTAGCAATTATATAAATATATTTATATTTAGTTGTGGTTTATTGCTCATTCTTGTCACTCATCATTAATTTTCCTTGCAATGAATCCTCTCTCTTGAGCCTAAGGAACATTTTAAAGAGATTCCATGCTTTCCCTGCCAGTGTTTTGTGCTAAACATTTTTCATCGTGAGAAACATCAAATTCGGTGCACTAAAAGTGTTGTTGTACATTATTATATTTAATATACGATGGGGCTGTTGAAGGCTTGAGTCTGATTGGTTGAGTAACATTCTAATGTATGCAATTATTTTCAGGGAAACGCACGGGTAAAGTAGTTCCAGGCAGGTCTTGACCTTATTACAGTTCCATATCACTTCGCCAAATGATTTCAGTTATTTCAAAGGTCTTTACAGCCCACAGAACTAAAACCCACAACGACACCGACCAAGCACATAAATATAGTAAACAATAGGATAAAAATGACGTACAGAATGATTTACGGAAAGCACATACAAAGCAAAAAGTCACAAAAATTTCAAGATAAACCTCATAGGTTGACCACTATTTCCAACAAGCTAAATTTTTTTTATATATTTCAACATAACAAAATTGCATGAAAAGCACTATTTTGTTCTCCATGTGTTGATGTGTTTCCTTTTGAATTTGCTAGTTGATAATCTGTGGCAGGTGGTATAAGAGGGAGGGGTATTCACATTCAAGAGAGCATTTGATTGGGCAGAAAAATCTGTGTGTTGCAGGATGAGTCATCAGTATATTTTGGTCCGTTTACCAGAATAGAAAGACTAATTTAATTGTGCGCAGTATAATTGTGTACATGTGCTAAAAGAGAAGTTTGTCATTGTTTAGGAGTGCATTAGCTTATGACCTCAAAGCCAACATAAATGGAATAGCATTTTGATTGAATGGGATTAATAACTATTTATAGTATCAAAATCTCAAAAGCTAGTCTCCCTTCTGTTTTGGTGGAGATTTGTCCAGACAGAAGTGTCATTTGTGCTGCACATATTATCTGTGGCGTGGTGCTATACATTGCATTGTGTAGTTTTGGTGGTCCCCTCCCCCTTTCCCACTGCAGAAAATTGCTCCCTAGTGTCTGATGCAGCTGTGAAGCCTTTTATCAGAGAAACACAGCAGAGACCCTTAACTCCTGGTGTTGTCCCTACCATGTTCCTCTCTCTATTGCCATCACACCATCCCATTCAGCACCGTCTTTTAGCTTTGCTTTCTTGCCATGAATGCTATGTGTGGTATCTGCTCTTTACACAACATTTGGAGGTTTTAGCTGGAGGGTATTGGCAGTTCCAAGGTTGGAGTCACAGGACTGACGTGAACAATTCTGATGTGACTTTATTTGTGACTTGCCATGTAGAGAAGCATCTAATCAGAAATGGCACAGCCAAGAGCAATAATTGCAGAAATAGCAATCTTACTGTACACTGTTATACGTATCATGAAATGCTACAAGTACATCTGCAGTGACACTGTCCAAACAGTGGGCAACTGCTCAACAGATGGACTAATTCTGGGCTTGATTAGGAGAGACATTTAGCCTGTAGCCTGTGTGAAGTGCTTTGGTGCCTATCTGCTAGTTCAAGCCAAAACGGAGACTGCAAGCACAGATTAATGGGAATACACTGATAGTACACGGACAGTGAGAGAGAGGGAGGGAGAAGGGGTTAAATAAGTGAAAGGTACAGAAATAAATGTGGAGGGAGAGGACAGTAAAAGAGAGAGTTTGAGTGGAATAGATTGTAGAGAACTTGAAAGTCGGGGAGAGATAAACATAGTGTTTGAGAGGGAGAGTAAAAAAATAACCCTAAAAATTACAAATCTATCATAATTTACTATCCCTGGTAACCTTTTCTTGAAGTTAGAAAGTGTTAGTTCACCCAAAAATTCAAATTGTCATTATTTACTCACTGAATTCTGTCCCTGTTTCTGTAACTTTGAAGCTAAAAAAAATGCCATAATGAGATCATAAAAGTATAATCCATGTAAATCAAGTCTTCTGAAGAGAAACGCTCACTTTGTAGGATGAACAGATTTAATTTAGGCTTTTATTTCCATATACACTTTAATCAATGCTCATACAATGTGAATGAACAAACCTCATTCGTTCTTGCGGGTCAAACAAGCACATTTGATCTTCCGTTTACCACATTTAAAGCGCTCTATGAATGTGCGTCGATTGATGTTGATGACAGAATTTTCATTTTTGCTCGAACTATCCCTTTAGTATCGAAGTATCATAAAAGTGGTCAATACAATGTGTGTGCTAAACTCCAAACCATATGATAGCTTTATGTGATGAACAGATCTTCCAGTCCTGTGAGCTGTTAACAGTTGCGACTGGATTGAGTCAGTGAGTTAAACACCTGAACCAGATCAGTATGTGAATTTGAGAACATTTTGCCCCCTGGTTCATTAAAAAGATCCAACTCTCAAGAATGATTTCTTTATGAAACAGACAACCCTACTTTCAGTGAATAATGATTTCGAAATATCAATTTGATTTCCATCTGTGTCTCACATAAACTTATTGTAGAGAACTTGGAAATAATGTACAAGTTGAATGGACCATTTTTATGCTGCTCTTTGGAGCCTGACAGTCCCAGTCCTCATTCATCTAGCATATAAAGAGTGTCCAGGGTATTCTTCAGAAGTTTACCTTTCATGTTCCACAGAAGAAAGAAAGTGAATCAAGTTTGCAAAGACGTAAGGGTGAGTAAACAATGACAGAATTCATTTTTAGGTGAAATATTCCTTCAAAAAACAAAAACAAACAATTGACTGATTTGTTTTACCACAAAAAAGATACTCAAGCATGAACATGTCAGTCTCACATAGTTACAGATGACTGAAGGCTAAACAAGCAGTTTAAGCACAGAGCACACTGAAAATAGAAATTTTAAGACAGCGTTACAATACAAATGTATTCATGTATTATATTCTTTGGGTGTTTGTGCCATTGTGCCAGTACTGTATGAATGAAATGAGGTGTCATGTTGTTTTGCACGCATGATTGATTGGTAAAGAACCCAGAAGGGCTGGATATCCTGTCCAGATGGTGGGGTTTGGTCAAGCCGTGTCATTAGTCAGGTGGTTGCTGATGCTTGGTGGCCCCTTTATTCGCAACTGAAAGGCATTATTTTTATTTTACTTAAAGAGTAAATTACAAGAGAGAATTTACAGGTGAAAATTAACAGGGTTTGAGGGAATGAGTGTATAAGCTAGTACACCCAGCTTAGAGACTAGCTATTTGCAAATCACTTGAGTACAATTTCACAGAGTATTAATTGTGTGGCAGAGTACTACTCATTTTCAACCAATCACTGCCTGTGCCGCCCAACCCCAGCAATAGAATAATAGCTACACACATCTTTTTTCCCCTGTCTAAGGCAAGTTGAGGGTTTCTATGGAAACCGGGGGAGGCTGTGTGCAATTTTATACATATGTTTTCTGGACGGCTATGCCGCATGGTTCCTCAGCCTTGCCTTGAGGGTCCAGCTATTGATTGTAGCTTCTCTGAGTTATTAGAATGTGAATGAGGATCTCCCCCATCTCTTAATGTGTGCTCAATAATGCCTTTCAAGGCCGAATTTGAGCTTGGACCTTGTCTGATATTATCGGTTAGCTCATAATTTCACACCTAATGATGGGATCTGGTGTACCAATGGGAGTTTTTGAATGCCCGAAGGGTTCCTGTAGAACTGAACACAGTTTAATGGTTCTTGGTTATGTCTGTCTGTACTTCAGTTTATAATAGCTAGAAGACCTGAAAGTCTTGCCTTTAAAGTGTTCAGAAGCATTCATACTTAGTGGGACTGTGATAATTTAGTATGTTTATTTTGATATTCAGTCACATGAGATATAAAAGGAAAGCGCTCCAATTTGTAGATGTTGGGTCGACAAGGCTTTAAAGGGATAGTTTACCCTAAAATGAAAATTCTCTCATCATTTACTTAACCTGTCATTCCAAACCAGTATGCCTTTTTTTTCTCTTCTGTTTACCATAAAAGTAGATATTTTGATCCATTATTTTTTATCCATTAAGTAAGTGGGATCCAATATTGTTTGTACCACAACATTCTTCAAGTATCTCCCTTTGTGTTCCACAGATGGAAGAAAATCAGAGCAGGGGCTTTGGAACTTTGGTACAATTTTGGAATTTTCATTTTTGGGTGAACTATCTATTTAACCCCAACTGTGAGTACTGAGTTCAAGACAACAGCAGCATTGGCCAGTGCAACATAAACCTAAAACAACTGAGTGCGCCTTTAAATAGACTAAACCATAAAAAATGCTTAGATTATTGCTATTGAGGTGGCTTTAGAATTACCTAAATTAATGGAGAAAGTGTTTTCAGAGATTAAATTTAGAAATCAGTGGGAAATCAGAACAAAGGCTGCTTATTTTGACACCAACACAATGCAGGGAGAGAGGGACAGAGAGAAAGAAGTGTTATTTATATCATAAGCGTTCCTCTCCCACTTTTCTTTGAATGTTTCTCTGAGCAAATGCAGGTTACGGACGCTATTTTTCAGTGCTTTCATTAGTTTGCCTGTGGCACTGCCTCATTAATTCTTTGCCTGTCAATGTAGTATGTGTTAATATAGTTGTAATGAAATATTCAGCCGTTTCTCCATGAGGAATGCATGAGGTTTGTTGCTCTACAGGGATCCATTCAACATAGAGTTCACACACCATAACCATTTTCTACCATTATTACTAATTTGAACGTGGCTAGTAAATGGGTTTATAAGGCATGCTTTGCACATGATCAGTGCTGAGGTATGTTGATATGATGAAGAAAAGAGTAAATGACTGCAGGAGAAGCAGCCAGCATGCTTTCTTTGAACACTGGAGTCAAACTCAATTAATGGCAAAGCTTTGTTTGCCTCCACAGCCAATCTATCATGAGAGGGATCACAAAGCTTTTAGATGCACACGATACAGAGCATTTCATAGTAATTCAGTCTGTGCAATTTCATGCTACAAACACCATAGTAAATACTTGCTGTAATAATAATAATTAATAATAATAAATAATATTTAATAATATTCTATCTTATGTTTATTTCTTATGTGAAATGTCATGAGCATGCACCACTGGTGCCCGTGAGCGGAAAATACGCTCTTGCAACTTGGGCTGCCGGCCGCCGCGTCAGGAAGTCTTGCGTCTCAGGTCTCGCGATGTAAACAATTGCTTTACGGCCAAAAGAAATCTGCTAAAATGCTGTCATTATTGCGCTCCCTCACGCTGTCCGAACCCGAATGAAGAAGACGTTTTAAAGAATGTCCCATCTGCTTTGATGTCGTTGATCTATAGCCTCTGGTGTCTGAGAATCACCAACTTTACAACAGTGTTGTCAAATATCTATTCCGAAGCTGTGGGGGGAGCTCTAGAGAGAAACCTGCGAGCAAAAAGCGAGAATACAGCGAAGAAATCCCGAAGCTACTGAGTGCTGCTTTAAATTAGATTTAGGACTGGGTTATGATATTTTCCTGATTCAGTTCTGATTCATAGGCAACTCAAAAAGTTTTTTTAGTTATGCTGTCCATTTTGCTATTCTTGCATATGAAATAATTTCTCTCTCAGCTAATGCTGTGAATTATACAGACCAGCATTTTGGGCTCTTTGGGCCTTTTCAAACTATTCATTGAAACAAACTGCTCATAACAGATTGTTATGGGAATTAGACTACACTGGTCGCACTGTATGTTTTTGATTCACTGAAAAGAACCGGCTCATAAGAAAATCTTTTTTTTTTTAAATAAATTATATATTTAAAAAATATTCTTTCATACTTTACATTGAAAGTGTTTTTGAAAATAATCTTTACAGTACGTGTGTTGTGTAAACACACTGTAAATGTAACATGTCACCAGACTTTCTTTATTTGAGCGATGAAAGTTAATGACCTGCATTAATTTGTGCAATTGACAAGAAATCATTCATCCGTTTCCATTTCAAGTTGCCCTGCTCCTGTAGCGACTTTCCTCATGCCTGAATGAGCTTTGTGTTGTAAATGACATCATGTGACCAGCTCCTCATATCCATATGACACGGACAGAGCCAATGAGAGGTCTCGCTAACTAGATAACTGTGTCAACATGAATCATTGTTATTGATATTGCCTGGCACATCAGACCAGGCAGGGCATACGGTTCAGAGACTCTTTTTTTGTCTCATTTACCCCTATTAGAAACTGAAATAATCCATCCCTGGCGTAATTGGAAATCCACCCACGTGTTACTGTAAAATACACACACAAGCATTAAGGAACTTGGTCATTCTGCGTCTGTTCAAAATATGTTAAAAACATAACTACAAGAGATAGCGGCTCATCGCCTCGGGCTACATTGAGGTTGTGATCTCTCCGCAAAGTCAAGACCCTCACACCCCGCAGAACACACACAGATGGCCCCGCGACTGCTCGTGCGTGTCTGCGTATGCGCTCGTGTTCCTCCGCAGCTTTTAGCCTTTGCGCAGGCTTCTGATCAAGTGGCATAATCATATTAGGGAGGTGGGGAGAGGGTGAACAGACATTATTTTCACTTTGACTGCAATGATGACAGTTACTGCCACGGGCACATTGAGAGAGAGAGAGAGACAGTTTGGTTGCCAGCTAATTCCTGTCTGTGTGTACAGTATGTGCGCACTGGGCTCCTTCTAATTTAGTTGTGCTCTGGACTGAGGAGACTCAAGGAGTGAGGCTGCGTTACTGCATTACAGCACAGCAACTGTTGCCAGACGTGTCTCTGTGGAGATGGTGCGGCACACATGCTGAGCACATCTGGCTTGGGCGAGTGCTGCCTGGTTCAGCATGGCAACAGCATCACACAGCCCTACAGACCGTCACAAGGAGGGGTCAGGGCCTGCTCTCTGCTCAGATTTTAGCCCTCACACTGAATGCAGATCTGGTACCTCTTCTCTGTTCATTTTTTAAGTTCAGCTTGAGCTGGAAGTCAAGCAGTGATTGATAAATGGATCTCTTTTAGTCTTTACAGGGCTATTTTATTGTTAAACGTTTGACAAATTGACTTATTAAACCCTGAATTGTTTATTAATAACCTATAAAATTGATTCCTGTGACACATTGGTGCATAGTGTTTCTTATCGTATGTTGTGAGTGCTGCTGATATATAGTTTCATAAGGGTGCGTATCTCTGGCCTGTGTTTGAATGGAAGTGCATTATTGCTTTTTGCGTGGTTTTATATTACCCATATTGCACTTGTGCAGTCCAGTATTATTTTTCTCCTTACATTAGCCACAGAGTGCTTTATGAAAGATATTATTTTCTGCTGGATGCTTTATGCTGAAGAAGAAAAATCCTTTATTTCAGTGCATTACATGTGGGCATCTTCCTTTGCTTTCAGCCCTGTCACTATGGTTACAGCAATGTTTGACTGTGTGTGTGTGTGTGTGTGTGTGTGTGTGTGTGTGTGTGTGTGTGTGTGTATACATCTTTTGATTTTATATGTTTAATGGATTGGAAATGTCATTGAATAGCAGTGAGAAAATAGCATGTAAAGCAGAGCAAATAAAATGTACAGTTCCTAATATTGACTGGTTATATATTCAAATTAAATTGATCAAAACTGAGAGTAAAGACATTTCCTGAATCATCACAGAATCCTGAAAACCCACGTTTTCCACAAAAATATTAAGCAGCACAACTGTTTATAACAATAAATAATAATAAGTTATTATTAGTTTATATATAGTTTCTTGAGCATCAAATCAGCATATTTGAATGATTTCTGAAGGATCATGTGACATTGAAGATTGAGTAATGACTGCTCAAATTTTCAAATAGTAATATTTCACAATATTACTTGTTCTACTGTTATTTATTTATTGGTGAGCATAAGAGGCTTCTTTCAATGTGAGACATCAAGATATAAAAAAAAAAAAAAAAATAGAAGAAATTAACACGCATACACAGATGAATTGTGGAATTCTGTGAATTGAAACATGAATACAAATTTGTGAGTTACTTAAACATTGTTGAAATACGAAGAGTGAGCATATATCCAGTATTTCCTCAAGAGAATGACAGGCGCATTATCCAGAATATGCTGATTACATGCATACAGAAATATTCCAATAACTGTGAACCATGTAAACCAAAATATGGACCTTATTCTGAAGATGAAGTGCATTAAAACGTGGTCAATGATTTAAATTGGTTGGGGTATTAGGCATGTTTGGTTGGGTAGCTGGCTGAAAGCAGGTCATGTTGCCCCACTGTGTCACCGGCTGACCAGATGAGGGGGTTTGGGGATTATTCAGGCCCCCCACAGCTGCAGCCACAGCCCTGAGTGGAACAGATGGCCGTCTGCATGTTAAGGCAGTCACCCCCACCACCACCATCACAGCACACATGCACAAATACACAACGTATGACAGAAGCATCGTTGTGACATGTGCTATACAAAACTATTATCTCCATTTTTCATGTTCCTTGATTTGATTGTACATCCTTGTGTTGACTGATCTGCGGCCGGCGCTCAGAGACACTCGGCAGACTCTCTGAACTGGCCAGTGTCACTTTGCCTGTGGCTCAGTGCCAAACTGATTCAAGGGCGTCACTCTGTGCTGGATACAGTCAGAGTGCTGGAAGAGGTGAGGGGTCGGATTCGCCCCGCACAGATGCCACCCTCACACCCTTGATGGGTTGACTATGAAGCACCCTGACCTTGGAGTGCAGTAGGCTTGTTTTGTGTGATCCATCTCTGTAATATTCATCTTACAATAGTTAAATGATGACCATTTATAAATGTGATGTAAAATATAAAATTTCTTTCTTTCTTTCTTGTAATTTCTTCCAGACTGTAATTGTACTAACAGCACATCTCTCTCTTAAAACAGCCTTCATCATTCTTACCTGGGAGCTCACCTGTCTTACGTTTTTGTGTAGACTATTTCACAATAAAAATAATTCCACAGCACCATATAGTATCCAAGTTAAACGCTGGTAATGGCAAATGTATGTATTTTCCTATAACAACAATATAACTATTATTCAGCACATAATTGCATTTCATTACTGAATAATGTTCAGTAAAAAAAAGAAAGAAATTGTAATATATCACAATATCTTATCGCAGAATGCTTAAAATTGCAATAATGTTGTATCGTGGCTTAAGTATTGTGATAATATCATATCGTGGGGCCTCTGGCAATTCTCACCCCTAATATATAATTACCTCCACTAACATGCTCTATTTTTCTCTGTTAGTCTATATCTTTATATATAATCTGTGGAATTTCACCATTCATGTTGCGTCTTCCGTTTTTCACTCAATGAAAAAATTTAAATAAAATAAAATTCAATATAGTCATAATGATAATTTTGTTGTTCAAATAGATCATTAGAAATGACAATGAGGCCACATTAACTGAATTGGAAAAAAGGGTGAATGACATTATTGCATAATTACGCTGATCGTGTTTAGCAAATCATGTACGTAACATATTGAATGTTCTGTAGTGATGAGAACATAATGAAATATTATTCACTACATCCCTTTGCCAACTTGCATGAATATGCTATGCATATTTCAGAAATGGCCTGTGGTGTTGAAACTGAACTGGCGGTATGAATCTGACCTCTCTCGCTGAGCAAGCATCACATCACCAGTGCTTGATGGATGATTGGCCATATTTCCAGAATATTCAAAGACTAATGAGGTAACAATTGCAGATTACGTCATTTTTTTTGGATGACATCCCATTTTTCTGAAGACCACCCCCCAGCTCTCCATCTCCCTCTTTGTCTGTTTCACGTTCTCCTTCCATCTTTCTCCCAGCGCTTCCTTTGTGTTTGGCTGGAGAGCATGCCTGCTGGAGGGGGTCTATGACTCACAGAAGAGCAGGACTGTATTTTTAGCACTGATTCACCCCTTGCCATGGTGCTTCCTGTGAGGAATATGAAAACCCATGAAGCACATTTCTAGTAGCTCCATTATCAAGCATCATTTAACAGGTGCAAGTCGCACATTTACAGAACGTGGAGGGGGAGTATGGGAATAAAAGTCAGGACGCTTGAACCTGGGTGTCTTACATCTCGGAGGGTTTTAGAAGCAACTTTTTGAATCATTCCATCTATTTCTATTACTGCAATGATGAGGAACTGACAGAGGAAGCTGATGTTGTGACATAAACGACTCTGCCTTTTGACCCTTTCACTTATGACATGGTCTGGCTCTCGTTTTTTCACTCTCTCTTACTCTCTCTACTTCCTTCTTTCATTGTTTGGTTAAACTTGGTCTTGGATTAAAGCCGATTAGCATAGGCTCTTATTGCGGCGTGCTGTGCCACCCTCCCCCATCTTTCTTTGTGCTGCCGTCTTGCACCTCCCAAAATAGTGTGAAAAAAATGCAGCGTAAGTAGATTTAGCAAAAAAAGGGGCAAATTTTATGCATGGATATGCAACAATCAACACAATCTGGACAATGATGAAGCTGCTGTTTTTAGTCATTAGGCGTTTTTACCACCTGCTGTAAGACCGGTTAGGCCCTCCTCTGACTATCAGACCCTGGAGCGAGAGTGGCCTCAATTTAAGCACATGGCGAGCCAGAAGTACCATTGATGTTTAATTCCCCTTATGGCCAGTCAGTTGTAATTTGCTTATGGTGGATTTCCACAAAGCTGTTTTTATGAACACACTCTAAATACAAAGTAGAGTATGTTTGAATTGCTCTTTTTGTCAGAAGAGCTATAGACATTTCAGAAAGCATATTTAAACAATAAGCCCTACAGAAACAGAAAAGCAGATGATCCCCCCCCCCCCTGTAAATTCAAAACAGAGAATATAATTAGACAATAATGGTAACAACTGTGTGTAAATAATAAAAAGCACTTTTAGTGTATGAAAAAGTTCACTTAATTGTATTGAATGTGTACTTGTACTGTACTTTAAGTTTAAAAAGTACATTAAAAACTGTACTTGCAGGTAATTTGATACAGACATCCCACGCAGAAAAAAACTCATTTCCAGGAAATGTCACAACACCAAATAATAATAATAAAAAAATTATCCTATACTATTATATTCATTTGCGTAAGCCACCTAACACAGGTTGAATGTGACAAAAAAGAGGCGAGGGTCTCAACAAAGTCCAAACAAAAGTGGTAATATCGTCTTGGCTGAGCACTTGTGATCGGATCACCAAAAATGCATCCAAATAGGTGGAAATAGGCTATACAATTTGCGGGCATCAGGGAGCCACTATCAGTATAGAGGAGATTCCCGGACCTTCCGGGAGAGACGAGATGTCTGTATGATATTACTCAAATTAAAGGCCGCTTATGGGAACTTAAAGAGAGAACACTTAAATGATTGTTTTTAACACACTTCAGTACACTTAAAATGTGCACTTTGTAATGATGTCAATTTAAATCATTATGTTTTAATAATCTTTAGTTGTGCTTTAAAGAAAGAAATACATTCAGTTTGCAGTTACTGTAAACAGATCTTTTAAATTATATTATTTCTGTAATAAGTACACTTTTTAATAGTATGCTGAAGTTTACTTATTTTAAATGAAGGTGTGTTGACAAAAAGGGAATTGCGAATGTATGACCAAGAAGGAATACAGCCTTTTATAGTGCAACGGAGCTGCTAATATGTTTAGCTGTTTAGCTGCTAGCATTGGCCTTAAAGGTCCCGTTCTTCGTGATCCCATGTTTCAAACTTTAGTTAGTGTGTAATGTTGTTGTTAGAGTATAAATAATATCTGTAAAATTATAAAGCTCAAAGTTCAATGCCAAGCGAGATATTTTATTTAACAGAAGTTGACTACATCGAACGGCCCGTTTGGACTACATCCCTCTACTTCCTTCTTTAATGACGTCATTAAAACCGTTATTTGACTAACCTCCGCCCACAGGAATGCTCCCTCAACTCTACCGAAATTCGTTTATGTACTTGCGCACTTCTAATAACTTACTGTGTTTACTCAGCTCTTACGGTGATTTTCTGAAGTAAAACTGACGCTTCATCTTTTGTGATGTACAATAAACTTTATTAAACTCATCAGTATATGTTTGATCATCATTCAGACAGCAGACTTGTAGGCTATTAATAAATAATGGATACATACAAGCAGATGACAAATACATTATAATAACCTAATTAAACTACTAAACTATACCTGTTTCATCTCTATACAGCACTCTGACTCTGTAGGCATTATTGTCCGACTCGAACTGAACACCGTTACTGAGAGTTTCTGATATTATCATCATTCCGTGAGATGAAATTGTCCTGACAGACTGAGCACGAGCTCATGAGGCTCCGCCCCCTGGGTCGTCCAGCAGCAGCTCATTTGCATTTAAAGGGCACACACTAAAACAGCGCGTTTTTCTGAGCCCCAAAAAATGACAATTTAAACATGCTGTAAAAAATTATCTGTTGGGTATTTTGTGCTGAAACTTCACATACACACTCTGGGGACATCAGAGACTTATTTTACATCTTGTGAAAACGGGCATAATACGGGACCTTTAAGGTTTTATAGCAGTTATTGTTGTGATTTTTCTTTCCTTTGAATGTAACACTAACTTACCATTGTCTGTATGAACTTTTCTTTAAATGCTTAGTTAATCCATGTTGAATTTAGTTAGCATGTTTAAACAGTACATATACATGCAAAGTTATAATCAAGCTACATCATTTTTTTGACACAATGCGAAATCGAATATTTGAAGTATTAAATACTTCTTGTGCGTCACAATGACAGAATTATTAGCTATAGCTAAAAGACTTTAGCCTGATTTCTCACTCATAGTAAATGCTAGGGTAAACAAGGGGAAGGCTCAAATCAAAACCATACTGTTTCGTTTTAAATAACTAAATATTTGTTTCTCCAAAATAAATAATACATTCTGCTTGATTCTTCATGTTTGATGGGTTTCCTTCCTCATGATAGATTCTTGCTTCTGCTTTCTTCTGTTTTACACCTGCCTTGCAGATCAAAACTCATCCAAGCAAATGTAAAAGAAACACTCTGAAGCAACGCCTCTGAGGAAAAAATAGAGAACAGGACGCCCCAGAGTGAGAGCTTGCTGAAGAATGAGTGTTCCTTTACAAATATCATTCATGGTCGTATGTTAACGCCTCTGTCAATGTCTGTGAAGAATAAAGCCATTTCATGGTGAATGCGTGGCTATGGCAGGAATAAGGAGAGAGACTGTCAGGATTCATTGATTTTCAAGAGAGTGAAAAACATCAACAACAGGCTTATCACAAAGCCATTTAGCCCTGACTATGAGAGACCGAGTTGGAGAGAGAGACGTTGGATCACAAGGCATATTTTCTCAGATGGGGGATGCTATTATAGCATTAGCAAGAAACTTTAAAAATGGGAATGGAATTCATTTACTGCCTAAAATAACATCTAAAAAGTCATTTTGGCCCTTCTACTCTGGCTAGTCAATTAAGACACACTGAATTGATTATGTGCCCTGCAGGTTAATAATAGTGGGTTTTTAGCTTGGCAGGCATATGAAAATGAAAATGGAAAAATAAAATGTAAATGCTTAAAATCATGCCTTCAGGGACTAGTAGATTTTCGACCATTTTAGGCAGTATCTTGATCAAAAGACCTGTGAATATGGATTTTTTTTCTGGAGCTTATGGACTTAACCCGCTGCTGTCTGCCTCACCAGGGAATCAGCAACACTGCGGCGTATGTGGCTTTGTCTGTTGCTGTACAGTAAGAGTATTAGCGTCTGACTTCTGCGGATTGTGCATACATAATGTTTTTCCATATTTGCCTCCAGGAACCATGGTTTCCTTTGTGAATCCCTAAGGTTTATATTATAGATGGGGGGTGGTATTGCAGACATGCAGTATGAGGAAATGTACCAGCATGGCATGCAATTATTGGCACACCACAGTAGCTGCGTTTCATTCATCTCCAATGTATGATGTCATAGTGCTTCTCAACGCTGCCGTTGGCTTGACACTTCACGCATGTGTAATGATTACAGCAATGCAGGAACAATGGAAGCTTGTTCGTGAAGTGTGATCCCTTATACAAAGTGTACCATCACTCCCAGTATAATAGCAGTGCTGTTCAAACCCAATGATGTTCAGAGCTCACGCGCTGACGCACTGAAAAGTGTGTTGTGTGAGATGTGGGATGCTCCTTTTGTACTACTTTGTCTGCTTTGACAGTTCATATTTCCAGTCCTTCAATCTTACTTTCATTGCTGTAGATCAGTGGCTCTGAAACTGTGGATCAGACAGGATTTTTAGTGGTTCATGAGGTGGTTCAGTTGATTGGCTGATTTAGGCCTAAACAATATATAATTATTTTAATTGACATAAAGCATCAACATTCTGTTAATTCAGTGATTTAACCAATTCATAACAATGAATAGCCTACATATAAAAGATAAAGTGTTTCTGTACCCATTCTGGTAAAATGTCAGTGAAATTTTCCAGACAAAAAATATATATTTAACAATATATGAAGCGCTGCTAACACAGAAGTCACTTTCAAACCAAGCATCTTTCTGTTGATCAACTTGACCATCTTGAACAAGTTGTGAAATCTGCATGGGCAAATCTTTCACTCTCACACAAAAATTCCAGATCATGTGGATTCCTAATGAAATGACCCCATTTCGCCCGTGAAAATTTGATAAATGGCAGTAAATGTGACTGCACATAGGCTGGCAAACAGTTGGCTCAAAAGTTCATTAGTTAAAAGTAGAAATAATAACAAAACAGCAGTCTGGCAAATTATGGATCAGTATAAGTGAGGCTAGCTTAGAAACTAAGGATACTTTGTACACTACTTCAATTTGTTGGTAATTGTTTTTTTTTGGTTTTTTTGGCTGTTTTTGAGAATCACTGTGCAAGATGTATATAATTTCGACCACTCCACAAGACATAAGCATCGTATAGCCCTAGCCATAGATGATAAGAGACCAGTGATGTCTCTTGAACACTTATTTTAATTTAAACCAAATGTATCTTGCATGCTGAGATCAACAGCATCAGGTGTTTGAGGTCTTATTCGCTCTGAGCTGAAGTGAAAATACAAATGTCATATAGCAAAGGCTTTATATACATATAGCCTTTGCTATATGACATTTATATTTTCACTTAAGCTCAGAGCGAATATATATATACACTGTCAACTTGCCAGATGTGAACATGGCCTTTTTGCAGTTCCTTATGTAAGTCGAATCTTATTAATTATTGACATTCAAATAATAACACGTTTTTAAAGATCCAGAAGGCTTTTAAACCAGCCATAGACACTAGATACTTCATTGTGTCTATTCAAATTGCGAAACACTGAGCATGATTAACATTTGACGCCACACCTGATGTTACTACGTCTTTGATCCCAGCTTGCACACAGTCACCCATTCCCAAACGCAAGGTCAACCGAGGAACAGGAAATTGCTGACTGCACAAGAGGAAGTATTTAACACTCTGCCACCCCCCATAAGGCCTGGGACACAATCAGGAACGGTGAAATTACTTTTCTGCTGATGCCTATCCGCTCTTTCTTGTTGATAAGTACTCTGAGATTTTCTTAATTATTTTCCCTTTCTCGGTTTCTTTGCCAAATGCAGACACTCATGCAATCATTTCTGGAAGGTTTTTTTTTTTTTTTTTTTCTTTTTTTTTTTTTTCAGATTCTGCGCTGTAAGGACCAAAAAGAGATAATATAAAAATTTCATAAAGCTATGCCAAAGGCTGTGTATTTCAATATTTCAGGCAATATACTGGTTATTTGGTGTCAAATTTTGAACTGGACACCAGACAAAAATAATATGTTTTATTAGATTATTACTATAAATATGAGATATATACACAGCACACAGAATAAATTTCTTGAAAAATATTGATTTAACATATGCTCTTAATAATGCCCCATTCCATCCAGCAATATTTATAACAATGCATTATTTATGTTTTTGTCATTTTTTTTTTTTCGTTTCAAGTGATTGAAATAATTGAATTTAGCGTGTTGCACAAAAAAATATTGTGCTTTTATATCTTCACACACCTTCATTCATACACAAATTCATGCATACATAGTGTTAAGAAAGGGGAACCTCAGGCCTTGGATCAATAGCAACTGTTCTTGGCATGAAGCCATGTGTAGTTGTGAACGGTCGCTTGTATTGTGTTGGAGGTTGTGTTTCAGAGGCTGACTCCCCTGCCACACTTGTCCAATGCTTCACTTTCCACAGACAAAAGAAGGCTGGACTTCTCTGCTCTCTCTATAGAACAAATTGATCTTCTAGAGAAGAGAATACTGAGCGATTTCAAAACAAACCCTCCCCCTTTAGCACTTTCACCTCTCGCTAGATCAGTGGGAGGACATTATGGCTGGTTTGTTGTGAGGTTTCGACTTGACAAGTGTGTGCTTGTCTACAAATATAAGTGCCAGTGTATTCGGCTGTGACTTTGGGCATAACCCCTCCCCTCCAGTTTGTCTTTGCAGTGAGCTCTGCATTTCGTTGACAACATAAAGCCTTGCAGAAATAGAAGTCTATGTAGTCATTTAAGAAAAATCTTTTTTTTTTTTTTTTTTGCTTGTCAGCAGTTTTGAGTGGGTAAGATAAGTCCTTTAGAATTTGACTACTCTATCTCTATTCATATTCATTCACGCTCAATTGTGTCTTCTCAGGAATTGGACCTTTTCTGTTTCCATTCCATTTATCCCATTAAATTAGGTTAGAGACTATTTCGGTTCCATTGATAGATTGAGCCAGATTGAAGGTCTGAGAATATATTTCTCAAATTTTGACATCCTAATATGAGTTCACTTTCTCGATCATCATTTGAGTAATGGCTCCATCTCCTGTAGTGAAGGACAGCTCACGCTGACTTTAAAATACTGCATAAAAAGGATTATGGTAAGTTTTTTTTTTTTTTTTTGGCCACCACCGTGGCTTGTGACGTAAAGGTTACATGTACCGAGTGCTCTGTTATTCAGCTCCTTCATCCATCTGTCCATCCTCTTTTCCTCCTCTTCAACACTCTTGGGTATTTGTCATATAGCGTTCTGCCGATATAATTTGGTGTGATTGTGGAGGATTACAAAGGGCCAAAAGAGGATTTTGCAGCTCTGCGGTTTTATTGCTGTAATGAGCCGAGGACCTGAACTGTCTGTCTCACTGCATCTGAGTGGCTCTGCAGACACACGTGGTCTCAGAACTTCCAGAGTTTGGAGAGAAAGACCATGAGCCACTTTAATAAGGGTAAAGCCTCATTCCGGCAGTAATAAAAAAGAACCGTCGTGCCAACTTTGACGCACATAGAGTCCCCAGATGACTTTCTCAAAGCATTGTTGGCAAAAGATTAGACCCATTTACTTTCTTCAAAAGATCCCCAAAGAATTTCTTGTGCTTTGTCTTATTATATGTAAGTGAGCCATTGTACTATCTAACATTTGAGCTACAACAAAACAGAGTGAGATTCCTAGCTGAAGTGGAACCTGTGTGAAATCTGTCTGTCTGTCTTATCATCTGTCTGCTGTTCTATCTACCATTCTATCCACCGTTCTATCAAATAAATAAATATTTATGTAATTTGAATTGTTTTCCATTAATCAGTAGTTGAATTAATAATTTTTAATAATCAACATTTCTCTTGCATCAACTGCTATAATGGAATGATGTTTCAATTTTTGGACTGCTTTCTCCACCAAGGATAGATGCAGTGCTGCCTTATAATTTGGCCACAAGAAGGTAAACTTAATAGGAGGCAGCATTATTAAAATGCCTATATTTTGGAACAGAAACTTTTTGGATAAGGATCACACCCATGATGCTTTTAAATGATTCAATCTCACTGGGTTTTGGAAACATGCACCATGAGTTATTATTGAGATAAATGTTGAGATATTGTGGATAGTAATTTTAAAATATAGTCTAGCTCATTCCTTCAAATAAAAACCTTAACAGACAGGTTTCTAGCTTATGATGCGGTTTTATTATTATTATTTTACATTTACCACAAACATAAAACAGTTACAACAGGAAAATCACAGGTGTTGGCATGACAACTGGAAGGATTCTTGTTCAATGGGATCAGGTAGTTCAATAATGATATCTACATTGTTGAAGACATATTTATTGTAACAATTACTTTAGATTTTGGTTCAATAGTACATTTGAGATATTTCTGGATAGAGTCACTATGATTGAAATGTTTTTCTTTATAGCATATTTTTCCAGGCTTCTCCAACCTTTTTTTTCCAGAGGATAGATATGTTATCTGTCACCAGTGTTGGAATAGATGTTTGAAATGCTTATTAAAAAGGTGACATTTAGAATAATCTCATGACTTTTGGCATAGTTTGCTTTATGGAGATTACCATGCTGAGGAGCCCATCCTGTGCCTTCATTCGAGTTCTCTGTTGTGGAGGTGGATGTGATATTTGTTTTTTTTTGGGCATGCCTTTGTTTGTGGGGTTTGCTTAGCAGAGGGGAGGGGATCAAAATGGATTAAACCCCCCTTTTCTCCCTCTGCCATGCTTCCGCTTTTCATATTTGAGCTCCAATATGTAGAGCAATGAGGACTTAACCCCTACCATCTCGCTTCCTCCTCCTTGCTCTTGATGTAATCCAAAAATACATTTTTGTATTTTCCTGAGAGGGCTGAGCCGGCACAGTCTGTCCACCTCAGTCTTCCACATACTTGCGCTCACCTCATTATTTGTGCGTGTTATGAGTTTAGTCATGCAGTATGCATGAGGCTTGTCTTTAGGGCCCTGGCGCTCGCATATGTATGCAGTGTTTGTTGTCATTAGAATCTTGTATCACCAAACAGGTTTGCATTGGAATTCCTCTGCAATACAATCGGTGTGTTTTGCTTACGCAGGGGAAACAGCTTTGGCCTCTATAGCCACTACACACAAGGGTATCCTCTGTCATGTGCGCTCTGCAATACTTCTGTTTTCTAATAAAACTGGAGTTAAGCTCAGCTGCAGAATGACCTCATGTAATGTGTCTTTGGAATTGGCAGTGTCTTTATTTGTGGTGTCCATAAAAATGAAAATTCATTATTTACTAACCTTTATGTTGTTCCTAACCTATATGGATTTTCTTTCTTCTATTGAACACACACAAATATTTTTGAAGAATATCCTGCAGTATGGAAGTAAAATAATCTCAAATGTTTTTGAAACAAAAAGCCTGTTGAATTGCACTACTTGAAAAATAATAGGCATTGCATTAACCATGCTTGCATTTTAATGCATTGTATTTTTAGGGCTTGCATTTTTATGGGCTGAAATTCAACATGGTTGAATATTTAAGCTGTGAATATTTCAATTAAAAACATTTCAAACACATTTTCATTATTAAAAAATCCATAATCCATATTCACCTTTCATATTTCACTTCCAAAATATTCAAACTGTTTAAAAATACAACCTATAATATTCAACAGGCAATTTTCGGTCCATTTTATTTCGCTTCCACAAATTCGCTTCCACAAATTCAGTGGTTCAAATTCGACAGTAAATTCAACGGAACTGCAGGAAAAGCAATAGATTATCGAGCATACTATCCATCTGCTCTTAGTCAATCCCACCAGCAGGTGGTGCAAAAGCGCGTGTTGTTGACGAAGACCAGCAACAGTTAGAGCAAGCCATTCATTCATAAAATGAAAATGATTACCCGTATCAGTATATATATGCGGAAAAGATGATAAAGACACAAAAGCTGTGTTTATGTTTCATTCAATAACTTCATTGTTACATTTTGTAGCCTACATGTTATCAGCTTTCTCTACCTACATGAACAGGATTATAATCGGTTTCCCTCAATACCTCACACTCAAGGATTCCCCTTCCGTCGGGACAAAACGCTATGGACTAATACAGTGATATGAAAGACCAAACTCGCACCTTTAAGGGGATGTAGGCTGTAGGCTACTATGGACTAAGAATATGAACGTAACGCGCAAAGTTTCATGCAGAGCGTTTCGTGATATACTGGCATAAAATCAACACTTGATCATTAACACTTTCTTTTCTCTTCTCTCTCTCTCTCTCTCCACACACACACACACACAGTGTGTGTGTGTGTGTGTGTGTGTGTGGAGAGAGAGAGAGAGAGAGAGAGAGAGAGAGAGAGAGAGAGAGAGAGAGAGAGAGAGAGAGAGAGAGAGAGAGAGAGAGAGAGAGAGAGAGAGAGAGAGAGAGAGAGAGAGAGAGAGAGAGAGAGAGAGAGAGAGAGAGAGAGAGAGAGAGAGAGAGAGAGAGAGAGAGAGTAGTACATTGCATTAGCTTAAACTGGGAAGAGTCATAGTACTTGCATATTGTTGTCCTCCTATTGTTAGTTTAACTGTAAATCGCTTTGGATAAAAGCGTCTGCTAAATAAATGACTATGTAGCCTAAATGTAAAATTGGCTTGACATTTGGACATTCGCACATTTAGGGACCGTCTCAAAAGTTGCATACAACATTGGCATACACGTTTCTTACTTCAATAGCAAACTTTAATTTATTTGAATAAATATCAAAAATCCAAAGGCTGCGCATTATGGCTGGCACCACATGAACACTTTACAGTTGGTGTTATGACTGTAAGTCGTTCTATTCACATGCTATTGAAGTTTGAAACGTGTATACCAAAGACGTATACACTTTAGAGACGGTCCCTAAATGTGCGAATGTCCAACGTCAAGTCAACTTTATGCCAGTCTATCACTGGGAAACGCTCAGCATTAAACTTTGTGCGTTATTCTGAGTCCATCTGCTTGCCTGCGAGTTTGGTCTTTTATATCACAATTAGTCCATTAAGCTACGTTAAGCGTTTTATATGTCCAGCAGGGGAATCCTGACGTTTTGAGGGAAACCCTAATAGCTTGCATGCAGCACATCGCCACAATATAAAGTTAAGGCAACTAAACAACCAAGAGAAATATACGTCAACCTCAAAAATGTAACATTGGATCTGCGTATCCGCATCGGGGAATAACATTAACGTATAATCTTGTTCACGGTAGAGAAAGATGATTGTAGGCTACAGGGAAAGTAACCGTGAAGACACTGAATTTAACATACAACCGCCGTCATAATAATCACAAATACACTTACATTGCTGTTAAATGAGTTTAATGAATGAATGGCTTGCTCTAACAGTTGCTGGTCTTCGTCAACAACACGCGCTTTTGCACCACCTGCTGGTGGGATTGACTAACAGCAGATGGATAGTATGCTCGATAATCTATTGCTTTTCCTGCAGTTCCGTTGAATTTACTGTCGAATTTGAACCACTGAATTTGTGGAAGCGAATTTGTGGAAGCGAAATAAAATGGACCGAAAATTGCCTGTTGAATATTATAGGTTGTATTTTTAAACAGTTTGAATATTTTGGAAGTGAAATATGAAAGGTGAATATGGATTATTGAATTTTTAATAATGAAAATGTGTTTGAAATGTTTTTAATTGAAATATTCACAGCTTAAATATTCAACCATGTTGAATTTCAGCCCATAAAAATGCAAGCCCTAAAAATACAATGCATTAAAATGCAAGCATGGTTAATGCAATGCCTATTATTTTTCAAGTAGTGCAATTCAACAGGCTTTTTGTTTCAAAAACATTTGAGATTATTTTACTTCCATACTGCATACTTTTCCTACATAATATAATTGAAGTGAATGAGGTCCAGGGCTATTATACTACAGGAGGGCAAAAAAAAAAAAAAAAAAAATCCATGTGATGGCTTTGTGTGAGGAACAGACCAAAATTTAAATTGGTCATGACCTGCATTTTTTCCCTCAAAGTCGATTTTGGCGTTACGGATTAAACACTTGATATATCAAACGATCTGTATCAGACAAAGCAATAGTGAAACATGATACTGTTACTCACTCGTGTGTTGCAACGTTACTGTTGGATCCAATGTAGTCGGCACTGTATCATCGAACTTTCTCTTGTATAAAAATGCAAAAAATGAAGCGAACAAACTAACAGTGTCTTACTGACATGATCTGACTGGTATCTCTATCATTTTGTTTGCGTCTCTCTCGTATTTACTAGTACATGACGTGCGAATCGGTGGGCGGGGCTAAAGAGACAAGGATGTAGAAGTAGGCGTTAATCTTCTGCCTCTTCTGCCCTATGACATAATAATGTGACAAAATCCGAAACGAGTTGTTTTCTGAGCTTGGTTTTAATAAAAGATGTGACAGATTACAATGTCAGATTGATGAATGAATTGTTTGAGTAATATCTTCTCAATCAGTTTATATAGTTCATAAATCTGGTCTGAATTATTCATTTACAATTTGGACTGATCTAGTTCTCATCTCGCTGAAGTTTTAGTCGGTTTCTCACACAAATTGAGCAAGTCTTCAGAAGACTTGAAATGTAGGACACAAATTATATGGACTGCTTTTATTTTTTTTTTATATATTTTTTTATTTGGACTCTGGGGAGCCCGAGATGTCATTCTTTTTAATTCTGAGGGAAAGAGTGGCCAGGATATTCACTTAAAAATGTAATTCAAATAAAAAAATTCTACAGGTTTGGCATGACATAATGGAGAGCAAATGAGAGTTTTATAATTTTTGGGTGAACTCGCCCTTTAATAAGTCATGTTTTTGGCTGCTGTAGATAGCACGAACCCCCCCTTTCCCCCGCCCCAAACAATTTAAGTGCAAACTCTGCCCCAATTCTAAAGATTGAATTGTCATGTTTGTCGTGATTTTGGGGAGAGAGAAAAATCGCGGCTGTAGCCATACTGTACGTTTTAAGTCTGATTTTGGTTGTATTTAATAAATGAGATAACCACCTGAGTTTCAGCACCAAAGCTTTGTAAGGACTGAAAATTGTCCTCAGTAGAGCAGTGTGGCAATGTATCTCGGCCGTTTTGCACAGAGCACACGTTAGAGGTTGTCTGAGTGGGCTGCACAGACAGCAAGACACGTAATCCCAGTCCTTCTCCTCCTCCTGATGCAGTCTGGTTCGCTCTGTACCTCTGCGGCTGCACATCGCTGAGCATCACTCATGAATCGATTCCCTATTCCGAGTGGGAGGAACTCAAGCATAGTTTACATCTGAGGCACTGTGATGTCTCAGAGGCATTTATGCAAATGTTCAAACGTGAACATCCTATTGGATGGTGGTCTATGATTTAAGCAGTGCTCATGGTTTCTTCACATGAAGGTTCTGACTGAGGACTGACGCACAGCGTGTCGTAAAAACATCTCTGACTCAGAATTGGGCAGTTATCCTTTTTGCCGTCCCACTGGCACCATGCGCAGGGTGAACAAATGGCATGTCGACAACAACTTTACACTTTTTTATCCGGGCGACCAACGTGCGACCGACGTACCAGTCGCAAGCTTGGAGGTGGATGGGGAAAATAACTGAAGTTCTCAATGATGGAGAAGCAGGGAGACGGGACAAGATGGGTTAGCGATGGAATGTGAGACATGGGATGAATAATTTGTGTGCTTGGAGGGGGTTGCCTGTGCTGATTATACCTCTGTGATGCTGATAGGCCGTCTGACGAGAGGGGTCCGCCTGCCTTCATTATCTCCCACAGCAGGGAGAGCTGTGATTGGAGCAGAGAGCCACGCTGAGACAGAGAGAAGGACCGCTGTGCGAGAGACGCTCTCTGAAATCTCCAACCCGTGACCTTACACTGACCTTAACCACCTCAGTTACTGAGACGCTCTAGCTCCGTTCCAAAACCTAGTGGGCTGCCTACTTAGATGGCATTTTAAAGCATTACAGGCGCTCTCCAGGTGTAGAGGGCTTTTCCAAATGGTACACAACGTAATTGTGATTCTACCTTCTGTTGGCCAAACACTTAGGCAGTATTGTCTGGGTTTTTATTTATTTATGTATTATTATCTTATGCTCACCGAGGCTGCATTTATTTGATTAAATAAAAACAGCAATAACACAGTCTTCAGTGTTACATGATACTTTTTTAATTATTTTAATATGCTGATTTGCTGTTCAAGAAACATTTCTGGTATTGTCAGTGTTGAAAACAGTTGTGCTGCTTAATATTTTTGTGGAAACTGATATATTTTTTTAAGGGATTTATACACAATGTTTCTCAACTTCCACAATATTTATAAGGAGGGTAACTTTGGTCCAAGGAGCTTTTGTGCTAACCATTATGTGTAATGCAGCAGAAAGAGAAACCAAATTGTAGTGTTGTGCATCACTTGTCATGGTCATGGTTGATTGGGGAAAAAAACGTTGAGGTTTGAGTCTCCAACGCTCTTAACATGGGTGTGTAGACAGTACAAATCTTCTGTCTGTGCGCAACTAGTCTTATTGTATGTTTATTTATGTTGAAGTCCCCCTGTAGTCAATACAGAATTAAAAATTCATCTTTGATCACCATAATTTTCCCTAAAAAAATTTATTCATGCGTTAAAATAACTTGAATGTTACTTTACGCCCTTGCCTCATTTAGTATATGTGGTTCTATGAATATGAAAATTAGCCCCGCCTCCACTCACTCACACCAGTTAAAAATCACACATTGACGTGATTGGTTACAAGGTAGTTTGTGGCGTCAGAAACACCAGCGATTTCAAACCGAGGCTTTGGTTCACTGCAGTTTTAAGGAGAAAACATTCTGGTGTTGACTTATGCATTTAAACATGGTTTGTCTTAAAGCATATTATAAACACCACATAGACATATAAACAACATTAAAAACTTGATTTTCACCACCAGGGGGACTTTCAAATATCTTAAGCTTTATACTAAATAAACCATCAGAGGTTTGGTAAATCTTGATGGTGCTTGTTTAAGACTCTGCTTGAGTTTACAAATCACAAACACACATGGCTGGAGTGTTTGTTTGAACAGGATTGAATGATCTAATTGTTCTTGACATAATTTCATAATTTAAATCCAAACTCACTGACTTTCTACATGCATAAACTGGCTGACATGCAAACGTATAAAGCGTCATTCAACAAGGGTGCTGCTTGTTGGTGTTGCATCCAAATTTTAACATCGAGTTACTTCCCTGTAAAAAGTCTCTCGGCGTGTTGTTGATTATAATCAATCGTCAAGAAGCAAAGGCCAGAGGATTGGAGGAAGAGAGGGGAGTGATGGCGCTTCATGTAAGAGCAAGCCATGTCGCCTTGAATGCAAAATGTTCCACCTGAATGCCTCTTTCCACGGCTACATCATTTATCTGACTGCGAGGGCTCTGTTTGGAGAACAGGCCTCGGTGAGGGATGGAAATGCAACCGTGAACGGACAGAAACACTTCCCCCTTGCATGTATTCATAATTTCCGCCTATTAAGTCACTTTTGCCGCCTGTTGCTGTCATGCATCTGCTTCTCAGGGATGATTTCTGGGAGGTTTTGTGGTGTGTATTTTGAGGTCTATAGAAGGATTTGTGTGTGTGCTATAGTGTAACCACATTGAATGTGGGTAGAAGAAATAACACTATATTTGCATTTCCTGAAGTAAATAACAGTGCAAAAGTGTTTTTAGGTCACTTGTTTTTAGGCTTGCTTGGGATCTACGTAAATGAAATGTCAGTCAGCTGCACGCAAGAATCAGCACACGATGAGGTGGCTATAAATGGTTAAGTATATGCAAGAAAAATGAGACCATTCACAGTTCAGTATGCAAATGATTGTAAGAATAAGGTCAATGGAAGGATTTTTTGATCAGATGTTAAATGTGGATAAAAGGAGTAGCACTGATTTTCACAAAGGAAATACCAGTGCTTGAAGGCAGCCAAAGAAAAGGTGGAAGTTTTTCAGCTTTGTTTCTGCTTAAAAGAAACACTTCATCAGAGCTGATTCGCCATTGTCATGACATTTGTATGCAAATCAATCAGAATCTCCAGTTCCAGGATGAGCTGGAGGAGATTTTTAAAGCCCTTTTTAGCGTATGTGATTTCAGACTTGTGCTGCTGTCCATGGTCCTGAATAGATTCACTTGACTGTGTCCCCTGCACATGTGGTCTCTCTGTGCACATGCATTTATAATTTCATAAATCTCCATTTGTCGTAATACAACTACCAACAAGATAAATGCAGTTTGTTGTCTAAAGTTATTTTTCATTTTAATTCTCTGTTGGTTGACAGAATTATTATTATTCCCTTTCCTGTTGAGGGAGAGGATGTATTCTTAGCATGGGGAATACTGACTGCAAAGTGGTTTAACACATGTGCTCTCACCAGTGTTTTTCCTCTCTAATCATGTGACTAATGTATGTGTTCAGCTGTGGTCAGATGTTGTGCATCATGCTAATAGGGGATGAGGTGTAAAAGCCCCACAGGAGACATGCCAGAGAGGTCTTCACTTAAAAGCTAATCAAACTGTCATTATCACACCTCCTGAGAAGGGATGTGCGAAATAGCGAATGTGAGTGGGATTCTCGAATCCTATCTCCGATACTGGCTTTCAAATTTCAGTTTAAAACCCGAAACTCCTGTTGTGTTAAACGCCACTGGATTACATGGTGGCCGGGCACTCCGTAGAGTTGTAAAATGCTGTCAAAGGACAATATCTGCACACACACACATGAATGCGGAGGACCCGCAATCACATTTGCCCTGAAGCTGTAATTTGTCTTGTGCAGTCAGTCTCCCAGGAGATGGTGGAGTTTATGTAGATTATTGCCTAAAACTGGGTTAAGATGAATGCCACCTCCATAGACCGATACAAACACCATTACCGTCCTCTGATACCGACGGCACAGAGGATTTGTTGCTGATAAATCAGGCCATGGATATTTGTATGTGTGAATACCGCTCATATTTTGAAGGTCAGGCTGGAGACTTAATGAAATATGTGTGAAGATTGGAAAGCATGATAAAATGCATGACATCAACCACTTTTTTGATGAGAGAAATACTTGTCAGGAAAGTCATGAAACGCCCTTCACAAAAATCCACTATTTACTGCATACGGCCACAAACATACATCCTGTTATCAGATTTGTTTTTCCCATCTTCAGTTTTGACAGTGCAAGAAAATAAAATGGAAGTTTGTACAGAAATGGCAGGCGTTTTTGGAGGACGAACATTCTGTTTGTGAAGATAAGATGTAACGGAAAACACATCTCTGACCTTTTACTGATTTGTCAGCTCTCGTCCATCCTCACTGTCTCCCATCACAACACCGCGCATCAGAGTTTAACAGACATAAGTACATAAGCGTTTATAGACACAAACAGGTGCGCTATACTCACTGTGCTAATGGAGAGATACCAAAACAGAGACCCTTCCTCAGATTTCACATCTGGACTGGATGAGTGTGTGCGTCACATTGCAATGTGACAACTAGTTCGCTCTCATTATAATCTCCTGAGCTGTATACTGTGGCGCACCACTTTGTGTTGTGATGGACCTTCAGTTGCTGTTTCTATTTTTGATGCTCTGCACAGCTGAATATATGAATAATCTGCAAAATACACTGTAAAAAAAAGTTTCTGCTTTAAAGGGATAGTTCGGCCAAAAATGATATTTAACCCATGATTAACTCACCCTCAAGCCGTTAGAGATGCATATGTCAATCTTTTTTCAGACGAACACATTTTCAGTTATTTTAGAAAATGTCTTAGATCTTTCAGTGGTTATAATGTGAAGTAATGGGGTCCACCTCCTTCAAGTCCCAAAATGTGCATGCATCCTTCACAAAAGTAATCCATCCGGTTCCAGGGGGATAAACGAAGGCCTTCTGAGGGTAATCCGTGCGGTTTTGTCGTAATGCGACATATGCATCTCGAACGGCTTGAGGGTGAGTAAATCATGGGTTAAATATCATTTTTGGCCGAACTATCCCTTTAAATCAAGTACAATCAACTTGGATGTCATTATATAAGTCATTTCAACTTATATTACATTAAACGGACTTAAAAAATGAGTTGAATCTTGTATAACATAAAAAAGTTGAAAACTGCTGAACTTATTTTGATGAGTTAAAGCAATGTAAAAACCAGCCCGTTCTCATCCTAGGGCGTCATATATTGACGCTTTTGACATTTCGTCGACATCGAACGCACATGGCACCCTTTAGCGTCAGTATGAGACGCAGATAGATATGGGCCAGAAGGCGCCTCCTAGCGGTCTAACCCTAACCCTACACCAGACCTGAACCTACCCATAACCGAACAAAGCTCTGTGCATGTCATATTGACGCTAAAGGGTGCCATGTGTCGACGAAATGTCAAAAGCGTCAGTATATGACGCCCAAGGATGAGAATGCGTTGGTAAAAACACATGTTGTTATAACTTAGTGTATAACTTATACTGTATCTGTTAATAGGATTTAATGAACCTGCTTGAGCTAACAATCTAACAATGAACAGTTGTATTTTTATTAACTAAAGTTAGCAAAGATTAATAAATACTGTAACAAAGGTATCGCTTATTGTTGATGTTTGTAAATGCATTAACTAATGATAACTAATGGGACCTTATTGTAAAGTGTTACCAATTAAATACATTTTTTTTTAAATGTTTTATTTTAGTTTTTAGTGTTTTATTTTTTATTTGTTTAGACAAAATAGTAATTGGTCATAACATGAAAATAATGACTGGCTTATCAATATTTTCCCTCTGTTTAGCAATATTAATGCATGTTCAGGGAGGAGTCATGCTTGTGAATGAAATCTTTGTTAAAGGAGACTGATTGAAGGGCGATTATTCAGAGCTGCTTTACTCTAAATGTTTTTGAATTTTGTGGACTTCTCCTCCCATTCTCTCTCCTTTTCTCTCTGTGTGCCCTAGATCATCTCTAAGCCTCCAACTTCAAAGCCTTCAAACACGGCAGAGCTTTAATTTACAGCCAATAAGGTTTCTTTTCAGAGTGACAAAATGGGGCACAGTGTCGCCATTTCCCTCGAGAGGGAATGAGGGAATGGAGAGAGAGAGAGAATAAGACAATTTGCGAGGGAACCCTGGAATTTCTCTCTCTCTCTCTTTCTCTCTGTGGAGCTCTGTTTCTTCCCCCCAGCCCTCACTTTAGAGGATTGAAGTCATCTGTCTCCATTAGGGGGTCATGGAAATATGAGACCTGCTGGGGTGGCCCTGCTGTAGAGCAAAGTGTGGACATCATGAAAAGTCTGCATCAATTTGTTGTAGCAAAAGCCTCTCTTCTCTCTGTCCACTCCCTTTAGGAGGGTGGTGGATTGATTAAACGTATGGCGAATGTTAAAAACAGGGGTGCTTATTATAATATGTATGTAATATTTTAGGTAACACTTAATTTCGATGGTCCACTTTAGAGATAAAGTAACTTTGCAACAATATGTCAAGTAACTCTCATTAGTAGACTGTCTGCGTAATATCTGTTAACTTTATTTTGACAGCCCCTCAACGGCCCCTTTTTTTTCAAGATTCTTTTAAAAGTTCAAAACTCATTATAAGTCACTTTGCAACTACATTTCAACTTATTCTACTAACCCAAACCCTAACCTAACAGTCTACTAATACTCTAATGAGATTTAGTAAACATGTAGTTGCAAAGTTACTTATAGTTAGTAGAATGTCTAAAGTGGACCATCGAAATAAAGTGTTACCATATTTCATATTCATTTTTTTTTTCAAGATTCTTTTAAAAGTTCAAAAGAGCAGCATTCATTTGACAACAACCTTATCAATGTGCCATCATACATGGATGTCCACACCATCAGCTTTTTATTGTTAAATTGATTTTAAAGTAAATCTATTAACGTACCTAGAAGGACAAAAATAGCTTGAATGGTGAATTTGGAAGCAGACTCGGATGGATTGAAGTGGCTTCCATACAGCAGTGTGTATGAGTGAGAGTGTTGCTGTAATGGGCGGTGTGTGTCATTCATTCCATTTAACTTCCACTCTCTTCTCTCACGATACAGCACAATAACATTATTATTGATCTTTCTGCTGATGGGTGAGATGGAGCCCTATCACACATCCACATTCACATACTCAACCCTTCTCAATCCCTTACATCACTCTGTCTACATCCCTTAAGCATTTTGTGTCACACAGTTTTATAGTTTCTATCTCTCCTCTCACATTCTCTCTATCTCTTTGTCCCCTGGCTGTAGTAAGAAGACAAAGGGCTGCTTATATCACCAGACTGATGTTCAGACTTCATCTGTGCTCAGAGCACTCACAGTAATTAGTAAGGTGGCAGTGTTATATAAGGGGTCCAGTGAAGGAGTAGAGGGGCTGACACACACACTTTTATTTCTCTATCATGTGGAGTATCCATTGACTTGCATTGTTTTATACAGAACTACTGATAGTTTGGATTCCCTAAACTTAAAACTAAAAAAGAGAGGGAAACTTTTGTCATCATTTACTCACCCTTATTGCGTCTTTTCGAAAAAGAATAAATGTTTTTCTTCTGCTGAAAAGAAAATAAGATATTTTGAAGAATGTTGGTAACCAAACAGTTTTGGTTCCCATTGACTTCCATTGTATTTTAGTATTTTATTTTGCATGGGGTGATTGATGACAATTTTCTCTTAAGACATTATTTAGTATTATTAAAGTTGCAATGTACTAGAAGAATTGACCGATCTTTTCTTTCATATTTTGGTGTACCTCTAAGTGAAACAGACTGTCGTAAAAGAAAAAAATGTAGAACGTGGACTTGGTTCTATCCATCAGTCGTTGATTGCATCGAGGCAGATCTGAATGCGAGCTTGCAATTGTCTGAATACGACTCAATTGGAAGAAATGGCATGGGTTTAACCAGACTAAATTGGAGAAGTCTCGCATGCGTCCCCAGATAGTAAGTCTGTTGTTTCACCGGAAGATTTAGTTATGAATTTTTTTGACAAGGTAAAAAAAATAAAATAATCAAACGTGCATTGGTAAATCATTCACACTAAGATAAATAACATGCATTTAGAAAATTGGTGCCATTTCATGCCAACTTGAAGCTGTTATCCTTGTAGGGATCCACAGTGTTGGTGATTTCAGGCTTTACCCACACACACATTCTGGGTTTTAATGGGGACTTATGGGGACTTTCCATAGACTTAATGATTTTTATTCTTTACAAACTGTATATTCTATCCCGTAAACCTATCCGTACCCCTAAACCTACCCATCACAGAAAACATTCTGCAGTTTTACATTTTCAAAAAACATCCCTTAGGATGCTTTATAAGCTGCTTTCTTCATGGGGACCAAAAAATGTCCCCAAAAGGACAAAGATTTCTGTTATTGCCATCCTTGTGGGGATATTTTGTCCCCATCACGTAGGGTTTGCCAGGACCTCACATCCCTGCGTGTTTTCTGGACGGGTGTGGTGGACTGCTGGAGGAGCATTGTGACAGGCAATAACAGCAAGGTGAAGTCACCCACACTCATTCTGGCCAGCTTCCAGAATGTTCCGACAGACTGACTGCAGGCGAGACCTCTGCTTAAGACACATCCTCACAGAGGAGGAGGGAGGTGGGAAGAAATATATAGTGGGAAGAAGGGATGGAAAGACTGAAAGGCAGTTTTTTTGTGTGTGAATTCTGGATGTGTTCATTTGAAAAGTTTACCTTGTCCGCTCCTTTTTTTTTCTATCTTTCTTTTTGTTGACAGCATGTGTCTGGCCATGAGGTCCTCACACAGATTCTCTCCATTTGTCTGCGTGCCCATCTGCTGTGCTGCACGTGGGTGTCTGTGGTGTATGGATGAGGTGCAGGGCACTGTCAGGTGGCACCAGGTGTTGCTTGGCCTTGCTTCACTGCACGCAATGCCACAAATGCGTGGCACACCACCTCCCACATAACTGCTGCACACACACACACACGTACACTCACACGCCAAAAGCCCGTCCCTGAGTGCATATGTATATGTCATTTCTGTTGGTAATAGCAATATTTTGAGGAAATATATGTTCTGATAAAAATAAGGGTCATTATCGTAAAATATTTAAGAACATGTTTAGTTTTTTATCAGAACATCTAAGTACAGTCAGCCTTACTGGTTTGAGTTTCCCTGATGATCAGACTGATATACTACAGTTTTGCAATGGACAACTGTGAATATTAGGAAATCTGACTGCTGAATGCTGCAATTGACCAATCAGAATCAAGGGTTACACTTCATTTCTGTAGTCTACTTTAGACATTCTACTAAATATAAGTAACATTAACTAATTCTCAGTAAATTGCAACTACATGTCAGCTAACTCTCATTAGAGTATTAGGCTGTTAGGATAGGGTTAGAAGAAAAAGTTGATGCGTACTTGCAAGGTTACTTATAGTCCATCCATAAAATGTGTGTTAAGGGACCATCAGTGTTATCAGATATAAAGCACAGTCTACTAATACACCAGTGAGTGGTAGTTGACATGTAGTTGCAAGGTTACTTATAGTTGGTAGAATGTCTAAAGTGGACTATCGAAATAAAGTGTTACTGAATCATTCCATAGAGCCATGCAGAATATAAAAAGAATATGCAAATTCTTTTTTCTTTGCATCAGAAATGCCAGACATTGATGTTGCTCTGCAAAATGCCAGCAAAGCACACACAAGACACACATTGCCTCGTATAGGCTTTTAGCTGGGTCATTTTACAGTAAGTACAGGATGTAGGCTGTGTGGTAAACAGTCTTGGATCATTTCAGAGAGATGGGCATTAGTATGAGTTTGCAAAGCTAATTCCCAGACACCACACATTTTTGTGAAGTTCATAGCGGACAATTCAGTGCTCCGTTACTGTCACTGCACTGCAGCGTGAGCCCTGTGTGCATTTCCCCTTTAAAAGTGAGTTTATTAGCTCTCATTAAAGGAATGATGGATGTTATTGGAGATAGAGTTACATCAGGCTTTTTAGCGCGCGTGTTCGTATGTCTTCTCCTCTATATTTCTGCCCTGCGGCTACTCTCTCCGTCTCATTGTGAGTTGAGTCTATTTTAAGGATCGCTTCTCTTATTGGACGAGAGCTTTTATGAACACAGTCTTCTCCGTGAGATGGAAGAGGAGAGTACCTTCTGATATGAGTGTTTTGCAGGAGAAGCCCACGCCCGTGTCTGCACACGTTTGCGCGCATGTGTCTGCGTAGGTGCGTGAGATTGTTTAGAATGGAGAATTAGTCCTGTGACAGTGCTGTGGGAGCTGATGTGTGGTTGTCTATGTGTTTTGAATGAAAGAGAGAGAGAGAGAGAGAGACGGGCATCTATAAATAGCACTTGCTTTCTTTGCTTGTGTGCTGTTCTCTCTGCAGAAGAGAGGAGGAAACTCCCGTATAATACCAGATAAAGAACAGATGATTACTTACAGTTTGGTCTACAAAGAATGCAGATTTCCCAGAATTCAAAATCCCAATCCTTATTTCCTGGCACTTGCATGTTCATATTGTTAAAAGTGGTTTCCTATAAAAAGGCTGGTTTACTTGAAGAGTGTAAAACAATGTTCTCTCTGGTGCTAACATTTTTCTGTAGCTACGTAGCAATATTAGCTTAGCCGAAGGTGTGAGTTTGGGGCTGGACTTGAACTTTCTCTGTTTGAATGAACAATATATAGCCTAGTTTAAAAAATATTCATGCAATTCCATTTGGTGCATCTAGCACCCAATTTTTTTTTAAGAATTTCAGCAGAATTAGTCTTACCAAACATTTTACCAAAGATTGTTTTCAAACTGCCATTGGTCAAACAAACACAGTCACTCACCAAACACACATCAGTGGTTGAGCTAATGCTGATAGTCGGGCTGGTCGGGATGAAAAAAAATTGCATTTGAATTTAAGCTTCTATAAAATTTGTGTAGAAATGTGTTGGCCTGCATACACTGCTTTTCAAATGTTATTGGGACCAGAATATTTTTTTTTTCAAATAAATAATTTCTTTCATTCAGTAAGGATGCATTAACTTGATCAAAAGTAACAGTAGAGACATTTACATTGTTACAAAAATAAGTGTCTGCTTCAGATAAATGCTGTTCTTTCTAAACTTTCTATTCATCAAAGAATCCTGAAAAAAGCATCACAAACCTTTTCAACATTGATAATAATAAGAAATGTTTTTTGAGCAGCATATCAACATATAATAATGATTTCTGAAGGAAATGTGACACTGAAGACAGGAATAAATTACATTTGAAAATATATTAAAATAGAAAACAGTTATTTTAAATTGAAATATTTCACAATATTAATGTTTTTACTGTATTTTTGATCAAATAAATGCAGCCTTGGTGAGCATAAGATACTTCTTTCAAAAACATTTAAATCTTACACTATATCTATACTACGAAAGCAATCCGGTCAAATGCGTTTTTGACTTTCTGTGGAAGTGGTCAAAAGTGGACAAGCTCAAAATGTTTTAGACCCGGTTTACACCTGTATTTAGCGTTGTCCACTTGTGATCTGATCGACCAAAATGCATCTTAATACCAGGTGTAAACAGGGCCTTTGTAAACAGAGTGGGTGAAAACAATATGTCAGGATGAAGGGGAAATTTTCTTTTTAGCTGCTTTTGCATCTTTCTCTGTCTCTCATTTTCTGTTCTAATAGAGGGAAGAAAATCATGAGTAGAGAGGGAGCAAAGGTCATGTGGCAGTCACAGATGCATTTCTGTGTCTTAAAAACATGAGAAATGAGAGAGAAGAAGGGAGAGAGAAGAGCGGAGGCATTTAGAGATGCTGCATTTATAATACATGACACTGCCGTGGGCTAGTAGTACCTTGGCCCTATATAGTGTGTGCGTGTGTGCGTGAGAGAGTGTGTCTCAGCTCAGGGGTGGGGGTATGTCTACTAGTTCAAAGCCATAGTCTAGACTGGTAATAAGACTACTATGTGCACCATAAATGTTTATGTTACTGCAGCACGTAAAATTGAACAGATCATTTGCAGTAATATGAGATCATGATTACCTTCCCGCCACATGTGTTAGAGACGATCCAAGTATAGCTCACAGTTGCACGTGTCCTGTTAAATTGCTGTAGTCATTTTCTGTGTGTATGAAGTGTTGAGTGAATCGGGCCTGTAAGTGAATCCTCCTAATCAAAGCTCTTTTCTTCAGCCTGTCTGTGTTGTATTGATCTCTGAGCTCTTGTATACGCCTCGCACTCAGGATGGTTAAGCTCAGTCGACATGCAGCGCTGCATGTTATATCAATGAAATCCACACACACTCGCGCACACACACACACACACACACACACACACACACACACACACACACACACACACACACACACACACACACACACACACACACACACACACACACACACACACACACACACACACTCTGTTGTCATCTGTATCACTCTGTGTCACCACAGCTGCATTGTAAAGCATGCCCTTGGGGTCCGGTGGGGCTGCTTGTACATTACACATGCCATCTGTGTGTGGGATTGTTGTGAGAGTATTATACAGCAATGGAAGCAATGGTATAAATCAGTGTTCCCTACAGAAATTTGTTTTGCAACATTTCTATTCCACAAAATTTGGCCTAATAACATGCTAAACAATGTAACAATTGCTGCTTATTTTTATTTAAAAAAATCTTACTTTAACATATGGGTTGTTTTAGTGTGTTAATAGAGGATTTACATTTTCATTTACATTTTCATTTTCAACCCATTCAAGTATATTATATACACAACACAGTAATTCTTCCTCAGTTTGTTATTCTGTCAACTAGGGGTGTATTACACCCTCATGTCACGATTCGATACATATCACGATACTGAACTCACGATACGATATTATTGCGATACTCCAAGACATATGGTAAAAGGTTAACACAAAATGTACTGTTGATTAAAATGCTAAATTTGGAATTACATTGGGGTTGGAAATAAATAGACTTGAACTTGGTGCTGGTAACGACAATGGTGACACCAGAATAAAAATATTGATGATTTTGAAGCAAAATTAATAATTTAGCTGATCAGTTAGTTTGTAAAATAAAAAAAATAAAAAAAGTTTTGTTAATAAGTTGAAATCTCTAAATTGAAAAGTTCCTATTCTCCATTCAAATGTTTTTCCCTCCCCAAAGAAAATTTTATTCAGCGAAGATGCACTGAATTAAACAAAATTTACATTTATTATGTTACTATAGATTTCTATTTCAAATAAATGTTCTTTTGAACATTATTCATCAAAAAAAGTTTGAAAAATGTATCACGGTTTCTGCAAAAATATTAAGTATTAAGTAGCACAACTGTTTTCAACATTGATAATAATAAGAAATAATTAGCATATTAGAATGATTTCTGAAGGATCATGTGACCCTGAAGACTGGAGTAATGTAATGATGCTGAAAATACAGCTTTGACATCACAGGAATAAATTACATGTTAAAATATATTCAAATAGAAAACAGTTATTTGAAATTTTATTAATAATTCACAATATAAATAAAACCCTCGAAACTAGTCGACCCTTATTCTCACCTCACCTTTCACTATTCCATCTTTCCTCTTTTCCATTTCTTCCCTCCTGTCTGTTCACTCTTCAGACCGACCATGATGTCTAATTGAACGTATAAAGGCATGTCGCTGCTGGAGGGAAATGAGGTGACTGTTTCCTGCATTCATTCACAGATCTGTCAGTCACTCACAGCTTCTCCTTCGCTCCACCCCCCCCTCCTGCCTCAGCGTGAGGGTCTGTCAGAGTGAGCATTTAAGGTGGGTTTCTTACCCTGTGCCCTGCTGGAGAGGAACTGATAGCTGATAGCATCATCGCTAGCCTGTGGGAAAGAGCTGTTACTGCTGTGTGATACTTACACACACACACACACGGATATAAAGATTAATTTATTCTGCCTAGAGAATAGACATATCATAAAAGCAGCCATTGCTCTAGTCTAGTCTAGTGTCACATAATCCTTCAGAGGGTGGGACCTGGACCAGGACTGAGAACCTCTGTGTTACGAGATTAGTTGAATGGCTATTTGTTTCATTGTCTGTTTAAACATAATTTAATGTTTGACTGCTAAATTTCTTACAACAATGAATGAGATCAAATTCAGCAATATGTAATGTATGTTTATGTCTCGCAGTGTGCATGTATACGCTCTGGCAGATATCTCTAAGACTTCTCTTGCGAAGTGTAAGTTAATTTTTGACTTTCGTCTGCCAGGACTTGTGGTTATGGGGAGTCTGTGCGTAAATTGATGAATTTTTAAAGCTGATGATCTGAAGGAGCTTCTTTGAGTAATCTCAGCCAATCAGAGGAGAGCTACTGTCTATTTGGGTCATGCCATTGTGCTGTCATCTGAAAGAGAAGAAGACAGAGAGAGAGAGTGAAGGAAGTAAAAGGCGTGCAGGATAGCACAGCTCTGTATTTAATTCTCTGTTTATTGATTTGAAACCCTCTTGTGCGTTTAGCTCATTCACATGCAGTCATCAGATATCAGTCAAATAAATATTTAGTGAAAACATGAAAAAACTGAAACCTTGAGTCATAGCAAAAAACACATCTTTCATCACCAAGCCACCGTAGTCATCAATTAAACATCAATGGCTTAAGTCATTTCACATTTCTCCTTATTACTTAATCTTTTCCATTCCCAGCTCAATCAGTGATCCTGACAGTAAGTGCTGCTGTAGGAGTTTTATTCTTAGATAAGACTCTCTGACTACTAATTAGCAGCTCTGTGAATCATATAGAAATCTCTCATGACAGACTGAGCGGTAGGCAAGGCAAGCGCACGGATTTTGAAATGAGAAGTTGACACTCAACAAAGAGCATTGTCTCTGTGTTCTTGAAGAATTGTTAATTGTGTGATTTTCATTGATGTGGGGAACATCTGGGCTGCAGTCCAAGGGCTGGAAGCATGTCAGTCCATTGGGTTCTCCCTCCAATTATCACCATTCCCTAATCGAGTCAATGATTATGTGTTAACAAAGTCTGATCTATTCTCTTTCCCAGTTAAGGATATGAGATCGCTGAGAAGTGGCTATGAATAACTGACCTAAAAGCCTTTGATTGGTTTCTCTATGGCTTCTGTGGGTTTATGAGGTTACGAAGGGTCACACCTGTAGTGACAACATGTCGATGATTTAGTTTTAATGGTACTATAACGCATTGTGAATTAGTTCATCCATCCTGTGTAGAGTATGACTTGCCTGAAAGCATAACTGGTTGAAAATTAGGATGTATTCTGTAGTGAACTGAAGAACGTATTTTCCTTATACCTCCAATACATGTGAGTATACACATCCTAATTATTACCCCCCCCCCCCCCCCCCCTCCCCATTATTAATAAATTCATTTTGGGGGAGTCACACAACATTGGTATTCCAAACTTTTCCATTCCAGGACCCCACCTAGACAAGTATAATCGATCTCAAGACCTACCAAAATATTTGAGATTAGAAAACAATTGACGTTACTGTAAGATTAATCTTAATCAAAGATTTGGTATAACAGGAAAATAATACATTTATTTAATAGTACATCTGTAAAATTTAAAGACGAAAATTTACATTTTAATTTCTTAATTTACAGACATTAAAAAGTATTTGAAATATGTTCGTAAAAACTTTAAACGCTCACTACGGTCTGGATAATGAACTGTAATGCGAGCTGCGAGTGTTGTTAAACGCATTGCGGTGTTCAGCACAAAAAAAGCTCTCATGCTTGTTCTGTGTGTGTACATGTCAAATGCTTTTTACAGACAGTTTCCTTATGTGTTGGTTGGTAGCCAGATGCACAAGAAGCAAAGAAAACAACACACTATTGATGTGTCTCTAAAAGTCTGCAAGTGTCCTAATTTTCTTTTTTTTTTCTTCTTTTTTTTTTTATCTGCTTATTGGTTTCACCGCCCTTATTTTACTAAATCGTGGCCACGTTGTAATAATTTGTTACCTTGTTTTAGTTGCATCAAAACAAGGGAACAGATTTGCACAACATGGCCACGGTTTACTGAATTGAGGGAACAAATTCTTAAAGTCTGCGTGAACCAGAAGGCAAAAAACTTTTCTCCAGTGTTGTGACGTATTTCAAAGAGAAACGGAATATTGAACAGAGGGCAGGGTTTTACTCTAGCACTCCTCCTCTCCATCTCTGCTCATAACAGACTAACGGTTTGAGGGGAGTGGTTAAGCGTTTCCCAACCCAAGCCGTCAAACCTACATCATCAGAGAAGGAACGCCATTCCAGACCGGAAGTAACTTTTCAGACTTTGATTAAAGATTACGACGGCAAAAAATTTTTTTCTGTGTATTAACTTGCACGGATTAATTTTTCACCACAAGACTAGTAATATGCGCTAACAAAGTAAATAGGGTCAATTTTGATTTCAGTTGGACTTTAATTCATGGCCACGATATGTGTTTATTATCCGCATATCATGTGCAAGTTTATATATATAAAAATGCAAAAAATGCATTTATATATATATATATATATAAAAGCATTTTTATGTATTTCACACTACATTAATAGATCGGACTAAAACAGGAGCATTATATAATGCATGCAGATACAGTACTTATCCAAATCACAATTAGATTATCCTAATTGAGAGCTGCAGGGATGTCTTATTTTTGTAAGCCAAAACCCCGAAATGAGTTAGCATTTTAACATTTCTGGTTCCATCGTCCTGAAGTCATTGTTTTTTTTTTTTATGTTTTTTTTTTTTTTAGTTGGTAATTCTTAAAACAAGGTCTTTGGTGAACACAAGCTCAAGATGTTTTGACGTTTTATTCTACAATATAAAATACATCATTAATGTTTTAAACAAAGACTGAAAGAGTTGTCGAAAGCTTAGTGATGGTGACGTAGCCAGTAACCATGACAACGCAAGTAAACTGCTGCGCGTTTACACTACTTGATTAATAAATCAGGCCATGCCCCTGTGTGACGACAAAACAATCATTTGCGTATCTGACTCAGTCAGTGGGTAGTCTGACTGACTTATGTCGGTTATGATGTGAATTAAAGCTTGCAACATGTCAGCGGGAAACTTACAGCTCGTATATTATCCTCTCATGCAGTTACAGATGCAGCGTTTTGACTGAACCACTTCTACTTCTGCTGCACAAGATGAGAGGACATTTTCATAATTTTCTGGGTCATGAAAGAGTCTGCATTTGTGATATACAGTATTTCCTTCTTCCTTTCCTGCAAAATGCTCGCTCTGTCTGGATGTGTTTAAATCTGCACTAAGAATGTGTTCCTGTCACATTTCACACATGCACACTTCGATAAGCCGACAGAAAGCAGGATAATGTGTTAACATACCGTGCGAAATCGGAGTAAGATGCAAAAAACTACCTGTGTTGGCCGGTTTATGCTTAAGCCGTTTATGACCTTACTCCGATAAAAGAAAACGAGTTTCAGCGTTTATGACCACGTGCGTTGTCGGCTTTGCTTAATCGGATGTTTTTAAATAAACACTGACAAAAAAACTATACCACTTTTAGGGCTGGATGATATGATTATATATATATATATATATAACATTGGATTGAGCAATCACCTGGATGTAGACCTACCTATATTGTATTTATATAAAGCGTTCACATGCAAATTTGCTTTATGTATTTCCCCTGAGTCGAAATCCGGCACATAACATAAGCTGTTAATGTCAGGAAACAGTATTCCTGACTGCATTTTAATATCCATGGATCACTGGATCTTTGGTAAATTGTAAGGACCACTATATTGAGTCCAACCTTTTGTTTAAACTGATAATCGTTTGTTTTACTTGCATTTTTTCAGTTTCCCCTATTAAATCCAGTCACACAGAAGCTCTTTTGCCACTCAGTCTGGCTGAGAGGGCTGTGTTTTGGCGGGAAAGTGACGTCAATGCATTCCCTCTATAGCCTACGTTTAGCTTTTGACTTCTGCTGATGGTATTTAAGCTTCAAAATTCATAAATCATTTGTGGAGATTATCATGATGTACAAAACGTATAAGAATCATAAGCTTTTGTTCGACACAGACCTCATTTTCTGCAATAATCCAAAAGCCAATGGAACACATTTGCCCTATTGGGTTTTTGTTGAGGGCACCATGGGTGATGCTAAATTCCTGGTTGGCCTAAAAAATAAGTCATCCTGCCCCACTCTTTTGCTTTGTGTAAAATGCTGAGTATTTCTGCACAGAGCATGTTTATGTCATATGGATCAGGAGCTGTAAAATAATAGAAGTGGCTGCACATATTCAGAACTGAACTGAAAGGTAGAATCTTCTGGAAACTCTACCGTCCAGATCCCTCTTGCTCGGTTTTATTTTGCATATCTGTGAACGGACTGTGCTACCCCTTCATTTATTCTCTCTTTCTTTAGAGTGCTCCCGCACAGAAAGTGCCCATGCCGGCGGCCAGCAGGGAATAAAACCTCTCAGTCAGTTTTTGTTTTTTTTCGAGTGCTCTCACATATCACTTCTGTAGACTGCCAGTACAGCAGCACAGACAGACACACAGAAACGGTGTGGAGAGAAAAGAGACTATTTATTTTCCAAAGCCTCTCGGTGTACGGATTGCTGTGCGGATCCAAGTCATGCAGTACTGGAACAGAGGAGGTCGGAATCACCAGGGATCCTGTGAAAGATGCATTACATTGTGATTCTTTACTTTTGGGTTGTTATTCGCCAAGTATTGCAACATTTTGTAATGCAGTAAGACTTTTACGTGACATTGCTTGTAAATTGCATGATGCTTATCCCGCTTGCTCTTCCCGTTAATGCTGCAAAGCCAAAGTGAATTGATTTGAATGCAGAAAGGACATTTTCAATCTGTGTAATTGGGATACATTAAATTACACTGAACTTTGCAGCCTGTGCTTTCAAATAAAAGAAAAGACTCATTTTGTGATGTAACCAGTGTATTTTGTTATTAATGCCAAAAGAAAGGAGTTTAGGTTCTTGGCTTCAGTATATATTGATTTCAAATAGTTATATAAATTACTCAGTATTATACAGTATTGATTTTGTCCCCACCTGTATTGAGTTCTAAACAAGATTTAATTTAGTGACTAGCTACCGTTTTAAACTGCAGATATGACGTTAGTTTTAGCAAAAAATAAACAAGACTACTCTGCTTTAAGAAAGGCTATGTTTTAACCTCATGAATGATAAACATAATGTAAGACTGCTTTTAAATGTGATGTTTTTTCTCCCTGGCACCGTGTTATTTGCAGCTGACAGTCATTTTCTGTGGACTCTGTACTTGAGTGATTGAACATATATTGATGCAATTTGGTTGGAGTGCTTTGCTCAAGGGCACTAAGGCAGCTTGGGCCTATCGGCAGTCCATTTCCCAAACCACTTAGCCTCACAGTTACTCTCTGACTTTACATGTCTTTGCTGCGGGGGATGTAGCATTTGCAACCGTTCCTGTGTCATTCCAAGATGAGAGATCAACAGGAAATTCATGCATATGTGGTCACAGTTCACCGGGATGTTTTTTTTGAGACATAAAATGTATTAATATCAAAAACATTATCTATCTAACTATCGATCTAGTGACATTTTGTATCACCTGAATAACACTGAAGAAATGAATAAAATACAAAGCTAAAATGGATGTGTACTGTACTATCCAGGCAGAAAAGCAGGCTTCATCCTCCATGCTGTGTTCTGGATCTCCCTGCGGGACCCTGGGGAATGGCACCCGGTCTCCTGAGTCGGCCCCTGTGAGCCTCTGAGCTCGTCTCAGTTCTGGGCCTCCATGATGGATGCTTTGGCCCACTTCATGGATCCTCGAGGAAGGGGTCCTAAAGTAGCTCAAAGCATAGAGAGAGTAATGAGGTGTTCCAGACTTTGACCGCTTACGTAAGAACAGAAGCCCAGAATTCCCCTCACAGCAGGAGTACAGTAGGAACGTCCTTTACTGTACACGGGAAATTCTCATAACTAATATACCAGCATTGAAAAGCCTCGGGCAGCTCTACTGCTCTTTTTATACAACGGGGTCGACTCTAGATGTTTTAAAAACAACGGGCATAGAAGAGGACAACCTTAGAATGAAATTTAAACAGCCTTCAGGGATTATGTGCCATGGTGGTATTTTAATACATGCTGCTATTGCTGGTTGTTTATTAAAAAATGCATCTCGCAGTTTATTTTTATACGTTTCAATTGTAGTTTTACAGTAATAAAAGTAATTGTGATATATATATATATATATATATTTTTTTTTTAATCATCAGTTACTATCTACAAAGAAACTGCACAGCTTGTTCATCTGATAGATAATTCCAATTAACACATCTGTGGGATACTGAAGTTTCCAGATGAAAAGTCAGGCTTGCATTTTAGCATGCAAACATGAGTTTGTGTGTGTGTTGATGTGTTCGCTGCAGGCTGAGTTGTCTGACAGGTTCTCAGTTGGGGGGAGGCAGAGACCTAACAGCCTCGGGATGACCTATTACTGCGAACTGTGCAGTCCTGCTGGAGGGGAACCATGTTACATCTCAAGCAAAACCTCAGCACATCTTATTTAGTGCTGACTTTACTATTACACACCTATTACGTTATAGTCATAGTGTGGTTCACAAGTCATATAATTGTATTCGACGACAGCCGTCTATTCTTTCCTGTTATGAGCATTTGCTCTTTCGTAAGCCACAGTGTGCGTACCAGACATGTTTTTGATAATCAAGTCAATCACGGTGACCAACTAACACAACAAGTGTAATGGATGCAATGGACAGGAGCTAAATGTCTCTAGACCAATACTTCAGGATCTGCTTGGAGTTAATGGGAAATTTCTAGCTAGATAAAGCATGAAGCATTGAGTGTATGTGCGGCCGATTGCCGGTTGGTTGCAGATGTATTTGTTGTGCAGGTGTAATAGACATTAATACGAATGACTGCCCCATGAGCTCCCAATACCGCCCGCCAGTTATTCACGCTCTGTGTTTCCCTTTCTTTCTCTTGCTGATTCCTCTTAAGCTCACAGACCAACCTTACAAAAAAGGAACATTGCATGATACATTGGTACCATATTGATTAGCTGATATTTTTAAATGTATCGGTATTGGTTGACATTGGATATTTAAAGTAGTAATGTGCACGAGTTCCCATGTACTTGGACGTGACAGCGACGATCGATCAAGAAAACTATGATCGCCGTGACATTAAAACATATATTTCTTTTTTTTCCTGATTAGTTATGAAATAAAGTGAAGCTATGGCTTTGAAAGCGTGCAGTTATGCCTGGAATCACTTTGATCATGAAAATACACTTAAGTGCAAGATATGCAGCACCAAACTGCCACATATACACAACATTATATTGGGAACATTATTGCAATAGAATGTTCATGCTTTAGTTGCCCGTGTTTCAGCATTGCTGTTAGGGGAAAGAGTGCATCCACAATGGGAGTTACACATTCAGACAAGTTCACGTACACATTTGCGTCCTTTTGTGCAGATGTAAGTTGTAATATGACTTTTATGTTGTATGTAGCCTATCTGATTAATCTCATATAGAATGCGATTGGTTGAGTTTATTTACCTTCTAGCAAAGAGCTGCAGTCTACGCAGTGTTCATTCACTCCTCACAGCACAAACAGCATGTTGACAATAATGACTATGATTGAGTTATTTGATACAGTCCTATTCATTTTAGATGTTTCCTTAAAAAAACAAAAAATCATTGATGATATTATTATTAATCCAGCAAGTTTTTTTCTTGTTATAGTTAACAGTATAGTTATGTTACAGTAAGCCTGTGTTTTAATTAAAACCACTTGAAAAGTAGATGAAAATAAATTGCAAGATGTGCAGCGCCAATCTTCCATATACATAACATTATTATGAGAACACTATAGAATGTTGTGAATTCTTTGTGCTTTGCCCGTGTTCCCGCGTTGTTACGGGAAGAGCGCATCCACAATGGGAGTAACACTTTCTGGTTTAGTTTACATGTATTTGTGTTCTTTTGTGCAGATACAAGTTGTAATGTTACATTTATGTTGTGTATCAAGGATATCTGATTAATCTTTTATAGGATATATCATATAAAACGGGCTTTAGTTTACTGGTGTTCATTCACTCTTCAGCCTTCATGCAGCTGTTCTTCCTTTTAGATGTTTCTTTTTCGAAAACATTGATGCATTATTGAGTGTTAATTTTCTAGTCATTTTTATATTTTGATAGGCATGTAATATTTTGTCAACATTAACATAAACACTACAGTGTGTTAATTAATATTTTTTCATTATCGCCATGATGGACACGCACCGCCCCCAAGTACTCGTTTTTTAAAATCTAACAATACTCAAAATAAAAAATGGACACAAATGCTCATTCCTAATTTAAAGGTGTAGTTAGATTTCGCTAGTGTTCAAATTCGCATTGTTGACCAAAAGAAAGCTGTTTGGTTTGAAAGTGACTTGATTCATGTGTCAGTGACTTGATTCACCACTAAATTGTGCCAAAATATCGCTAATGTGACCACAACTTAATTTTTCTAATGTGCAAGCTTAATTCCTCCATTTTTACATTTGGATTACATTTTTCTGTCATCTAACACTCACTTTAATCTTAATGACACTAATAATGTAACCATTATCAAATCTCAAAATTAACATTTATGTTTCGTATTGCACATTACAATGTTGTGATGCTTAAATTCACTTGTATCATTTAAAATGATTGTTTTAAGTATTTAGTATTTATTGTATTTATTTATTTAAAGGGATAGTTCACCCAAAAATGAAAATTCTGTCAGTAATTACTCACCCTCATGTTGTTCCAACCCCGTAAGACCTTTGTTCATCTTCGGAACACAAATTAAGATATTTTTGATGAAATCTGAGAGCTGTCTCATTCCTCCATAGACTTCTAAGGGACTAAAACTTGCTGGCCCATAAAAGTTATTAAAGAGATCGTTAATATAGTCCAAATGACCACAGTGGCTTAATCTTAAGTTTATCAAGCTACGAGAATACTTTTTGTGCGCTAAAAAAAACAAAAATAACGACTTTATTCCACTATTCATTTCCTTCTCTCTGGGCCTCAAGTGAGTTAACTTAGTGTTTAAGCGTAGCGCGTCAGTGTTGCACGTCACCACGTAGGCTCACTATTGGCCGACGCTGGTCATATGTGTGACGCGCTGCGCAAAAACACTATGTTAACTCACTCGAGGCCCAGAGAGAAGGAAATGAATAGTGGAATAAAGTCGTTATTTTTTATTTTTTTTTAGCGCGCAAAAAGTATTCTCGTCACTTGATGAACTTAAGATTAAGCCACTGTAGTCACTTGGACTATATTAACGATCTCTTTAATAACTTTTCTGGGCCAGCAAGTTTCAGTCCCTTGGAGGAGTGAGACAGCGCTCAGATTTCATAAAAAATATCTTAATTTGTGTTCTGAAGATTATTGAAGGTCTTACGGGGTTGGAACAACATGAGGGTGAGTAATTACTGACAGAATTTTCATTTTTGGGTGAACTATCCCTTTAAATATAAATGTTAATATTGATAATTTATCAATAATTGTCCATAGCAATTTTTATATTAATGCCCTCATATAATACAAAAAATTATATGAAAGTATCATGGTGGTGATAACAATGACGGTATGAGATGGTAATACCTTGGTCATTTTCTATATGCCATGGTATATATTATAAGGCTTTTAAACGGTGTTGTTGTGTAGCAATGGTATCAAATTGTGATTTTACCGCAATGGAAAAAGAGCTGTTAAGGACAAACATTTAATACTTAAGGAGGACCAATTCAAGTCTTGAAATGCCAAACTCTACAACATCATTGAAAGTTTTCTCCAATTAAAAGCAATTTTGGAGAGCCGTGCAATTACTCTCTTTCCCCGTCAATTAAGCTACTGACATGAAAGCATTGCTATGTGAAAAGATCTGTCATAAAATGACGTTAGCACATCTACAGAGTAAGGCTTAATGACAATAGGAATGTCTCCTGCTAATGGCACCCTGGTCAGCACTCATTTCAGGCATCTGAGACGTATACAGTTGGGCTAATGTATTATATAATAGCACCTCTTTTGTGTTATAGCCTCAAACACAAGCTTACGTGCATAATAATACGAATATCTCTTCACAAACCTGCAATGTCTCCCCTCAGATGCTTCGAAAAATTCGGGACACCTTTTTAAATGACAAAATATGTTTATTTGTTTATGCATGCATGTGTTGTACGTAAGATGTTTGTATTTTGAAATATGGAAACAGCTGTTTGGAGATAATTAGGAAGGTAAAGGAGGAATGTTGAGTCTTGTGTCTAATTCAAGACATCATTCTGGATGTGGAGATCAAAGGAAGCACAGGCATGATGGGATGTCTGTGGAGGATAGTGAGCATTGGCAGCCTAACACCCGTTCTGCTCACGTCCCACCCATTGGATACTACGCCGCTGTCTGTCTAGAAAATACATTGACATTATCTTCTCCGTTAATGTAGTCCTTAAATATTTAAAGGCGCTATTAACGAATCATTATACCAGTCGACTCTGATGCCCTCTGTTTCAATTAACTTGACTGGCATGGGTTTGACTAGTCTCTTAGCCATGTGGTTCCTGGAGGCAAATGTGTAGAAGCTGACTCAGCAACATATGCAAAGTAAGTAATGGTGTGATATGAATAAGGTATGGAAATCAAGGATGTGTCCTAATTCCATTCTATATTTGTTTTTAGTAGTTGTTGCAGCATTTGGGTGTGTTGAGGGTCATTATAGGAAGGAATATAGTAGCCGTTCCCTTCGGACACACAAAAAACATGGTTATATATGCATTTCAAAGCACGATCCGTCTGTGTTAGGGCACATTCTCTGCCTCATCCTCTTCTTCAGATGCCAGGACTCTTTCACTCTCTCTGATATCACATGGCTGAGGAGGAAAAAACTGGAGCATGCTCCCTCCTGTGGCTTAATTAGTTTTTAAGTTGAGGAAGCAGGTTGGTGTGTGTGTGTGTGTGTGTGTTATATAAAAGGCTCGTAATTAAAGAGGAGATGTGCAGTTCTCTAGGACCTCTGGGAAAAGTCTGCATGATGGCGGAATTGCAGACAAACACGCTGCAATGTTGCTGTGAATTAGATACGGCCATATAGTGTTAGAAAACTTGGAATAGTGCTCGAGTTTTAATTTTATGTGCAGTGATTGCCAATTTTTTTCTCAGCCAGTAAATTGCAAAGTTCCCTTATAAGAAAATAATGTGGTGGTACTATGGTTGTAATGCGGGTGAGCTTTAAAATCACACTATGCAGTTTCTGGTTTTCTCAAACAGCTCCCCCTAGAGTCGCTGTGGAGTAAATACCACTCGCGCAGAGCCGTCTCTGCACTCTTCCGACCGCGATTTCTTCGTCGACTCTGCCATGATTCACGTCTGAAATGCGTGCTAGTCTTCCATAGAGGCTACTTCATGTGACGTCGTGCCATAAAGCAAGTCGGGATTCTCGCGAGATTTGTCGGGGTGACGCCTCTCAAAATTGCATTGCTGTTTTTGCCAGCGGCAAAATACTGGAAAAAGGGGAGCAGGAAATACACTTACAACACAAAACCAGGGAAACAAGCCAGGAATGTAACAATGGTAGTGTTTTGACAGCGTTTAGTAATAGGTTAATGTTAATATGTTAACATATTGGTGTTAATTTTTTTGTTCATAATACATAAACTAATGTAAATGAACACAACTTTAAATGTTAAAATGTATAATATATATATATTTTTTATCTTTTTGAAAGAATTCTCTTCTGCTCACCTAGACCATTTATTTGATCAAAAATAAGGTATAAACAATAATGAGAAAAGTGAAATGTAATATATTTTAAAATGTAATTTATTTCTGGGATGGCAAGGCTGAATTTTAGCTTAGACTCTCTGGTGCAACTTGCTTTCTTAAACAAAACGTAAAATATTGCTTTAAACTTTGTTTTTCTTATTCAGTTATAGTATATTATATATACTATAATATAGTATATTGATATCTAGACTGGCTCACTATTTACAGTCAGATTTGAGTGCATAAAGTTCAGCGTGGTTCTTACTCTCACTTGTCTTCCTAATATTCTGTCTTATAAGGATTCAGTTACTTGAAATGAGAAGAAACTTTGCTGTTTGTTTACTCAAGGTCCCTTTCACATCTTAGATGCATCTCACTCCCACTTCCCCCATTTGGTCTCTCTCACTTTCTTCCTGCTTCCTCAGGGGACTTGTCCTGTTTTCTAGTCTTTCCCTCTCCATTCATCATCTGCTGTGTGATAGGGGGAGTGAACCTCTTTTAATTAGCTGATTAATAATGAATGGGGCCGCTCAGTGTCTCCTCTTGCCCCAGTGTGGTGCTGCTCTGTGGGGGAAGATGAAGCGGATGTTTTTCCTCAGACGGCCTCTAACAGGCGGATGTCAGACTTCTATATTTTCTTTAAGAGTTGCAATATATTTTTCTTAGAAAAAACATTGATGGGCTCTTAAAAAAAAAAAAAATTCATGATCCTGTTGTGATGTTGACATTATAAGAATTTTAGGATGCAAATGTAATTTGATTTGTTTAGAAAGGTATTTATTCTCTCTCTCTCTCTCTCTCTCTCTCTCTCTCTCTCTCTCTCTCTCTCTCTCTCTCTCTCTCTCTCTCTCTCTCTCTCTCTCTCTCTCTCTCTCTCTCTTCAAGTCCTCTCTGTCATGCTCTGCTGCCTATGAGTTTCTTGCTCTGGGAGACTGAAACTGATTTGTATTATCACTGAGAGAGTGTTGCTCCTCACACACACAAAAAAAAAGCCATCACTTTCACCTATTTAAATTAGGTTTTGATTCCTTTTCATTTTTAAAACGGTTGTTCACCTGAAAAAAACTCTAATCTTGCACTTACTCTTATTTTGACTAATTTGAAAGACAAAATTAGACATTTTTAACAATGTAATGGTCATTTCTGTCAGGACCACCATCGTCAAATATGATTGACAGTTAGCATACAGTTAGGTTTGGCGGTATGGTTCTGTTCTGGGCAAGAACTCCCTGCGCATCCATGCAGGGGTGTGTTTCCCGAACAACAACGTAACTCGCTGCTTAACTACTATAGTACGATGCATCGTTGAAGGAATCAACTAGCTAGTCACGACTGTTTCCCGAAACCGTATTGTCGCAAAGTGGTCATTCAACCACATTGGTTTATGACATCAAGCACGTAGTGGAGTAATAACTTCTTTTAATGAATCTGTTTGGATCGAATTAATGCTAGATGTTTTGATATAAATTACAGACATGGCATCTGAGGACTGTTTCTCATTATTCTCAGTTATTTTGCTTTATTTGCAGATTCAATCATAGGCTCGTTCTTACATAGTAGAGCACGTTCGCACATGCGCACTCTTCAAAAACGGTGCTTTAAATCTCTTGACGAACTAAAAGACGTAAATGACATTTGTATGTATTCTAAATAAAAGACACGGGTTGATAAGGATTTATTAAGTCCACATGTCATGTAAACTAGAAACCATGCTTCTAGCCACAGGTCGAGAGCTGTCGTTCCAACTACACAACTTTGCGATGCTGTTTGCGAATGTTCATTAGAATGATGGTTTCGGGAAACACTGACTCGTTGAACTATGCTGATAACGACAGAACTTGCGAACATAGTTGGCTAATGATGCTTTTGGGAAACGCAGCCCAGCCTAGCATGGATAAGAGCAGGGACAGCAGCAATAATCCCCTTTAGGGTAAACAGAACAGAACCAACATGAATGTATTGCAGATATCATTAATTCAAGATTTTAAAGTACAACATAATTCGAGAATTTATTCTGATTCAAGGGGAATCAAAATCCCACACTGACTGGACAAGAGGAGGAGCTGGGAATGGAGGAGGGTAATTAGCTCCTGAGAAACACGATAGCTGTTGATAATGCTGAAGGAGCTTATATATGAATACACTGATAGGCGTCGCATTCCCATAGGTAGACGTGTATCAGCTGAGCTTGACTAACGTGACCTGCCAGAACTGACGCTATGCTTAATTTTCTTTGACCATAGTTAAAAAGAAAAAAAATCTTAAAAGTAGTCAATATACTCATGATGTTCAGGTGTTTACTCATGCTCATGTCGTTCCAAACCTGTATGACTTTCTTGATTCTGTGGACCACAAAATAATATATTTTGAGAAATGTTGGTATCCAAACAGCTTTAATGACCACTGAATTTTATTGTATGGACAAAAACAATGAGACATTTTTTCAAAATATATTCTTTTCTATTCCACAATAGAAAGAAAGTCATACAGGTTTGGAAAGACCTGAGGGTGAGTAAATGTTTTTTTGTGCGTTTTGAATCAATCTGTTTCGTGGATGAATTTGTTTTGTGTCTTTCTTAAATCTTGGAAGTCCCATTTGTTGCAATTGCATGGAAAAAAGCTTTCCTTTTGTGTTCCTTCTTGACCTTGGGTGACTTAAAGAACATGACGATCATGAAACTTTCAGCTGATTTATCAGACTGGAGGCCACGCTCATCTTAAAACAGCGCTCCGGGTCTTGCTCTGTCAGCATTCATTGACATTTCTCCAGACAGAGGCCATCCTAAATAGGAGCAGACACCCATTCTTGAGCGAGAGACTGTTTGAGTTACTTTGTCTGTCCCCTCCCACCCTCCTCTCTTTCTCTTTCTCCTTCTCCATTTCTATCTCTCTCAGTCTCTTTCTTTATCTTTCCACTCTTTGTTTTAAGTGACTCTTTTTTCACTCCCCCAGTGAGATGAGAGAATCACAGAGAAACCCCTGAACACAGAGGTATTAACTCTGTAACCTCCCTAACCTCATGCCCCTCCACTCCTGCTGAACTAATCTACTACCACCCACTCACACACTCACTCACATACATACCCCAAAGGGACTGGCAAAAGGTTAAGAATATGAGGAAAAATAAGACACAGCAGTGTGAACAGGAGATACGTGTATGAGTGAAGGCTGGTCCTGTCTGTTTTTGCAGTCTCAGAGGAATACTCTATACGTGAATGTGCTGCGTAACAGCCTGCTCTGTCCTCATCTTTCTCCCACATGTGATGCACTGTGAATACTCATGACGACTCTGCAGGCACGTCTCCTCTAATCCCTCTCTTTTCCCTCTCTTGTTCCGTGTTCCCGTACTGGAGAGCACCCGTGCGGATCTGATTGATAAACGGATACAATGGAGGAAAAGAGCAGAGGTTGTCTGTGATGCTGACCTGATGCCCAGGTGCAGATCTGAAATGATGCCTGATTACTTGCAGTAAAACATGCAGCTGCTGTACAGCTGTTATATGGAAAGTGTTATCACTTATACCCTGGTTTTTACCACATTAATTACAGTATAATGGAACATGTCCAAAAAATAAATAAAATAAATGGTACTGCTGCCACAGTATACCGTATATCAAAATCAGTTCAATGTCCAAAACACCATGGTAGTACCATTGTTCTTTTTGGTGACTTTTCTCAGTGGCGAAACTGAAAATTAATTGACACTTTTTAACACATTTCAGGACAGATTTAAACCTATCTGCATGATAAATGCGTTAACTAAATTAATAAATCTTTATTGCTGCTGTTCGTCCTCCTCTGCCGAAGTGACCCCGATCGCATCATCCTAAATCTCATCTGAGAAGTAACGAAGACAGTAAATCAATAGCCCATTGGCTGTAACAGCTTCAGCGGGGTGACATGATTGGCTGAGGTCGAGGAAGGAGGAGTGACAGCCAGCTGTCATAATAGTAAATAAGAAAGGAAAGCAGAGGGGGTCGATAGCTCTTCAGCTGAAATAAGTGAATGACGTTAATATCCCTCTCAGAGTCCTCAGTCATGCCACACAAATGTGCATAATTAATTTAGCGGCATGTGTTGGAAATCATTAAAAATGGTCTTGTTTATATTTTGGAAGTGCATTGGTTTTCACTTTAAAGAGGTAGTTCTTCCAAAAAGGATAATAATATCCTCTTTTTGTGGAATGCAAAAAATCTCAAATGTCTTTTTTTCTCCATACAGTCAAAGCATGGCCAATAACTTTGCTTATATGTACAAACAACTAGAACATTCATCAAAATACCTTGTTATAAACAATATGTTAGCAGTAAATTATGACAACATTTAATTTTTTTTGGTTAACTGTCCATTTCATGACTTTGATTGTTGAATGCAAAACAGATGCTAGTCCTTGTAGAACTGTGGCCAATACTGGCATTGCTGTGCCTTTTGTACAATAACTGAACCATTGCTTTCTCTCCACCTTGCTCCTCTATTGTCTTTATCTAAACCGGACAGATCCATTGTGGAGGCTCCTTTATCTGTAATGAATTAAGAGGAGAGGGGATCAAAAGGAAGAATGCAAAGAGAGCAAAGCACAGAGGCGAGTGGGAGTGTGAGAGAGTGAGCAGATGATGTGTTGAGAGGCAGAATTCCCCACGCTTGACTGTTAATATACAGTAGGCAGTGGGGTAATGAGCGAGCCATCACTGGCGCATCACTCGAATCAGCCAGTGCTTGAGAGAGATGTCAACAGCCTCCTACAATGGTGACCGGTATAACACAACCCCCACCAAAGCCCACTAAACCTCCCCAAAACACTTCTGCATTGCGGTTCACATGCTTCTGGTTGGCCGGTGCCAATTTTACAATTGGGTTTTGGGATTTGACATTGGGTTTTTGCTCTTAGATTTGATTGTTAATAAGGATTGGATTAGGGACAGGATTTTTTGTCTATTGTTTATCCATCAGTGTCCACTTCTCTGTGATGTCTTGGTCACTTTCACAGCCCACCAGGAGGCAGCAATAACAGCTTAGCCTTTGAGGATTTATTTGTCTCCCCTTGGCTTTCATTAAAAGCAATAAACACATGCTTAATGTCGTTGGCACGCAGCCCCTTTATTTGAATCGGGCCCAAGATGCTCATGGAGCATGTGCTTCAGGGAGGGGCAGCTGGAGACATGTCTGCTGTCCAATACATCCCCCTTCCAGGGATCCCATGTAGAAGCTTTGGGAATGTTTTTGGACATGAGCCCGACATGAGCCCGAAATAAGCCCTGAGACTCAAGTTCATTGATTTATTTGAAATTGAGTATGCTTGACAACATTGAGTGACTGTCTACTAAGCATTTTTACATAGCAGTGTGGTACTATAACAGTTCCATTCACTTCACAGTCCCGTTTTGCATCTGTATTTCTCACTAGGGCTTTTCACACTGCGCTTAACCCCGGGTTATCATGGTTCTAAACACAACTTTTTAACCTCGGATAAAGGAAGTAATTTAGAAGTGGGCTTAGCAAACTTTTGCGGTGTTAACCCTGCATTGCGGTGACAAACGTGTACAGTGTGAAACGATGCAGTGTTAGAATGTTACCAATTGCGTAGTCATATTTGCATGCTTTGGACAGTCACTGAAACACTGAGCATTGTATACACAGTAAATTCAGTATTTGAGAGGAAAAATGTAAAATATGACCATTTCATCAGAGGCCGTTTCATTATTACCTTTATAGTCCGAAATGTCCATTCAGGATAAACTCGATAGTGCAGTCGGCAATACGAGGATGCGTAATGCTAGATCTTCTATGTAAACCGGACGCATGCTGCGTTCATCCAGTCAACGACACTGACACGGCAAATATGCAAATAATTAACCCAGGGTTTAGGAATGTACAGCGTGAAACATCAGTTTATGAATACCCAGGATTAATTGTTAACCCCCGGGTAAATTATGAGCAGTGTGTGGAACGTGAAACATGATAACCCAGGATTCAGTTTACCCGGGGTTTAAAATGACCTAGGGTTAACTATTTCAAATGTAAAAAGTCCTATTTTGTTCTAAAAAATGAGCATAACCATCAGATGGGAGGGGTAATCACTTGCACGTGAACAATAACCAGAGGTGTATTCATTTAATTAAAATAAATTCCCTGGCACCTTCATGGTGATCTACAGTACATTTTGAGGTAATCAATTCTTATAGTCACACAACCTGTTTTTTTTTTGTTTTTTTTTACATTATGGTGCTATAAATACTTTTAAAGTGTGAGAAACTCTGACAAACCATTTGTGCGACCGCTGCGCATATACAGTTCAAGTCGCTGAAAAACTATGCACTTCAGCAGCACCCGAGCTCTGTTTCGCTCCAGTCTTGCTGTGCAATTGAGTGAATGACAGTGCGCTGTTCTGCTAAATTTGTTGCTCTTAGCTTTCAAAGCAAAAGAAGTTAATGCTAAGTTTTCCACTCTGTATCCTTAACATTCATCTCAATGATGGTGACGTGCAAGCTAAGAAGAAAAAATCGAACATATACTAGTGGGGGTTCAGTAGTAAAACTGTAAATCTGTTACTCAAAGTTAATTTAACCCTAAAAATAATCAAAGTTTTAGGATTTTGATATAATATTTTATGAAGAATTGCACCATAAATATGTGAGATTTTGCTTTATTTCTGTTACTAAGCAAATAAGTTTGTGGTTGATTGTTGCATTACATGAATCATCAGGTTTGAACAGAAATGTGTTCATTTTTCAGTTAAACTTTAATAATCTTTTAAAAATGGTTATGTTTAAATCTACAACACAGACACGCATACTGATGGACGCACGCACGCACGCACGCACGCACGCACGCACACACACACACACACACACACACACACACACACACACACACACACACACACACACACACACACACACACCTATATATACACATACGTGTGTGTGTGTGTGTGCTTCCGACGTGAATAAAAAACACTTATTAACTTCACTCATAAGCTTCACATTTCTAAAAAAAACAATTAAAGGAAAAGAGAGGAGTTTCTATTTTTTTTTTTTTTAAATTGTAATCAGAATTATGGCACAAATGCTGAGCTTAACATTTGAACTTATAGTAAACCCCTTACATACCCCTTACATACAAAATTACTTAACCCTCTACAGTTACATTGTTTTGATCAAACTTAAAATGTTATATTTTCTTCAGGCTTGTAGTGGTTATTTTGTGTAGGGAGCTTTTGTTAAATGTGTCTGCTAAATAAATCATTGTTTTTATTGTTCTGCCAGTGTTGGGATTAACTTTATTTTGCCCCTTCACCACCTTCATGGTGAGTCGCCATTCAGGCCATAATCACTCCCGGCTGCTCTGAATACAGCATGACGGACATGATTGGGAGGAAGTGCGCTTCAGTCTGTCTGCCGGAGGGGACTCTTATTATATCTCTGTGTTTGCAGTTAGCAGATGGCATCTCAGATTGTTTCAATGATGCTTGATAAATGCAACAATCTACATTACATGCTCACAAAGAAGAGCCAGGAGAAAGAGAGTGATCCCTTGCTTATTGAATCCCTCATGGGGATAGTTCCCCTGTGTCTCATGTAGCTTCATCCCAAATGGACTGCTATTAAAAGTAACTTTTCACTACTGCCATAGCCAACCTAATTTTCATGTATATACTGTATATATATATATACAGTACCAGTCAAAAGTTTGGAAACATTACTATTTTTATGTTTTTGAAATAAGTCTCTTATGCTCATCAAGCCTGCAGTAAAAAAAAAAAAAAAACAGTAATATTATGAAATATTATTACAATTTAAAATAATGGTTCTCTTTTTTAATATATTTTAAAATGTAATTTATTTTTGTGATGCAAAGCTGAATTTTCATCAGCAAGTACTCCAGTCTTTGGTGTCTTATGATCCTTCAGAAATCATTCTAATATGATGATTTGATACTCAGTTATTATCAATGATGGAAACAGTTGTGCTGTTTAATATATTTTTTTGGAATACTTTTTTCAGGATTCATTGATGAGTAAAACAGCATTTATTCATAAAAACAGCATTTATTTAAAATAAAAACATTTCTAACAATATAAATCGTTACCATCACCTTTTATCAATTTAACGCATCCTTGTTGAATTAAAGTACTAATTTAAAAAAAAAAAAAAAAAGTTATTGTTCCCAAACTTTTGAACGATATTGTTACAAAAGATTTCTATTCTAAATAAATACAGTTCTTTTTAACTTTTTATTCATCAAATAATCCTGAAAAAAGTATCTCAGGTTATAAAAAAAATATTAAGCAGCACAACTGTTTCCAACATTGATCATAAATCAGCATATTAGAATGATTTCTGAAGGATCATAAGACACCAAAGACTGGAGTACTTGCTGATGAAAATTCAGTTTTGCATCACAAAAATAAATTACATTTTAAAGTATATTAAAAAAGAGAACCATTATTTTAAATTGTAATAATATTTCATAATATTACTGTTTTTTTGTTTTTTTTCTTAACTGCAGGCTTGATGAGCATAAGAGACTTCTTTCAAAAACATTAAAAATAGTAACGTTTCCAAACTTTTGACTGGTACTGTATATATATATATATATATATATATATATATATATATACTGTATATATATATATATGTAAATTAAGTTGGCTATGGCAGTATATATATATATTCATATTCAGATTTTAAGATCATCAATCATCATTTTGACAGGCACAGATGGCTCACTGAGAAATTTCCAAATGGCTTCTCTCTAAAAGGCAGTCACCTGGTAACAACCCCCCCCCCCCAACCCACACACACACACACACACTTTTAAATCACAGTGGGGACTTTCTACTGACTTCTAAAGTTATATACTGAGAAACTGAGAAAGTACATAATATTTGATATTTTCTTATTTGTTGGCTGGTCTCCAATGTTCCAGATTTCAGGTTACTATCAGGTTTACTATCTTTGTTGGAAGATACATATTTAAAGGCAAAGTGTCAGGTGATCCTTCAGAAATCACAGTTGAAAACAATTATGTAGCTTAAAATGTTTGTGGAAACTGACATATTTTACATGATTCTTTGATGAGTAGAACATTCAATTGAACCACATTTATTTGAAATATATGTACAGTTTCCTTAACCGTTTTATGTTCAAGTATGTGGTGTTACCATACTCTACCATGAGCATCATTGAATTTATTTTTAATGCAAAATTGCTCCTTACTGGCAGTTTTTCAGTTTTTTTATAAAATGTTACTACACCGCATCAAATCTACATAAATTAAACTGTCATGTCCTTCACAACTGTGATGTAGTGAGGAGTATAACTTCCCTTTTCCTTCCAATCATTTTTAGGAAGCTCTAGTTACAGTAAAAATGATACATTTGAGGACATAAGTGTGTTTTCAGAAGGTTCCAGGTGTTAACCACTCTGAGAGAAGAGACCCATGGACGTTCTGGACCAGTGGAAGCCGCATGAACAATTAGTGATTTGAAATGCAAAGTGAATCGTTTATCTCCATCCAGCTGCTCTGTGAGGCCTAAGCGGCAAATGCTAAAAACAGACCTTTAAATAAATGCAGAACGCTGGTAGTTACAAGACAGAGGGAAGAGCAGTGGTGAAAGTGTGGGTGGTGATCTCAAGACCACCATTGCCCTTAGGCAGAAACTATAAAAGGATTAATTGAAGGTTTTTTTCAGTGAAGGCGACGAGGAAAATAAAACAAACATAAAAGATGATGCCTGACTCCTAGGGTTTATGAGCTACTTGCTGTTATTAGAGCAGTTGGTGTTATTGTTTTCAGTGGTTAGCCCTCATTACTGCTGAAGACACTCCTGCTGACCCGCTCTAAACAGCCTGTCAGAGAACACAAGCGCTCATCAGATCCCTGTGATTCACACCTGCCCTGCGTCACTGTCAGACACTTTTGACTGGCTGCGTTTAGAGTCAGCACTCAATGGGTTAATGGGGATGTGGAAGGTCAGAGGTTTGAAACATTAGCATATCTTTTTGCATAGGAAACAAGTGCTTCTAAGGCTAATGGCTGCCAGTTTGTATTATTACATTGACATTACTTAACAAAAAAGGTGGCTGTGGGGTTAGTTGGCAGGGAAGGGGTCATATTAATAATTTAACATGATCTTTTTGATCAATTGTCTGTGTGATGTATTGATCCAGGGCCATAGTAGATTTCATTTGAGCTTAATTCCTTTAGCTCAAACAGCATGTTGTTCTCAATGCCAAGGTCATGGTTTCGATTCAAATTCAATTATCCAATGATCCAACCTGTAAATACCACTGTCTGTTCTGGAATTTTGCAGGTCAGTGTTTTGAGAGTTCCGAATAACCAATTGAACCAAATTTGAAGTTGTACATCAGTGGATGTATATCAGGAGTGTTTGCAATTTTGTGTGTGTGTGATGTTCACTAGAACGGATTACTATAAAATAGATTGGAGTGTGTGTGCCCACTGTAAATAACATAATATTCTCAAACAGTACATTTTGTTTTCTGATCTATGTTAAGACGTTAATAGTGACTGCAGGTCATTTTTTAAATTGAAGTCTTGTGTTCATAACCAACACTTAATTTACAGATTGTTCTCAAAAAGTGTCCAACACTCAGGTTGAATGTCACAAACCATTTACATACATACTGTAATACCTTTATCAGCAACATGCATAATACATAAGCATAAGTAGCCTTTTCCATTTAGCCTCAAACTGACTCCATTTGTTTCAGCCACTGTGTAATTATGTTTTTTTTTATACTGGAGCCCTGTTGCTGCAACAATAATCAAAAATAGATCTGAGTGGGACTACAGGGCCTTGGCAAGAGCCGTGGTTATCTATTGTGTTCTCAACTTTACTGCCAAATATCATGCTACATGCTCTTTAATAAGAAAAAGAAAAGAGTCCCGGCAAAATAAACGGATCTCAAGGCCTACCGTGGGATTTATTTCTAGGTAGTTGAGACAGAGTAGGTAAAGAAACTTTACTGTGTCTTTCTTTGGGGGAATGTGGGGATTACGGAGAAAAAGAGAAGACAGAGACTGTGTGAGAAAAGTAGGTATTGTCTGAGTGTGTTCGTGTGTGTACATACAGCAAAGACGATCTGACACAGAGTGGTAGTTGATGGGAGAAGCCCTGGTGATTACTGATGCATGTTATTGCTGAAGGTCACCAGCAGGCAATTCACTCTAACTGATGAACTCCCATTTATTGATCTGTTGAGCCCCTGCAGCGGGTGGATGAGGGAAGCCTACGAGAACACACGCTGAGCCTCCGGGGATGCTGTTCCACTGTGCAGCCATGAGAACATGATATCATGCTGCTGTGTATGTGTTAGCTTATCAAAGCTGCTCTATTTCAGTTTACTACTATGGAAAGAGTAAATATAAAGAGAGGGTGGAGTCTCAGGGTGAAGGGAAATATGGCAAGAAAGGCTATTACTTACTACCATTCTTTTTTTTCTCTTAAAGTCACCATTAGATCAAAAAGGACGGTTCTTTTTTTTATGGAATATTGCATATTATTTATCTGTGCAGATCTCTAAGTCATGTGCTCTCTAAATCTTTAGTCAGAATAATCTCCCCTCTCTATTGCAACAACATTTCTTCACTTCTCTGATGACGTGTTTACTTACTTGCACGAGAGCGGGACAGCCTGTCACTCACATGACATCCCGGCAATAGCAATCAACAATTCCCAAAGGATAAAATCAAGTCCCGCCCTACTTTTTTTCTTGTCCGAGAAGCCGTTTCACTGGGATATACGCCAGAATGTTCTTTAGAATAACAAAACAAATTGTTATTTTAACTGTTGGGTACTTTGTGGAACCAAAATGGTTTTTCAGCAAAGAGTGTATTACTGGCAGAGCCGGATTAATTCAAAGGTAAACTAGGCACGTGCCTAGGGCCCGATTGGCGGGATGGGGCCCAGACAGAGGGACAAAAAAAAGTCCTATCTACAATTTTTATTTGTACGATGTTTATCTTAACCATAGACTGTTACATTACTGCAGTTAAACCAATTAATGTGTCCGTTACAAAGCGGGTGCCGGCTTCTGAAAGTATGTGTAACGAACGCATCCATCAGGTGCTGCGAGGCAAAAGCCTAATAAGCACACAAAGAAGCACAGCTCATAATGCAGGTGTGTGAGTTGTCGTCATCTATTTTGGAGTGATTGCAATGTATTCTAAATATAAACTTGTACTGTAGATCAGCGTCATTTCTGGAAAAATCATTCACCGCTTTATTACGAGTTTAAAAGAGCGCGAGCGTCATTAACGTGCCCAGACGCGACGCTTTGAATTTGCGCGTACAATGAATAACATCGCGTCGGGAGCTGACTAGTAAAAAAGCTACAAAATTAAAAGACAAGACGTCTGTATTCTAAGTTAAAAAGCCAACACACTACAACATTTTTAAATGTTTCAAATAAAGGATCTCATATCTATGGGTCTATCTTCTAAATTCTGCTGCTGATTAGATTATACCCTGACATTACGCCAATAATATCAGTTTATATATTTTTTTCTGCTCAGTAGCGATCGTGTCTTTCTCTTCCACTTGATTTGTGTATAGCATATTTAAGGTAGCAATGCAATATAAAAACACTTATGCTCATCTACTGAAGTGGGATTCTGGAACTGTGAATAAATTGAATAAAACAGCAAAATAACAACAACAACAACAACAACAATAACATCTTCATTAAACAAAAAAGAGATTACCTTAGATAAAGTTTTATTAATATGTACATACAGTACCGGTAAAAGTCTGGACCCATTACTATTTTTAATGTTTTTGATTATTATGCTCTACAAGCCTGCATTTATTTGATCAAAAATACAGAAAAAAAACAGGAATATTCAGCAAGGATGTGTTAAATATATAAAAAGTGATAGTGAAGACTTTTTTAAAACAACTTTTTAACAATCAAAAATCCTGAAAAAAAGTATCACAGGTTATAAAATAAATATTAAGCACCATTTCTAACATTTGATAATAAATCAGAATATTATAAAGTTTTCTGAAGGATCACGTGACACTAAATTCAGCTTTGCATCACAGAAATATAAAGTATAGTAAAATAGAAAACCATTATTTTAAATTTTAATAATATTTCACTATATTATTTTTCTGTATTTTTGATCAAATAAATTCAGGCTTGATGAGCATAAGAGACTTCTTTCAAAAACATTAAAAATAGTAATGTGTCCAAACTTATGTACTGTGTAAGTAAAAATATACTGCTTTTAAAATTAAATGTTGTATAAATAAAAAGGTTAGGAATCATATTTGTTTCAAGTGTTTTTTTATTGGGGGTGGGGGGCCTCCAACATGAATTTTGCCTAGGGCCTCCAAATGTCTAGAACCGGCCCTGATTACTGGTGTTCATATTTGAACAAACCCTTAGCCATACTCTGGCACCTAATTCGTCAAGTACCACTTCAACTCATTCAACGCTCTATATTACGTTTGTTCTTCTTTTTTCATAACATATTGGTTTCTACTATTCCCATTGCTTGCAGACATTTTATTCACACACGCAGCTTTAGTAACCTTACTTTTTTTTTAGTTGTGTGTCAAGTTGAGAAATCTCTTATGGGCGAGTGTTGTTTTTCTCTGCAAATGACAAGAACTCTGCTTGTTTACTTGCTTCAGAGACTCGAACGTTGTTGACTCATTCATGTTAATGTGTTTTTGCACAGAACACTGACTGAATTGTGCTAGCCTAACTTTAGCCTATCTTTGATTAGTTGTGCTCATGTAGGTTTCCATGGTTTCCTTTGCACCAATTTATGAGAGAGGTTTGCCGTATGTTTTAATGATTAGAAAGTTGATTTTTAGGGGAATTTGAAGTGCCTTTTGACATTAGAGCTTCATCATTTTCAGACTAGATGATTTTGACCTCCCTAAATAATTACTAGCCAGGAGAGTGGAGACTTCAAGTCTCTCATTCCCTGATCATGCTAGTCCAAGTTTTTTGGGATTCATCTATTAATTTAAAAAAGCTGCTAAGCATATTTTCAAATTTTAAATGTATTATTCAGTTTAGGTTTTAAAATTTCATGTGGCTTGACTCTTGACTTAACTGAAAATCTTTACATTAGGTCTCCTTTTATGTAACTTTTTAAAGATTCAGATGTCTACAAATAATTTATATACACAAACTCGACACATGCTTTAATATAGATATTTCTTCCCTTTTAGAAGATTTGTCCTTTTCTTTGTAGTGGATCGTCTAATATGTCATTGACCCTCAGACTGGTTGGTGATGATCCAGTTTATGGACTAGCATGTTTACCAGCAGAATTTTCCAGGTGGTGTTGAAGCTGGTTGCTCGAAGAAGTCTTGCTGGTTTAGATAGTTGAGAAGCCTGGTGGGGACACTAGCACAGAAGCATCCCATGCTGGCCACACAACATGCCATGCTAGTCTTTAAATCAGGTTTGACATTGGCCATCAGAGTTCTTGAGTTCCTTTCTCACTGTGTATGCAAAGACAACTTCTTTTTGTATTCGGCTACAGGTTTTGTCTTCCTCGAAAGTTCTGCCGGTGACTCACAATTGCATTAGCCGCCGTGTGGCATTTTACACATGTCTGTGTGTGTTCATCTCAGCGTAAGGCAATTACGGCAAGATGAAATATTCATCGGGTCCCCGGACGCTCTCCCCTGCGCCCTCGAGTCCGGTGTGAGGGTGTTGATTGCGTCTGTGGAGCGTCCTCTCCTGTGATACAACATCAATGGCATGTTGTGAAAGTGGAGCAAGATGCCATTTGGGCTTTAACGACATACATATAAAAGAGATCCAGAGACCTGTCAGGTCTTTATATCCCCTCTGCCCCCTGTGTAAACCTTCAGGGAAATCAACAGTTTGATATGCAGAGCCATGCTGAAAAATGTATGGGGGTAATAAAGGCATGCACAGACATGGCATTTAGCCAAATATGGTTTCTGCCCGTGTCAGCCTTTGAGCGTAGTGACAGTCTTTTATCGTTGATATGACAAAAAGCCATTGTGGGGGATTCGACTCTGATCTGGCCTTGTTTGTGTTTATGTATGTTCTCTGACATTTACTTTGCGACATGAAAAGTGCCCCTGGTTGTCACATTATGGATACCAGGGGGCTTTAGATAGAGAATTCTCATTTTGCCGAAATGAAACTCACGCTGGGACCAGCCTTTTATCATCTAAGTGCTTTTTAGGTTGATGTACTTTTTATGCGTGTTGACAGAATTTCTTTTCTCTCTTCTCTCTTTTTACTCTCGCTCCAGGCCTCGTGAAGCTGGGAATCCACTGTGTCACATGTCAGAAAGTTGCCATAAAAATTGTTAACCGGGAGAAACTCAGCGAATCTGTGTTGATGAAGGTAAGATTGTGCTGTTTTTTTAATGTACTTCATGCGATGACTTAAGTAAACCAGCCTGTCTCTCTGTGCTGAATTATAATGGAATTGAAAGTTGTCAATTAAAGATGGCTGCTTGTACCAAATCTGTCACTTACATTACAATTACATTGTGGTGGGTGAGTTTGAGGATTTACATTTATTTAGACTCACAAAGCTTATTCTGTCACAATGCGATAAAAAAATCTTGCTGAAAGGGAAAGTTAGCACAATTTCTGTCCTAATTATGCCAAGGTTCTTGCTACAGCAACAAAACATGAAAGAGTCTTTGGAGTACAAACAGGCTGCTGTCACTGTTGTGCTGAACTGCCGTCAGTGGATTGTTCGAGTATATGAAAGGATTACCCTGAATGCTTTTACCCATCTTCAGTAGTGTGTAAGGAGTGGCAATGACATACATAGACCTACTATCAGACTGGACATTGATTAGCAGGAGTTCAGTTAAGGTTATCTCTAATCGTTCATTATCCGATTTGAATCGTGCACAGTGAGCTCTCCATCTGTGATGCTCTAGTTCTTATGAAAGTGGCACGTTATACATAGCTCATCATATGTAAAGTTCCCTCTCTGTGTTTGTTGAAAGCCAAATGTTGGAGAGAAATTTAGGTTCAGGTTACTTTATTTTATACCCGTAGGTAAATTAGGTTTCAGTGAATAAGGCTGTTTCTCATACATATTATAGACAATACAATAGACAACACTATAAAAACAACACTATAAACAAATATAAACACTCTAAAACAACACATTTTAATAAACCCATTACTTCATATTATTACTATTCATGTTTAATCACTGCAGGGACAAAGCTGTTCTTATACCATTTTGTTCACTAAGAATGAATTTCCGCCAAGAGCATTATCTGAAAAGAGTCAGGAAATGCCACAGATGTGGCTGCAAAATTTGGGTTGTTTACACAGATTGCATGTTTCATGGGGCAATTTGTGACAAGGAAAATATATAAATGGACAACGTCATGCTAATTGATCTTATGTGTTAGGACATATCTCAGGACTGTTGAAAAATGAACTGAATGAATGAATGAATGTCTTTCTTAAGTCTAATTGTCTTCAATAGAGTGTTTTTTTTTTTTTTGCTGGACAAATATGGTGGTCACATACCTGTGTTTTTATTATAACATTATCTGAAAGTCAGCAGTTTTTCTTTGCTTTACAGAGTGAATAATTGTCAAACTGCTACTGTGGTACAAAAATGACAAGATGCACCTAAGATATTCCTGATTTTTCCATTTTGCTTTATAAATTCATAGAGCTTTAACATAAAAATACTGCAGATCACCTCAACTTTTCACCCAATCAACATGATTTCCTCTCAGTGTCCATCCAGCATCATATGGATTTCATTAAATGGTTAATGGCTCATTAACTCCTGGTGGATTGTGGGGCAGCAGTAATTTAGACGAGCTGATTGGTTCCTCATTGTAATTGGATGTGAGATAGAGCTTTACAGTCATCCGGTCCCAGATCCCCCTGCTTACACATAGGTGTTTGGACTGCGAGGGAAATTGCTTCTCTGCAGGAAATAGAGCTAGGCCTTATGGGAGTCTGATTGTGGAGGCATGCTTTTGTGCTTCTCATTGTCATACTTTACTTTCCTCACCAAGCTGTATAATTTCAGAAACAAACAGATGCTGTCTGATCCTAACGCAAATTCAGAGTAAATCCGCCTCCGTGACTGATAGTTAGTCGCGTCCTCTGAAGGTCACATAACCCATTGCATTGTATCTCCTGCTTATTTTAGCTTCTCTCAGGGGTTGTTGTCGTGGCAACCTAACATGATTGGCTTGAGGAGGGAGGTGGGGGAGAAAACGATATGCTTGTAGTAAAAACAGCTTCAGATGTTGCACGCCTCCTTCGGTGTATCTGAGATTTTTTGAGCGGCGGGGATCGACAGTGGAGGCAAAAGAGCGAAACAACAACCCGTGGTTCTTGCGCACTTCCCAAAGTCATGACTAATCTTCTCTATGGTGTAATTTCCCATGATTCCATTCATTGGCTTTAACTAGACTTCATTTCAGTTTAACTCATTGGATAGTCTCCCAGTCATTGGCTGCGATGTTCCCCCTGGAGTTCATCTTTGCCACAGTCATGAAGTAATAAATAAACAATAATGACTTCATTAGCATAATTTTAGACAGTCGGCAGGAGGTCACCTGTCATTCTGTTGTTTTTCCTCTTCTCTTTCCTCAGCCTCCAGTGAACCCCTCGTTGTCTGGCATTTGCATAGCGTGGAGCCGGTGTGCAGCTGTCAATGTGTTGAAAAGCATGTGTGTCTGTATGTTGAAAGCAGGGGTTCGGTACTTCCTGTCAGTGTGTGCTTGGTGGGACACAGTAAAAGTAAGAGAGTGCATGTGTGTAAGCAGAGCCCAGGGTGAGCGTGTCAGGTTTTATTTGTGTTTGTATCCTGAGTGTCTGTTAGTGCACTGCAAAAATTTTCTTACTTAGTATTTTTGTCTTGTTTCCAGTCCAAAATTCAAAATGCATTTACTAAAGTTGTAAAATGCCATAAGATATTATGTCTTGTTTTCTGGGTAAATAAATCAAAATTAAGTGAGTTTTTGCTCAAAACGAGCACAATTATCTGTCCTTGGGGTAAGAAAAATAATCTTGTTTCTGTTTGAATTAAGATTATTTTTCTTACCCTCACTTAATTTTGATTAATTCCCCCAGAAAACGAGACACAATATCTTATCTGATTTTACTTATCTAGTAAATGCATCTTGATTTCAGAACTTTTAGATATTTGGACTGGAAACCAGACAAAAATCCTAAGTAAAAAAAGCATTTTTTGCAGTGTGTGTGTGTGTGTTCATGTCTACTCCCAGGGAGAGGCGGCGTTGTGAGTTAGGTCGTGGCACGCACAGAACAGAAGCCTGGCATTTGAGAACATGCTCCTCGCGGAGAACTCCACGGCCCCTGCCAGGCCCCTCCTGAACTAATGAAGTCGTCTCTGACATTTTCAGACATGAAAAGAAAAGCTCTTTGACTTACTTTGCGGTCACACTAATGAGGGTTATGTCAGGAGGTGACCTCGGCCTACTTTACCTCAGAGAATGTGCCTTAGATGCCTCACAGCAACATTTTCTTTAAGGGGAATATGTTGGTATGTGTGCGCATTCATTATATCGCATAGGTGATGTTTTGAAATAAATGAATTTGATGAAAAACAGAGCTCTTTAAACACTGGAAAAGCGTATCCCATTGTGTTTCCACTCCAGTCTGGTGCCATTTTGTGGAAAAGCTGTTTTAAAATGCTAAATAGTGTGCTTATCTTTCAGTTTCCCTTGAGGCAGGCCACTCAAAACTATTTATGACAAACCATGCATTAAACATCAGTCCCTCCTAATGAATGAATGCCTCTTGACACTGCAGGGTGGATCCCAGTAAACATTTCAGAAAGGTATCACTCTTTGGTTTAATCAAGTCTTGGGTGGTTAATGGTAAATGGCCCTAGGGATGGTGGGAGTGAAAGTTTCTCTCAGCGTGCGGCGTCGAATCCAGACAGGTCCCGAGGGGAAAGCTAACATTTCTGAAACCGAGCCCAGTGTTGCCCAGGAGACTGGCTGCTGAGGAGAAGGAGGGACATGTTGCACCCCTGCAGAGAAGAGATTACTCAAGCTGTGGATGAGTGCCAGTGTGCACACTATATGTTACGCAGTGACAGTGGAAAAGAACTTTAACTATATATTGAACTTAACTGTATTTTAAAGGAGGAGTGTGTGATTTCCGCAGCTCTAGCAGCACCAAACATTTTCAGGCATGTCCAGTCCTGCTCCTGGAGGGCCACTATCCTGCAGAATATAGCTCCAACTTGCCTCAACAAGCCTGCGTGGAAGAATCTAGTGTGCCTAGTAAGACCTTGATTGGTTGGATTGGACGGTGGATTGACCTGATTGGACAGTGGTTTGGACACCCCTTCTTTAGATCGTCTTTGTCAACTTTGGAAAAATCTTCTACGACATCTATGAAAATTCATCCATTCAGATATTCAAAACTCAACCTATATCTCACTGCTTTATCTCACTTTTTTCTGATATTTCTGGTTCCTAACTCTGCCCCGATTCTCACTTCATATCTGTCTTGGTGTTTGTTGTTTCCTTTTTAAAGCGAACTTGAGGTCCTGAAATGCTATATAATGATAAATTATTGTTATTACTATTATTATTACATATTATAAATGTATTACGTTTTCTGCGGATGAGGCAATACATTACTGATTCGGTTTGTATTTTTCAGTACATTCTTACTGATTCCGTATGAGTGTCATCACTTTTGCAATTTTGACAAACCCTCATCTATGTTTGCCAGTTAGAAAACATTGGTGTCAAATCAATAGAATTACAGAAAACCAAACATTTACATTTGCAAAGCATAAACAATGATGTACAAGTGTTCAGTGCAGCACTGGCTTGAATAGACAAGAGACTGTTAAATGTCAAATGTCCCTCATTAGTCCCCAGGCCAGCGGGACGTCTTTATATTTGAGACTTTATTTTCTAACCTCTGCTGATCTGGAGCACTGTGTTTGAGCTCTTGCTGACCTGAAGTGCTTTAGTGTTTGTGTGTTGCTGACGCTTTGCTGAGTGATAGATGGAGTCAGCTCTTCACACCGATGCTCCAGAAGAGCTGATGAACTGTGACGCTCTACGCAGAGACACAGCTCCACATCTGGGTATGACTTATCCTGTTCTGCCCCCCGCGGTGTTCGCTCCATCCATGATCTCTCAGTCAAATGAACCACTGCCTCTCTAATGGTGCTGCACTGAAGTGATTTAAGATGGTGTTTGTTTAATCCGCATTCACTGGCACTTTAGTCTAGGAAAAGAGAGATAGATGAAGGTCTTAATGATGCGATCACTGAGGCAGTGACGAGGCGCAGCGCAGAGATCTCAAAGCAGAATACAATTCATGTTTGCTTGAGCTCTGAGGATTTTTTTAATGTTATTGTTCAAAAAGTTTGGAGTCAGTGAATTTTTTTTTTTTTTAAGAAATTAATACTTTTATTCAGCAAGGACAATTGATCAAAAGTGACTAAAAAGACATTTACTGAATAATGTTATCAAAACTTAGATTTCGAATACATTTTCTATTCATAAATCATCAAAGAATCTAAAAAAACTATTATAACTGTTTCTACAATAATAAATTGATGATAAGAAATGTTTCTTGAGCACCAATCAGCTTATTGGAGTGATTTCTGAAGGATCATGTGACACTGAAAATTCAGCTTTACCATCACAGGAATACATTTGATAATATATTTAAAAAGGCAATTATTGCAAATTGCAATATTACTGTTTTTACAGTATTTTTAAATAAAATAAATGCTGCAATCAATAAATGCAGCTTTGGTGAGCATACGAAACTTCGTTCAAAAACATTAAACAATCTCCGAACTTTTGAGCAATAGTGTATCAGTATTTGCTGTATTGCAGTATTTTATGAGTTTCATGTTTTAAGATGACATGTAGTTCAAAATAGCATACAAATGCATTTTGTTTAAATGCATTATTTCCCTCCCCCCACTTTCTTTATACTAAATGTATGTTTACAGCCCTAATTATTTCAAAATGAAATATATTTTATATACAATGAAACGTATAAAAGAAGTAGCTCCCTATATAATACAGACAGCAGCCCAGCTTCTGTTCTTGTAATGATAGAGAAAATGCAGGAAGGGAATATGGCAAGGAGGGAATAAAAGATGAAATTTGCAGTCCAGCACAGAGGCAGAAATCGAGGCAGATTGAATGGCTGATGAATGATGGCTGACCCTAATCTTGTTATCCTGCCATTGATGACAGCAGTGTCATTTTCTCTCTATACGTTTCTCTCTTTTCTCCTCTAAATGATTATGGATCATTCATCTTCTCCTGCGCTCTGCGGGTAGATTGTTGTGTTTGCGAGGGAGATGTTTCTCTCACCGCGTGCACAGAGTGGGACACAAAACAAAATAAATGGCTGTCACGCGCTTCCCTCTGGCCCGGTGCATCTTCGTCTAATTTGCATATATAACTCTTTGAAGATGCCAAGCTGATTTTATAAGGTTTGAGTTTATTGATGACCCAAACGAGCACTGTATTGTTAGTAGCTCTTATACTATGTTCAGTTACAATACCTCTCTCCTGTGTCACTTTAATACATGGAGTGTGGAAAATCTTCCATATCTGTGTGTTCAAATTTTTTTTTGGAACAAATGACCAAAATAACCACATTCATGCATTTCAGTTTATGATATTGAGTACATTTGAGTGTATTTGTAGCTGTATTACTGTTCATGTTTAATTCAGCCTTCGAGATTAAATGGATAGTTCACCGAAAATTTTTAATTGTCATCATTTACTCACCCTCGTGTCAACCTGCATGACTTTCTTTATTATGTGAAACACAAAATATATGTATTTTTTAGAATATCTCATACCATAATTCTTAAAAAAGTAGAAACAAAGTCATACAGGATTGAAATGACACAAGGGTGAGTAAATAATGACACATAATGTAAAATTTATCATCAAGTCATCCTCATGATGTTCGAAATCCATATGTTCTTTTTTTTTTCTGAAGCACTGTTTGACATAAATGTGTATAGTAATACTCCCACACTAAAGTATACATTTCATTCTTTCCTCTATTCCATGTGCACTTCCTTCTCAAATGATTAAGCTGCAACTTTGACCCCAAGTCTCAGCACTTCACTGGAGGTCTTCTTGCTTGAGCTACCACATATACTGTAAAGTTATTTTGTTCAATCCACAGCATGGTATGTGCGAGCTTGAGTGATGTTGCTCTGGCACAGTGTGAAAGTCATCAAGCTGTTCAGAATAGTGTTCGAGAGCTGGTCATTTGCTACAGCAACAGATGGACATTTGATTTACACTTGGGTCTCTAATTTATTTGATTCACCTCAACATTGAATAGACTTATGTTTCAATGAAGATATGTGGGTTGACTCAATGTGAATCATTTTTTGAAATTCAGTTTTTCATCAAACTCAAGATGAATCATTTGGGTTTGTGATAAGACATGGGCTAATTAATATACAGTTTATCTTTTTCAGTATGACATGCTCTCAAAAGATATATTTCTATACGTATATGTATGCCATTTTTGTGATGTATATGCTGTCTATCTCAGTCTCTGGGTGCTTTTATCTATATTGAGCCTTTAAATCACACTGGAGTGAGGAATCGGTACATGTTGTTGATTTCTTTTCATTAACATTGTTAATTTTTAAAGCACACATCGATCCAACTGTCCTGAAGAAACTTGTTCAAGGTTAAAATTGTGATAGAGTAGTAGTGTGATATTGATTCTTCTTCCTATTAAAAAGACAGCATTGGTTATGTCCATCCTTACCTGTTAGTCAGCACATGATATGTCAGGGATCATGATATCCACATGATATCCAGTCAGCAGTAGTTTAGATTTTTTTTTAACATGGTTTAATTTGATTGTAGACTTAATTTTATAATGGGATTTATCAAGTTACTTACCAAATAAATAAATGCCATGCAGTGTTGTCTGGGACCACTGTCAATGGTCCGTTATAAAGTTTTAATAATAGAAAAAAAATATTTGACCTCATAATTCTTTCCAGTGTTCCAGAGAGCCATGTAATAATGTATAGTTGTAATACAGTAGATGTAATAATGTTATTTGTGAATGGCTTCTATTACAGTAGTTGTGTGGGTGTGATTACTTAAGGCGAGACACTACAGGTGAATAGGGTAAAATGTTAAAATAATAGATATCACCATGAAACTTCCTCAGTTGATTACTTTCACAAGTATATAAAAAAAATGTATTACAAGTTTTACAAATTTGTATGTTTAATTATGCAAATTAGGCATTATCTAAATATGCACGATTTTGCATATATTTTCGGTAGATAGATCTGAACATATGATAAAGCCAGGTGAAAAAATATTTTTTCATTTTGTTTACACACAAGATGAAAATAAAAACTCAGAGGGATTTCAGGATATATACTTTCATTACCTATAAAATCAAAATATACTGTCCATAGCCATAAAACATAGATTTTCACCATATTTTTTTGATTAAAATGTCACATAAATCAGGCCAGGAATGATTTATTAACAAATCCCTCTGAAAATATCTTCAGAATACTGCTAAGTGTATAACTGGAAAGTTTGGTGTACATAGGTGCTACATAGGCTGAGATGTTTCTACTGGAGAATGACAAAAAGTCATTTTGAGAAAACGTACTGGTTACTTTCGTAACCTCGGTTCCCTTAGAGATAAGGGAACGAGTACTGCGTTGCAAACGCTATGGGAAAACTCCTTTTCTCGAGAATATTGAAGCCTTTATTTTAAAACGCATTTGCTACAGCACAGGCGAGAGCATCAGACCCACGTGAGTGAGCTGATAGGCTGTGCTGTGGGCAACTGCACGAACCAATGGCGGATAGACAGAAGCGCGCGAGCCAATCAGGGCGCTTGGCGCTCTGTCACTGTCAAGCGCGCGAAACTACACGTGACCATAACATATAAATACAGATAGAATCCGCCATTTGACAGGTATAATCGACTGAAGCGACAAACCTGCCATAAGAAAAATAGCACGGCAAGGCAACGCAGTACTCGTTCCCTTATCTCTAAGGGAACCGAGGTTACGAAAGTAACCAGTACGTTCCCTTACGAGAACGTTCTCTCGTACTGCGTTGCAAACGCTATGGGAACGTTTCCATTTAAAACGCCGTGCTATTAATCTTTTGGCCGCTCTGACTCACCAGAGTTCCGGGAAGTACAGAATAGCCAGGATAAAAAGAGACCGAACATCGGGCCCATCAATTATCCGTAATAAAGACTGGCCAGAGCCAGTCATTTAACCCACAAGGTGATAGCCGTGTGTTTAATATCAAACTAGTCTGGGTCAGCAGAGCCAGAGTCTAGACTGAAAAGACTGTAACTGCAAAGCAGGGACATTAAAGTTATAATTCATCGGATCTGGCCAGAGCCAGTCACTTAGCCCACAAAGTGAAAACATTGTGTTCAATATCAACTAGACTGGGTCACAGAGCCAGTGTCTAGACAGAAGAACTGTAGCTACAAGCAAGGGCATTAAAGCTATAATTCAACAATGTGGACGGAGCGGATATCCGGCCGCCGCACATATGCTATAGATGGGAATACCCAAGTGACCATGGTTCAAAACTAGTCTGGATCCACAGAGCCAGAGTCTAGACAGAAAGAACGCATGTCTGCAGAGCAGGGACATCCAGCTTATAGAATCTCACAAATGTGGACGGAGCGGACCAGCCGGCCGCCGCACAAATGTCTTCAATGGGAATACCACTTGACCAAGCCCACGAAGAGGCAACACCTCTCGTGGAATGAGCTCTAACACCTATGGGACAAGAGAGGCCCAGTGAGGTGTAAGCCAGGGCAATGGCGTCAACTATCCATCTGGACAGTGTGGTTTTAGTGACCGGGAGGCCCTTGGATCGGCCCCCGAAACACACAAAGAGCTGTTCAGACTGTCTGAAAGAGGCCGAACGCTCCAGATAAATTCTCAAAGCTCTGACTGGGCAAAGCATGAGAGAATCGCTATCCTCCTCGGAGGAGGGGAGAGCTGACAGAGAAATAACCTGGGCTCTGAACGGAGTTGAGAGCACCTTAGGAACATATCCATGTCTTGGCCTAAGAATGACCTTGGAGTCATTAGGACCAAACTCCAGACAGGAAGCGCTGGTAGACAGCGCCTGTAAATCCCCTATTCTCTTTACTGACGCCAGTGCTAGAAGCAGGGCGGTTTTCAGAGAGAGAGACTTAGGATCAGCTGACTGAAGTGGTTCAAAGGGAGGTCCCTTAAGAGCCCGCAGGACCAAGGAGAGGTCCCAGGCCGGAACAGACGGTGGCCGAGGCGGGTTAAGCCTCCTGGCGCCCCTGAGGAAGCGAACTATAAGGTCGCTTTTTCCTAAGGAGGCCCCGGCTTCCAATACGTGAAAAGCAGCAATGGCTGCCACGTACACTTTGAGAGTGGAGGGGGAGCGACCCGCGTCCAACATCTCCTGTAGAAAAGACAGTACTCTTGGTACTTCACAAGTGTATGGGTCGAGGTCTCGAGCTAAACACCAGCTGGAAAACACTGACCATTTACTGAGATAGAGGCGTCTGGTAGACGGAGCTCTAGCTTCCTTTATAGTATTCAGGACGCCCTCTGGGAGGTTCTGGGGTACCCGTTGAGTGGCCATACATGTAGGGCCCATAAGTCGGGACGGGGATGCCAGATTGTCCTGTTGGCCTGAGTCAGGAGGTCGCGCCTCACTGGGATTGGCCACGGGTCTGCTACAGACAGCTGCATCAACTCTGGGAACCAAACCTGGGTCCGCCAGAGAGGAGCTACTAATAGCACTGCGCTTTTCGTGTTCCTGATCCGTTCGATGACCTGAGGGAGCATCGAGACCGGGGGGAACGCATAGAGAGGAAGGTTGGGCCAGTCGTGGGCCAACGCATCCCTGCTCTTTGAGAAAAAGATTGGGCATTGACAGTTGTCTTCTGAGGCGAAAAGATCTACTTCTGCCTTCCCGAAGACCTCCCAGAGTAGGAGAACTGTCTGAGGGTGGAGAGACCATTCCTCTGGGGGAACTCTGCCCCGAGAGAGCATGTCTGCTCCTGTATTCAACGTGCCTGGCACGTGAGCTGCCCTGAGCGAGCGCAGATTGGTGTGAGCCCATAGCAAGAGCTGTGAGGCTATGGCAAACAGGTTGCGGGACCTGAGGCCGCCCTGGCGATTTATGTAAGAGACCACCGACATGTTGTCCGTCCGTACCAACACGTGGTGTCCCGCCAGGTATGGGAGGAATGTTTTTAGGGCTAGAAAAACTGCTCTCATTTCGAGGCAGTTTATGTGTAGGCGTTTCTCCGAGCTCGACCAGAGGCCGGAGGCAGGCCTGCCCTCGTACAGAGCTCCCCAACCGGAGTTGGAGGCGTCTGTTGAAATCATCCTCCTCTCTGAAACTACCCCCATGCTTACGCCCTGCTGGTACCAGCTGGCGTTTTTCCAAGGGGCCAGGGCTTGAACACAGCACTGGTCCACCTTGATAATCAAGTGGCCTGAATGCCAGGCGTGGGGTGGCACCAGAGGAGCCAGCCACAGCTGAAGAGGACGCATACGCAGTAGGCCTAGTTGGAGTACTGATGATGCAGAGGCCATCAGGCCAAGGATCCTCTGAAACGTTCTGAGGGGTACAAGAGAGCCCTCTATGAACGATGCCGTGAGCTGCTGAATCGTTAGAGCACGGGCCGGTGTGGGCCATGCTCTCATAAGTACGGAGTCGAGAACTGTTCCCAGGAACGTGATACGTTGGCTGGGCAACAGAACACTCTTTGCAACATTGACCCTGAGCCCTAGACATTCTAGATGGCTGAGGAGCCAGGCTTTGTGAGTATGTGACTCCGCCTCTGACTGGGTCAGTATGAGCCAGTCGTCGAGGTAGTTTAGGATGCGCATTCCCCGCTGTCTCAGGGGGGAGAGAGCTGCATCCATGCACTTCGTGAATGTACGAGGCGCTAGTGCCAGTCCAAATGGAAGAACTGTGTACTGGAATGTCTGCCCCTCGAAGGCGAATCTCAAGAATGGCCTGTGGTGGGGGTTCACTTGAATGTGAAAGTAAGCGTCTTTCAGATCTACTGAGAAAAACCAGTCGCCTGGGCGAATCTGCGTCAGGATATGTCTGGTCGTGAGCATTCTGAACGGCCGTGACATGAGAGCCTTGTTCAGATGTCTGAGATCTAAAATGGGTCTCAGGCCGCCGTCTTTCTTTGGAACAAGAAAGTATCGGCTGTAAAAACCTGACTCGCTCAGAGAAGGGGGGATCTTCTCGATGGCCCCTTTCGCCAGCAGACTTAACACTTCGGTGCGGAGGACATGACTCAATGTGCCCCTTACCGTGGTTTGTATAACCGCGCGAAAACGCGGTGGTCTGCGGGCGAACTGAAGCGAGTAACCATGCTTTATGATGTTCATCACCCATACTGAAACTCCGGGGATAGCTTGCCAAGCTAGAGCCCGCAGAGCTAGAGGCATTATCATATCTGGAACACCCAGAGTGGGGGGCTCGGACTGACATGTATGCATGTGAGAAATTATGCTCGATTTGTGCTTTGTGTGGGTCGCTGTTAAAACAGCGTTTGTTTGCAGGGGTGCGTGACATGTGACGGGCCCATGAACTGCATTTAGAACTGCTGCAGCCGCCTGAACTGAAGAGGGAGCCGTGAGCAGTAGTCGAGCGATTTTTGAGGCTGGTCCGGCCGCAGCGGGACAGTGACCCCTCTTTGTGCCGGTTAGGACGGCTTCTTGGGCTCGTGATCGAGCGTCAGCTTCGGCCGCGGGCCCTGGCGCTTAGGGAACGGGAACCGTTTCGCTGGCTTCATGTGCTTACTGGTCTCAGCCGCTGGGCGGGGCTGGAGGACCTGGGACACCACTTTCTCAGGTCGCGGCGTGCTCTTGGGGCGCCGTTGGACTGAGCTGGAGCGCTTTGGTAGAAAGTGTCTCATGGCGCTGGAAGCCTTCTGAGCTTCAGTGAAGCGATCGGCGAAGCCGCTGACAGATGGGCCGAAGAGACCTGAGGCTGTGACGGGCGAGTCGAGGAAGGCGCTCCATTACCACTAGGCTGGCCATATTGCGGCCCAGGGCTTGAGCGGTGGTCTTCGTGGCCCTCAGTGCCAGATCCGTGGCACTCCTGAGGTCTTTAAATGTGTCTGGGTCCGGGCCTGACTCATCCATGGAACGGAGAAGTTTGGCCTGGAAGGCTTGAAGCGTCGCCATGGCGTGAAGTGCAGAGGCGGCTTGACCGGCGGCAGCGTATGCGCGGCTGGCAATGGCCGAAGTAGTTCTGCACGGCTTAGAAGGGTGCACCGTCTTAGACCTCCAACTACCTGCAGTGGGGGGGCATAAGTGTGCAGCGACCGCTTCCTCCAGTGGGGGGAGAGACACATATCCTTTCTCTTCAGCGCCGTCAACAGTGGAGAGCGTAGAAGAGGCAGATGAGCGCGTTCGCGCTGAAAAGGGCGCGCGCCAGCATTTTGTGAGCTCTTCGTGAACCTCAGGCATAAATGGAGCGGCGCGCTGACGAGGGGCCTGCTGGCGCCCCGGCAGGTACCATTCATCGAGGCGGCTTCTGGCGGGCTCAGCTGGAGAAAGCCAATCGAGTCCCAACTCGTCAACAGCGCGAGACATGACACGGAGAAGTTCGGCGTCAATGCTCGCTCGAGTATCAGAAAACTCTAGCTGAGAGGGGGGGGCGGGGTCCGCGGAGCCCGACCAATCCTCGCTCTCAGATGCCGCCATAGAAAGTGCGTCATCGACGTCATCCGGAGATGCGCCGAAAGAGACGAGTCCAGCCGCTTCAGACGAGGGGCGCTGCTCGCTCCGAGAGAACAGGACAGGCGAAGAAGGCGTGGGCGAGGCACGAGGAGAAAGGCCCGGCGTGCACTCGCTAAACTCACCGCGCTCAGGACGCCTCTGATCGCGCCGCTTCTTCCTACGGGGCTCGTGGGGCGCCGAAGACGGAAGGTGGGCGGAATCGGTCACCGTCGAAGACAGCCTTGAACGGAGAACGGAGACAGGCATCCCGTCGCAGAATTGGCAGCCGCCTTTCATGAGCGCTGCCTCGGCGTGCTCAGGGCCGAGGCAGGCCGCACACTGGGTGTGTCCGTCGGATGCATGCAGGGAGACCCCGCAGCTCTCACAGATGGAGAGAGGCATTATGCCGCGCTGTGAAAACAGCGGTTTGCTCTTTTAGATAAATATGCAATGAAAAGGATATAATTTTTCGTCGGATGCCACAGGGAAACGCTCAGCTGGCGAGATGCCGGGATGCGAAGCTGTTCCGCTGGACGGCTTTTCCACGACGAGGGCTTCTTACGACCGGAGAAAATCAGCGACGAGGTGAGTCGAGCTGAAGGAGATTAAATCTGTCAAATGGCGGATTCTATCTGTATTTATATGTTATGGTCACGTGTAGTTTCGCGCGCTTGACAGTGACAGAGCGCCAAGCGCCCTGATTGGCTCGCGCGCTTCTGTCTATCCGCCATTGGTTCGTGCAGTTGCCCACAGCACAGCCTATCAGCTCACTCACGTGGGTCTGATGCTCTCGCCTGTGCTGTAGCAAATGCGTTTTAAAATAAAGGCTTCAATATTCTCGAGAAAAGGAGTTTTCCCATAGCGTTTGCAACGCAGTACGAGAGAACGTTCTCGTAAGGGAACGGCAGTTAAAGATTTAAATAGCTCTAAATGAGAAATCGTCGTAGCTTTAAAATCCCCCTTTGGACATTCACGATTGGTTACTTATAGAAAGGAAATGCCCATATTTGGGTTACATAGCGTTGTGCAGGAGACTCAGAGCTTCACGGTGATGCCAGTCATGACAGACTTCAGTAAACAGACGGAGCTCGGCGCGTCGTATTGTAATGCTAACTTCCTGGTAAATTCGGGAGAAACTTACAGCCGCAAGTAAACAAAATGTAATAAAATAAACATCTTAATGTATATTTTCAACGTTTTCTTTATAGCAGCTTGAAAGAACACATATTGAAGGAGTAAACTAGCCCAAAATCTCAAAATTGACCACTGCATGAAAATCGATGTTTTTGCCTGCCGTGTCTCGCCTTAAGGATGATTTTGGTCTTTGAGCTTTAGAACTGAATGTTCAGCTCTGTATAAGCCTTTGTCATTTCTTTCACTTCTCTAAAATCTTAATTGCTGTAAAAATGTCAGAGCATAATAGAGCCTCGCTTATATTATCAGCCAGCTTTTAAGGACAGTTCACAGTGTTGGATATAATTTTTTTTTTTTTTTTAGTCACTTGTGCTCACCAAGACTGATTTCAAAAAAATAAAAAAAAAGAAAACAGTATAAACAGTAACATTGCAAAATATTATTCCAATTTAACTGTTTTCTTGTAGTCTTTAGTGTCACATGATCTTTCAAAAGTCATTCATGAACTATTTCTTCTTATTATCAGTGTTGAAAACAGTTGTCCTGCCTGATATTTTTATGGAAACCGTAATAAATATTTTTTTTCAGGATTCTTTGATGAATAGAAAGCTAAAAACCTGCATTTATTTGAAATGGAAATCTTTTAAATGATTATCACTTTTGATCAATCAAATGCATCCTTGCTGATTAAAAGTATTAATTTCTTTCTAAAAAAAAATCTTACTGATTTTTTAATGGTAGTGTATATATATTGCTTATAAGAGTTAACTGCATATAAGGGACAGTTTAAAATGCATAGATAAAAGTGCATTGTTTATGTCAAATTTGTGAAACATGTTTAATGTTTTAGCTCACAATCATGTTTTTCCACAATCCTATTCCCCTCCGTCTGACACTGGGTGCATCAGCTTTGACTGATCATTTGGTCAAACAGAGAAGGCCCTGAGGAATCAGGAAGTAGAAGATAAAGGAACGCCGTTACCTTTTCATTTGGTCCCCGGAGTGACCTTTAACCCTCTTTCCTTCCTTGCCAAAGTCATTATGGCTGAACTGAGACAGGAGCAGTAGAGAAAATGTCCATTATGTGAGATTTATAACTGTGGTCCATGTCCATTGCTGCCTACAATGACAGATAAATCAATTGACGTGGACACCTGTGTTCCATGATTATGATTGCACAGACGCCCTGAGAGGATGTGAAGGTGAAAGATGTCTTTGTGACGTTAACTAGCAGATCTGTCTACTTAAAAAATGGTTTCGCACCTGTCTACATAAAAAACTGGTTTTAGTTTTATAGCCTAATAACAGATTGCTGACCTTTCTTGAAAGGTTACCATTAGCGCTCTGTTTTAAGGAAAGTTTAAGGGGTCGATGCTTAGGACTTAGGAATGAGCTGAAAAATGATTATAAACCATATCAGCCTGGCTTATGAATACTTAAAGGTATAGCGGAGGATTTTTTACTTCCGGGTGGATCACCTATACTATTGGTCCTCCTAATTGTCAATCATTCTGGTGAATCGATCAAACTTTTCAAAAAGTGGAGAGGGCGGGTCTTATCTAAAATTCGGAAAGATCCTCCGCTATACCTTTAAATGCCATAATATAATAATAATTAATTTCCTGAGCAAAAAAGTTGGTCTTAGCGATTATGCGTTTGCCAGCTTGTTTCAGTGCTGTTAAGTGAAACCATTACAATATTTTTTGTTAATTAAAATAAAGCTGAAACAAAATATTAGATGAAAATAATTTTAACTTTGAAAATTTGAATTAAAATTGGAAATTAAAAAAATCTAAACTATAAAATAAGTTGAAGTATTAAAATTAAGAAACATTTAAAAAAAATAGCATAAATGACAATAGCACATGACAGAATCACTAAAATATACAAATAAAAGTTAATTAAAAATATTATTCAATATTATAAAAGTATATAAATAATACTAAAATAACACTGGCTTGTTTGACTTTCCTTCGATGCAGCTGTGTGGCAGAATCTTGCGCTTGGCCTTAAAACTGTCATTTTATGCAGCCACCTACATTTTTTTTCCTCACACTGCAGCCAAGCAAAACAAAGCTCTTAAAACATAATGATTCTTGCCCGAAAAGTGGGGCGTGATGCAATCCCCCCCGGTTATAATGGCTGCTATTCCCCCTGGTGTATAGTATAGAGTAAGTTTCCAACATTTTGTACCACAGGTAAGCAATGATTTATGGGATATTTAAGCACTTCTTCAGCACTGCAGATTCTCTGAGCCAGAATGGAGTCAGTGGGCAGTTTTTCCTTCATAAAATAAATCTGTACTTCACCACACAGTGCAAAACTGTGACTAGCACTGCGCCATTGAACTATTGATTTAAATACAGCATGTGTGGTAGTGATTGGTGTGCGAGATCAAGCTGCCTCTCCAGGATGAGTGAGTGATGCAAAAGATAGATCATAATTACTTTTCTCTATGAGCACAGGAGTGTTTTAGCGTGTGTGTGTCCGCTCACGGCAGGATGAAAATAATGGCTTCTGTCATAAATCTATATCCAGAAAACTGTACTCAGGTTTAACATTGCCATATCTGCAAGAATACACACTTTTTCTTGTTTCACTCATCAGTGCGCAATTGAAGGTTTTCCACCCCCCTATATATAATCTCATACATCAATATCCAAAGGAACAAAAAGAGAGGGCTAAACAGATTTGCCGTATCACTCTTTGTCTTGGGAAATGGCTGCATTCTTCCTAACATGTTCTTCTGTAGAAAGAAACTAAAGCTGCAGGGTTCAAATCAGCACAATGAGATGCCGACAGTGTATTTTTAAGTTTGCGAAGAAGAGCCTCTGTGGACAGAAGTTTTTGATCAATTAAAACACATTCCTTTCGTATTTAAATCAATGTTTTTCACATGTATTCCTCACTGAGCCCAGGGCAACTAATTTCTGGAAGGTCAAAAGGCATCAAAGCAGTTGTTTATTGAGGCTAGACGCTCTTAAAGCACCCAATATTCCTATGCAAATGTGCGTGCATAAATTTGAATTCATGACAAGCAGTGTTTCTTGTTTTGACATTGGCCTGTAAGATATAATTTGCAAAGTTTACTTAAGGGAAACAACAACATTACAACAAGCAGAATGTGCATGGAGGTGATGTTTGCTGTTTAGTGTCAGGCTTATGAAATTCCCCTCTACGGATTCACAGGAGCTCTATCAGGAAGTCATCTTCGGTGGACCCAGCGAACGGTTCCTTCCCATATAGATCCTCCAGCCCATCATCCCAAAGTCTGCCTCACTGCACTCTATTTCCAAATCCAATTTCTCGATAGCAGACATGCTAATCACACGCCTCTAAAATGTGTTTCCTGAAGCAATTTAGGGGTGAAATTCAACCTTTCACTCATAAATATTCAGACTCTGTTGTTTATGTGGCCTTAAAGCAAGTTGTGTTTTATTTCTAACACTTGTGCTTCATGTGTGGCTTTAAGGGAGATGAACATTGTGAGACCAAACATTGCGTGTGTGTCATGGGTCAAGAAGCAGGTCGGCTGCGAACAGAACGAGGCTTTGTACTGAGCGGAGAGCCGCGGTTATCTGCTCGGTCCAGACGAGAGGACAGAGCAAGACCAACAGGATTGCGCGCAGGAACATTTTGCTTGTTCAAACTTGAGGCCGAAATCTGTGGCTGAGATCTCTTGGATGTCAGCAGTGCTGGTTTAGTAGGTCACTCAGGTGCCTCTTTAGACTGGAAGTGTTTGGAATGATGGGATGAGGTGTGAGGCACAGCCACTGTGCCATGTTTACTGTTTACTTATGTTTACTGTTACAAGTCTGCTTTCACACTACCAAACCATTAACATCAAGATCTCTGGGACAATTTATTTGAAATATTAACTAACAAATATTAAATATTAATAACAAAAATAAGCACATTTTGTTTCAAAATTCTGTCATCATTTACTCACCCTCTTGTCCTTTCAAAACAGTAAGACATTTGTTTATTTCGGGACACAAATTAAGATATTTTCAATGTAATCTGAGAGATTTCTGTCCCTCCGTTGACAGCTACGCAACTACCAGTTTGTACTACAAAAAGTTTGTGAAGAGATCGTAAAACTAATCTATATGAATTGAGCAGTTTAGTCCTAATTTTCTAAAGAGACCCGCTATTATGAATAGTAATAAGAGAGGCTCTATTATGCTCTGGCACTTCTACCGCAATTTAGATTTTTTAGAAGTGAAAGAAATGACAAAGGCTTATACAGAGCTGAACATTCAGTTCTAAAGCTCAAAGACCAAAATCATCCTTAAGTAATCACACCCACACAACTAATAGAAGCCGTTCACAAATAACATTATTACATCTACTGTATTACAACTAAACATTATTACATGCCTCTCTGGAACACTGGAAAGAATTACTGTATGAGTATTTAGTCATAAACAGAAGCTCAATCGTACCTGCTTGATGCATGAGAACAAACCTCTTTCAGAAGCTCAGACGTGCTGTGTAACACACAAGAATGAACCTCATTGGTCCTTGCAGGAGCTCAAACATGCAGCATTAAACCCACAAGAGAATAAACCTCATTGGTTCTCGCACAAGTCACATGTCAAGCGAACCTGCTTGAGCTTCCATTTACCACACCTGATGTGTGCGTTGATGAATGTTTAAATTCAATCTGTCCATCATATAAAGCGATCATGTCTCTTCAGAAAATTTGGACTAAACCGCTCATATGGATTAGTTTTACAATCTCTTTATGAACTTTTTGATTCGTCAAAGTGGTAGTTGCGTAGATTGTCAAAGGAGGGACAGAAAGCTCTCAGATTTCTCAGAGGTTTTACGGGTTTGGAACGACATGATTGTGAGTAAATTATGACAGAATTTTCATTTTTAGGTGAACTAAACCTTTAAATTATTCAGTTGTGTCCACTCATATCCTGAATGTATGTGGTTGGATGTTTTAGGAAACCTTTGGAAATAATAAACTGAGGCTCTTTGGAAAAACGTGATTCTACCTACATTTTGTATGCAATTAACTGCAGTTTCCAGCTGAAATGACCACTAGTGACAGTGACACTTTTCACACAAATTATGATTACAGATGCAGATTATCAATTTTAAAAGACATATTTTTGCTTGGTTTCTTGCACAATGATATAGTAAGACCTCAGTGCACAATTTGTAAATGAATATGGTTCATTTAGATGTTTACATCACATAATCAGCTCTGAATGTATGTACAGGTATGTATAGCTTTTTTGACATTCTAAACTGCTCAGTGCAATGCATAGCGCTTGGTTTGAGTCCCACGAAACATAAAATGCATTTTAACTTGCTTCTACAAGTTTAAGATATTTTATTAAGACATGATAAAATAGCTTAAACTTGTAGAAGCAAGTTAAAATGACATGTTTACTTTAGCAAATGCACTTTTATCTCACATTTGGTGTAGGGCAGGGTTTAGTGCAGTGTAGTGTACATTATTTTCAAAAGTGATTAATGTGAGCATTAACCTTAAAGGTCTCGAAGCAATGTGACGTGTTTTTTAGGCCGAAACATTTTTTGTCACATACAGTAAACATCTCCTCACTATCCGCTAGCTGCCTGTCCCCTGAACACACTGTAAAAAAACGCGGTCTCTGTAGACAGCCCAGACTCCACAAACGGCAAGAAAAACAAACTGGCCCAACCTGGACCACAAAACATAACAAACAGTGTTCCAGCCAATACATCGGAATTTACATCGGAAAAGCACGGAAGGGAGAGGGAGAGGACAGGATGAGGAGGAGGGAGGGTCGAGCTAGCCTCCATTTTGTTTGACATCACTTCGAACGTCAACAAGAAGTGACGTCACCCAACATCGCTTAGAGCATCTTTAATCTCACTGGACATTTCATTTCCGATCTGCTGTGATATGTAGAAGAACCAACTTAATGACACATTGCCAGATTCACGTTAACCTGTTTCGGATAAAACTTAACGCACTTTAACACTTATCCTAACCCTAAGCACCACTCGTTAGTTAGACATTTCACTTCGAAAGTGTTGTGAATTGTGCAAGAAGCAGCATCATTTTGCTGAAATGTCACCACACTTTTTTTTTCTCTCCAGTGAGCCTGGGTTGGAAATAATCATTATATTTGAAATTTGGTTCTGTTAGTGGCACAGAAATTCTACCTTTAATTGTGTATTACATTGTCCTCTTTCCCTGTTGTTCTCCTTTCCTACTTTCCCACTGAGCTTTCACTCATTTGCTATCCAGCCATTTTCACACCTACTCACACCTGATGGATCCGATTTGAGCCACAGCTGCTGGTTGGTCGCGTAGATGGATTGGCTATCACCGAGGGATGGCAATTGTGTTTAATATCCACCGATATCCTGTACGGTGTGTCTCTGGAGGTATTAGCTAAGCCATGATATGCCTCCCAGCGCTCCTAGTCTAAGCCTTCAGTGAGACGTTAAGGTCTGCTGCTTTAACCCCTTCCTCCCCCCTCGTGCTCAAGTGTCTGTTTCCACATGTGTTTGAGTTAATTAGTAACAAAGCCACAGCAGCTCCCGGAGGAACGGCGCTACAGAACAACCTCCATCTTTATTAAAGAAACGCGATTTGAGTGCTTTCCTTCTGCTTTTTTGTGTTTTTTTAATGGTTTATTTCATCTGCTACTCTTCCATTCCTCTAATTGGGAAGTTGGTGTGTTGTGAGGGAGCTTGAGGAATTAAAATTGATGGAAAAAAGACATCAATGATAAATAGATCAGGGAACTGCCAGAAGGAGAGGTGACGGCGTGTCTTGTGTAAAGTCGCGCTCACGCTGACAACTGTTAAACCCTCGAGGTCAGCAAGTGCTCTTGGCTGATTATAGGTGTTCCAACATGACTGCTGTATCCAAATGTTTCAGGTGGGGCATCACTATGTGCATTTACAATAGCAGTAGCATCTTGTCGCTGCTCATTTTGTAGGGATGCACCAATATGGACATTTTGTCTGTCTATCTGTCTGTTTGAATTTTGTTAGACTGCTCACCTAAAAGATCCAGAGCTTTAAATAATGAAATTGCTTTTAAATCATTTTTTTATAAAAGTTAATTTATTTGATGTGATTTTGAATGCTCACTTGAAAAGTTCAGAACTCTACTTTCTATTAAAACCCAATGGGCCCTATTTTAACGATCTGAAACACAAGTATCAAGCGCGAAACGCAAGTAACTTTGTGGGCGGGTCTTGGGTGCTGTTGCTATTATACCGGCGAGAAAAATGACTCTTGTGCCCGACGCAAATCTAAAATGGGTTGGTCTGAAGTAGCTTCATTATTAGTAACGTGAAATAAACCAATCAGAGCGATATCTCACATTCCCTTTAAGAGCAAGTGCATTTGTTCCATGGCGGATTGATATTATAACGGCGGATTTGCCAGACGGGCACCAGGAGCAGTTCACAGCCGAGGAGACTGACGTTCTCGTCAGGGCCGTAAAAGACAGAGATGTCACAATGGGGATGGAGAAACCCACCCAAAATAACTTCGGTTAAACAGGCGTATGATAATTTGGGTAAATGTGTAAGCTAGATTTATGCTTTTATAATAAACTGTCTATCTATCTATTGTAATAATGTATGATTTGCAAAAATGAAAACTGCTGCTGTGTAGATGAGAAAAACAAAGTGTATGCGCGTTGTGCACACGCTACATTGATTATGGCCAAGCATGCGCCCTTAAAATAGCATATGAATAACATGCGCAACGCGCCACTGACTTTAGACTAGGTTTTTCCTGGTCAGTGGTGGAATTGTTTTCTAAACCTGCAAAATAGCATCAGGGAACGTTTGCGCCGGAACACGCCTCCTCTTTTCGCTGAACCGCCCCCGGGAGCGCAAATGCATTTGCTAGTTTAGCGACGTGCGTCTGTGGAGGGAAAAGTCCGCTGTGCGCGGGTGCAAAATAGGAATGATACATGCGTCGGTGTACAAAGTCAATTGCGCTGGGTGCAAGATAGGGCCCAATGTGTGTCTGTGTGTGACAAAATGTGTCACAAAACATTTTTTGGTCCCAATGACGAAACAAGCTTTTAAATCATACAGAATGACCTTTTTTGAAAATGTAAAAATGTTTTTTGTTATGAATAGGTTTAGGGGTAGGGTTAGTGTAGGGGGGTAGAATATACAGTTTGTACAGTAAAAAACCATTACGCCTATGGAATGTCCCCATAAAACATGGAAACCCAACATGGAAACTGTGTGTGTGTGTGTGTGTGTGTGTGTGTGTGTGTGTGTGTGTGTGTGTGTGTGTGTGTGTGTGTGTGTGTGTGCTTTTTTAACCTAGATAGTGAGGACCAAATGTGTGTGTGTGCTTATTTAACCTAGAGAGTGAGGACCAAATGTGTGTGTGTGTGTGTGTGTGTGTGTGTGTGTGTGTGTGTGTGTGTGTGTGATGCTTGCATGTGTGTGTGCTTGCGTGTGTGTCAGGGCTGCCCGGCTAGTGGGCACTGGAGAGTTTGGACGGAACAGTCAAAACCCACATACTCTTGAGACAAACACCTCCTCTTCCAACTCATCATCACTTCATGAGCTCTTTACACACACACAATTTTGCAAATAGCCATTGTTTCAAACACCTATAGACACAAGTAGCACATAACCAAATATTTTAACCACCACAAACAGACAGCTGTGTGGTTAAATGTGCTATTATTGGGTAAAATCTGAATGCTCTCCAATACATGGGAGTTGTGTCCCAGTCCCAGTCCCAGCTGTGAGAACATGAGCTCGGTCTGCCTTCATTCATTTGCTGTGTGTTGTGTGACCATCCCCACAAGTGCAGTTTTATTAACATGCATCAACACACCATCTGTAACCTGAAATCAAACAATAATTGAGCATAATAAATGATGTTAAATCCATTAACAAAGGCAGAGGTTGAAAGTTGTTTGTTTAGGGCGTGTTGAATTATACACTGTTAAATATGCTGATTTAAATTGCAATGTCTTAATTAAATCTGAATTGCAAAAGAAAAAAAGGTACTCTGCAAGCCTTTCTAACACACACACACACACACACACACACACACACACACACACACACACACACACACACACACACACACACACACACACACACACACACACACTTTAACACATTTATTTTTCTCTTCCATTTGCTCTTTCAATATCCGGGATTAGTCATTCATTTTTCCCTCTCTACTCAAAGCCAGTCAAGAAATGAAATCTCGTTCTTGTCTAAAGCCTTCCGTGTTATCAATTGAAACCAAATACATCAATGCCATTAATGTCTCTGACTTGTGGCCATTTAACCTTGTAATTTTATGTCATACCCAAACTGAAATCTTTCTCTCCAGGGAAATTAATCACTTGATAATCACTTTTGTTGGCAAGAAAGATGCTATTACAGTGGTGCTAATTGTTAAACATGGAAACGCAATGAAAAAGGGCACTGAGGTGAACCGGCCTCCTCTTTTATAATGAGGAATGATGCAGATCACTGCTCGGCTCCTATCCGTCCGCATAATCAGATGAGTGTGTGTGTGTGTGTGTGTGTATTTTTATTGGATCATTAAAATCATAACAAATACCCGGTGTGTTGCCGCTGTCTTTGTTTATTTGACTTGCTGTAAGTGTTAACTTTGCATTAGAGTTGGATTTAACTCATCTGGATTCAGACAGGATTACTGGGGCTTGTTGATAAGATGAAGTCTCCATTATCCTGTGATCACAAGTGCTGTTTGGCAGAGATCTGACATGCAGGTAAATGTTGTGTGTTTGGATTTCCCTCCTCCTGTCTGTGCCAGCACAGCTTTTCACCTGCCACAGATGGATGTGTGTGTGAGCCTAAATGCTTGTGTGTGTGTGTACGCGCGTGGGTCACGTTTTGCCTGCATTGTGATGGCCAAATATCCCCACGATTGTAGTAAAACCTGAAACAACCGACACTGATTAGAAAATATGCTTAATGCTTAATGAACATATAAATAGTTTCTTAAAGGGATAGTTCACAATAATTCTGCCAACATTTACTCACATTGTTGGATATAGAAAGATACACAAGAGGATATACAAAAAACAAAACAAAACAAAACAAAAAAAGTCTGCTTTTTTTGTCCATGCAATGAAAGACAGTGGGGTCCAATGTTGTTATTGGACAATTACCTAACTACCCTTACCTTATAAATAATACTAAAATTAATGTTTCAGTTCCTCACAATATCTTCTTGTGAAGAATGATCATGTAAAAATTCAGAAAGGATTTTAAGGGTCTGGGGATTGAAAATATCTTTTGCTCATTCAAAAGCAGTAGAAGTCAATGAAAAGTCCTTGTAGAAAAACAAATGTGTGTGTGTTTGCAACTTACCCAACCTGTTCAATCAATCACTTATACTCACACACTTGAGTTCTGTCATTGTTCCTTATTTGATTGGGGTTTACCGCTTACTTAGAAGAGGTCCTGTTATTCAAAGGGCTAATACTGGAAGAGTATATTCCACCTGATTGTACAGAGTCTGTTCCATTTAATTATAAGTGATCATTAAGCATTTTTCGCCTTTGCGCTCGATTCGAGCACACATTGATTTAGGGTCTCTGCAGGGAAGATGCTTCATAAGCACTTTGTTCATTCCAAATTGGCATGGACACATAATGCAGGTGAGACTTGCTGTGATAGCACAGGGAATAATCAAAGCCTCTGCCAGGAGCAGAAACAAGCATCCTGCCCCTGAATGATTACAGTGATTGTGTAAACCCAATGAGAAAGACCATGTTCTGTGATAGATCAGGGAGAAGGTCTGTCTCTCTCTCTCTGTGTAGTTCATGAAAGCAGAGCTCAAAGCCATCTGCTAAATAAAGAAAAAACACGTAAAAGAGAGAACGTGAAAATAAGAGAGACATGTTGAGAGAGGGTTGCCATGACAGGGATTTATATATAAGGCAGTCAGTGAGACCGCGATGTAGATTAAAGAAGGAAATATTTCATTATTTAGTTTTTCTTGCTCTTTTGCAGAAGTCCAGGTGAAAGACCTTTGAAGAACTGGGGCTTTGATGGTGATAAATTGACATCTCTCTCTCTCTCTCTCTCTCTCTCTCTCTCTTTCTTTACTTGGGTCGGCCGTGTTCTGGTTTTGGAGTGACATAAGAGATGTGGGGAAGAAAGGCTACAGCCTCATGGTTAGAGAGATAGTGTGTGTATCAGGGTGATGGAGCCCAAAGAAAGATCTGTGTGTCTGTGTTTGCTTTCACATGCCAGTCTGTGCTTTTGAATATAACTCCGTCTGTAATCGTATCAGATTGTTTTGATGGTGTTTATGTACCCTACCAGTCAAAAGTCTGGTGTCACTTGACTCGGTTTATGTTTCTCATGATCTTACGTTTTGCCCTGAAGGCTTGAATTAAGTTTAGCAGATAAATAAACTGTGCCTGTGGATTTCTTTTCGGCAAAACGTATGAGTTTATATTACATCCATCCATCCATTCTCCAAAGCGTTTATCCCGTGTAAGCGTTGCGGGAAAACTGGAGCCTATCCCAGCCAGGACTCAGGATGGTTATTAGAGTTAACTGCAACTGAAACTAAAACCAATTAAAAAAACATACATTTTTGTTACGTGAAATAAAATAAATGTTAAATGAAATAAAAGTATTAAAATCTCATTTTTATTTATTTTAATTTGATGTACTAAAATAACTAAAACTTGAATAAATAAATAATACAAATATATCATATACTGTACATCTTAACTAATTAAAATGACAGAAATGCACAAGCTAGATCTAACTCAAATGAAAATTAAATATATAAAAATACAAATATTCAAACTATAAATAAAAACTATAATAAAGTAACGCTGACTTAAAGCAAGGATTTTATTTAATTTCATTTTTATTTGTAATGAATTAATTTAAACAATTTATGCAGAAAAAAAAAACATTAACAAGGGGACCTCCTTCAATATTATTAAAATGTATTCCAGGTGCATATTTGGTGTATAATGAAGTTGGTTAAATCTTTGGCAATACTTTAGTTTGAGGACTAATTTACACTATTACCTAGCGTGCATATTACTAGCATATTGGCTGTTTATTAGTACCTATAAAGCACATATTAATACCTTATTCTGCGTGACCCTATTTTTCATCCCTTAATTCTACCCCATACCTAAACTTAACAACTAACTATTAATAAGCAGTTAATTAGGACTTTGAGGCAAAAGTTGTAGTTAATAGTGAATATGTGTTCCCTAAACTAAAGCATGACCAAATCTTTTCATAAATGTGAAAAATAGTAATAATAAAGGAAGGAGTAGGTGTGTGAACAAAATTTGACTAGTACTGTAAACTGTTAACATGAAGAAGGCAAGACAGGGTGTTATTTACCTGAACAGCGACTGTGTGGGCTGGAAAAGTACATGATTCTTTACTACAAAAAGACAAATTCTGATTCTTTGCATCCATCTATCCTGACCAAAACGTCTTTCATAATTCTGTTTATAACACCTCGGCTGAGTACAAAGGAAAGCTGATTAAATGTAATGGGATTGTGGTTTGCTTAGACACTGTACAAGGTCAGTCTCTGAGCAGGTGTGTGATGGGAGACTTCATGCAGCGTCAAATTCTGCAATGTAACTTTCATTAGTGTGGGATTATCCATATTAGCTGTTCCCATATTCCCACCGATAATGAAGTCTAATTATTTCTGGTGCTCCCTCAAAGCGACAAGAGATGGATTTTCCTGCAGCGGCAAGAGTGTACGCTCCCTGAAACAACACTTCGACACTTTGGTGAACGACTGTATGCTCGCTAATTACCACTTCTCAATATAATGTGGGAATGTTCGTGACAACTATGATGATGCTTCACCTTGTCATGCTACTGTATCCCTTTCTAAAGACTAATGCAATTAGAGTCTTGTCCACTTATAATTCATGTGAACTTCATCATAGGCATCTTATAATGAGGCACTTGGACTGGTGTATTTCTGCAGCTATTGTCTTCTTGTTTATTTTCTTGCCAAAGTGTGATTAATGGGTTAACCACTTAATGAAAGTGGTGGGATGCTAATTAGGCATGGCTTGGCAAGATAATACCATACAACATCATTTTGCTAGCACAGACTAACCAAAGGTTGTTATCGTACAGTAAATGTCTCCTTGTGTTTCACTCTAACCTCATGCTACTGTGTATAAAACTAATCGTTTTTGATCTCTGTGTCTCTACAGGTAGAGAGAGAAATAGCTATTCTGAAGCTCATAGAACACCCACATGTTTTGAAGTTGCATGATGTCTACGAAAATAAGAAATATTTGTGAGTATACACCACTTTTGTTTATCCATGCACCATGCAATGTATGAGCTGAGTGTGTATCAGTGCCTGGTAAACTCTGTATCTGTACAGAAGAGCAGAGGCTCTGATATCCCTGGATATGTGCTCGCGCTCCAGTGGCTGGGCTTAATGTAGTTTTCAATAATTGAAAAAGGAGCCACCATAGATGCAGCTGAGGAATTTGTTTTCTTAATATTCAGATGACACAGATGTATGGCCCGCACACTCGTTAAGTATTTGCCTATGAACATTTTTACACGCAACAAATCAAGTATGAATCCATCCTTAATTTAAATCACGCTGACAGGTAATCGCATGAGAAAATCCTTTAATCGACTAATAAATCAGACGTCTGCCGTGTCAGTGAGTGTGTTTGTATGTGTGTTCAGATGTGAATGGGAGTCTGCATGTATCTCATGAATACATGAATGCATGAGTATGACATAAATGTGTTTGCCCATCAGACAGGACGATTGCAGGAAGATATTTCGCAAACATGTACACATTCACTCAAATGCAATACAGTCTATATTGAAAATGTTGGCCTTTTTTCCATTTAAATAAGGTGAACAGAATTTTGGGGGGAATTTTAAACATTATGGTGTGAGTTGCTAATCAAATATTGTAATTATTCATTTTGGCTTTTACTCAAATTGGTGTGTTGATAATATAGTTTGTAATTGACTTTTTTTTTTTAAATAGTAGCGCTTTCACTATAGTGGTCTCAGTGGACCCCCTCCTCTGTACACAACCATTCAAAAGTTTGGGGTCAGTATTTTTTTATTTCTATTATTTAGCAAGGATGCATTAAATTGATCAAAATTTACAATAAAGTATTTTAAATTGTTACAGAAAATATTTATTTCAAATAAATACTGTTCTTTTGAACTGTATAGTCAGTATCACAGTCTCCAAAAAAGCAGCACAACTATAATTCTTTACTTTTATACATCAAAATATCAAAATTGTGTTTTACATATGGAGGGGGGAATCATGGATGATGCGACAGCAGCCATGTTGCACCACCACTCACTATTTTCAACATTGATAATAATAAATCAGAGTATTAGTATGATTTCTGAAGGATCATGTGACACTGAAAACTGGAGTAACGATGCTGAAAATTCACAGGAATTAATTACATTTTAAAATACTGTATATTCAAATAGAACATTTCAATTGTAATGATATTTCACAATATAACATCTTGGACTATATTTTTTTATGAAATAAATGCAGCCTTTGTGAGAATAAGAGGCTTATTTCAAAAACATAAATAAACCTTACCAACCCCAAACTTTTTAAAAGTAGTGTATACTGTATATTGGCATGGTAGTAGATCTGTCCTGGGAGTTTCATAGCTGCTGTGTATCAGGATTTCTTATCTCCTGCTTGTTTTCCACAGATATTTGGTTCTAGAGCATGTGTCAGGTGGAGAGCTCTTTGACTACCTGGTAAAGAAGGGCAGGTTAACACCCAAAGAGGCCAGGAAGTTCTTCAGACAGATCATCTCTGCGCTGGACTTCTGCCACAGTCACTCTATATGGTAAGAGCTCTGGACTTCATTGCTGTGTACAAATCTCAGTTTGTTTTACGGGGCATCAAAATCCTTTATTTTGAGCATTGCTTGGCACACTCTCATTATTTTGGTTCAAGAAAGTCAAACGTGTTGGTTTTGTAGCCGCTAACATTTTTTGTTTGTTTTCATACATCATGTATAGCCACAAGCTGTTGTTGTCCGACCTGTTTTATTGCTGCTGTCTCATTTATTATGTATGGTAAAAGCCACCTCAAGTGAAGCATGTTTCAGTCATTGCAAAGCATTGTTATGAATACTAAATATCATCATATTGAGATATTACTATTTTGCACATTTAGTTTCTAGCCTCACACTCACACTCACACTCACACACACTTTCCAGGTCAAAGATTAATGGCTCCCCTCCAGTGCAACTGCAGAAAAGTAGAGTTTTTATCACTGAGTGTATCCTTAAGCCTTTTCTCTCCACATCTTTGAGATATAAATGAAAAATATGCTCACATTTTCTCTGTATGCTTTCTCTGCCTCAGTCTATAGACTAAAGAGCCAAGAGGGTTTCAATTAGCCGTACAAAAACTGGAAAATAATAAAGGTTTTTGCCTTCTTACACAGTTACTGAGATTTTCAAATAATTTTAAGTTAAAATACTGAGAAACAAGTGCTTCATCTTTACCCCAGCATAGTTTGTTTCGAAGTGTGTTGTGGTAATGAGGTGCCCTACCCCAAAACACAAATAAAAGAAGAATCTTTTCAGGGGTATTTAAAAACTAATTTCGTTTTTGAAAAAGTAAAATATCCATATGAATTTCTCTTGCTAATAGATCATGGTAGAATAAGACTTTTTCTTAGAAAAAAAGGTTTTGGGAAGGCAGGCAAAAAGTATTGCAATACAGAGAAATGGCTTTATGGACACCTGGCTTTTTAAAATTCTTTATTAATCAGTGATGTCTGGATCATCAAATATATATTTTATTTAATGTTGGATCTTTTGAAACATACATTACATGTTTTACAAAGTACAATTAGCTTGTAATACGATTAACTGTCTAATTTTCAAGCTGGACGTGTTGTGGCAATGATAAATTAACACAGAAAATTCTTTAAAAATCTAAAATAATGTATAGCCTACAGTACTTACTGTGGTCAATTTTCAGAATTTCACATTGATTATTATATAGAAATCCTTAATGATAATCATCCATCAAGATTTTATGTTGTCACTTTAGGATACAATCTTGCATTATGTTGGGAAAATAAAGTGTGGATTCTCAAATTTTGCTTATAAAAATAAACATTTTCAAAGTTTTAACCTGTCAAACTAACCAAGTACAACTACAGAACTTGATAAATTATACATCAGGAACAGTGACAAACTAGACAGTCGGACAACAGCCTGTAATTTTGACTGTAGTCTTAAATGTACTTTCATCTAACTTTTTACAACTTCAACCCTTTCGCACGTACGATCACACCAGTGTGATCAGTCTAGGCTGGTCCTTGGAGCGTACAATCACACCGGTGTGATCAGTCTAGGCTGGTCCTTGGAGCGTACAATCACACCGGTGTGATCAGTCTAGGCTGGTCCTTGGAGCGTACAATCACACCGGTGTGATCAGTCTAGGCTGGTCCTTGGAGCGTACGATCATACCGGTGTGATTAGAACGGTCAGTGCATCACGTGATCAACTGCTAAATTCAAATGTGCTTTCCCGCATTGGCTGGCGCTGAGCCAGAGATGGACTTTCTCAGAGCTGTCATATATCACAACTTTTCAATGTTTTCAACCACATAATGTTTATTTTAGGTTTCAGACATATAAATTCACATACGTACTAGAAAAACAATACATTTAGAGTTTGTAAAATACACACACTTATGTCTAAGGAAGCGGCAATAATAATGCTTTCCATTATAATTAGAAACGTTTTATTCATATCAGATACACATTGTGTAAGTAACTTTAAAGTTTACTCTATTCTTCTCCCAGTTCACCGGCCACTTACTTTCATGAATTTCGGGAGAAGTGGATGAATTCCCGTGTTGTAAATCCAACAGATCCGATTCTCTGAACTGTGGCACAAACTAACATGGCGGCGCCCATCACGCATACAGCTCAACTAACGCGGTCATTATAAAGGTGTTTAAACAACAAAACACATCCACTTGCATATAATTGACAATCAGAATATCAGATATTTCATGCTATAGCTGACAAATTTGAATATTTTGAATAAAAAAGAAAAAATGACATAAAAGCAGATCATCATTCGTTCAGCGCTGTTGTGGCTGCGGTATGTCACGTGACAAGAAATGGCGTGTCACCGTGGAAACCATAAAGTGACACGTTCTAAAAAACGGTCGCCTTGAAAAACTCATGCTGGGGTGTCAGCCAGAATATTTTAAGCTTACTTGTTAAAGGGTTAAGAGATATCGCTAATGCTAATAATGATTCTGTTTGAATTCTCACGACCATATCCTCTTCATATGCTAATATACTAATGCACTGAAGGGGCAGCCATTAGCACAATATTTGCATGTGTTTACCAATGCGCTTCAGCAGGCGCACAGCTTAATGAAGAATGCCTCATGCTTCCAGCACAGCTCAACTAGCTGATGGATGGTTTGAAGGCCTTTCTCGATAGATGATGGAAAGCATTGAATAAACAGCATAGCAGGGAGGCATCACTCGTTCTCTCCTCTGCTCGTTCACAGCCATTTTCCTTTCTGGGGTTTGAAACCTCCACACAGATTATGTTCAGTGTTGATAGCCTTATGCTATCATTGCATTCACAGGGATAAAATTATGGCTTTCTGGCCCGACTGTGAGGGCAGACAGAAAGACTAAAGTCTGAATCAAGTCTGTCAAATTCATCAGCCTTTTACATAATGCAAGTGCTGTCAGCTACACAAGGTCGTCAGAGAGGAAAAAGAAAAGCGTTGAGCCACGTTAACTCTTGTCTTAGTTAACTGGGCCTGATCCTGTGTTATGTAAAGCAGTTGCCAGTGTTGTATGGAAAGATTGATAACTTTTTGCGGCATTTAATGAGTAATGCTACTAGTAGCTACATGCATCAGCAGTGTGAGTTGCTAAACTCCAGTCCAAACTATAAAAAGAAACTGAAGAACAATAGTTCCAAGATTAACTGCTTGTTTTTATGACTATAGTTATTGGTCTGCATATTTTAGTGCTCTTAAGTGTGGACTGTGTCTACAAAGATGAATGTGCTGTTCTGAGGACATAGAAATTAGGAGAACACATAGAGACAGGAAAAGGCACAGAGAGATGGGAGAAAAGTGATATTGCTGACATACTGGTGGTTATTAAAACCTCAATAAATGGACCTTAGTCAGGGTAGACACCATATTTTATTTAATGTGAATGAAAATGAGGCTGTGATCTGTATTTCTACATCACGCAACGTCATGGTATAACAGCAACCTCACAGCATGGTCACCAGTGTTCTCCTCGAGGAGGGATTGCGGGTATCCGTTCCATGAACTTCTACTTTGTCAAGGAATATAATGAGCACCCATTTTACACCTACGTTAAGTGTATGGATGGAGGACCAGAGAGAAATTGAGCTAATGTGAGCTGAATGGAAAGTCAGCTGGACAAACCACTGAGGGGGGGAGAGCCCAGTGTTTTGGGGCAGATTGTGGAAAACCAAATTATTTAATTTATGAAATGAAATCAATGCCCCTTCCTTGTCTTTTTTTGGTTATATTTAGCTCTCAAATCATTTGATTGGGACAGTTGGTGGATGCTATAGTAGTGGGTATGGTTTGGTAACCAGTTTGCCGTATAGAACAAAGGGTCTCCCTTCTGAAGCTATTCAATTTCATTTCGATGCCTTTTCATCCTGAGCATTCATAATTAGACAGTGCATAATGAGACTTCCTTGCACTCAGGCATTATAATGAGAGACAGTGCAGCAGAATGGCTTAACAGTTGATGGTTAAGTGCTGTTGCAGGGCATACAGCATGTTTTGCATGCTTGAATAGTGCAGTATCTGGTTATTGTGTTTAAAACAAGCAGAGTTCATCTGAAAAGGATGTTTATGATTGTGTCATGTAGTTTCTGATACCCAGAGATCATCCAGTCAGTCCTGCTTCACCCAGTCATTCTCTTGCTGGCATCTAATCAGAAGAGCCTTTCAGTAAACACACACCAGTATTGACTAGGAGCCTCATGCTATCTTTCCATTACAGTGAGCTCCTCCTTCTCCTTAGTGGCCTTGGCATGAGAGAGATGAATCAATCTCTGTAGTGAAGAACTCTATTGCTGGTCTGTGTTTAACCTTCGCAATAACTTATTTCTGGTTGAAGAGATACCCGCTCTTTTATAGCTGGTGCTTCCAGAAGTCGCATTTATTGTGGCATCTCCAACTTACAGAGCCTTTTATAGATGAACGTGTGAAGTTTAAAAGCTTCACTTAGGCTACTACTAATAATGTTGTGATTGTGTTGACTAGTAGAGCATGAGATTTGACTGAAATGCATTGATAATATTGACAAGATCCCGCGCTGATTGTCTTTCTATCTCATGATCAAGTAATTACTATAGGTGCCTGGCCAGATGTTTTCATGTCTGCCAGTTCACTATGGTGGTTGCAGATGGTTATTGAGTTCTAAGAATGGTTAAGCTTGCTTCAGTGCAATTGTAGTTATTGCGGCAAAAGGAGGAAAGTATTTCTGGTTCAAGTCACGTTTCTATCCCACCAACAATTATTGGCCAGTTGTTGTTGCCAAACCATCCCAAATGAAGAGCTTCAGTAAATTCTCATTGGCTCACAAGTCACGATCAGCTGTCTTTTGAAAGATACTTGAAATGTACAAGCTGCTTTTTGATCTCTTGGGACTAAAATGGACTTGTGTTCCTCGACCACTTCCTCGCTCAGGATGAAAGAGGCTTCGCTTCTTGACACTGGCACACAAAGCTCTGAATTTTTATCTTCAGATCAGAGGATTTCACAATGGTACAAGGAATCAACATGTTTCCCATGATGTCTGATCAAGAGATTTGGTGCTGAGTCTGATACTGGCAGCTTAAACAAGTAATATAAGATGTGGTTAAGCTGGAACATTCAGTAAAATCACAAACATCTTTATTGACCGATGTGCTCAGTGGAGGTTTACCAGTCAACAACGAGTTTAGATTTTCAAATATCAGTTTTTTTCAAATATAATTTTCTGAGAAATAACAATGAAACTCAGTGAAAAACAACTTTAATGAACTTCACATTTTTAAGGATTGTATCTTTTAATGAGGCTTTTTCTTCATTATGATATCAGGACATTTGTGTGTATGCATTTTGAAATAATTCAAAATGAATAATAATTATAAAAAAAAGACATTAAAAACATGCTCATCATAGAAGTTATACACCATTGTGTAGATGTTTATACCTTAAGCATGTTTTTGTTCCTCTTGTTTTGCAGTCACAGAGACCTGAAGCCAGAGAACCTGCTGCTGGATGAGAAGAATAACATCAGGATAGCAGACTTTGGCATGGCTTCTCTACAGGTTGGAGACAGTCTCTTAGAAACCAGCTGTGGGTGAGTCATACTCCATCTTCCGGCAACAATTAGCAGCATACGTGAAACATGTTTTTCATAAAACAAGGGGAAACCACATTTGGAGCATAAATACACTGTTTAAATTTTATAATAGGGTACAATCATGCTTAATTTGGCTAAAACATTACATGCTAATGTAATTGTTTGATTTGCATTTTGATCTGAATAGAATTAAAGTATAAATTTAGGCTTGGATTTACAAGTCCCTTTCACATGAAATGGCTATTGAGAAGAATAGCGTCGTACTGAGAAGATGCTTTTGAGAGATTTGAAAAGTATGCTAGTCCAAAACTAGCAAAATCACTCCCATTGATAGTCTAAGGCACAAATGCAGCACTTTGTTCATTTGCATACATCATTATGATAAGAGCCAGAGAAATGGCATAATATTAACAACTGATGGCTGTAACTGAATGACTAAGTCTTGCATTGAGACACTTGGCTGAGCCTGTTGCCACTGAGGCACTTCCTGAACTGCTACTATTAGTGAAAAATATGAATATGATAGCCTGACCCCACTCTGGCTTTTATAGTCCCTGTGAATGTGTAATGCAGGCCATTAGAGGCACCATTATCAATGAAAAGGAGAGGGCTAGGTGCCAAAGTGCAGAGCATATTATCACGGATAGAGATTAATCAAGACTTTGAAATCCGCCCCAAGTGTCCAGACCATGGCCTTAACTTCAGTCGGTGTACTTCTGCTCCTATTAGCCATCACTAGAATAGTGCCAGGGCTTTGATGCTTTCCTTCGACTGAGGCGTGCTGTAATTATTGATTGTGACTTTCCCATCTCTAGGCACAGATATGACAATTTTTAATTAAACACATTCATCTTTAGGCTCCGCGTATGCTGTCTGCTTGACACAAATGCATTCTGTTTACCACGGTTAATGGACTCCAATTGAATTTGAAAGGGGCAGACCCCTCACGTATGAACACAGCAAGACAGGACGACTAACACAGAGCCTCCCAGTCATACCTCTTTGCCATGCATTCATTCGTTTGGATCTGAGGCTCATTCCTTGCCGAGTGGATGGACTGACCTAATTTTGAAATACCTTTAGTTCTGAAAAGTCTCTCTGCCATATTTGGTAATTTTGTGTGAAGGGGTGGTTACATAAAAAAAAATGGCCATGGCTGCTTGGAATTTCAGTCAATTTAATTAGATCCCCCTCCACAACCTCCATTCAAGTGAAACTAGATTACCCACAATATAGTGCAAATTTCCCTAGTACCACTGGTCATATTTGGACCATTACTCTATGTCCCTTAAGCTTGCAAGTTTGATAATAACATCAAAGAAACCTTCCTTTGCTGCTTCTTGTTCTCTGAGGCATTACCAGCACTAACTAACTGGCACAAAGTCAGATTAGCTCAGAGTAAAAACTAATGTCTAATGTCAAGAGAAAAAGAGTCGATTTCAGTGTTTTTGACTCTTTAACCAGCTTCCCTCAAATAACATAAAATATCTTAAAAAAAATATGAACCGCATCTTGGTTTATATTAGTAAATTCTCTTCATCGGGGTCTTTTCACAACAGCTTAATCACCCCCTGTGGCTTTCCTGATTTGCCATATCAATCCTCCCTCATGTTCCTATCATAGGGGATATCCATGGCACACATACAGAAATCAGGCTTCTGCAAAAAAAAAAAAAAAAAAACACTGCCGGAACCGTTATTGTAGTTTAGTTTGCAAGATAATGAGGCGGAGAGTATCTGTTTATAGTGCATCACATGAGTTTCTTAACGTGGTCTTGTGAATGTTTTGACTGCTAGGGTGTAACATTGTAAGGTCATAGCAATTAACTAAATGCCCTGTCACAGGGGATCTGATTTTAAAGGGTAAACCTATATACTTTGCTAAATATGGAGTCGATTTGTTTGACTTTACAACAAGTTTCACTTAATATTAGTTAATGCATTAGGCATCGTGAACTAACACTAAACAACATTATTTATTAAAGGGGGGGGTGAAATGCTCATTTTCACTCAATCTCCTGTTAATCTTGAGTACCTATAGAGTAGTATTGCATCCTTCATATCTCCAAAAAGTCTTTAGTTTTATTATATCTATAAAAGAAAGATAGGCTGTACCGAGTCTTTCCGGAAAAAAACGAGCGGCTGGAGGCGGGCCGTGTGGGCGAAGCTAAAGCTGTGCTTACGCGCCGAGCTAACTAACAACACACAGAGACATTTGAAGCAGTTTTACTCACCGCCCGGTTCCAACGCACGACCGACCGCGAACCTTTATCATTGTGACTGCTCGATCCTTAAGCATTAGACGATCTGCAAATCCGTCGATCTGGGCTTTGTTTATAAAACAATCATCGTCGAAATGCAGGAAACAAACAGTCTTACACAACTCCGTTGATGATGCTCTGAAAAAACAAACTCCATCCACTGGTCCCTTAACACTGGGTTCTTTGGGAATCTGTGCAGGGTTGTCTTGCCCTGGCAACCAAAAACACACTTCTTTGGTGACATTGACTTCCCTAAAGCCGAGCAGAGCGCTTGGATGAGGTACTGCTTTCGCTCTCTTGCTCTGGTCTACGGATGCACGCGCGCCCGCGGCTTTCCGGCACAAGTGCCCTTAGGACCCATATAAGGAAATTCCGCCCCAGCTGACGTCACGCAGACCCATACTCGAAAAAAACTTTCCGAAACTTGTGACAAACCGGAAGGACAATTTTTGGCACAGAAATACTCCTTCAAACGTACAATTTAATTTTTGAAACTTTTTTCCATGTTTAGCATGGGAATCCAACTCTTTAACAGTGTAAAAAACTCAGTATGTATGAAATAGCATTTCACCCCCCCTTTAATGTAGGTTAATGTTAATTTAAACGTACAAAGACACTTTTAACATTCAAGATGTATAATGCCAAATTTACATTTAAATTGTGCAAAGAAGCGCTACTGAAGTGCCGTTAGATGTCTACACAGAATGTTTAATGCTGCTCGGAGATAGGATAAATGCTTTGATACTAGGGGATGAGGTGGGTCAGAACAGGCATAATTTAGTTAGCTTTTAAATGGCATTATTATGTCTTTACACTGAATTTTGATAAGGCACAGAGCAGCCTTAAAGGTGCATTGCGCAAGTCTCTGAGTTTTTGCAGAACTATGCCCCCTCTGGCGGCAAGCGAAACTGCAACCAGAAGTGTGCACGCTCACGGACAAAAGTTTTCTTTTTTTTATCTTACGTGGAGTTTGCGTTGGTGTTTGAAATGAACTACAAGCCGGTCTCTTAGAATCCATCTTCTACGGAGAATGGCGGCGAATACACAAACCTGCCAGACATAGCCAGGTGAGCGTGCCGTGAACGCGCATGACGTCACGCCCAGTCTAAAATTCCGGCCCGAATCCCTCTTATTTATTTTACTTTACAGGATTATAGAGACAATCTCAGTGATCAGAGAAGGGCTCATTCAGCCCATCAGGCAATTTTTTAAGCATGTATGGGTTAGAAAACGGGTATTTTTAACATGAAAAGTTGCTTAATGCACCTTGAAGTAACAGTGAACGATAGTGTACAGTATTTATAAATGAACATTGACCTAGATTAATAAATGCTGTAAAAAAGGTTGTTTATTGTTAGTTCATAATATTTAATGCTTTTAAAATGAAACCTTATTGTTAAGTGTTCAGCGCATTCAGTGCGTGAAAAATGACACAATGCATCTATGACATATTCACAGAAACTATATAATACTTTGTTTCATCACATTATTGTGATAGTAATAGCTTATATTTCTTTCCACTTTCCATGAACGAGGCACTAGCTATGTATAAAATGGGCACAAAAGCAAATTGAAATTGCTGAGCAAGAGCATGTTGCATTAACACTTAATTTGGTATAAAAACCTTGCAATGTGGTATTGGAAACAGCAATAATAGCTTTCTCTTTCAGTGAGCAGTAAGCAGAGAGAGCAAACCATTAAATGAATGTATTATCATTATAGACTCAGTCTACATAATGGTATATGACACCTGCAATGAAGAAACATGCATTTATAGAGCATTGGTGTTGATAAATGGAGAACTGCTTCTGATGATGTGCAACGGCGTTAAAATGCATTACACAATTCAAATGATTACACGCCTGTTTTACACACTCCCAGCAGAAAGTTATTGCAATATAATGTTATATTATTGGATCATTTGACAACAGCTTATATAGGGTGGTTAGACATAGGGCTGTTTGTCAGAAAGGATGATGTGAAGATCCTCATGCAAATCGCAATGAGTTATTACTGAATTAGTGTACTGCATGTTTCCTTGGTGTATAAGTCGTCTAATGGGTGTTTTTGCCAAGGTTGGGTGAGGATGATGATGACATATTGTCCTTTCTTCTTTCAGATCCCCTCACTATGCCTGTCCAGAGGTTATAAGGGTAAGTACGTGCTCTCGGTGGCATCTCTCATAATGGGGCTTCCTCTGAATCTCTTTCTTTCCACTTCTAACTTCTCTCTCTCTCTCTGACAGGGGGAGAAATATGATGGCAGGAAAGCTGATGTATGGAGCTGTGGAGTCATTCTCTTTGCACTTTTGGTGGTGAGTGAAAGCTTTTTTGTGGCAGAAACTTCATTTTGTGTCATATAATTCTGCTGTAATGTAGCCCCCTGCCCTTATGACAAATTTGAGCCTCTCAGCAGCAGACAATGAAAAAAAAATTCCCCTCTGAAAGTCTATCAGAGGATGTGGGAGAATCCAGACAAAGATATTTGAATGGTGGCTAATCAGCTAAGCAAGAGTTGGGTTTTAAGAGAATCAAGGTGTTATACCGGCTCTGTAGTCAGAGCTTAAAAGATTGACAACACCAAAGCTGCACTATGGTTTCCCACTTCAGATGGTGAATCATCTCTATATCAGACATAAGTGAGATCAGCTCTTTTTTTTTTCCATCATGCTGAGCGTTTCATGAATCCACTTTTATCTTCTTACTCTGACTTACTTAGACTGTAAAAGATTTCAAGATTTTGGAGGATGGAATCAAGCTATAATTCGAGTGGCGTGCTTTTGTCAAACCTTTAAAAATCTCTTTTTGGGGATGGCAAGATTTGTTTTATGTATTTGAAAGAAGTCTTTTATGCTCACCAAGGCTGCATCAAAATACAGTAAAAACAGTAAAATTGTGAAATGTGACCCTGGACCACAAAACCAGTCACATGGAGCAATTTTATGAAATTGAGATTTATACATCACATGAAAGCTGAATAAATAAGCTTTCAATTGATGTATTGTTCTGATATGACACTATTTGACCGAGATACAACAATAATCTCTTTTGAAATTGAAAATCTGGAATCTGAGGCAGCAAAAGAATCTAAACATTGAGAAAATCACCTTTAAAGTTGTCCATTAATGTTCGCAATTATGCTGCATTCACTCACACAAATAAATGTTTTATATATTTACAGTAGGAAATTTACATGGAAATATTTTACTTAATAGCCTAATGAATTTTGGCATAAAAGAAAAATAGATCATTTTCACCCATACAATGTATTGTTGGCTATTGCCATAATTATACCTTGTGACTGGTTTTGTGATCCAGGGTCACAAATATTATTATAATTTAAAATATCTTATTTATTTTTGTACTTATTCCTATGGAAAAGCTGTATTTTCAGCATCATTACTCCAGTCTTCAGTGTCACATGATTCTTCAAAAATCATTCTAATATGATGATTTGCTGCTCAAAAACATTTCTTACTGTTGAAAATTGTTGAGATTTCTTTTTTTTTTTGTGATTTTTCATGGAATAGAAAGTCTTAACATCTTTACTGTCACTTTTGATAAATGTGTAATAAAGATAGTTCGTTTTTTACCTCTTATTTGCATAGTCTGCTTACTCTGCACCGCTGTCAATCCCACAATCCCCAATGCAAGCTGCTGCTCAGCTCTAGTAACTGAAAATGCCCGCTCAGCTCTGTGCCAGTGGACACGTATGGTCACACCAAGCTGTTGATCAACTTTAGAACTTTCTGATCCATGCTTGTTTTACTTTTCCAATATCAAATATCTGAGACAAATGGCACTAGCTTATAATTAAATCATTCTCAAACCAGACAACAACTCCTCTGATGCTCTGAACGCAGACGGCCTGCTTTGATACTGGATAATCAAGCTGGTCCAAGTGTAATTACTGTTCAAGACCATGAGCCCAACACAATCCCATCCCAGCAGAACCGTTTGCCCCAGTGAAATTGAAAAGCCAATTGATTCCCTGTTCTCTTTTGTGTTTGTGTGCTCCATTATAACTGCTTCCTCTTCACAAACCAATCAAATTATTCCTGCATGTCCCTGGAACCTGTTCTTTAATGTTTCAGTGATCAAAGACCTTTTAATAGAGTAATCTGCATTCTTTTTATTTCTCTTCTCTCTACTTTGCTAGTTTTTGCTTGATTATATCATCTTTTACATGGCCCTGTCGTCAGTCATGCTTGTGAATTTTCTGTGTCATTTATCAAGCGCTGACATCTCAGTAGTGTCAGGGACCCTGATGGGTCTCTCTGATGTGAAAATTATGAAGTGTATCTGGCACAAAACAAAGCTAATTATCAAAGCACAATCATCTCTCTGCGCCAGCCTTTTCTTTATTTATTTTGCGTCCTACTTCCTGTGTAGCTATCCTTTTATAAAGCTCTCTAAAAAAGTGGGGGTGCTTTCTCTTTGACAAAGCATTCATCACTTCTATCCCTTCAATTTTACCACAATTTTTTTGAAAAATGATGCAAAAAGCTATTTAAATATTAATTTTTGCTATTCAAATGGTTTTTTTTTTATGTTTAAAAGTTTGGGGTCTGTAATATTTTTGAAATTAATTAATACTTAGTTAGCCAGGATGCAATAAATTGATTAAAAAAAAAGACCGTAAAGACTTTAACATTGTTGCAAAAAATATATATTTCAAGTTTAGATTCATCAAAGGATCTTGAAAAAAATCATCACGATTTACACAGAAAAGGCACACAACTGTTTTAAATATTGATATTAATAATAAATTAGTGCTGTCAATTACTTGTATCTAACATAAAAGCTTTTGTTTAATTAGCTTTTGTTTATGTGTGTGTATATACAATATATATATATATATATATATGCACACACACAGACATATATATATATATATATATATATATATATATATATATATATATATATACATTATGTAAACAAAAACTTTTATGTTAGATGCGATTAATCAATTTGACAGCACTATAATACATATTTATTGAGCATAACTTGTCCCTCTCACTAAATATGAGGGCAACAGTTCTGACATGTACAATATTTCTCTCTGTCAGGGTGCTCTGCCCTTCGACGATGACAACCTGAGGAACTTGCTGGAGAAAGTGAAGCTCGGGGTCTTTCACATGCCCCATTTCATTCCTCCGGACTGCCAGAACCTCCTGAGGGGGATGATCGAAGTGGACGCCACCAAACGATTCACGGTCAGATTTTTGACAATTTCATCTTATACCATCATTGTTCAAACCTTGTTAAACCTGATACCATAAGAGTTTCTAAAACAAATAATAAGTATTTGTCTCTTAAATAGCTCATGTTACCTTGGGAATCATGGGTGGTGACAGTTTACATGTGCACTACACTGTCTAAATTCTGGTTGGCTGTTCAGTTCTACAGACATCTACAGTATATTAAGCTGATTTCTCTTAAATAAGTGTTATGAGTCTGAGAGCTCTTCTGCTTCTGAGCTGTCACTTCAGGTCAACACACAGCCGCAGTAATCCAACCATCCTGTCCGTCCGGATCTCACACATTAACTTCAAAAACCTTCCGTGTATGCGCTTCTGTCTATCTCTTTCTTTCTTTCTTTCTTTCATGGTCTCCTCGTCTCTCTGCTCTTCTCCCTCAGCTACTGTTTTCATTGTTCGGCTTCGGAGCAGCCCCCCTTTTCCATATAACATTCTGGAGTGACAAGGGGTTTATAAGCTTGTCCTAATACCAACCCTTTGAAATGTTCCAGTTTCCTTTTTTGCTTTCCAGAGAAAACAGATAGCTGTCTTCACTGCCCACATCTCTCAGTGATTGAAAACAATAGTGCTCTCCTAGGAAGGATCCAAACATAGCCCATTTCCTGTGCGGTTTGTCAGTTATATAAAAGAGATCTTTTGTATGATTCCAGTGTGGGAAGGAAGTCGATACTGTCTTATTGCTAGTTTGAAATATTATCTTATAGACCTAGTTAAAACAATCCAATAGAGTATTGCTGAGTACTAAAAGTAATACGGTTTTACAGACATGTGGACAATGCATCATTATTGTTTCTTGTACGCGGTCACGTCAGCACACATTCAAGGGGGAATTCACTGCAGTGTGTTTATCGTTTATGTGTTTATAGCACCGTTTATCTGCACACACTGATTCTGTAATGGAATTTAAAGGCCCACATAAACTGTGCTAAATGCAATTTGCATGGCACAATTCATGATCTTGCTGATCGCAATCATTTCATCATCATTTGATGAATTACTGCTGCCGTCAATGATAGAAAAAAAAAAAACTTTTTAAATCAGTGCAGTGGCACAAATATAGCTAGGTTTAGTTTTTTTACATAACATAGGAGTCTCTATAGATTGAAATAAGTTAATAAAATAATTTCTTAATTTAAGTTTCAAAAGTTTTAGGAGCGGACTGTTTTTCATGGTTCCCACACTTTTTAACTAAACATTTGTACATTTACATGATATTTGTAGTCTTTCGTGATTTACTGAATAAAATATATTTAAAAATATGTTTTCTCAATTTCTGTCTGATAAAATCATTTAGAGCTTGACATTTTTTATTTATTTATTGTTAAAATGTCTTTTGAACTGACTTGACCTTTTCCATGTCTAGAAATCACACTTTTAAATGGCACTGCCAAAGATTTCCAAGATTGTGAGAACCCTGGTTATTCAAAGACAAAAGCAGTTGAGGGGGTAAATTAAAATAAGACATATATTGAAAAAAAATAATTTTAGGTTATTTGAATGCTTGTTTTGTCCTGAATTGAACTTTACAGACCACATTGCTAGAACTCCTCGGTCCTGCAGATTTGCCTTGTACAACATAAGGAGGATCAGGCCCTTCCTATCAGAGCATGTTACACAACTCCTTGTCCAAGCGCTAGTTCTATCCAGACTGGACTGTTGTAATGCTCTCCTGGCTGGTCTTCCAGCTTGCTCTGTCAAACCTCTGCTACTGATCCAGAATGTTGCAGCTAGAGTGGTCTTTAGCGAGCCGAAGAGAGCACACGTCACTCCTCTCCTCACAAAATTTGCACTGGTTGCCAGTTGCCGCTCGCATCAAATTCAAGTCTTGTGGTGCCATCTCAAAGAGGCACAAAATCTCTTTCTCTTTCCCTGCTGGTGGAATGATCTGCCTAACTCAACCAGAGCTGCTGAGTCCGTGGCCATTTTCAAGAAACTGCCACACTTGTTCCATTAATACTAACACTTTTATGTTCTATTCTATATCTATTATCTTTATAAAAAAAGTACACATACTGCGTTAGATTAAACTGGGAAGGGTCATAGCTCTTGCATATTTTTGTCTTATTGTTAGTTTAACTGCTTTTATTGTTCTCATTTGTAAGTCGCTTTGGATAAAAGCGTCTGCTAAATGAATAAATGTAAATGTATTTTTAAAAAAATTAAGTCATCTTGAGACCCCATTGGAAGTTTACTGAGGCCCCTTGAGGACCCAGATCCCCTGGTGTGGAACCAATGGTTTAAATGGAATTGCATTTACACCTACTTTCTGCATAACATTCATTGTTCATAAATTTTGTGAAAAATATCTCAAATAGGCCTGAATTAAATAGAAAGAAGTTCTGAAAACTGGATTACAGGTGAGTATGTGATACAGGTCACCATATGAAAGTAAACCAGCAAGTATTTTGTTTGAATAGTCCAGCTCAGTGTGTCGTTCCTCACAGACTCTGCATCAGGTCAAGTGCTGAATGTTTGCTCCTGAAAGGACACATGCTCTGTTGATTCTGTTGCTAACAACTATTGAGAATGATTTCAGTTGGTCTTAAAGTTATTCCTGTTGGCATTACATGCACAGGCAGAACAACCATTCACTCTCATGGGCTGCTGCTGTTATGTCTGTTGTTTTTGTTCTCAGGCCACAGCAGCTGGCTGCTGAAATGTACATGTCTTTGTAGCTTCCCCACTTAAATCCGCAGAGATCAGTGGATGCGACATGAGAGAGAGATTAGAAATGGCCAGCAGGAAACTGCCTGACGTTCACTGCTTTTATTGTCATGCACTGCTGTCTTTGTGTAGCTCTGTTAATGGTTAGATAATGTTTTTGCTCATGTGTCTTTCTCTCTTTACAGTTAGAACAGATACAGAAGCACACATGGTACATGTGAGTATAAACGTCACTTTTTATTTGTCGTCATATGCCTGTTTTTGCTCAGTATCTCTGCATGCTATGTTATGTGATCAATGATGATGGCTCTGTGCTTCTTTAAGTGTGTGTGCGTTTGTGGTCCCGGTAAACCCTACGTTATCGGAACAAAATATCCCCACAAAGCTTATGGGGAAATTTTTTTGTCCCCATGAGGAAAACAGATCATAAATTATATAAAATTGCGTTTTGTGAAAATGTAAAATTGCATACATTTTTATGTGATTGGGCAGGTTAAGGGTTAGGGGAGATAATATACAGTTTGTACAATATAAAAATCATTACGTCTATGGAGGGTCCCCACAAATATATATACTGTATATGTGTGTGTGTGTGTGTGTGTGTGTGTGTGTGTGTGTGTGTGTGTGTGTGTGTGTGTGTGTGTGTGTGTGTGTGTGTGTGTGTGTGTGTGTGTGTGTGTGTGTGTGTGTGTGTGTGTTGCTTGCTTGCGTGTGTGTGTGTGTGTGTGTGTGTGTGTGTGTGTGTGTGTGTGTGTGTGTGTGTGTGTGTGTGTGTGTGTGTGTGTGTGTGTGTGTGTGTGTGTGTGTGTGTTCGTGTTCTTGTGTGCCAGGGCTGCCCGGCTAGTGGGTACTGGAGAGTTTGGACAGAACAGTCAAAACCCACATTTAGTGTGTTTAGAGAAGAGCCTTAATCTCTAACTGGCTGGCTTCACTCAATGTTTGTGCCCTCTAAGCAATAGCTTGTTTTAATCTTGAACTGCTTCATTTTTTAACACACATTCCTCCAGTATCCAACTTTTTGTGTTAGTCATGATTTGTTACTTGGCCCCAGGGTTATCATTATTTGGATGTTTTATATATATATATATATATATATATATATATATATATATATATATATATATATATATATATATTGTATTTCTATTTAATTTAAAATTCTAGTTGAGTGTAATTTTAATTTGAGCATTTTCAGTTTTTTTTTTCTAATTTCAGTCTAACAACAGGAAACTGGTGTAACTAAATAATTTAATTTCTCAGCACACTCTTGTTTTATTGCTGTCTAGGGGCATTTTCATGGAGGCAGGTTGTAAAGGTTACATAAGTTTTATAATATACCGTGTATTAGAATTTATTTTATTTTATTTTATTTTGTTTTCCAGTCATAAAAATGTTTTTTTTTTTTTTTTAGTTTCAGTTTTTTTTTCCGGTAATGTTTTATTTCATTTAACAAAATGCTTTCTTTCATTTTTAATTTTCATAGGTTATAATAACACTGCTGGGACCAGACATTATCTGTAGACTTTTTCGTTGCACTTTATTTTAAGGTGTCATTGTTACAGTGTAATTGTATATTTAAGTACTGAGTAATATTAATTAACTACATGTACTTACCATAAATTATGCACAATTACATGCAACTAACCCTCAACCAAATCCTAATCCTATCCTAACCCTATAGTAAGTACATGTAACATATGTAACAAGGACACTGTAAAATGTTAAAGTGTTACCGACTTTTATTTTTATAATGGCTCCACAGATTTTTTTGGGAGAAAATCTTTAGATTTTTTTATGAAAATGTTTTAATATAAGCTAAGATTTTTCTACACTGGTAAATGAAAGCCTTATTCATATTCGGTAAAATACTTAATAAACAAATGTGTGGGGAGGAGGTTCATTTGTAGAGTGATGGGCGCTTCAAATCTCCAGAGCTCTCTGTGGGCGCAGATTCCATGTGGGCCTGTTTGTGACTTACTGTATACCACCAGCAAGGATCCCAGAATACACCAGAGGCGAATACCATGTGTGCTCAATTCATGAAAAATAAACAAGAACGCTAGATTATTTCACATGCTCTTGTTCTGATCGTCTATACATCTACGCATTTGTTCTCAGAGGAGGCAAGAACGAGCCAGAACCAGAACAGCCGGTGCCACGGAAAGTTGCGATTCGCATGCTACCCTCCACTGAGGACATCGACCCAGATGTGCTGGAAAGCATGCACTCGCTAGGCTGCTTCCGAGACAAGAACAAACTGATGAAAGACCTGCTGACAGACGAGTGAGTAACTAAGAAAGAGACTCTTCACCACACAGTCACCTCAGACAGGTTGTTTCCCATGATACCAAATGTGTTTTTATTTTTTATTTTATTTTTTTTGCCCATGATTAGACAAGACTGACTGCGTTTGCTTTGGGAGACCATATGTGAGGGTATTATTATTTTACATCCTTGTTCTTTAGGGTTAGTAAACACGCAGTACAACATCTTGGCTGCAGGCTATTAGAGAAGCCCATTCACTCCCGCTCATCTGTCATCTTCCGTACTCGCACAGTTACCACCAGCACGCTCCACTGTGCGCGATCACTTGGTTAGACCCCCTGATAGATGGCCTGGGTGTTCCCTCCTAAAACATCATGGCCCCTGTCTCTTCTCTTGCCCAGCGTTTAAACACAATTCAGATGGCGCCTGCAGCAAAGGCGGTCATATTTACTTCCCGCTGTGTGGTCCGGGGTGGAAAAATTCAACACAAGGCCTCTCGCTGGGAGAATTTCAAGAGTTTTTGAACTCGCCCAGACTCTTTTTCGGATATTTTATGTCTTCGTGCATCATTAATGAAATAAGTGATATCCTGTGATCTCTGCAGGGTGTCTTTTAGCTCTCTGGGAATGAGGTGCTTGCTACTCTTTGCTCTTTAACTAATGATGTTAATTAGACTGAGCTGAGGATTATTCTCGAGCACTGCAAATTTTACTGTATATCAGAAACATTTTGTTCCTCTGTGCCCTTTCCACCTCCAGAGATAACCAGGAAAAGATGATCTACTTCCTTCTGCTGGACCGTAAGGAGAGATATCCTAGCCATGAGGATCAGAATCTACCACCCAGAAATGAGATCGGTAAGAACAATTCAGTCAGTTTGCCTGTTAAGTATTTAATCTGTTTGTTTGTATTTCGTCCTTAATGATAACATGACATGGCATTTACAACACCTCTGTGATGACATCATTTTCTCGCCCACACAGCCTAGGATACACCAGTATAAACGAGCGGTTGTTTAACTCTTTCCCCGCCAGCGTTTTTGATCATTTTCACAAAGTTTCATAGCCCCCAGAATATTTTGTTGTATGAATATCTGAACATGCAATATATCAAAAGAAAGAACAGAACATTTGCTTTAACAAAAGAAAAAGTTTTATTCTAGCTCCATGCGTTCTGTTTTTACAACACTTGAATGTGGGTAAGTTTCATTAAAAAAAAGGATACATTTTGAGTAAAAAACTGAGAAAATCACGTTTTTGTTAAAAACTACAACCAGATCGGATTCAGAATGATGATCAATTGATGGAGTAGATTGAGTCCATCAACACCCCTAATGCTTGCACACACAGTCCTTTAGTTTAGCTCGTCCTGGGTCGACATTTCATTCAGTAACATAACATTGCGTTATTTTACATATGCATATGATTACATATGTGTTTGTCTGGTGAGGTCTGGTTGGGAAGAACCTGATGGTCCGGCTCAGCGATCTCATATCGCACGATCTTATTAACTGCTTATCTCCTGAACTGCCATTTTCTTTAGCATATTCAGCGCAAATCCCGCCTTGCAGTCGATTTCACTGGTTAGGGTATAGGGTAGGTTTAGGGTTCAGAATTTGTTGTAGTATAGCATTGAATGAAATCAGCACTAGTCTTGTCACAGTACTGGAATTTCTAACTTTTGATACGATACCTTGAAAAGTATCGATATTCTATCCCATTTTCGATACCACGGGGGAAAAATGCTGCATATGCTATTGTCATATAGATATTTTCAATATTATTTATTTTGTTGTCCATCTATTGAAAGTCTAGGCAATCAAAAAATTCTTCTGAAGAGATCACTTTATGTGCTAAAACTTTTAAGCTTGTTTCATATATAAACATTGATCAATTACCATTACAATTATCTCACAAATATTTGCTAACTCAGTGTATTTGTTTTTACAGTGGGGTAAGCTTGATTTTGAATGATAAATTGAATTTTAAAAAGACAATAACCATTAATAAAAAGCTAATTTTGGCAATTGTATGTCAGAGCCGGCTTTATTATATGTGTGGGCTTCGGATGTGAGCGCGAAATCTGTGGGAATGCGTAGAATTATGCACAACCCCGTGCCGAAATTCAGACCCGGTCACAATAACACTATTTAAATTAGAATGAGATGACTGAATGAGAGGAGACGGGTGCGTGTCAACCCGCTGTCAGAGACAAAAAGAAAGAGCAGCTGGTATCGGTGTATTGATATTGCAGTATTGAAATCGTTTCAGATATTTCAGTAACGATACATAATACATTTTTGGAAACACTAATCAGCATTATGATTGACATGACCAATGAAATCTTTAGAATTGACTGACCAACCTACAGTCAATTCTAAAGATTTCATTGGTCATGTCAATCATAACGCTGATTAGTGTTGCCAAAAATGTATTATGTATCGTTACTGAATTATTTGCGTGTCATGTGCCTGTCTGTCAATGGGAGGAAGCCACTCACAATTTTGAAGCTTCCACCTTGTTTTTGAGACCCCACCACCATTTGGAGATCTCCAGGCTGCATCTATACCCTTCTCTAACATTCTGTCAATGGCGGGAAGCGTTTTCTCAATGACGGAAATTTGCTTAAACAGTGGGGAAAGAGTAGCCTGGCAAGCCAGACCTACATCAAGATGTTAGGTCTGGCAACTCACCATTGGCACGGCTCAAGCCGAGGGGCGGGATAAACGGTTGTCTTTAAACTTTGGCTGTATCTGGTCAGCAAAACTACGAACACATCTTTTTTAAGAATGACTTAAGTGCCGTTCTTTGTTCTTTTCTCAAAGAAAAGCTTAATTCCAAGTCCTCCAGAGTCGCGGCCAAACCCGATTCGAAAGACCGCTGTTCGCCAGCAGCAGCCGCCATTCTTTGTTTTCAAGTAGCAGGGAATTCACACGGAACCGTCACAACTCTGTCGTCATTATGTTAAGCCCGCCCACCGACTCTATACACGATTTGATTGGCCTGACTAGAGTTTGTTTTTTCCAGCTCGAAAGTCAACGGAAAGTTGCTAGACTACACTGGCTGCAAAATAAATTTTGCTGCCGCTAGGGTGCGTCTAGATTTCTAGGCTAGGGAAAGAGCTAAAAGCCGGAAGAAAAAAAAGAAAAATTAATGGAGGATCATGAAAACATTATTTTCAATTGATGAATGTGTTTAGTGATGAATCGTACACAAGACCAGGAACATTTATAATTTAAGTCATTGGGTAATTTTTTTGATTCACTACTGTTCAAACATTTGGGGTTTGTAAGATTGTTTAATGTTTTTGAAAGAAGTCTCAGAAGTCGCTGCATTTACTGATCAACAAAACAGTAGAAACAAAAATATATTGAAATATTATTTCAATTTAAATTAATTATTTTCTATTTGAACATATTTTGAAATGTAATTTATTCCTTTGATGGCAAAGCTGAATTTTCAGCAGCCAATTCTCCAGTTTTCAGTGTCACATGATCCATTCATTTTAATATGCTGATGTGGTGATCAAGAAACATTTCTTATTAATATGAATGCTGAAAACAGTTGTGCTGCTCAATATATATATATATATATATATATATATATATATATATATATATAATTTTTTTTTTTTTTTTAACTAATGATCTTTCGGGATTCCTTGATGAATAGAAAGTTATAGAAAGATCAGCATTTATTTGAAATAGAAATCTTTTTAACATTTATAAATGACTTTACTGTCACTTGTCATTGATTTCACACATCCTTGCTGAATAAAAGTATACATTTCTTTCAGGAAAAAAAAAATCTTACAGGGGTTTAAATGCTTGAAGACATTATGAAAAATCTTGTACGACTTTTCCATTATGAACGCCATAGGCTTAATGGGTTGTTTTCATGTGTTTGGGATCATTGCATTTATCATATTCTGGTCTCACCAGATCCACCCAGGAAGCGAGTGGACTCCCCACTCTTGACGAGGCACAACAAGAGGAGACCAGAGCGCAAGTCTATGGAGGTGCTGAGCGTGACAGAGGGCGGTTCTCCTGTTCCTGTGAGACGCGCCATCGACATGGCACAACATGGACAGAGGTACAGCGACATTTCTCACTCCTCTATTATTTACAGAACTCTACCATCGTAGCAGCAAGTGCCACAGTAAGAACGACAGAAAGCATGTCACATTTTTTGAAGCCTTGAAAGAAACATTTGAAGACAATGACGTCTATCATAAAAGCAAAAATAAACTTTTGAACAATGGAGTTCAAAGTTATCAGAAGCTGCATACTAGCTTTGAAATGCTTTTTAAATTGCACATGAAGAGTAAAAAAAATAAGATCAATGAGCTCAGCTTAAAAAAAAAACAAAAAAAAAAAACAATGATTTCAGTGTTTTACTATTCTCTGAAAATCCATCTCTCAGCTAGTCACGCTAGCTGCATGCATGCTAAATGTGCCAGAAGGTACATTTTGACTTCTCAGATTGGTTTGAAGGGGAACAATGGGATTGTTAATGTGCCTTTCATTTTTCTGTATCTTTGACACATTTTGTTACAGATTTGTTTCACTTTTTTCCATGTTCATTGTGATCCATTTCATCAGCCCCATGTCCTTTCCCTGTGTAGATGCTTTGGCTCAACTCCATGATTACTTATTGTAAATTTACTCTAACTTTACTCTCTCTTACTGTAGTAAATCTGTTTTCAGTAAAAGCTTGGATATCTCAGATGCCAACCCCATACTGCAAAGCAAAGAGGAGAGGTACAAACCACCGCCTTGCTTTCTTTTCTGCTCTGAAGATGCAGTGGGGTTTTTAACACTCGAAACATGCAACAGAGAGCACTGGCCTTTTATTTCAACCACTGACATTTGAGATCTCAAGAGCTTAGCTTGCTTAAGAGGGAATTTTTTCTTTTTAAAAGTGGAAGTCGCACATGTAAATAAGAGTTTTTTTTCCTATCGGTTTGGCCTCTCAGTTTTGGTAAAGCAGTGGCCCTCTGGCTCCCTCCACACACATCAAAAGCATCTTATCTCCCTTTTTTTGCCTTTCATGTTTCGTTTGATGTCTGGCATTTTTGTCCCTGGGTAGATCCCAAATTGTTAATTTCTTCCCCTCGCTCTCGTTTTGCCTTCACGCTTCTCTTGCCTTCACCCTGGATGTTTGTTTTTCTTCGAGTGATGTGTGCACCTACAGTAGGCGAGAGACAGAGGTTATCCGATTGTTTGTGTTCATCTGTTCAGGCATTTTTCTTCAACCTTGAGTTTCACTGTCATGTCCCACATTTGCATTCACTGAGTCTGTTTAATCTGCCAGAGAACAAAACGGGCCTCAAATATTTCTTTATAGACTCTTCTTTCTTTTTTTTTGCATTGAGTATCGGGGCTGAATTAGGCACTAGTAAATGAATTGTGTTGAATGCATGTTAACAATTCAAAGTGTAATGACTTACTTGAACTGAAAAGCTCCCCTGCATCTTTTGTTCAATTTAATACAGCATTTTTACAAGCGGTACTTATCTTAATATAGTTGTAGCTTCTCTCTTGTAAAATATTAATGATTCACTTTCACTTTATATAATCTCCACAAATACTTTCATTGCTTGAACGGTAGAAATATTTTCTCATATAGTCACTATCCTCTAGTGCCTGTCCTTTCTTTCCATGAATTACTTTATTCCATAGCCATTTATTATGCATATAAAGAGCTCTCTTCCTGACGCTGTGTTTGGCTAAGCTAATTAGCTAAATGCAAGAGGCATATAATGAACATCAGCGTTGCGCTGAATCAGGCCGCGGCGTATTTAGTGTTGTGATTTTTACGCTTGAATGAGACAATTTGAGACCACGCATAATTCTCATCTAAGTAGCATTTGCAAATGCAATTGATCAGTGTATGGATCAAATCCTTCCTGGAGTCTAATCATGTGAGTCTGAATGTTGACACCTTTGAGGGTGATTTACGGTTTCAATTTGCCTTGATGACAAAACCCATTGTGTCCACGGTCAATTAAATCCCAATCATTTATTGGAGAAGCACTGAAGCTCACCATCTAATACACAATGAAATTCGGAAGTCTCATACAGAACCTAGCTAACCTTCAACCATAAAAGGTTATGATGACCTTTTACATTCTCAGGATGAGTAATGATAAATTGCTCAAATTTAATTGCAACTTAAAAATGTAAAAATAGCATGATCAACAAAAAGACCTATAGGCCTACATAGAAAGTTGACATACAATTAACATAAATGCAATTTATTTTGAAACATAGAGGTCTTGTGTGATACTGCTGTCTCTGTCCAAGTGTCAACTCAATTATTTATTCATGCTTCACTCAACACAACATGCTTAACCTCCTATACAGTTACGACAGTGTGCTATACATGGGGTAGAAATGTCTTTACTGTTTATGTTGTGTAACTTTAGGTCTCGGTCCATCAGCGGAGCCTCTTCTGGTCTGTCCACTAGTCCCCTCAGCAGTCCACGGGTAAGCTTTCCATCAATGCTAAATCATTTGTTTCACTCAAAGCGTTTGGTTGTGTTGCAGTCCATAGCCAGCTGGTGTGGCATCTATCTACATAATATCTATTGATGAGAAACTCATGTCTCAAGTCACATCTGATCTTCAATCATTCAGCATGAATATATGCATCAACAGGTGGTACAGCAGTGTGTTGTAATAGTATAAATACACTACTGTATACACTAAGAAAAAAAATAGCAAAATAGCAAAAATGCATTAAATTGATCAAAAGTGATAGTAAAGACTTTTACATTTTACAAAAGATTGTTCCTTTAAAGTTTCTATTTAGCAATAAATCTTTAAAAATGGAGTAATTATGCTAAGCATGATAGACTGATTGAATCAAGTTTTGATCAAATAAATGCAGCCTTGGTGAGCATACGAGACTTCTTTAAAAAAAACAAAAAAAAAAAACCCTTAAGAAATATAACCAGACCCAAACTTTTCAATAGTAAAGATTGTAAAAAGTACATTAATGTTACCAATGCATATGTTATTATAGGCCAGGTTTAAAGTGCTACACTTAATATTATAAAATATGAAACAAGGGGACCAATGCAATATGAAAGATTATTTCTCAGAATTGGTAGTGATGATGAAGCATTAATGATAATTATGTATATTGTTAACTATGTTAAACAAGACAGTCGATTATATAACACTTATAAGCTCAAATACTGCAGCAACATCGCTGTCTGTCCCTACCGATCCACCTTTACTACTTCTAGCCCAATCAGACTACCATGCTTAGCATAATTACTGCTAATCTATGCCCAATTCACAGCCTTGTTGCCTTGAAATATTTGAAGCCCAAGTCACTAATGGCTTGTTAAAATCCCTTGAAAATCCCTGGTTCCATACTAACGGTGAAGCCTCTGGACGTAGCCAGCTTTTACAGTTGATTTGTTTAAAGAGGCTAACCGATTACAAATCCACTACTAAGACTTCCCAATATGCAGTCCTTGAGTTACATCAAGGAATTCCCTGCAGGATTCATCCCAAAGTCAATTCCGAATCTGATCTGATGAAAATGGCTCATGTAGAGAACATGCTTGGTGGAAGTAATTTAAATTAGTCTGTGAAGAACTCCTTGATACAGCTCATCTGAGATTAGTTTTACTGCTCAGACAGAGACTTAAAGGTTTGTCATGGAAGAATCTTCCCTGCAGTATGAAAGAGCTTTAAAAATCCATTTTATTGCATTTGTGCTCCCCTTTATGCTCGTGGTACGGTTGCAGCTGGTACAGTTAACACACCATTGTATTTCTTTTTAATGTTTTACAATATGCTTGATGAGCTTTTACTTCACTTATTGTAATCACACTCTTCACTTCTAGTGGCCCGTATTGAATCAATCCCCCATTTCTGACCCAATTATTATTATACAGCGTCATCTGTCAAGCAGCATCCTCATGTCATACCTCCAGCAGCAGCATTGTACTCTATGCTCTGTTTAATGGTCAACTGCACTTATTTTCACTAGCCATTTCGATAGTGTGGCGCTATTGTCTTGAAAAACTCAAATTGTTGAGTCAGTACTTACATACTGTGACTTGTCACATTCAATGGCATTTCTACTGAATATATGATGATTATTTTAAATGATATGAGGTATTCTGACAATAGCGTCCTTTTAAAGCAAAGCTCATTGCACAAATTTCCTGCTTGCTTAGTCAGTGCTGAAAACACCTTTTTTAATTTCATCCCAACAACAACCCGGAGCTTTTTGTTGCTAATTTCTGTTCGGTTTTGATTTGGTTTTGGGACATTGGATTGGGAACATTTTATTTCCACTGTCTCGTTGCCTCTTGGCTGGTTGTGCTAATGGCATGTTTTTTTCTTTCTTTCTTTCTGCATTTCCTCCCTCACCTCTCATCATCGGTGCCTTGTTCACCATCCTTTCATTTTCGGTGTCGGTGTGTGTGTGCGTGCGTCTGCGCCGTAATGCCTGTTAACTACGGGGCCGTGTGTTGTGTGTATGGGCTGTGTTGGCTCTTTTTATGCTGCTGGCTCTGTGCATGCGCTCTTCCAGCCCATGCGACGGTTCGCCGTTCCTCCACAATCCGCAGAACTCACGCAGTCACCCAACCACAGCCCCACCCACGCGCCTGTGTCCCGGCTGAACGGCATAGGCCCCCACTCCCCCAAAACCTTTCAACCAAAGACACGTGCCCATCAGCCCAACAACAAAACCCAGACACTTCCAGCCAAGCCCAAAGTTGCAGACAAGCCCCTGCAGGTCACCAGGTCCAACCCGCTCCCTAACACGACGGCAGTGCCATCTGCGGCCAAGTCGGAACCTTCTACACCCTGCCAACCCATGCCCCCGCCAATGCCTGGCAGCCCGAAAGTGCGCCGGCCACCGCTCACGGTGCCACCCAAGCTCTCTGTTCCCCTTACTCCCCTTTCACCCATCCGGCTTCACCACCTTCACCCGCTGGCCGGGACTGACCACAACGGCAAATCTATCCCCACCATACAGGTTACGCCCCACCCCTCTCCCAGGGGCAGCCCATTGCCAACTCCAAAAGGAACACCAGTGCACACGCCTAAGGAGAGCCCAGCTGGGACCCCTAGCCCAACGCCTCCCCCCAGCCCCTCCATTGGAGGCATGCCGTGGAGAACACGCCTCAACTCCATTAAGAACAGCTTCCTTGGCTCACCACGATTCCACCGCAGGAAACTACAAGGTACCAGCAGCGCCCGAAACATCCTGTAGCCGTGGTTTCACTCTTTAACATAATCTGCCAGGTGGATGCAAATGAACATTTTCCATTTTGACTAAATTTAGCACATTTACATCAACATGATGGTAATTCATGTGTATTGTCTCTGATAAAATCAATAAACAAATGCCAATACAACTAGGAATGAAAATATCTGGACAATACCAATTATTTTAAAATTCTATAGTATTTTACTTTTGGGTAAATCTACAGAAATTATAATACACATTATATTGTATGTTATATTATAAAACTTTAGTTATGTATGGCAGTAAAGCAATGATATGCAGGATCACGTGCAAAGTAAGGCACCATAGCATATAGGAAAGCGTTTAAGTGAATTAATTATGCTTGCTAATCCTTTTTTATTGCGGTTTTCAGTTGATGTTCCCCTCTTAGCTAGGTATAAGCACTAAGCACTGATTTTACAGATCGCTGGGTAATAAATTCACTGATACTCTATTATCAGCTATATCTGATGATATATATAGTAATGATAATGAAAAGTGCACAAGCATCTCCCTTCACCTCCAGCTGTTCCTCTTTCCCTCTTCTACCGGGAAGAGGATCAGATGAGCTGATAGAAGGGGGGGGGGGGATTACTCTTAATCTCTGCAGGTTTGGAGTAATTAGCTGTGGTTAATCAGCATTCCCCTCCTCAGGTTCTAAATGTCTAATCTCTCTGGATATAGAATATGATGCAAATTCCACTGAGGCTTGTTTGCTTTGTCTCCTTCCAGTTCCCACACAAGAGGAAATGTCCAGCCTAACACCAGAGTCTTCCCCCGAGTAAGTATTAGCTATTTTCAAAGACAATCAAGTAAAATATGTGATTTTATTAAATCCCAAAGTGTGAAAGAAACATTAAAATAATACTAAATTATAATTGAATGCAGTTCAATATTCATTCTTCTACTTGGCATCACCTTTTGTGGTAACCTGGGTGGCTTAGAGTTAAATCACCAACACTCAATTAAAGCTCGTTTAGTTAAGACACTTAACTTTTGCTCTTTATACTATCTTTTTCTCCAAATTGTATTTTGAGTCGAAAGGAGTTCTGAAAACGTTGCAGCTAAAGTTAATGTGGTGGTCCAAACACTCTTCCTGGCCCCATTAGCCTAGTTTGTAGCTAAAGACATTATCAGGGAATAGTTCGTCATGAATAATTCAGTGTTTTAGTTCCACTTAGCTTCACGGCCACACAGAGCAGCACCACAGTGGAAACTTTCTTCTGGATTGTTTTCTTCTTATTTTTCTGTTGTTAAGTTTTTGGTGAGCTAGTGTCACAGTATGTTGTCTGGCTCAAAGATAGCCTTGATAGTCATTGACTTTGGTAAAATCCCAGGGATTTCAAACAGGGCTAAGAAATGAGCCATATGCCAGCATTCATAACTCCCTTCAGGCTTTTTTCTTGAAAAGTTTTAGTAACTTTTCATTGCTTCCCCACCCCAGAGGACGTTTCAGTTGTCAGCTAATACTGTGTCGTGACTAACCCCTGTCATCTTATTCTAGTTTACCAATACTAAACCTATGTGTGAACTCTCACATTTTAAATGCAAAATTGAAAAAAAAAAAAAAGTTTTTGAGGTTTGCATGGTGCTGCACAGCATATATATCATACAAGTTTTGAATTGTTTGACAGCCCGTGCAGTCACTTTTTTTAAAAATCATACGTTTTCATTTCTTGCCATGTCCAAGAGACACATCAACTGACTGACAACTTACTAACGCGCATCTCGACAGCATTCAGTCTGTATATCACTTTGAGACATATTCAGCCAAGCTCTGCGGGGGAACCTCCGCTGATACTGTATGTTGTCACTGTGAACCAACTTTTTAAAAATATAACTTAGCAATTGATGGTCTGAAATTCTTCTGCCAACTGTTCTTCACTATTGGAGAGGCTGAAATATATACACTACCATACAAATATTTGGGGTTAGCACGTATTATTATTATTAAATCGTTAGATCAAGAGTGACAGTAAAGACATTTAAAAGGAATGCAAAAGATTTCTATTTCAAATACCTGCAGCTGTTTTCAAAACTTATAATATGAAGAAATATTTTTTGCCATCACAGGAATAAATTACATTCTAAAATATATTCAAATATAAAGGAGTTATTTTTGTAATAATATTGCACAATATTACTGTTTTTACTGTATTTATTTTTATATAAATGAAGCCTTGGTGAGCAAAAACCTTTGAACTGTATGATGATATTATGTATATGAATAGCAGGATGTGTTCTTGAGAATTAATTATACATTTTATACATCACACTGAAGAAATGAAAAGTATGTTTTGTATGTGATAGCATGCAACATTATTCAAACATGTACTTGATTCATGCATGGTATGTGAGTTGAGTGATTTTTGTTTGTCTTGTTCACTCCTGTTTTTCTTCTTCACAGACTTGCCAAAAAATCTTGGTTTGGAAATTTTATTAACCTTGAAAAGGAGGAGCAGATCTTTGTGGTGATTCGGGACAAGCCTCTGAGCTCCATCAAAGCAGATATTGTCCATGCCTTTCTCTCTGTAAGTCTCAGATGAGTGTGTAAATTCTGCCACCATTTTCTCTCTCATGTCATTCCAATCCGGTTTGACTTTCTTACTTTCATGGGTTTCTTTTACTTTCTTCTAAGTTTCAAAAAGGATGTGAAAGCATCAGAAAAAATATCACTTGTGTGCTAAGTCTTTTAAAGTCATGTGATTTCTCTGTGTGACAACAGACCAGAATTTAGGTTGTTATTGATTGACAATCATCTGCCCTAATGGGCTGTTAACATCTGCGACCGAATCACTGAGTCAGTTAGTACAACTGAGTTGAACAAATCATTCAGACCTGTTTTGTGAACTATTAACTGATTCATTGAAAAGATCTGACACAAAATAAAGATTAATTCACAAATCAGATATCACTTAACTCATAGACGCAGTGATAGTTTTGAGGCATTTTTTTTTGCCATTTTGGAACTTGATAGCCCCAGACCTCCTTCATTGACATTATTTTGAAAAGAATGTCAAGGATATTCTTCAAAAAAAATCCCCTTTTGTAGAAAGAAAGTCATTGGTTTCAAAAGACATCAGTACATAGTCACGGAGTGCTCATTTTGGGGTGAATGATTCTGTTTAAGACCTCTCTCCTGTTATCTCAGATTCCCAGCCTCAGCCACAGTGTGGTGTCTCAGACGAGTTTCCGGGCAGAATACAAGTCCACGGCCGGCCCCACCGTGTTCCAAAAACCAGTGAAGTTCCAGGTGGACATCACCTACACCGAAAGCACGGCTGCCACCAAGGAGAACGGCATCTACTCTGTCACTTTCACACTGCTCTCAGGTAACCATGCCGACATAGAGAAGCCCATTTTGATGTCATACACTCGCCGGCAACCAATAGAAACACAGAGGGATGTGTGTGTGTGGTTGATGGAGAGGCTGGTTGATGATGTTGAACTTTGTCTGTCGCAGTGGTGGGATAATTTTTTTCCCTCTCTCGTTCCGCTAGCGGTTCCCTTCCTCCATTACACTCCCCCTCTCTTAAGCTGAAAATAGACCAACTGCTCGAGGGGGTAATGGAAAAAATTAAACTAAAAGAGGCCTTTTTGCCTTCTGGTAATCACTATGCATTTTCAACCTGCTGTGTTTCAAAGGACAATCCAAAAAGATCCCATGCTGCTGGTGCCATTACTGCAAACCCTGTTCCTCTCTTTTCATTTCCCCCCTTCCTCGTTTTTTCCTCTCTTGGCTACACAAAAGGGATTGAATCTTGTTCTTAAAGTCATGCATTTTGCATGTGCACGTGTCACAAACTCAGCCGTTGGCCAAATGCAACATACAAACCAGCCCCATCCCATTAGACTTTATGAGGCAGCCGCTAGAGGGAATCAACCCAGGATGTATCAGCATAAAATGACATTCATTTCAAAAGACACACATGTACCAGTCTGTACAGGATCATTGCGAAACATTCAAAGGGGTGTTGTCTGTGTTTGCGTGTCCCCTGCAGGTCCCAGTCGACGCTTCAAGCGGGTGGTGGAGACGATTCAGGCTCAGTTGTTAACTACACATGACCAGCCTGGTGTCCAGCAGCTGTCTGGTGAGTGGCCAGTCACTCCACTGACACACCTCTTTCTTTGGCTCTCTCTCTCTCTCTCTCTTTCCTGCTTTCTTACACAGCATCCTGAACATGCATGGCGCCTAGCCCACCCTCGCAGAGCACTGAACGCTGCACACACCCATCAAGGTCAAACGAGTCTTTCCAGTGTTTCAAATTATTGTTAGAGGTTGTTTTAAAGACATTTTCAGGCCGTCAAAATGAAAATAAACTTCTCAAACGGGTTAGAGACAATGTATCCACTGTTCTGTCGGACGTGATGTCTTATTTAAAGGTGCTGGAAATACACGTTTGACCTTATCAAAGAACATTGCACAGAACTGCATTGCAAGGCACTGGCACACACGCACACACTCTCCTTAGCAGTCACAAACGCTCACTGAGCATGCTAGAGCACACTCGCGTGTATTAACAAGGGTTTATATCCATATCCAGGAAATGTCTTGCAGATATTCAAATCAAACCTGTGTCCCAGTTAAATGAATGTGGCTTCAAACTGTTCGTTTTACGAGCAGAAATGTAATGGGCTAGACTGTGGTTCCTGCTGGAGATGATGAAATAAGAGAACAGAGAAATCCTTCCCCTGTCTTCTCATATGGCTGTTTGTGCACATGGTGAAGAGACTGTTACAGCTCCCTCTGCTGGACAGCTCCAAATCCTTTCCGTCCAAAAGCAATAAAAGCAGTAATACAGAAAAGGGAGTTTGGTATATCCTTTCTGCATTATCGTAAGTCTACTGTGCACAATAAGCACATTTTCCATGTGCATAAAATACCTGGATGACTTTTATATGCCACAGTTTTCACACTGCATTGGGTACTGTATCCCACAATGCAATGTTCAACTTCCATTTCCAGTGTATTGGAATTCATAGAGAGAGAGAGAGAGAGAGAGAGAGAGATAGTAAGCAACTGTAAGCAATATTAACTAGAATTTTTAACATTTCTGTTTTTATTTTATTAAAAAAAAAATACTATAGTTTTCATCAGAATGTGCTTCATTGCACGTGTTTTGAAATCAACTTAAAATATGAATGTCTGATATCCTCTGACTGGATGGAATCATAATCTGAAGCTAAAATTTTTGAGTTTTTGCCCATAATACACTACATGATTTTCTGTGAAATCTATTTTAAGCAACCAGCGTTGACTCGTCCAAACTGAAAATTGGATGCTTTCGGTTTCACATACTATCTTTTACAAATAGTAGGCACTCCAGCAAGCAATAGTTGTCATTTCACCATCTCGGCTAACTATGGACCCGATATAGTCCGACTATGAGTAACCCACTTCTATTTGTTCTAAAACAAATTTTGCCTTGTTTTAGCCTAGACGTCAAGGCTGTGTTTGACCGGCTATTAGACGGCTTTTAAAATGCAAAATTGCTTGCTGGTATACACTGTGCTAGTATTGGTATATTGTTTCATTCATTACTCTTGAAATGGAAGGTCAATTTGGACATTTTGTATAGTGAGGTACAATGCCTGTCACTGTGTGCTCTGGTTGTATACTGCAGATTGTAACAAATGTAACAGGTCATCTATGTATTCCATGTTTCATACAGAAAATTATTGTGGACAGTATAGCCTACATTCTGCACACTGCAAAAAATAGTATAATTGTTGTAGTGTGCCATTTCAAACAAAACCCCTCTCTCTTAATGCCTAATTCTATAAAAGATTTGAGAAACAGGATTCACGAAATTGTATTCATATTGTGCATTTGGACTGTCTTGAAGAGCTGTTATCAGGATCGTGACCCATCACCAGTGTAGCCATCGTGCCATTCTCTCACCCTGTCAATCACATCCATCCCTTCCCCCTGGCTTTGCCCTTCACCCCCCGCTCTCCCACGGCTCATGGTCATGGTGGCTGTTGAGTGAATGGGCACGTGAGCTTGACTGTCCTGTCCTTACTGACCGTGAGCAGACCTGCACAGCACTGATCACCAGCATGCTTCACTCTCAACAGATGTGGCCACGCAATAAACATCTGTGCAAGAAGGTTGAATCACTGAGTTTGTTTCATTACTGTAAAGTCAATGGGGTGCATTGAGAATGTCAATATAGGCTGAATATTTCATTTGATCGGACATGTTACAGTAATATGTCATGTTCCTTTGACAGGAAAGCGTTCAAAGGGTGGTAAGAGGTCTTTTTTAACTCTTCAGCCACGGTGTATGTCACTTTTTTTATCATACACTTGGTATCCAATGCGTGGCACTTATACACAAAGATTCTTTAAAGGGATAGTTCTTTAAAGGGATAAATTCTGACATAATTTACTCACTCATGATTGACCAAACCCTTGAGCGTTCCTCTTCGAAACGCTAATCTTTAGCGCATCAAAAAGTAGAAGAGACACTATTGTTTTAAATGATGAACCGATTTAATTTAGGCCTATGTGTCTTTTCAGAAGACTTGGATCTCTTTTTGTACTTTTGATGCGTTTAAGTTTTGGTTGCATGGACTTTCAATGGAGGGACAGAAATCTCTCCGGTTTCATTAAAAATATTTTCATTTGTGTTACAAAGATGAACAAAAGTCTTATGTGTTTGGGCAAGTAAATGATGACAGAATTTTCATTTTTTTTTTTTTGGTGAACTGACCCTTTAAATATAATATATGCACAGATGTGTTTATGTGTGTGTGAGCATGATCTCACTTGATAGAACAATCCATGAAAGTTTAAATTCTCTAGAGATGAAATCTTCATGCATACTTCATGTTGTTTTTCTCTCCGTATTCAATTCTTGCATCATTCTACTTTGCTTTGTGGGTCAATTGTTGCATTCTGAATCACTTTGGTGAAAGGCCTCTTATTTAGACATTTAATCAGCAGATCTTATGAATCTGTTACACCAGGTTTTCTATTTGAAGATAATGTCGAGCTTTTATGTTAGCATGCATCTCAGCACCTCTGCTTTCTAAACACTTCTTTCATGTTGATCATTTGGGACTTTACAGTAGAAATAATCATCTGTAGAATCACTGTGTAATGAGGGGTAGAATACTAAAGGGACTAGTTTGCTCAGCGTGACCTACTTATGTAGGTCCCTGTAAATACAATGCGAGTATTAAAACAAGTACCAGTAAAGTCTGTTCAGAATTTTTGGGGTTTACTACAAGATTAACAGTAGTTTTGAAGGAAAAGAGTAGTTATTTGCCAAAAATGTAGTCCTACTAACAGCTAATCCTAATCTTAGGAACTATAAAATAAAGCCTCAATTGTATAACTCCCAAGGCTCATTTGCAATTTCAGCTGCTTTCTTTTTTTTTTATTTTTTTTATAAGATGCCATAAGCTTTGATTTTAATATGTCTGTTCTAATTGACTTAACCTGGATGCATTAAAATCTGGAATATGATAACTACAAATATAATTTTATTATTTCATTTTTAGGGTGAGACATAAATCCTCTGTTTAGCCCAGAGCTCTGTGAATTTACGTGGTCCTCTGCTTCGTGTTGCTGCTGTTCCTAAACCTTACCACTTATAATAATATAATAATAATGTATGCATATCCGATTGAAACAACTGAATTCAATTATTTAGAGGTGCGTGTGTCCCAATACCTATATAGTGTTTTTCACTGCAGCTCAGAACATTCCCCATAAGAGAAAAATAGCCATGCTGTACTGGTAGTTTTCTGTATCTGTAATGGTTTACCCAGCATAAATCTAAACAGAGATGAACATTTGCAATGTCTCACAGTAGAAATGCTGAAGCAGTGTCCTGAGTGTCTCAAAGCTGCCACAGCTGTCATGTCTCTTTGAGAGTCTCTTAGGCTGTGGTAAAGCAGCCTGTCATGATGTTGAGAGGAGTCCAGATTGTGTTGAGAGACTCAGAGACAAGCTCTGGGAAGGCAATCTACTCTAGTGTTCACATAGGCCACGTTCTGCCATGCTATAGCCTGTGTTATCGGGGCCGCTGCTACTCAGCCACTTATAAAATTGGAAATAGAGGTGATGGTTTGCAAGCCTGTGTTTGTGTCAAATAGGGTGTTTAGTTAATCCTTTTGAACCGGCCGTCAGGTGTATTCAGAATCTGCAACAATTTGTACCACTGCATTCCAATGATGAATTTAGCATGAATATATGTAGCTGTACAGTATATGTACCAGGGTGTAAATATATCCTTTGACAATGTTTGAATTAAATTATGGTTAAGTCATGTAATACATCATGACATTTGTTCATGATTCCATTCAGCTCAGTGGTTTTAGCACCATTCTTAATTATTAAATGATGAAGACACAATTAATTAGAGTAGGATTGGGACCAAGTCTAGTTGTCTACTGGAAACAAATCATTTTAATGATGTTCTTCACTATCTATTCTTCCGCTGTACTAAAATACAGAAACCAGGAGTCAGGTTGTCTTGCAAACAGTGTAGTCCAATTTCTGAACAAAAGACTATTATCAATCGGTTCTTTTAAGTAAATCAAACAAATTCAGTGTGACCAGTGTAGCCCGATTCACAAACAAATGATTCATCAAATGATGAACAAGTGGTTCAAAAACCTACAGCAAAACCATTGTCGTCCGATTCGCTAAAAATGATTATTGAACTGGTTCTTTTAAGTCAATACAAAACATACACTGTCACCAGTGTAGTCTGATTCCCAAACAAATGACTCTTATAAACAAGTTAGTAACCCAGATTGCAACATAGTGTCAGCCCAGATCCGGCCCACATCTGGTACATGTGGTTTCCACACGGTCCATATGTGGGCCGGATCTGGGCCGACACTATGTTGCTATCTGGGAAGTGAATCAAAAACATACAACTCGACCAGTTCCAATTCATGAAAAAAATAAAAATAAAAAAAAAGTTTATTATAAACTGGTTATTTTAAAGGAACACTCCGACTTTTTGGGACTTTAGCTTATTCACAGTATCCCCCAGAGTTAGATAAGTCCATACATACCTTTTTCATTTCTGTGCGTTCTGTAAGTGTTATTTGACACACCCACCGCTAGCCTAGCTTAGCACAAAGACTGGATGTAAATGGATAATGGTAGCATATTAATCCCAATAAGTGACAAAATAATGCAAACATTTTCCTATTTACATGTTGTGATCTGTATAGTCACAGCGTGTACAAATAACAAGGCTATATGAGACAGAGACCATTTTTAATCGTATAAATACTGGGAACTATATTCTCACTAGGCGTAGGAGCACAGCTACTTGGGCGGAGTGATTAGCGCAGCACACGAGACGCCCTGTGGTGAGGAGCAGAGAGTTCGCTCAGAGTTGGAGTAATAGAGTCAGGAATTACTAGATAGTAAATTTATATTTTACAATCATGGGTGTTCGCTGTATTGTAAAGAGCTGCGACAATAAACAGGGGAGACCAGGTAATACTATGATGTTTCATAGAATTCCAACCAAAAACGCTGACCTGATGAATTGATGGCTACAAACACACCTGTAAACAGCATCAATAAGTATTTCGTTTGCTCTGAACATTTTACTATAGACGACTATTTAGAAAAAATGCAAGTTGCCATATGGACCATGAAACGTGTGCTAAAGGATACAGCCATCCCATCGATAATAAAGACAGGACAAATTGAATCACCTGTTGCTGCGGTAAGTGTTCCGTTATGTTTTGAGATGACTAACATTAGCCATACTGTAACAGCGCCATGCTAATGTAATGTAACCTTAGTAGTGACACTATTACGTGAATAGAGGCTCCGTGTATCCCCTTTATTGTTATTATCACTGTACTATGAATGATCATTATAACAAAATCACTTACTTGGTGGACAGCTGACCATTAGGTTCACTTGGCATGGGGCGTTTCTTCCAGTTGATCTTCCGTGGTAGTGACGCAAATATTTTGATTGTCATCACTCGTCAAGCCTTGACATTGATGGCAATACCCGGTCCCATTCATTACAACAAAGGCACTCGGTTTCTGTCGGCATAGGTCGGCATGTTCCACATTTACACCACCAGTCCGTGTTCGTTCTGATTCTCCCTTCGACATCAATCTGTTCGGCATCTTGTCTTACAGCTTCCAAAGTTTGTAACTCCTCGTCTGTGTATTCTGGCTCAAAACTATATGGTTCTGGATCTTGGTTTGATACACATTCCTCTGACAATTCCTCAAAGTCAGCCATGATCACGAGTCTATTTCGCTACTAGCTAGTCTGTCACGTTTGTTTTGTTTACGGAACCATCAACAGTCAGGGCGTCTCGTGTGCTGCGCTAATCACTCCGCCCAAGTAGCCACTCCGCCCAAGTAGCTGTGCTCCTACGCCTAGTGAGAATATAGTTCCCAGTATTTATACGATTAAAAATGGTCTCTGTCTCATATAGCCTTGTTATTTGTACACGCTGTGACTATACAGATCACAACATGTAAATAGGAAAATGTTTGCATTATTTTGTCACTTATTAGGATTAGTATGCTACCATTATCCATTTACATCCATTCTTTGTGCTAAGCTAGGCTAGCGGTGGGTGTGTCAAATAACACTTACAGAACGCACAGAAATGAAAAAGGTATGTATGGACTTATCTAACTCTGGGGGATACTGTGAATAAGCTAAAGTCCCAAAAAGTCGGAGTGTTCCTTTAAGTGAATCAAAAACATACAACTCGACCAGTTCCAATTCATGAAAAAAAATAAAATAAAATAAAAGTTTATTATAAACTGGTTATTTTAAGTGAATCAAAAACATACAACTCGACCAGTTCCAATTCATGAAAAAAAAAAAAAAAAAAAAAAAGTTTATTATAAACTGGTTATTTTAAGTGAATCAAAAACATATAACTCGACCAGTTCCAATTCATGAAAAAATAAAATAAAAATATATATAAACTGGTTATTTTAAGTGAATCAAAAACATATAACTCGACCAGTTCCAATTAATGAAAAAAAAAAAAAAAAAAAAAAAAGTTTATTATAAACTGGTTATTTTAAGTGAATCAAATACATATAACTCGACCAGTTCCAATTCATGGAAAAAAAAAAATATATATATATATATATATATATATATATAAACTGGTTATTTTAAGTGAATCAAAAACATACAACTCTACCAGTTCCAATTCATGAAAAAAAAAAAAAAAAGTTTATTATAAACTGGTTATTTTAAGTGAATCAAATACATATAACTCGACCAGTTCCAATTAGTGCGAAAAAAATAATACTTCTTATAAACTGGCTATTTTAAGTGAATCAAAAACAAACACCATGACCAGAGTAGTCCAATTTGTGAATGAACATGTATTATGAACCGATTATTTTAAGGAATCAGAAACATACATAATGACCAGAGTAGTCTGATTTGTGAACAAATGAATCAATCAGACAGTTTTCATTGTCAGGTGTACCGATGCATATTTACACCCCTTATGTATACTATATAGCCTACCATATACAGTATTTGCTAAATTCTTCATTGATGTATATTCACACACAATTTGAATTCCTTAACCTCATCAGTACAGATGAATTTCTTTGTAATGCATCAACAGTCACATTTGTTTTCATTCCATCCAGTGAAGATCACAGATCAGATGGAGACTGCTCAGCCACAGATACTCACTACCACAATGAGACCTTTGAACAGTAATACAGCTGTACTGTCAAACAGTTAACATGCCTGCAGATGTGTGCTGTATCCATGTCAGATACATGGCTTATTGTCTCCAGTTTATGCAGTCTCATCCTGCCTCTCATCATCTCACCTTGCCTCGTCTGTGATCCTCATTGTTCATGTATTTGTTCTCTGTCTCTCTCTCTCTCTCTCTCTCTCTCTCTTTCTCTCCTTTCTTGTTTTCTTGTTCTTCTCCTCTTCTCCCATCTGTGCACCCAGGCAGCCCATTGAGTAACTTCTTTGACGTAATTAAACAGCTCTTTTCAGACGAGAAGAACGGGCAGGTGTCCCATCCGCCCGGCACGCCCAAGCATGCCAACAGCAAGAGACACGAGCCTGAGCCTAATGACTCCAAATGTCCATCTGACCAAGACAAAGCCAAGATGGCACCATCATTTGGGACACAGGAACAACCTTAAAACCTGGAGAAACACTAGATAACTAGTTTTAAAATCAAATAAAAGAATCCAGTCATGGTGACTACTGAAAGGATGTTGTTGACTCAAGTTGGTTTTAACCAAGCCTCTACAAAGTTTTATATAATGGAATGAATATTGAAGTACTGTATGTACTGACCCGTCACTTTACAAAAGGCGCATACAGACACACTTATATTTTTTTTCTCTCCAGTGTTGTTTTGTCTTCACAGTGTCTCGTTAAATTCTGTTTTATGATGCCTTTATTTATTTCTGCTACCAGGAATTATCCAGAAAACGTGTTAAAGCCCAAGTCCTGCTCTTGCACAAGATTCAATGTTTGGCACATTGATGGAGGGCACATTACACAGGAAGTTCAGTACAAGCCGCTGAGGGAAACTCCTCATTCTGATGCATCTAAACATCCCAAACACCAACAAGAGCTGTTCCAACCTATCCCTCAACTCCTTCCTCCTGCAGCTACTGTACATACAGCCACACATGTCCATGGATTTGGAGTGGAGCCTTAAAATAAAGATGTTTATGAATTCTCAATAAGCTAACCAACAATTCATCTGTTTATTTAAACATTCAGGTTTTCTTTTCTTTTTTCTTTTTAAAAAAAAATCCTTGCTCGTCTTTTATCCTATTCCTTCTCTCTGCTGATGCACACACAAACGTACATACAGGACATCGTTACAAAAGGACAAATGGCGAATGGAACTCTGGACATCATAACGCACGTGTTTGAGGAGTTGCCCTCGAGGACCGTTGTTGGATTGTATTCTTTTCATTGTAGTCTTTTTTTGTGAAATGAAGAATTTAAAGCATTTTATGAACTCAGTGTCATTGCTGTACAAGATTTGGAGAACCTATTTGAAAAATGATGGGGAGCACTTGGACTGGGATACGGGGGTGGGAGGGGGGCGTCACAGTAAATGATCTATTCTGTTGTACAGACTAAAATATTCCTTATGTAACAAATGTCTATGAGTGACATTGCTTAGATGAATTGTGTTGCCACATACTGTTTTTTTTTTTGTTTTTTTTTCATGTAGCGTTCATGAAATGTTAGATTTGAATGACAATTATGCTTAATGTATTCAAGGATGTCAATGTTCAATTTTTATTTATTTTGTGTTTAATTTTTATTGAGAAACATCTGCAGGATTCAGAGACCTTTTTAGAGACCTTTTTTTTCTAACTTATTTATGTGTTTTTTGTCTTTTTTAATTTATTCAGCTGGGGAATATTTATATATACAAAACCGGCTGGTGAAGATTTTATTGTTTGCATCAGGGCGACTCGTCAGATTGTTTGAAGGATCTTGTGTTTTGTGTACGATAACACTTATCCGATTTTGTGAATGAAGCACTCTTTTTTTCCCGGCTTTGACCAGATTAAAGAGCTTGTAGTATATGTTAAATTATTTACTGGTAATTTAAGAATGTAGACTAGCCTCTTTAGGGTGGGGGTGGGGGGGGTGAGGGATAATGAAGTATTGATATTTGTCACTCATCTCATTGTGCGTGTAAAACAGGTGGACGAGCTCAAATCACATGTTGTAAATAGACAACTTTGGGCAAATGACTTTCTTAAAACCATCAAGGGGATCCTGCTGCTCCTGACTCTATCTCTCGTATTGCATGTCCGACATTCGGCTTTAATTTGCATGATGTTGTGGATGTTAAATTTCTCCTCCCCTTCTCCGTTTCCATCATCAACTTGTTTTCCCCCGTTATCATGCCTTCATTTTCAGTTTGTCGTTTTTCTTTCATCACCCTTATCGTGAACGCTTTCTCGCCACATGCTCTACTGCATCATGCTCTCGGGGTTGGGGTTCTGGGATGTCATAACACATGATCACTTATGGGAACATACAGTGTGGAGAATAAGTGGAGATGTAATCTAAGCAATACACATTGTTGTCCTTCATATTTTGTACTTTGGGAGAGCTGGATTGTAATGTATCACGGATTTGATTAATACAGAGCGGGAAAAATAGAATCACCGCTAACGTATCCCCTTGTAACTACTGTGAACAACTTCAGTGCAACGGAAATAAATCCATTGACTTTGGGATGTTGTATGTGTGTTTGCTGTTTTCTGCTCATATCTCTGCAACGTAGGGTAAGATGGAGCAAAATGAAGACCTTATTTTTAATCTGGTGGCCATAGATGGCACAAAATCTCAACACATTTGATGAATGGAGACATGTTATTCTTTATGGTGAATATCAAAGTTTTTCTTTTTCTTTTTTTGTCTATTTGTTAATGAGGGATTTGTGGACACATTAATGTTTTTAGATTGTGGAGTACACGTTGTACATTTCAGACATCTTCGCTATTCATTTAAACCCTATAGGCTAATTAAGAGAAATCATTCCATTTGAATTTACAGAGTAAATAAAATATGGGCCATATGTAAATATTCATGTCTGTATAGCTACTAGTAATAAAATAAACTTACCTTTCAAATAAATCTCTTTTAGGGGAGAGCGGTGACTGTCTCTTTGAAAGACAACATTTTTATACATTAACCCCACATCTGTCAGCTACCCACCCACACTACTGTGACATGCATACATATGATAATACATACAATTTATACTTGAATAGACAAAGAGATTCATGTCTGATTTTTACCTGATTCATGACCTGTTTTTTCTTGTGACGTTCAGCATAAAGCCTAGGCTGAGTCCGAAATCGCATACTCTTTCGAGCAGGTAGGCCTACTTATTTTGAATGCCTAATTACGGTTCTTCACGCCTGCTAAAAAAATGTATTAGTATGAATGTAATCCGGATGTACTACATTCGCCATGTTGCCCTTATCACATGACCTACCACGTCAGTTGCATGGTAGGTCACAAAAACCCTCTCCCGTGGCCTCATGGGATAGTAAATCTTGCCAGAAGTAGGTCATCCGGGTACTTTTTGCCAACTCATTTATGAGTAGGCCTACTGTGAATTCGGACAAATGCTGCGATCCCGCGAGTCGCGACGTCCTAATTACCGTAAATAAAGCTCCATATGCTTTAGAATAACTCTTGCGGTACTTTGATCTGTCTGCACAACGCCACGAACACACCTTAATCTGCAGCGGTCAGGTGGTACAGCGGTCATGTGGTCCAAGTGAGTTTACACATTGTAATTACAAGTTCTACAAGCAGGCTTTTCACAGTTCAGAATTGCTATGGTAACTATGACATTGTGTGAACACCTATACTTCTTTTGTCACATACAGTTCTTCACCTTCTACATAGTAGGGAAGTATGCAATTTCGGATACAGCCCTAGTTGTGCCTGCTCCTACTAGCTGACAACGGGACAATTGACTCTTCGTAAAGACCTGTTGCTACACCCGACAAGCCTTGGCGCTCTCACTCCACACGTTCTCAAGCAGTGAATCATCGCGGAGCAAAGACGACACTGACAACACAACGACAGACAAGACAGAGTATGTTATTTTTAGAATGAAACAAATTTTTCCGGGATGCACCGATACCACTTTTTCCAGAACTAGGCCTATAGCGATATACTTTCATTTTTTGGTACTGGCCAATTACCGATACCGATTTTCATTGCATTTGTAATCTTTAAATATATTAGATAGAGAAACTAAAAGAAAATGAATTCTATTCATTGGTTTAATTTGTTTAGCAAATATGTATTTCCTTCAGTTATTTTCATGCTTCATTATGCCTGTTAAAATGTATTGTACAAGCTTCTGTTACATTCACTGTTCATGCTATTGCTCTATCATATTTTATCTTTCATTTAATAGCACAAGGCATATTTAGAGCTGATATTTTTTCTACTGGCCGGTTGGGTCAGTGGTTCAAATGTTTAGATATCAGTGAAATATCACAATTCTCAATTACAATTTTGATACTACAGCAAAAACTACTAGCCTAATTGATGTAAATTTAAAACATTAAAGACAAGTATACTGTCAATAATAAAAAAAGAACAAATAATCCAATTACAAATAAATACAATAGAACAAAGATACAAATGAAATAAACTGTGCTTTTTCAGGTATAGGTCAAACAGTAGTTTTCAGGTACAGCATTTGAATAAAGTAATCAAATGTAAAATAACACTGCATATGAATGACTTTTTTAAAAGTCAAACAAGCGATGTCTCCACTGTATAAATTAAATAGGCTATAGATTCATTTTTATTAAAGTTAAAAAAGTAATTCAGTCAAGAGCAGTGAGTGATTTCTTTACCCTTTGTTTTTTGATTAACATTAAAAACACAGCAGCAGGTTTATTAAGCTGCTGTCCCTTTAAGACAGATCATCGCTTGTTTTCTTGATTTTCTGCGAGTACCATGTTTTTACCATGCCTCAGAGAAAAACACTTTTTTGTCAAGTGGCTAACATAGCAATCATAATCAGATGCAGCTTTATTTTTAGTAACAGCAAAGCAGCATTTTCTCTGTCATACATATGCATCAGACACAAACTTGACGTCTGAGGCTAAGACTAGCTAAAACAAAGCATAAGCAGCTACTTGGCTGTTGGTAATGTCTTAAAAGCACAATATGTAGTTTTTCGCCGCTAGAGGTCACCTATTCAAAACAAAGGTGTAGCTTGATGACGCCTTGACCTGAGATCAAGCTTTAGGTCAAGCGTATGTTGGGTGATGCAGCGCTGTTTTATAATTTACATTTGTCTGTTAAAAATTATGTTATAACGTTACTCGGCTGCTATGAGACACTTGTTGCAGTAAGCTAGATCGATATTAGAATATCATATTAATAAATGCTGGTGCTAAATGGCATTCAATTCATTTTACAACATATTGTATGATGGAGAAAATGCTGCTTTACTGTTACTAAAAAAAAGCTGAATCTGATTCTGAAATCTGATTATGCTATGTTAGCCACTTGACAAAATAGTGTTTTTCTCTGAGGAATAAACATTTTACTAGCAGAAAATCATACTTCACATACTTTTGAAAATCCAGCGTTTAGTTGATCCTGATAAGCGCTCATTGTCAGTTGTAAACTCAATGCCATTCTTCTTCCATGAGGGAGTTCATCATGACATTTTTGTTTCCAGGCGGATCGTTAATGAACGCGACACACAAGTCACCCGGACATCCTGTAGAATTCAACCAATCAGATGACGACTGATTAGGGTTAGTTCACCCAAAAATGAAAATTCTGTCAGTAATTACTCACCCTCATGTTGTTCCAACCCTCGAAGACTTTCGTTCATCTTCGGAACACAAATTAAGATATTTTTGATGAAATCTGAGAGCTGGCTCACACCTTCATAGGCTTCTATGTAATTTCATTCTGCGACCCAGAAAAGTTAGTAAAAAAACTGTTAAAATAGTCCAAGTGACTAAAGTGGCTCAGCCTTAAGTTTATCAAGTGACGAGAATACTTTTTGTGCGAAAAACAAAAATAACAACTATTCAACTATTCATTTACTTCTGTGTGGGCCTCTGACGTGAGTTCACGAGAGCGCCACAACGCATGCGTGAGAACTGAGAAGATGATAGGATAGATTCTATCAGGTGATAGAATCCAAGATGGCAGTTTGTTGTTTGAATGTCAGTGTATGAGCTCTGAGTTTTTGTTTTTATGTAAGATTTATTTATTTTTTAATCACATTTAAGCCTGAATGAGTGGTTCTCTCAAAAATAACATCACTCTTTCCAATTTGGGATCTTTGGATGCTATATTTGTATTAGATGTCACTGGATTGCCACAGAACTCTGACTTGTGCCTGCAAAGGCAAAGGCCTGTTTGGGATCCATCTGCTGGAGTACAACTTCTGACAAAGCAGTACTTTATGGATCCTTTAACAGATTCAGTGGCTGCCAGTGTTCTGCTATTTTGAAGAAGATTTATATTCGCAGTGGATTACAGCCTTATTTTAAACCTGAATTACGGATTTGATCCTGTTGGATTTCTCCTGGCCTAGTAGTACATGGACTATCAGAGCTGTGGACCCTGGTTGAGGCCTGAAGGTGAGGTTCTTTCTAAGAACAACATTTTTATGATCATTCTGGAATTTTTGATGAGAACATTTTGATTGCCACATATTTTATATTTCGGTTTGCTGAGGCCTAGGACTATCAGGAATCCATCTTCTGGATAACGGCTTTTCTGAATTAAGGACTCAGTTGCTGCTGGGTTTTTCCAGGCCAGTAGCATATTGACTATCAGACAACTTTCAACCTCATAGACGAAAATTCTGAAATTTGAGTTATATCATCAGTCAATAAGCCCATTTCATAAATTGAATTATTTCTATTTAAGTAAAGTCAAGTCAAGTATATTTGTGTAGCGCTTTTCACAATACAGATTGTATCAAAGCAGCTTCACAGTATTAAATTAAAATAATACAACAAGGTTTGTTTCTAGTGGAATTTATTGATTGATAAAATAAAATTAAATATCCCCAAAATATCCCCAACTGAGCAAGCCAAAGGCAACAGTGGCAAGGAACCGAAAAACTCCATCAAGTGACCTAATGGTGTCCTAAAACTCCATCAGGTGACCTAATGGAGAAAAAAAAACCTTGGGAGAACCCAGGCTCAAGTGTATGTAAATGAGAAAAAAACCCTTGAGAAATAAGTGCACGTTGCATAAGTGCACGTTGATGTAACCACTGAGGAATAAGTGCACGTTGATGAGAAAAAAAAAACCTTGGGAGAACCCAGGCTCAAGTGTATGTAAATGAGATCCTGTATCTTCAGAATCTTATGGTGTTAAATGACTATTTTATTGACAAGGAGGACTCAGATTGCAGTTAATGGGGGACCTGATAAATAATTTCCTGTTAAACTAAGATTATGATGTATGGTAATGCTTTTATTGATGTTATCTGGAAAGGTTCAGCCAAATCCTGGGCCGATTACATCTATGCTTTGCTTGCCCACTCCCTCAGATTAAAAGTAGAACAGGTCTTGGCTTTATACATTTAAATGTTAGAAGTTTGGTTCCTAAATTGGATACGATTAAGATTTGGGTAAATATGACAAACGCTGACATACGTAGTCGTTCTTTCTGAAACCTGGCGTAAGAAATCTATAAATGGCGATTTGATTTTTATTGATGGCTATAAAGTCTACAGAACCGATCCGGTGGGTAAACGAGGTGGAGTGGCCATCTGTCAAATCTAAGTTTGTTAGATATGTAAACTTGTCAATTACTAGAGCTAAACAGTCATTGGCCGCTTTCCGACCAAGTAGTTCTAGGAACTTAGTTCTAGGAACTGTCCACTTCTAAACAGTTCTAAGAACTACTCTCCCCCAAACTCGGTTTTGCTGTTTGCGTTCGCACTGGCCAAGTGGCCATAGGAACTGGTAGGAGGGGTAAGGGAGTGACGCAAGCACGGTGACTTTTATTTTGACGGCGCGACGGACCTTTATTTTGGCGGCGCTGAGAACGCCAGAGCAAACAATGCTCGCATTCTCTGTGTTTATTAGTTAGCGATCTGTCTAACAGTACTGTTTAATATCTTATTAGATATAACTGTTATAGAAAGTAGACAGTATATGAAAAAAGGTTATTAGCCTACATAATCATGTTTGGCTTGGTCCCCTCAAAGTTGTGTTGGATTTTCTCTTAAGCATTTAAGGTTTAGATACCCATCTATCACTGTTTTCCATTTTGTATAGCCTAGTTAGTTTATGGAGTAAATATATAGGCTATAATGTGTTTACATTCTAGCTGTTTTAAAAATGGCGGGTGCTGGTGTTCCGCGTGCGTTCGGTCAATCAGCATACACTAACGTCACGGATAGTTCCTATAGTGCTGGTTTAGACCCTACTCTGAAGTAGGACCTAAATTAGGGGTTGGCTGTTATAGACGACCTTCTGCAACAAAAGATGCTCTCAAAGCCCTTTTAGATATTTTACATGAGTTAAATGACTCCGAGTTCATCCTTATGGTGATTTAAGAATGGCTCTCAGGGACATCTGATTGTTTTAAAGAATTGTGTGACTCCTTGCACAACTTATTAATGCACCAACCAGGCCAAATCCTAAAGTGCAGCAAGAGTACTTCTAATACAGGATGTTGAACTGGCATGGGAATATTTTCAATCAATTTATTTGTCCATAAATATGTTCCCATTAAGGATAAGCAGTAGAGACAATCCATGGTTTGGGATCCCTGGTCTTTCAGAGCTAATTCATTTAAGAAATAAATCATGGGCGCAAGCCAGATTTTCAAATGCCCCTGCTGATTGGTCTACATTTAAAACACTGAGGAATAAGTGCACGTTGATGATTAGAAAGTCTAAGTCAGAGTTTTATTTAAAGTCAGTTTCAGAGAATTTAAATAACCCCTCAAAATTCTGGAAATTAATTAAATCCTTGTCAGGGACTCATGTAGCCTCTAGTCTTCCTGAATATATTCAGGTTGACATAGATAAAATAAAGGAAAAAGCTGCAATGATCAATCAGTTAAATAAACACTTCATTCATGCTGGGTCTGTATTTGATAGTTTAAATGCAAATACAACTACCCCATGTTCTGTGGTTACACCAGCGATTGGAAATCTGGATGTGTTTGTTTTTAAACCTGTTTCAGTAAGTCAGGTTTGCATAGCCTTGAAGGGCATTGACCACAAAACATCTGTAGGCCCAGATAACCTAGATCCTTATCTTTTAAAAGTTGCAGCGGATGTTATAGCAGAGCCAGTAACTCATATTTTTAATCTGAGTCTTTTGTCATTCTATATAGGCTACCTAAAGTTTGGAAAGCTGCTTATGTTCTCCCATTAGTGATCCCTCAGACATGAATAACTACCGTCCAATCTCCAAACTCTCAATTTTGGCTAAGATCCTTGAATCTCAGGTAAACAGAAAAGTTTTTATTTGACAATATTTTAAACTTTTTTTCAATCTTGTTTTTAGAATTGGCCATAGCACCATTACTGCTACTTCGGTGGTGATAAACAACCTTATTGGTGCCCTGGACAGAAAATAGCACTGTGCTGCCTTATTTATGGATTTATCCAAGGCGTTTGATTCAGTGGATCATGAATTGCCTGTGAACAAACTTAGCAGTGCATGTTTTGAACCTGGGACGGTGAAATGGTTTAGAAATTATTTGGCAGATCGGAGTGTGTTCATGTAAAGGATCACAAATCTGATTTTCTTAATATATCTAAAGGGGTTCCCCAGGGGTCCAAATTGGGAACGGTTTTGTTTTATATTTATATAAATTATCTGGGTAAGGAGATTCAAGCAAAATGCTGATGATACTATTATTTTTATACCCTTTCTCCATCCATAGCACAGGCAGTGCAAGAGCTTCAAACTGCATTTCAGTCATTGCAAAGTGCTTTTGTGAGCTTAAAATTGGTTTTAAATTCACAGAAAACAGTTTTATTTTTTTTCAAGGGCTCATTCACAAGTACTTGATAATTTTAGCATTTTTACATCTGATGGTAAAAATATTGCAAGGGTATCTTTTTACAAATATTTGGGCATTTGGATGGATGATAAGCTTTTGTTCAATGTACATATTTTTAATCTAATCAGAAAGCTCAAAGTAAAAATTATTTTAGAAATAAATCAAATTTTACTTTTAATGTTGAAAAGAAACTAACTGTGATTGATTATGGTGATATATTATACATGCATGCAGCCTCATTTTAACAAACCTTGATTCAGTCTACCATGCTTCACTACTCTTTATTACAAATGCAGAATCCCTCACTCATCATTGCAATCTTTATGAGATGGTGGGTTGGACATCACTAACTATACGAAGAAAACAGCATTGGTACATTTTTATCTATAAAGCAATAGGTAAACTTCCAGCGTATCTTTGTACCCTTCTTTGTGTTAGTTCTGGCAGTTACCAGCTACGCTCTTCAAAGTGTTTGCTTTTAAATGTACCTAGAGTTTTTACAGAACTGGAGAAAACTGCATTTTCCTATCACGGTCACGGAATGGAATAATTTGCAAAAAGTCTATTGTCTATTGTCTATTGGTGAATTTAAAGGCATCATAAAGACAGTGGTGATTGTTTTTGTTGAGAGGATACTATGTTCTAATATATTATTATTATTATTTAAATGTTGTCTTACTGTATGGCTGCTACCTTTTCCAGATCTCTCTTGAAAAGGAGATTTTAATCTCAATGAGACTTCCTAGTAAAATAAAGGTAAATAAATAAATATTTAGGAAGACTATCCCAAACTTCTGACACTCCTATTTACATACTATAGGAATTTTCGGATGTGAAAACTGCAAATCCTGCCTACTCCAAAAAAAGAAGAAGAAAAAAAAAAAACAATCAGAGCCCAAATGTATTTTTCACATTTATTAATCTTTTCAAAATTACTTGTGCCCATCCGGCTGCTGCATGAAAAATGTTATATCAAATAATTTATTTTTATTGATCCCAAGATATCTCCGTACCATTGCCATACTGCATATTAGAAATATATTTACACTTGTGATATGAGAATACAAAAGTATCTACAATACTACTATATACATTTTTGATAAATCTTCGTAGGCAGGTGTAGGGCACTTTGACCACTGGAGGGCGCTAATACTGCAGTTTACATAACTTTCCCTCAGAAGCATGTTGCTTGTAAAAAAAAAAAAAAAAAAGTGTAAATCCCATCTGTACTGAGGTATGATCAAACACCTCTGCAGTCCATATTTAAATTCATTATCCATGACCAAAGCACAATATTAGGAAACGATTTCATACATTATTTTACCATTTAAGTCTTAAAAACTCTAATAAATAGCTCACACATCACATTAAAACACTGGCACTGGCAAAAAATAGGAATTGCAAAGATGCCACCTGGAGGACAAACATCTTCCAAACAATGTGTTGGTATGGGACTGCCTGCAAATCTGAGCTTTGTGAACCACACCTGTAATTTCAAATGTTTTCCCCTCATGCGCTCAAGCTCGACGTGGGCCACAGAGCGAGTGCAGCCTTGAAGCCAGTGTTGCCTGAAGCCCATCCAGTGCATCTGGATCCAGTGCAGTGCTGCAGTCAGAACCCAGCAGCAGCTCCTCAAACTGCTCACAGTCCAGAAGATCCACCATGTTCTGCAGGAAAAAGCCTTCACAGAACACTGCCAGCCCCGCTGCCTCACTCGCCTGCTCAACAACACACAGATGACATCAGAAGACTGAACGCTGAAACAATGAATATGCTCAGGTAAGCTGTATGTACATACTTTGGAAGTCTGGTAGACGCTCACAGCGTTGATGAGATTTATTTTCTCCGAGCAGAGGATTTCACAGTGTCTCTTCAATACTGGAAGCTGGAATGAGTGTGCCACGGGCAGAAGCTGTACAGGATATGACATATTGCATCTCAGCTTAACTTGACATGTTTTATTCTCGTTTTTAATGCCAAGTCTTTACATTTAATTACAGACATGTATTTAAACAGTACTGTAATGTATATGTGCTGCATGACATGTTTTCTTACCTCCAGCAAATCAGGCACAGACACGTCTAAACATGCTGTTCCTCCACAGTACAGATGTGCCATCATCATCTGAAATAACCATATAGAAGCCATTTTACATGTCATACGTTTATCTTGTGTATGTTTAGGCCAAGGTTTCTTAGTCACCTGGAACGTGCTGTATTTTATGTCAGTGACTTCAATGGCTATGTGGTCTGTTGTGCCATTGCTCCTGTAGAGGCCCAGCAAGTCTCTGAACCTTCAATGAAAGTACAGCATACCAATCACATAACTGATTATAAGGCATGTGACATGTAACATTAGCATGTAACATCAGTTTGAGTAATACCTCTGTGAAGCAGACATGAGCAGAACTCTGTGGGCATAAAACGGCCTTCCCTCCACCGCAAATATCACATCAGACATCTCAGCGTTATTCAGAAAATGAGCATCTGCGAGGGTGACACAGTACTTATTAACATCACATGATATCATATTATTGATGCTGAAATGTTACAGGTACTTTTATTACAGCATGGAAGAGTCCAAAAAGTTTTGGGTCAGGTTTTTTTTTTTTTTTTTAAGAAACTTATTCAACAAGGATAGATTAAATGTATCAAAAGTGACAGTAACGTGACTTAAATAGTTTGCTTTTTTATTATTCATCAAAGAATCCAAAAAAAAAAAAAAAAATGATGGTTTCCACAAAAATATTAAGCAGCACAACTCTTTTCAACATTGATAATAATGAGAAATCAGCATATTAGAATATTTTCTGAAGGATCATGTGACACTGAAGACTGGAGAAATGATGCTGAAAATTTAGCTTTGCCATCACAGGAATAAATTACACAGTGACCGTTATAGTAATTAAATAGTTAACTTGTAATAATATTTAACAATATTATAGTTTTTTTCCATAAGTGTATGATCAAATAAATGTAGCCTTGGTGAGCATAAGAGACTTAAAATAAAGAAAAAGAAAAGAAAAGAAAAAAAATCGGTAAAACAATTATCATGCATATTACTTGGATATTGACTGTTTATTAGTACTTATAAAGCACACATTAATGCCTTATTCTGCATGACCCTATTCTAAATCTCTTAATCCTACCCAATACCTAAACTTAACAACTACTTTACTAACTATTAATAAGCAGTAATTAGGAGTTTATTGAGGCAAAAGTCATAGTTAATAAGTTAGTTAATAGTGAGAATTGGACCCTAATCTAAAGTGTGACCAAAAAAATCGTACCCACCCAAAACTTTTGAACGATAGTGTAAGTAAAGTATGGTGTGTGGTGATCTACATTACCCAGCTGAGCTGTAGGTGTATCCTTCACTGCCAGAATAGATGGGACGGCTGTAGAGCAGACACAGTGGCTAAAGATGACAGCCAGCTGCTTACGGATGTCCTTACTCTGAATTTAATGAAAAGAACAAACATAAAAAAGTCTAATTTAAAATACTATATTTCACTTGACTGATAGTTCTTGAAATGTAGCATCCCACTTTTAACGTGCACAAGATGTTTTGATGATTATTTTGTCAGGGTTACCTTGCTAGTTTTGATAATGGAGAAGAGGAGTGGAAGGCCCTCTGAGAGCAGCTCCTCACAGTATTTTTCTTCCCCAATAGTGGTGAAGTCTTTAAGGAGAGAAAGCATGAGTTCATTCCTGGACTGGAACTGGGCACTGCGCACGGACTCCAGCCACACGTGCAGCTTCCACGGCACTCCTGGGAGAGAACAACAAGCTTGTTCAAACTCTTCTCATCTGTTTATACACTACCATTCAAAAGTTTGGGGTCTGTATGTCTTTACGTTTTTGAAAGACATCTCTTATGCTCACCAAGAATGCATTTATTTGATCAATAATACAGTAAAAACAGTCATATTTCATATTTTAAACACCAGTGTAGACTGCATGTCATACAATTTAATTTATTTAATTTCACTAGGCAAAATCATTAAACATTTTAAATAGATTGCAGAATTTGTCACATTTGTCAGAACCTCTAATAAATGAAATGTTATTTTGTTTAGTTGTCTATTCAGAATCGTTGGAGAATCATGATCCCTGTTTGGAACCAAAAAATTGCGATTCTCAATTTATCCAGAATCATGCAGATCTTACCCTTACTGAATAAAAGTAGTAATTTCTTTAAAAATAATTAATTAATTAATAAAAAAATAGTAGTGTTTAAATATCAGGGGTTGAGAAAACATGATTCTACTTATGTAAAATCACAAATATTACTTTTAAAACGACTGGTACTTCTGCTATAATGGTGACAAAGCTGCTTGTTTTGGTTATCTTATAATTTGCTGAGGCCCCCTGGTGGGCCCCGGCCCTATGAGTGCCTAGAAAATTGCAGGTTAATCTAACAAATGGTTGCTGCATGCCAAAAATCTCTCACTGTTTATGCATCTCTAATTCAATTTGTTGTCCATTTTCTTTGATTTATTGTAAATGAGTCAGATGTGTACCCAGTGCCCTGAGCTCCATGGTGACGTCCAGGTATCCGTGCTCGGCGCTGTGCAGACTGGCTTCCTGCAGGGCTCTGATGCGGGCCTTGCACAGCCGTGGAGAACAGACAGACTTCGTATTTGCTCCGTCCTCTATTCCCTGCTTCTCCTGCTCCTCTACTCCCTCTGCCAGGATCTCCTCCAGAGACAGAACGTCCTCCTGCAGCCGCTGAGGCTGACTCAACAGCTTCCTCAACACGTTCCTAGGGGGAAATACAATATTCATTACATAAGTTCATAATGAAATCGCACCACTGATATTGATCAGTGTGTTTGTGAGGGGTCAGTACCTGTGTCCATGCGCTGCAGCATGACTGAAGCAGTTCATGCCCTCATAGAGTGATGATGTCAGATGCACCCGCAGCATGGGGTCAGCGCCGCGGGACAACAGCAAACTCACCATCTCATAGTTCCCTGAAAACACGCACATACACACACAATTAAAACTTTTTCTAATAAAGCATGACGTGGAAAGTTCTTTGCAAATACTATATGATATGCTTTTTACACTACTATTCAAACATTTGGGGTTAGTAAGATTTTCAAATGTTTTTCAATAAAGACTCTTATGCTCATTTATTTATGAAAAACACATAAAAAGCAGTAATATTGTGAAATATTACCACAATTGAAAATAACCGTTTTCTGTTTTAATATATTTAAAAATGTAATTTATTCCTGTGATGACAGAACTGAATTTTCAGCAGTCTTCAGTCTTACATGATCCTTCAGAGATCATTTTAATATACCGATTTACTGCTCAAGAAACATTTATTTTTATTATCAATGTTAAATTAAAGTTACAACTAAATTAAAGTTGTGCTGCAAAATTTTTTTTTGTAAAAAACGTAATACGCTTTTTTTTTCAGGATTATATATATATATATATATATATATATATATATATATATATATATATATATATATATATATATATATATATATATATAAAGTTCATTAGAACTGCATTAATTTGAAATAGAATGTTTTTGTAATACTATAACTGCATTTACCGTCACTTTTGATTAAATGAATAGATCATTGCTGAATAAAAGTATTAATTTCCTTCAAAAACTGATCATAAACTTTTGAATAGTAGTAGTATTATTTACACTACAAATAGCCTCTGCTATGTTTTTTTCTTATTGGGAGTACATTGAAACATAACTCTGAAAACATGATAAGGATGACTTTGCGCAGTTTTTTTCCCACCTGCGGCAGATGCCAGCTGGAGGGGTGTTTCTGCTGAGCTGTGGTGGCTATTTCTCAGGGCTGTTCCCTCCACATCTGCTCCCACATCTAACAAGAGCTGGAAGGGCAAACAAAGTTCATTTAACATGATAGTCCTCCAATGTTAACATAAAATATTTTATAGTATACTATAGATCTGAATATAAAGCATGCCTTCTTTTGCAAGTCATTTTTAAAATGAACATTAATAAAATACACTATTATTAACAGGACTGTAACAGGATTGTACATGTAAGTAGTGTGTTCACCTGTACTACAGATATGTGTCCATGAAGCACTGCAAAGGTGAGGGCCACCCAACTGCGGCTCTCAGGATGGACAGAGGGATGTTTTGGTGAACAGTTGGGCACCTGAAAAGAAGAACAAAGTGAGAGAGAGAAAAACAACCAAAATTCTACTGCATATGTGTGAGTTCTCAGAGTGCTACATTACTGCAAACCAACCATCCATTCAAGAATGTTAACCTGAAATGAGCCCACTTGTAAGATATAGATCAAGGGTGTTCAATCTTGCTTGCTCCTGAAGGGCCAATATCTTACAGAGTTTAGCTTCAATCCTAATTAAACTAGGTAATCAGAGCCTTCAGGATTAATAGACACTTCCAGGCAAGTGTGTTGGGGAAGGACATTGGCCATCTAGGAGCAGGAATGGATGGCCTGTTATAGATGCATCAACACTATCTCACGAGCAATTTGTATGAATTCGTACGAGTGAGTAAAAGGTGGCTAAGTCGTACGATCTCACTTGTACAAATTCATACCATTTGTCTAAACCCCAGTGATGGATAGGGGCGGGGTCAGGGGTAGGTCATTCATACGAATTGGGCAACTCGTAAAATATGTACGATTTAGCAAAAATCGTACGAGTGAGGTCGTATGAATTTGTACGAATTAACCACCTCATAAAATTCGTACGAATTGCCTGAAGATAGGGTTGGATACATGGGTGAAAAAAGATTTAATACGACTGAACGTGCACAGTGTCATTACCGCTATGTCCAAGTTTGCCCCAGCATCAATGAGCATGTGCACCAGCGCCTCGTCCCCTGCTGAACAGGCGTACATCAGTGGAGTCATGCCCTACATACCAACACAGAAAGAGTTAAACATAAAAAACATGGAGTCAAGTATATGGTTTTTCAACCTGGAAAAAAAAAGTTTAATCTTTATGCGTTCACCTGGTCATCCATTGTGTTCACCCCATCTGGGCCCAGAAGCTGGATAGCCTGGCCAATCAGATCAGTGCGGCCAGAGTTGAGCATGCGAAAGCCAAGATCCAGATTAAACTTGTCTGTGGCAGCCTTTGAATCGAGACGTTTAAAGGAGGTGAAACAGCACTCTGGCCTGAGAAAAAGAAGGAGAGAGAGTGAATTTGGAGCTAATTACATTAAAAAAATGTGAGTAAAAAAATATATTTTACAAATAGAGAGCCAAAGTACAAAGTTAACTGGGTAAAGACAGATAATTGAACATGTTTGTTACGGTATGTAGGGATTAAACCCTTCACCTTAATTTTGCCAGCACTATGCTCTTACATTTAAGCAACAGGAACATCTTACTTGAGCTGTCGAGGTTCACAGTCCAGTCCAGGGAGAAGCTGTCGGGCAGTCTGTCTCACATCATCACTGTCCACTAACAGGCTCCGTCGATGCTCCGCATGGACCATAGCGACTCGCATCCACTCCATCAGAGGAGGAAGAAGAGGAAATGGCCTGAGAAAGACACACCATTACAGTTATTTACCAACATCTCTCACTTCACCCCTCTGTCTTTCTCCTTGCCAAAATGCACACACACACAAACATGCTTAAACCCAGAAAATTTTAGGGGAGATCAACAGTGGCACAAAACTGGATCAGAGAGAAAAGAGGACAGTGTAATTACAAAGGCTGCTGATTTGGCTCGCCACAGCCTCTTTCAATCCTGTCATTTATTACCACAAACAAGCCTTAATCACAATTTGAATAACAACATCTGCCATCTTCAACAGACACAGTCTCGCTGCAATTCAAATCAGTGTGATATTACAGAACAAATCCTCTACGGTTTCCTCCTTCTAGTATCTGTGCCAGGAGTGCTGTGATTCTGAAGCATGCTCACAACCATAACTGTCCACCTGCTAAACACATTAGTATTCATTATCTGACGTGAATGCAGAGCAAGGTTTCCACACAGAGTGGAGCCACTCATCTTACTAGAACAGACCTGAATGTGAAATTCTAAGTATGTCTATAATCTATAGGGAAAAAAGCTACAGTAATTTAAAAAAATATATAAATACTGATAGAAAAACAGAAGAGGAATGGACAAATGAGTCTACAAGAAATGCACTTAAAATAGTCAAGGACGACTATACGCTGCATTTGATACCATTGACCACTACATTCTTCTTGAACGGCTAGAATATATGGTAGGCGTCAGGGGGAACTGTATTAAAATAGTTTGCCTCCTACCTCGAAAAGAGGACTTTTTCTGTAAATTTAGGAAATTGTTCCTCGTCATCTGCGCCTGTTTTGTTTGGTGTGCCTCAGGGATCTATTTTGGGACCTTTGTTGTTTTCCCTTTATATGCTCCCCTTGGCCCTCATTTTTCAGAAGTACAACATTTCATATCACTGTTATGCAGATGATTCTCAGCTTTACCTTCCAGTAAGGCTTGACACCAGTGCTTCATTTGATGTGTTATTGGAATGATATCAAGAGGCGGATGACAAATAATTTTCTGCAGCTAAATGAGGATAAAACAGAGGTTTTAATTCTGGGTTGTCCAGCAGATTCCTCTCCTGCTCTGAAAGCCCAGTTAGGTCCTCTCTCAACAAATGTATGCAAACAAATCAAAAACCTTGGAGTGATCTTTGACTCTTCACTATTTTTTGATAAACAAATTAGTGTGGTTATTAGAGGAAGCTTTTTCCACTAAGGATCTATTGCAAAGTAGAAGAACCGTCTTTCAAGCAAAGATTTTGAAGTTGCAATTCATGCATTTGTAACATCACGATTAGACTATTGCAACTCTCTTTATTGTGGTCTTCCTCAATCTTCACTATCTCATTTACAAATTGTTCAAAATGCAGCTGCAAGACTTTTGACTGGGTCTAGAAAGAGGGATCATATTTCTCCTGTTTTGGCATCCCTTCACTGGCTTCCCATTAAGTGTAGAGTTGATTTTAAGATCCTTAAGTTTGTTTATAAGGCGTTGTCTGGCTGTGCACCAAGGTATATTTGTGATCTTATTGTGCCATACTGTCTTGCTAGGGCACTTAGATCTTCAAATCACTTGCTTTTAAATGTGTCACGATGTCGCTACAAATTAAAGGGTGATCGGGCCTTTTCTGTGGCAGGGCCCAAGCTTTGGAATGCTCTCCCTTATCATGTGAGGTCTGCTCCTTCATTGGACATTTTTAAATCTACTCTGAAAACACATTTTTATTCTTTAGCTTTTGGAAACTTATAATTGTTGTTTTTTATAGTGTAGTCCTGCTATGCACTATGTACAGCACTTTGGATCAATTTGTATTGTGTTAAATGTGCTTTATAAATGAAGGTTGTTGTTGTTGTTGTTGTTGTTGTTGTTGACTAATCCATTATGCTTGCATAGAAATCTAATATACACTACTTTTGAAAGCTTTGGGGACAATAAGTTTTTTTTTATGCTTTTGAAAGAACATCATCAAAGGCTGCATCAAACACACTGTATGTATGTTAAAAATAGTAATTATGTGAAATATTATTGTTTTATTTATATATGTATATATATGTTACATTTTTATTTAAAATGTAATCCTGTGATGGCAAAGTAATGGTCCCTCTGTCTCCTGACTTTGGCTCTTTATGAGCCTTAAACAGGTAAAAGTGGTTTTGGCTCATTGATCTCACCTCTCTTTACTGAGGGCTATCCTGGGTGGCTCAAGGTTGGGGTTCTCCAGTGACTCCATCTGTGGACTGCGTAGGTAGTAATAGAGTGTGTGAAGAGCGTCTGGAGACCAGGAGATGGGCTGCAGGCTGAAAGGACGTCCTGGACTGAGACTGGGACTTGCTGAAACCAAACGTTGCATATGGTGCATTGCACGGGAGACCAAGTCACCTGCAGGACACACACATACATTTGAGCTGCAAGCACAAATTCTGTGAAAAGTTTCACATTGTCAAATATCTTAGCATGCAGAAAAAATAAATGCCTTTCAAATGGACTCTGCAATAAATTCCTTAAGATCTGAAAGCAGACTTGCACCAAAATCAAAATGCACTGCTGATGTAGAAAAGCCATCTGTGTTTCCAGTTCAACCCCATAAACTAAAGACAGTAGCTGTGCAGCCAAGTGCAAATATGTCTTCTTTTTTTAAAAGTGCTGACAACACACAACACAAAGCATATTTCAATATAGCAAAATATATCTTCAGACCCATCTGTTTTATGTCCAAATGTGGAAATGGAAGAGGATTCGCATAAACTCAAACGTCTAGGAGCTTTATTCTAAATTACTCTGAGGGACATTAAATCTGCTCTTTTTGCCTCCCAATGCAGAAATCCAGACTCAAGCTGCTCCCCAAAGGAGGAGAAGATATGATGAGGACAGACGCACTCCTTAAAGTCTGTGTTGACCATTAGACGGAGCAGCTTACAGTAAAGTCAGGGGACACTGTCATCCATATGTGGAAAGCATCATTTAGGAAAGAGATGAGACTGAGAGAACACAACAACAGCAGAGATGCATTATTTTATCCTTGACTGGAAATACTGCTTTTGTACTTAACTACAGGTGGCTAATCTTTAAACAACAGCCCAAGAGGGGTATGGGAAACAATCTAAGCAATCAATCACATATGGTCTACATGGACCTTAATGAACACTTGTGCGCATTAGTTGTTAAACAAAGGGCGATTTACGATTGCTTGAGCGTCTGCAATCATAAAGCATAAAGAAGGTGCTTTTTACTCCTTTGACCCAAACAGAAGGTGCTCTTGTACCAGCAAAACAACTGCAGGAGTGTTGCTGGTCCCCTAAGGGAGAGCGTGTTTCCCTCTCTGGTGAATGCGGCCCCCCTCCCTCATCCTGAACTGAGGTCTGCAACGTAAACAAACTGCCCACAGTTCAGGCGCTCAAACCCCCCTAGGCAGGCCTGCAATGTCGAGTTGTCAGAAGAGCGGCACTTAAAATGTACAGATGTCTCACTCTGTCTTGCAGACATGTAAAAACAATCGTGCAAAAATAGCATTTCACTGGACAGTAATAGACTGAGATGAAAAATGGACAACGACAGTGTTTCTACATTAAAGTTTTAACAAGTGCCTTTTGGGTGACCTAATTCCTAAAGAGAACTGCAGTTTTTTACTAGGCGGAGAAAAGCTATTTCTTCTTGGTTAGTTCACCCAAAAATGAAAATTCTGTCATCATTTTTCTACCCTCACCATCTTCTGAACACAAATGAAGATATTTTTTATATTATTCAATCCATTTTGTCCATCCGTTGAAAGTCCACGCAACCAAAACTTAGTATCGTGAAAGCAACCAAAACTAAAAACATATTGTAAAAGTCATCCACTGGAAACAAGTGGTTTAATCCAAGTCTTCTGAAGAGATACAATCACTTTAACTGATGAAAATATATAATTAAGGCTTGAACCACTCAATTTATATGGATTTCATTTACAGTGTTTTGAACTTTTTGAAGGCTTCAGAAATCTCGTTTCATTAAAAATATCAATAATTGGGTTTCAGAGATGAACGAAAGTCTTGTATATAAATGATGATCGAACTTTAATTTTTTTTTTTCATTTTTCATAAAGTGCAAGAAGTGTAGTGCAATACACAAATTCATTATTTTATGAACTTTTTAGCGAATCAACAAACGTACAGTGCAACCACTGTAGTTTGATTACCAAACCAATGACTGTTATAAGCCAGTTATTCTTAGTGAACCTAAAACATACTGTAGAGGCAAATTGTTCAGTACAATACATGAATGAATGTCTATTAACTGGTTATATTTAAGGAATCAAAATCACTTAAAATGAATTATTAGTCTTTAAAAGTTCTAAAAGAACCATTACTCAAACCACTGAGTTACCAGATTAGGTTTAGGATCAGATTCAGAACCACAACTGTTAAATTTCTAATGACTTTTTTATACTTAGTAACATGACAACAATGTAGCATTTATTTGTTTTGTTTTTTTAAACTAATAATACACAGTACACTGTCACAGCCCTTCAAAAGAACTGAATGTGAACTGGAGGGGTTGTAACTTACTGAGTTCTGAGAGGCTGCCCACACAGGTGGCCAGCAGGGCCTGCTCCAGCGTCCTGAGCTCCAGCTGTGCGTAGGCATTCTCTCTGCTCTCCACCGCTGAGTCTGGACCCTTAGCATACGGGCTGAAATGGGCAGGCAGAGACAGCTCACCTACACATAAACAGATTCAATGAGATTAAATCATCAGAACTCGCAACAGCATCGAACAATTCATTAGTATTTGATTCATTTATCGTATGTGTCTCTAAACATGAACCCTTGCGTCAGCCTTGTACAACTCAATTATGGGGGGATGGGGGGAGACAGACTGCCAAGGAAAAGCCAATCGTTTTCATATACAGTACGTGTGTCTGACAGAGATAAGAAGAGGAAGTGTGGCAAGTCATCATTTCCTCTGCTCGGAACATAGCTCCTTCTCCTTTCTTTAGTCGTCTCTTCCTCGCTAAATTATTCATGCTGTGTCTTATTGCTAACTGTCTCTAAGTATCCATTCTATTCCTGTAGATTTCTTTTGCTGATTAATTATTAATTCTAATTTACAATAATTGGTGGCATGATATGTTTCAGCCACGTCTAAAGCCTGGTGCACACTGTACGATTTTGACCACAATTTGGCCATCTGAGACTAATTCACTTTTTTCTGAGATCCTACAGTTTTTTCTGAGATCCTACAGTGTGACTTGGCTTACAGCAGTGATCATGTTCGTACAGTCTGACAAGAAACAATCGTAAAGCTGATACTATTACAAATCACTCGGTGTGCAGCTGGTTTAACACTGGCACATTGGCCGTCATGCTGAATGCCGTATACGGCTCCCAACAGAAGGTTGATCTATTTCTTCTCGCCACAGCATAAGTATAGTTTATAAAGATTATCAATCCCTACAGAGTTATAAAAACAATAATAATTCTTGAATGCAGAGTTGATACATTTCCAATGTTTCAGAAACAAAGTGCAAGTTGATAGTCAGTAAAATTAATGAGCAGATCATATGTTTGGCAGCTGATTTATCAAACCCAAATACAGGATGTGTGCTTGCTTGGCTTTTGATTTGATTTGAAATCCATGCCTTACCCCTGGATCTCTCTTTCACTGGGTATCAGAAGGGGATCAAATGAGGGACTTGTATGTGGATTTGGTTTCTTCTTCAAGCTAAACGATAAACCATTCATGAGGTACAGTATACACATTAATCTGTGCCACGATGACTCAAAATATCTCTCCAGATGTTGACTACCTGATCTATTTGGGCAAATTTTTTTTTTTTTTATAACATCGTTCTTAAATAGTATTTATCTTACAGCTATTTGGTTGAACAAACTCATCGTATTGAGCAGTTTTGCTTATGCTATAGCAGCAGATTCTCAGCTCAGTGTGCTACAACTGCCTAGTAAACACAAAAGAGTGATCTTCAAAGCAGAGCACAGCAGTTTTATGTCTGAATGATATTCAAATAAATATTGTAGATTTCATGAACAGAATCTGTGTATGTATGCATTTAATAATTTTCCATATAAATTATTAAATACCATCAAGTGTAAAAAAAAACAAAAAAAAAAACAGAACTGTGTGGATGGGTCACAGTGGCATATATGTCATTTCCAAATAATTATTATGCTGCACAACTTTTTCAACATTGATAATGCTAAATGTTTCTTGAGCACCAAATTAGCATATGATCATTTTGAAGGTTCATATGACACAGGCTCACACAGCTTTACCATAACAGAAATAAACATTTTAATATATATTTGAAAAGTAAACAGTTTATATGATATGAATATGATATATGATGAGTGATGAGTGATGTGTGATGTGATGTGATGTGATGAGTGATGTGATGTGATGTGATGTGATGCAGTTTGGAAGGTAAACTCCAAACGTATTGTTGGATTCTGTACCTTTTGGCTCAATTTGCTTGTTTTTAATGTTTTGTTTAAATGTATTATGTACTCTCATACAGGGCTTTCTTAAGACTGTTTGTTTAACTAGTAGTTCGGGAAACTCACCGACTAGCAGATGTGGAAATATGAAAAATGTTTTTGCACATACTGTATGTGGTAATGAGCCTAGTCAGAATATAACTCTGTCTATAACCACATACACATGCCTCCTGAACTGAGGCAGTCTGGTCTAGTTAAGGTCATTTTACATGTGCTACAAATCATAGTTATTAGTTAATACAGTGCAGCTGAAAATACAGAAATATGTCTTTATAGAGACCCTAAATCTAAAGCAGGTCTGCATGTGTAGGAGCTGCGTGGCTGTTTGGCCTGGCATCTACTGCCAAATGGGTTTGTATATGGGCACGGGTGAGCCACAGGGTGTGCGATGCAGCTGGTCAGGCTGTGGACCCACAGACCCAAACCCCTCTATCCAGAACACACCCATTCCTTTCCCACAGCTAGCCGTGTCTATACTGGCAGCCTTGAGGCCATGACATGCGTCATAGGCAGCCGCACGCTCCCTCAGACACATACACGCACACATACACTCTCATCTGCTACCATCATTGTGGACTGAGGAAGAGGGGAATGTGTGTGCACTGCCATTATGTGGAGAGAAAAAGAGCTCACACACACCACTGATGGGAGACTGGGAAATCCATACGAGTGTGATAGACCTGACCAGGAGTTACGCTGCCAATGAAAGAGAAGGAGAGAGAGAAGCCGGGAAGAGACATGGTTAGGGGTTATGTGGCAGAAAATACACTTAAAATGAGATGAGCAGCAACATTTACTGAAGTGATTCCAATATTGACCTCTCCTAATGTGTTTGTGTGTATACTGTAGAAAACCATCATAAAACCAGAAATATTTCAGCCGAACAATATGGTATCTTCTTTTAAACCTATCAGACACATCTAATAGTCTGAGTAAAGTTTTAATCTTTTAAGATCTAAGAGATTTTTTAAAAAAAGAGCACACATTGATGTAAACCCAATAAATCAATAATTACAGTATTTGATATAATGTCCAATTACCAAAAAATTACCAAATTTAAAATGTACGCTATTTGCAGTATTTTGTCTAAATAAAATAAATCAAAAAGGTAAATTTTTTCAATTAAGGTTCAATTGGTAAACATTAGTTACAACTACATTAGTTACCTTAAACTAACAATACAAATACTTCTAAAGAATTGAATACTCTTAGTTCATGTTAATTTCAACATTTACTAATACATTATTTAAATCTTAATTTAAGAGCTAACATGAACTAACAATAAACATTTGTATTATTATTAATTAACATTAACAAAGGTTAATAAATACTGTAAGTGCTACCAAATCAATGGTTCATCATAACGTTATAATTTATGGTAATTAATTTAGAGTTTGCTTAAGCGTTTCTTTGTGTTATATGATGAAAACTTTCAATAAAAACAGTTGGAAATGAGCATGCATTAAATCCAATCCAAAAATAAATCCAATATTGAATGATACAAATAAATTAAATAAATATCTAACATCCATAGTTACTTGAAAGTACAATTTGCTTTACTCCATTGCTCTGAAATTTTAAAATGACAATAAACCTGGCTTTTATAACATTCAGACTGTTCTATATTAAGAATTTATATCCATTTGTTTAAGAACCGGTTAGTTCTTTAGTTCAGAAGTGTTCGTCACCAGAGAACAAATCCCTTAAGAAAGCGCTGAAAGAAACCTTTCTATTGCAAACCTAAATGCAGCCACACTGATTTGCTTAAATACGAGTGATCAACTTATTTTCCTTGCCTGATTTTGCCCAGGTAATATGGTGTGAACACAGTGGGTCCAGTCACACACTACCACAACACCACCATTCTACACAAGGCACAATGGCACAAGTGTGCTGAAGAGCCAGAGTCAATCGGCCCTTGTGTAACTAGGTGCTGTGCTGGAAGTGCCTGTAGATTGAGGACATGGAGCGTTGACTGCTATCTCTAAGTGGTAAAAGGGGAGGTGCCCTGTCAGTTGTGTGTGACTGCGCACACGGATCATTTCTGCCAAGATTTCCTCTCTCCAGAGGGCAGACCATAGATAATAATAACAACTTCCTGCATCCAGCTCCTTATTTAAGACACAGCCCCCACTCATTGGAAGAGCTTTGGGTTTACAATTCCAGTCAACAGGGAGATACTGTACAAGGTCAAACGATTTACTTCTTAAACTTGGCCTACTTGCATATGCTGTTTTACTTCTAAAATCACCTAGTTTGAAAGTAATAAATCCAATATATTTTCAGAATCATGAAACTTTTATTGTAATATGTCATTTAATGTTTAATTTATTTCAATTTTAAATGTATGACATATCCAATAAAAGATAATAAACTTAGCAATATAATTGAAACAGTGGGCTGCTCATAAAGCTCTACTGTCAATTGTAACCTAAGTGCAACAAAACCTTCTAGGAGAACCTCCTGGAGTTTAACAGTCTTCATAATGATACACATTATGCAGATCTTGGCAAGGGGCTACTACTCCAGGTGTTCACATACTCAACTGTAATAGGGATAACATGCATCTCACTGGCAAACTACAGCAAAACATTATTTAAGTCAGCTTCGAAGAATGTAAGGATGATTCTACAATTAGGGGAACTTTTGACTACTTGAAATCTTGAATTTTTTTACTATTTTACTGATGCAGTAAAACATTTGATTTTTTTTTTACTTAATTGAAAATATAACATTTGTGAAACATAGACATTTCCTGATTCAACACATGTAGTAAATGCAGTACAGATTCTATAGGGGTATGATTCTCGCTTGGGGTGCGAGAAGTCCTGGGTTCAAATCCCAGACGAGCCCCCAATTTCTGTTGCATTCTCTTATGGATTTGGTCATTGGATGCCATACACTTATTGTGTACATACACTTGTGTAAAACAAATTTTTAATTAAAATGAACATTTTATTCTTTAGAATCATGGATCAGAAAAGGGGACAGAAAAGCATTAATGATGGACAGACAGGTCACTGATCACAACCTCTCAGTTTAGCCCCATGACACCACTTGCCACCTCAAGCCATAACTAAACCAGAATGACAGCCTGGCCAGTTTCAGAGCGGCCCGTTTGAGAGCTGCAATCTAAAGCCAGGAATTCACTCTGAAGCCTCATTCTTGAGGAAGATGGAAAAAGCAGAACAACAGTAACTACTATACAGGATCTCCATCTGCCCGCTTCTCTCACCCATAAACCCTTGAGCCAGTTTCCATGGAGGCAGTAATTTCAATTGCAAAGTATTTTTGTAGCAGTTTTTCAAAACATGTCATGGCTCTAGAGTGGATTTCCTGATCTGGGGTTGAACGGAGGACAAAATCTCTTTCTGATGATAGCTTAATTACTTACAGACTATTCAGTGAGCCTTCGCAGACTAAAGGGGTTATCACTGAGTAGGATTTTAATGTAATTTAGCTTGTCAGACTGCAATATTAATCAAAGTTGGAGGGTTTGGTAAGTATGGGATAAGTTGAGGAGAGACAGCATTACAACATTAATCATCCAGAGCTAATCCATAAAACATGATGGGTGTCAAGACTGAAGGCTAACATATACTGCTAAATAAATCACTGTGTGTAATTGCTGTGATGACAAACACTTGATTAACTTGCACTCTGTAGTGAAGAAACTGCATACATCACTCAAGGAACACAATGTGGATGTGTAATTATCCTCTATTAACCCTTTGAAATAACTTTTCAACAAGGTGTTGATTACATCACATTTAATTCAGTTTTACAAAAGATCCTCAGCAAAGATCATTATTTTCACACAAGCTAACAGAAATGGTAATACTCAAACAGCAAGAGGCTGAAATTTATTTGACACCTACTTAAATGGTCAAAGTCGGAACAAAGAGGTGTAGAGTAACTCAAGATGGACTGTATTCATAAAATGACTGATTAGTGAGTTTTATTGGCTGTCAGGTGTGTTCCCGTGTATACTCACCGTGCATTTTCTGTGCTTTATGAAAAGCTCCAAGGTACCTTCTTTGAACATTAACAATGTGTAAAACCCCTAGTTTTTACATTTGGATTAATGAGGTGGTACAGGGAATCTTTTCTTTCAATTGCAAGCTCTTTATGTGAGTCTAAGTGATTAGATCTTTGTTGTAACAAAACAATGAAGCTGCCCCATAAAATGTTTTATGTTGTATCATAAAATGCTACACTCCTACATGCATTAAGCTCTCATTTGATGTAAATTAAACCACAATTGTTTCCTCTCTTAATTCAAATCAATATAAAGGAGCATTTTGTGCACTTGATGAACATACCTGCCATTGTTTTTTTTTTCACGGCAAGAAAGACGACGTGTCGCGCACATACGCATTCAAATGCCGCGCCTATAGACTACACACGTAATACGCATGTGCACGCAGTCGCCGTTTTCACAGATTTACTGTACGTTTTTGAAATTTACACAGAGATGATAACGGTATCGCTTTCAAAACCAGTTTTCAAAAACTTGCACTACTTCAAAGTTTGCATTCTCAGGCCACCAAAAGGCCGTTGTCGCTTAAATGAAAGGCCAGAACGCATTAAAAGTTTTATATAACATACAATTTTTAGAAAAAGCATAAGCATGAAGGTCCATCCCTAACTCTGTAAAAAATTTGTAACCCTCCCAAATCAAAAATTTCAATTGACCGATAACATCTAAATTTTTCAATTGGCCCAAGTGAAATTCTGTAAATTCTAAAATTAAATGTACAGATTTTCACTTGGGCCAATTGAAAAATTTAGATGTTATCGGTCAATTGAAATTTTTGATTTGGGAGGGTTACAAAATTACTGTATGAATTAGCATACAGTATAATTTTACAGAGCTCTGTAAAATTATACTGTATGCTAATTCATATGAATTTTATACAGTATAATCTCATATGATCTGGTTATATAACCAGATCATATGAGATTATACTGTATAAAATTCATATGAATTAGCCATCAATTTGGCAAAATGTAAAATAGTTTCAATGTTGATTTTGAGAAATGTCTCTCTTTTTTTGTGTCCATACAAATGGAAGTCAATCAAAATGGCTTAGTTATCAACATTATTAAACATACATATATATATATATATATATTCTTTTTATGTCATATAGGTTTGGAAAAACATGAGTAAATGATGACAGCATTTACATTTTTGGGTGAACTTTTACTTTTACATCTGTACAGAAATGTGTTTGAATACTGATGATTCTAAAGTCACTGCAGTGCAACTTCCATTACTGGCCACCCTGAATTTAGACTAAGTAACACCTCTTTGGAACAGATGCTAATGGGTCCAGGCAGGCATGCTGGGGAGTTGAGGAAGGTCAACTCGCACACAGAGCAGCTGTCATTGCATGCTCTAGAAAGGCACCTTCTCCTCTCCTTATAGAAAGCATCTGTCCACTCTAGGTGCTCAAGTGAGACCCTCAGAACGATGTTTATAATAGCACTTATTGACTACATGTGTAAACAGAGAGCACCACAGACCTCATGTGAAATACTAGCTTCTCTGTTGCAGCTTCAGTCCATCTAGCACACACAAAAAGGTGAGACCTCTTCTATACATGTTTTTACTTCTAAATAATCCCAGAAGACATTTCTGACTTTTGAGAAAGTCTTATCAAAGTAGAGTTTATCATCTTACTTAGGAACTCAGCCTCCTAAACACACTCTCTGGCTTGAAATGACCATGGCTGGGAAATGCTCTAATTTCTGCGGTTTGTAGTCAAGCTCAAAGAAACTGGGCTGTGTGGGCGGAAAGTTTTATGAGGATAATTAACCAATGATGATTACAAGGCTCCACACACAGACCAAAACTCAACACCCCATTCAGTGGGACTGCTCTCACGGTGTGGAGAGCCAATCTGATGTGAACTGTGTCTCACCTGCATCCCCTCATTTGACCAGCTCTTTTATGTCCTGTCTGTCATTAAAGCCAAGTGGGGACCTCAATTAAATCAGACTATTTATTTAAGGGGCTCAAGCGCTTTCCTTTTAGAAGACCAACATCGTGTTTCCGGTTGACATCTTGCATGGCTGAGTCATAATGGCCAGTATTAGCTTGTTTATTGTAAAGGCTTTTCTGTGACTGCAGTTGACCTCCACCTAAAATTATGGTGATACAATTATCAAATAGATTAAGGGTTCTTTTAGTAAACTAGTTTTAATACTACAGAAGTTGTTCATGGAAGCAAGAATTAATTATACATGTGTGAGCCATTTATGCAAAATTATCTGCTCATTCTGAAGAGATGCTTGTTTTTAAAAAGGAAATCACCCCCTGCCAGCCACTGGTGGGTTGTATATATTTTCAGCTGGGATTTTCCTATATGGCCAGCCACAACACTGTTGTCATTTTTTTTTTAAACCAACAAACCATTTTGCTACGCTGACCTAATAATATATTGAAAAAACAAACAAAATATGAGAACTCAAATTCTGTATTAAATGGAAACCTGGCAACCTACAACATTAATGCATCATAATTCAGTCTTCTGATGCCATCTGCTCAAGGCACTTTGTGTGGACAAATGCATAGAGGCCAAAGAACAAGACCACAGTAGCTTTCACAACAGAAAATGGGCATTTTTTCTGTCATTTAAGCTGTGCGGCACTAAACAGTTCCAGATGTGGCTCTGCTCAGCATGTGAGACAAGAGTGTTTGACATGAAAGCCTATGGCAGCCTTCTCTCATTCGACAAGTCTCTAGCAAGTAAAAAAATAACTAGGCCTATTTGTGGTTCTCAAACATTTGATTTCCAGGACGAACAAAATTCAAAATTGACTAGCAGTGAGCGCATGCAAATAATATTTTAGCATTATATTTCAATGTGTTGAGTGTGCTTTAGACTGCTGAGTTTCTAAGCCCCAGTATCATGCAGGTCAGCTGTATTTCAGTATAAGTGAGCAAAACAAGTTTACCAGCCATGGGTGATTGAGCACGAGTGCACTGTCACATCAATCATGCTGAGTGTGTACCTGTGAATCAGATTAATACATTTCTAAGCCTATGCCTCCATGGTGTTTGAACTACACCTAGGGTGCAAAGTAAAAAACACTCATGGAAAGATGTTAATAGATACCACATTCAGAAGCACAAAGTGAAGTAGGTGTTGATGTATCCTACCCAATAGTATGTAGTTTGTGTGCTGCTGTTGGCTTAATGGCAGCTTGATGGTTGCGATTTCATTCCCACAGGATATCAATAAACTCTTACTTTTATGCGTGAAAATTAAACCATAATTTCCTCTCTTGCTTTAAAAAGGCTGCCCTGTCACAGAGATGATCAACAGACTGATTTAAACCAGAGGAGAGTGTGTGATGGCTTTCCATTCTTTTCACTCTGGCCTTGTTTCTGCTCATTTTCCAGAGCTATACATGGCTTAGAGCAGAACAATGGCCTTTTTGTTCATTTCTGAAAATGTGTTTGACAAGTGGGATGTACAGCCACGGCCAAACCCTATTTATAATGTAGAAGCTACCATTTTACCAGCAAGTTGTAAACTCTGAGAGTGAGAGTGAAGTGAACACAGGTAGCAAATCAAGTCTGAAACATTAAAAGTTTGTTCATGATTTAATCAGTATTATCTACAGTATTATAGTATTACAAGGAACTGATGTATTCACGGGATTAATAAGCCATCACTTGTGCCAAAAGAGGGCAAATATAATTTTCTTGTATTCACATTTCACACCAAAGGCAGTGCATCACTGGGCCTCAAGTTGTCATGCATAATGATCAGACTTGTGGTGAGACTCGCTTTTCTGACATTTGTTTACACATAATTATGCAGAGCTGTGCGCATCCCTCTTTGAGACAAGATGAAAGTGGAAAAGATAATTATTTTTTTCCCTGAGACCAAGATCAAGGTGCCTCCCAAAGACTCAGAATCTAATAAAATAAGACATTTGTCAAAGATCAAACTCAAATAACACATGCAAACAAAATAATAACGAATAATTTTGCTGCATTTTACAATATAGAGCTTGTTACATTACAAAATGTAATTATGTTGCAGAGACACTTGTTACAAATTGGTGTTCACTATTATAGATACAGTCGTGCTCAAAGGTTTACAACCCCCTTGCAGAATCTGCAAAATGTTTTTTTTTTTTAACAAAATGAGATGGATCATACAAAATGCATGTTATTTTTTATTTAGTACTGTCCTGAATAAGTGTTTTAACATAAAATTGTTTACATATAGTCCACAAGACAAAAATAAATAGCTGAATTTATACAAATGACCCCATTCAAAAGATTACATATCCTTGATTTTTAATACTGTGTTTAAAATATATTATATATAAACTTTTGAGCACGACTGTATATTGTAAATACTTAGGTTATAGCATACACTATAACAATTTTATTAATTTTAACAGAAATGAAAAGTGCTCTTTAAGTAGTTAATTGTAACAAATTAAACAAACTAAAATGTATATGAATTTTGAAGGCACTCTTGTTTTGTATTGTTCAAGTGTGTAAATTCACATTCTGGTGGTAGTTAGTCCTTAACAACTTTCATTAAGAACTCAAAATTCACGTTTGTGGTATGATGACTATAAACAACAGTAATTTGTGATAACCATATATAACTATATCCATAACCACCTTTGAAAATTCACAGGGTAACCAAAGGGCTCAAAATACTACTTTACAACTGCTAAGTGTTAACTACTTTAATATTTGAATGATTTGTCTTACCATTGGCGTTCTTCCCGCAGATGAGATGTTCATAGTTTTGCACGAGACCAAATATATCCGCGTCATTGCTGACTGCAGCCTCGAGCGCATCAGCCGTCACTGGTGAGATGTTGGTTCCGCTCCGCGCCACCGCCAGCACACGGAGACCAATTTCCTCCACTAGATTTTCAATGCACGCGGTCAAACAGATGGCCGCGTACTCATGAATGCGCACTGAGATGCGAGTGTCCACCATCCAGCGGAAAAAGCGTCCAACTGACAAACTCAGCGTGCAGCGGGAAGACTTGCTCTTGCGCAGAACCTCTCCAGCGCTCATGCTGTACAACGAGATGGCTCTGACCGCGGCCGAGACGCAGCTTTCCGCCAGCGCCCAGCTCATGGTCAGTCTCATCGCGCTCTGCACCTCGAACCGCGTGCACCTGCAGTGCACAACACTCAGCCGCTGCGCTTCTCTTGAGATCCGCAATAAAGCTCTGCGCATAAGCACTGACAGACTCCTGACGCTCTCTGGAGTGAAAGACAGTCCCTCTCGAGCAACTTTACGCAGGACCACATCGATCTCTTCATCTGTCCAAGGGAACTCCTCTAATTCTGGTAACCTCGGACACTTGGAGAAGATGTCTTCTGGGTCTTCAGGAAGCACCGTGTTCACTGTGTCCCAGCTGTTGTTCCTGCTGTTTATGGATCCCGTGTTGCTCCACCAGTTTCCCCGCTGTGGAGAACTGATGAGCGCCTGGGAGTTGGACTTGGAGGAGGACAGGCTGAGGGATCTGTAAGAGTCACCGGCTCCATATCCAGAGTCCAGAGTCAAATCCTCCAAAGTCTTCATAGTAGTATTGATCAAGGCTGCCATAGCCTTCTAATTTTTAGAGTGATTTATTCCACGTTTTTCAATTTATAGTGTTTAACAGGAGGTGGACTCCTTCCCTGGTTAGCAAACATGCAGCGCAAAGGCACGATCCTTGTCTTAATTTAACGCACGTCCATCGCTAAGCACGGCTCTTGGTTTAAAGGTCAGCTCTCATGGGCAATCCAGTGCCATATGAACCCTGGTGCTCAGACAGAAACTTTTAACAGCGGAAAGTTTCGTCCAATCAGCGGACAGCTTTCTCTCAGCCAATCAGACACATGCAGCGCTCGCGGAGTAAAGTGAGGAGATGTTGGTTCTTCTAACTGGGACAAAAATGTTCGGTCATTACTAAAGATTTAGTTTTGGCCTTTGGCTCATTTTTATTTATTTATTTATTCTATCTAAACACAATCTATCACAAATATATATGATTGGATTGGATTGGATTTGTTTTTCTTAAAAAAGAAAAACGTAAAAAAACTAAATTTCAAATGCCATTACTTGTATTGGGGAACAAATTGACCCAGTAAGGAATGAATCTGATTAGTATAGAGTTAATAGGCAATAAATAGCAGCTCTCTTAATCAAATTTAGTATGGGCCAGAAAGAGGTATACTAGTAGAAAGGTTCCTGCATCTGTTAGATGCACATGTGTGCCCTCGAGTGGCGGTTAGTAGGACTATGCTGAAATAACACCTGAACGAGACTCATTTTAATGAACTTTATTTATTCTTTAAAATAAGAAATTTTAACAGGGGAAACAAGTATACCTAAATCCTCTACAAACAATTTCACAGAAATTATCCCTTCATCAAAAAACGTGTCTGGATTACTGTATAGGTCTAGCACTCTTTATATTTTGACACCCTCTATAATAAGCACTTTGAATAAACCTCCACTATTTTAAACTACTCAGTACGTTTGAAATAAAGAGACAAACTGCAGAATATTGGACAACCCCTTCTCTTCACATTTCTTTTCAATTCTAAGATTGACAAATAAGCATTTACAAATGTCTCATGTGCAAGTGCCTTCAATTATCCACTGTTAGCTCCTGGTGTCCTCATAGATTCATGTTTTACCCATCAATTAAAAGTTTGGCAAAGCCCTTCAGTAAAATGTTGTTTATCAAAGTCCAATGCTCACATCAAATGCAGTGTGGCGGGCCCATGTTCCAGTGTAAGAGTGTCATCTGGGGCGGAAATTACCACTACACACCCACAGCCAGCCAGCCAGAAACAACAGCAGGGTCCTCTGTGCTCTTCTCTTATCCTTGAGATGGTCTTTTAATAGGAATGTTCCACATTCCCCGCTTGGAGTGGAAATAGTGGTAAAAGTTCCTCAGTCGCAGTCTTTCTACCTCTAGTCCGTTCTGCAGAACCCTGAGAGAAGAGCGCAGATGTGATGGAGGAAGAGAGGCAAAAAACAGTAATTACACCAACACTGAAACTGAGAATTTTGGTAACACTTTGTTTTACAATGTCCTTCTTACATGTTACATACTCTTACTGTAGGAATAACTATAAATTATTATGCACAATTACATGCAACTAAACCAAGTCCTAATCCTGTATAGTTCATTAATATTCCTCAGTACTTAAATGTATAACTACATCGTGACACTTAAAATAAAGTGTAACAACATTATGTTTTTGATTGATTGATTAGATATTAAATTTCACATTCTTAATTAAGCCACACCTGTCTGTCATGGGACAGATCACATTCTAAGAAACCTTTTGACAAAATTGAGTGGTTACTGAGTTTTGCTCCCAAGGCAATACTTTTATATCCATTTATTTACTCTGCAATGTATACAAAAAGAAAAGGACAGAGATGCAGTTTCTATGTTCAAAAACGTAAAAAAAATGATCACATAATGGTTAAATCTGTATGGACCCTGAAGTTAAGATGAACTAACAATGAACAGTTGTATTTTTTATTAACTAAAGTTGACAAAGATTAAAAAATACTGTAACAAATGTACTGATCATTGTTAATTAATGTTAGCATTAACTAATGTTATCACATGGCTTGGTTGAATTTTAATGTAGAATGCAGTCTGTTATGTAAGGGATAATGTAGAGCGAGAATATAGTAGAGAAGAGCACAAAATATTGATTTAAAAAGGAGTTTATTGATTTAAAAACGATTGTATTGCTTCCGCTAAAGAAAATAGTCTGTTCCGTGTCTACGGTTAGAATCCTGCGTCCATAGCAACGCTCTGTTTTTCATGGCAACGGTGTGTTTTACTTCGCAGCGGTCTGTTATCAAGAATTAACAGACCGCATTCTACATTGGAATTCAACCAAGCCATGTAATAATTCTTGATAACAGACCGCTAAGTGTAACACACCCTTGCCATGAAAAACAGAGCGTTGCTATGGACGCAGGATTCTAACCGTAGACACGGAACAGACTATTTTCTTTAGCGGAAGCAATACAATCGTTTTTAAATCAATAAACTCCTTTTTAAATCAATATTTTGTGTCAAATTATTGATTTATTTGGTAGGTAGCCATGTAATAAGACCCTCTGCTTCGCGTCGGGGTCCTGATCAGCCTGTCGGGGTTATATTCGCTATAACAACCGCCTCGCTCTACATTATCCCTTACTTAATGGGGCCTTATTGTACAGTGTTACCAAAGCCAATTGGCATTCCCAATAGAAAAAATGCAGTTACCTGTCGAGCAACTCCCAGTCTTCTCCTCCCCAGCGGTCTTTAAACTCCTCTGTGTTCATCCCACCAATTTTATCAAAATCTGATTTATAAATTCCAAACAAGCCAAAACCATTCACTTCCCAAAAGCCTGTGTGTGAAAATTGGAGACATAAGATAAATGTACACTGGCAGTGGCATTCCCTCAGTCTCTAATTTATTTTAAACACATTTAGTTCATTCCAATGTACATAGCCTAGATGCATATATTGTATAAAACAATTTAATTTGAGAATGCATTCATATGTGGTACCCTATGTGAGGGAAATCACATGAGGAGGCAGACTGCCTGATGAACATATTGACCAATCAGAATGAATATTCAAATTGAGTAACATTATTTGTTTTTGGCAAAAAATATGTTTGACAAAAGCAACTGAGAAAAAAAAAAATCAATTAGCCTGTCTCCCGATAAATAACCAATTATATAATCAGATGTAACATTTCAAAAGTCAGCTTTTAATATCACATATCAATCCTGCTTATGGTAAAACACAGCTGGTTAAATAAATTACTTAAATATGAAAATCTGTTCTTTGAAAATCTGAAAATTTGTTATAACAGTTTCACTCACACACACACACACACACACACACACACACACACACACACACACACACACACACACACACACACACACACACACACACACACACACACACACACACACACACACACACACACACACACACACACACACACACACACACACACACACACACACACACAGAAAATACAAAAATACATACAAAGTAAACTATAGGCATTATGTCTAAAGCAGAGCAATATGACTCCATTTAAATACAAACAGGATTTGCGAGAAATAGAATCAGACACATTATGCACAACTGGTGTTTAAGCAAATGTGTTGTGTAAGTGTTTAGCAGCTGTCTCTAAATGTGTCTGTGTATATGTCTTACCATCAGGCTCCAGAGGTGAGCTCCCACAGTCCAGTCTCATGACGATGGGTGCGAAAGCCAATCTGCCTTCCACACAGTGTTTCCTAACGGTCTCCAGGATATTGTGAGGGAAGTGGATGTGCAGGTCACACAGGAATACTATGCTGTGACTGTCCTGGAAATTACATGTTATACCATCACCAGTGTTGGGGGTAGCGTGCAACAAGTAAAATGCTTTGTGTAACCGACTTTTTGGAGAAAATGTGTAAATATGTTACATATGTATAATCACTTTAACATTTACATTACTTTTCAATTTTTTTTATAATTTTGATTTTGTTTAAAAATTACATTCTGTTCTGTATAATTTATGGTCAAATACATCCATAAACCTAATATTTCTCCATAATGTACAGTGTAAACAAATATAACTGTAGCACATTTTGCACATCTTAATCACGTTTAATTCAGTGTTTTTTTTAATAATTATTTGTAATGAATGAAAATTATTTCGAGTAAATCCTACACCATTTTGATTTCTCAATGTAGACACTAAACTACTATTGCAAATTATGTCAGGTGGACAAAGATTTGCAGACACTAAAACACCACCTTGGAACACTAATAAATACCTTCTAGAATTAAAGAATTAAAACTTTAATTCTGGAAGAGTTAGATCTTCAAATCAGCTAAAAAAAACACTTTCCATTAAAAGTAATGTAATTACATTCTTTTAAAAGGCAATTAAATAAAATTTCATTTACCACAATAACTTTAAAAAATATTTTTTATAATAGATGTCACAGTTACATTCAGTTTTTGTTTTCATTCAGTCCTTTGTCTAGTTTCTCGCCACTTATGTGTTGCCATGATAACTGATGTGATTAGTCCTCTTAGTTCAGCTGTGTCTCCTTATTAACCTTTTTTGTGCCACTACTTAAGTTCCTTTGGTTGTTGTTTGTGCAATAGCACGCTGTTTTGTTTGTTGCTTGTTATTCTGAGTTCATAATAAATCTTATGTTCTTTTATAATGATCTTCGTCTTCTGTGGATCTAATTGTTACAAGCTGTTGACTCACAAATACTGTAAAATCTTTTATTTTTTCTTACCTTTATGTTGTCCACCCCCATCTGCAAACCAGACGATCTCTCGAAGTTCCCTTCACGTCTCAGATACTCATACCTACATACACACAGCCAAGAACAGGAAAAGGTAGGGATCTTCTAGAAGACATATGCAGGGACACTGCTCTGCAGGTGCTCAGATAAAAGTGGAAAGAAGAACTCAGTATTCACCTGGGCACAGTGCTCTCCTTCAGTGCCTGCTCCACATCCATGTCATCGCTCTGGAAGTCAACGATGATCACGCTGAAATTCTCATCCTTGGTCTCAAGGTGCAGGAGCTCCATATCTGAGATAAACTGCTGCACCCAGCGAGCCTGATTCTTCACTGCCACAAGAGACAACTCAGATGAGTGGCTATGAAACCATAAGTTTTATGTATATTTAAGTCTTTTATGCAAGGCTGCATTTATTATGTATTCAGAAAAACAGTAAAAAAAATTACGACAATTTAAAATAACTGTTTTCTGTTTTATACATGTTAAAATGTAATTTATTCCTGTGATGGCAAAGCTGAATTTTCAGCATCATTACTCCAGTCTTCAGTGATCCTTCAGAAATCATTCAAATATGCTGATTTGGTCCTTGAATACAGTTTTGCTGCTTAATATTTTTGTTTAAACTGTGATAAAACAAAAAAATTCGGGATACTTTGATATAGAACGTTCACGAAAATAGCTTTACTGTCATTGATGATCAAATTAATATGTTCTTGATCAATAAAGTAATAATTTCTATTAAAAAAATCTTACCGACCCCAAACTTGTGAAAAGTAGTGTATCAGATTATGGCTATAATTTAAACGGACAGTATGGAATTTTTCGCCACTAGGGGTCGCTTACCTATTTACAATAACAAAGGCGTAGATTGATGACGCAACATTTGCTAAGAATTATGGATCTTGTCATCAACGTCAAGCCAACCGATCTAATAATGTTTATGGATGACTGAATACATTGATGTTTTTATCATGACTGTGATATGAAGCAGTTCGGGATTGCTAAGAGACAGCTATCAGCTCCACACGCGACACGAGTCCCGCGGATATAAAAGGAAAAAGGACATTTCATTCTACCGAACTACACGCAAGAGCAGAATTACTACTCACAGGCCAGTTTATTAGACAAATTAAACTTGTGAGGTAACGCAGCGCTGTTTCACTTGGTCTAACATTACACTATCACACTAAACTGCATTTGAATGTGTTGAAATTAATGTGTTAGTTTGTCTGTATGAGACTAGCAGTAAGCTAGATCAACATTTGAATAACATACAGATCATATTATAACATTTTATCATTGTTGAACTATATAACATTGATTAGTTTTATGTAAATGTGCTCACCTGTTTAATAAAGTACATGTAGGAGCGGTCGAAGTCTCGGACGTGGAGCTCTCGTTTATATACTGTCTATGGGAGCTCTAGGCATCTCGAAAACACCGCGGTGATATTGATTCTCGTTTTAGTTCTCCTTTTTTATCCAAAGTCTGCTTGCCATGGTCCATAATGTTTGAACCAAACAACAACAGCGTGCAAATAGACATTGCGAACTACAAAGTTGTCCGCGTCAGTCGCTTTGGTTACTATCAGAGGGCTCTGGTTGCTATGGCAGCACGAGCGGAAACCAGGGACAACGCGGATATGACGCCATTGACGGTGACAAAACGGACATAAAGAAACGCGATGTTTCTCGAATTAAATTACAAATTTCTCCTGGTTTGAAAGTTGTTGGAAACAGTCGGGATAATGTAAGTAATGTAATGTACACAACTAAAAAAAATATATAACATAGATATAGTGATTTTTGCTATTTTTAAAGCAAAAAAGTTACATATTGTGCCTTTAAATGATCATTTACAGGTCAAGTCAGTACCCATTTCCCAAAAATGCATATAAACAGGAATTCTTATTCATTATAAATACCTGGTACAACAAAGTGTACCATCACGTCATGTCGCCATTCTAACATGGCTGGCTGGCAGAGCAGGGGTTTGGCCCAGCTGGTGCTCCAGAGTGTGATGTTGTGCGTTTGGGTACTGGAGCTGCTGGGTGGAGGTTTTTTGGAGGGTCTATGGTGGGACGAGGGCATAGTTCCCTCTCTGCTCTCAATTCCCTCCTCATGTCGACTGCGGTGCAACAGCAGATAGATGTAGTCAGACAGGCGCACCACTCTTTTTCCTCCCTCCATCAACAATAGTTCCACCAAATAACGGTTGCCCCTAGCTGAATCTCTCCGCTTCTCTACATTTACAATTCGGACCAAAGTGTAGATCCTGATAGAGAGGAAAAAAAGAAGAAACAGTTAGAAAAAGAGACAGCGGTATTGTAAATAGAGTCAACTTCAATGAGACAATGAGCATGTAAAATATAAGCACATACTGTAATACCACACATCATGTTTAATCTAGTTGTGTCAGGGGTAATAAAGCTTTCCCATTTGTTATTTGATAAATCTGCATAAAGCGACCCACTGAGAAAGTGCTTAACAGCAGGAGTGTTCAAAATGTACACTTGAGCTGCAGGCTCAGCAGGAAAAATCCACACAAATATTTATAGGGGTCATTTTTTTTCACTGTGGTCTATATAGGGATGTCCCGCGTGACGTCACGCCATTTGGAGCAGCCATTTTGACGGTATAGAAAATCCTTAACCGCTGGTCATAATACAGGTCGTCGTGAAATATTCACCAGAGAATGTCTATTATGGCTCTATATTCACCTATTTTTCTATCATGCCCGAGCGATGCTGTGATACCGATAGCCTGCTAAGCTTGTGTATGCTTTTAATGAAGCTCCAGTGTAGCGTGATGGGAAGTGAATAAGGTAACTTAGCTGTAAATGTCACCGAACTCAATGTCAGGAAGTTTTTCTACACATTTAATGTCTGTAAAAATAACTTGTGGTGCTTCATAAGGATCTATGATTACTAATTCCTTTATCTTCCTCTTGTATATTTCTTTTTGTGATGACATGACGTGAAGAGTTGCCCAGCTGACGGCCGCTGTGCTAATAATAGATAATGGTCAGTGTTCGTCTAAACCAGTGACCGTGACGCTGAAGTGTGTGAGAGAACAAATGAAAAACATCAGTGTGAACCACGAACATTTATTTATTTGAATTAAATATTTAAATTTCAATCATTCTGTGTCATTTTTCAATGTCAATCTTTTCATTATTTACATGTTTATGCCCAAAATGCTATAATATTCAAAGTAGTTGACTGTCATTCTCCTCTACCCTGTGTACATTATTGATTAAATAGCCTAACGTTAGCCTATTTAACATCGTTACTAGGCACGAGCGCGAGCATTCATTCAACTATTTTAAAAGACTGGAATAAACACCAGCAGCACACACAAGCAATCTTTATAGTCAATTTGATTAAAAAATGTAAACCCAACAGGTAAGAAATGTCAGAAAGAGAAGAAAAAAAAAACTGTTAATGGGAAGACGAGCATATGACTGCTGCAGCTTAGTGGATAAATATATTTAGCCTATTTATTATTCAGAATGCACAGTTGGAAAGAAAATATATTTATAGGAACATTACAGCAGGCTCAAGATAATTAATACAGTGACCATTATATACTATTATATTATTTTAATCAATTCGCAGTCATAAAACATGTGATAATCCGCATTCTCATGTATGTAGGTGCGCTGAAGTATTCCGTCAAAATGGCTGACACGCGGCTAGAGGTCACGTGACTGGGAGATCCCTATTAGTAGTAAAGTTGTCTACATCTAAAATACTCGTCATTTATATTGTAAATACATTTTATGCCTTATATATAATTATTCATAGTATTAAAACCTTTTTTTTTTCTTCTTCTTCTTCTGCTGTATCTTTAAGACTATTTAAACGCTGCCTTTGCGTGAGGGAGGTGTCCGATTTGTGAACAAACTGTTCTCCTAACTCAGTTCTTTTCATAAACTGGTTGATTTAGTACACAAAAACCTGAATGATTCCAATGCTTGAGTTCAACTCATTGATCCAGTCATAGAAGTTCATCGAAGGTGAAGTAATCAACTAAAATCATTCTCATACAAAACTATTGAATAGCTTCAGAAAACTTCAGTATAATGCCCAGTTAATATGGAGATCTTTTATGGTGAAAAATAAATACGGAATGCACTTTTATTTTGAAAGGTCCAAGTTCATTATTTGTAAAATTGACAAAGAATTAACCAGTAGATCCTTCAAAATTTTGTAGAAGAAAGAAAATCATACTGGTTTATACTGTACCAACATGAGGGCATGTAATTAATGACAGTTGCTATTTTTGGGTGAACCATCCTTTATCTTCAGTATCTTCATTTGCTCCCAGACACTCACCCTCCATTCCGCTCGTTCAGCCTCTCCATGTACTGTGAGATCACATCAACGACCTCGTTCTCGGCGAGCTGCAGATTTCCTGAGATGTTACACCTCAGGTCGTTCCAGTCCGACCTCAGCAGCTCAAAGTCCACAGGATTCACGCTGAAGGTGCGCTGCCAGTTGATGGCCTCCTCTTTCAAACTCGGCCTCACTTGGGCCTCCTCGTAACTGTACTCGGACATCTCTCCTTCTTCAAGACCCCTGCTCTGAGGAGCCATGTCCGATCCCTCGGGCATTTCCGAGATCTTTGTTGGCTGCACCTCCGGAGGCCGGCTGTTCTCAGACGAGTTTAGCCCAGGGTGGCCTCTCTTTTCTGAGCTTGACGGGGGCAAGCTGTCTGGATCTGATATGAAGGCGGTAGGGTCGCCCTTATTATGAGGCCCAGGCTCTGTAGGCAAGGAAGGATGGCTGTGCTTTAACAGGGCGGTTTGGGTGGAAGTCTTACGCCCCATTAAGGAGAAGTCCGGCCATGGGAGAGAAGCAGCGACTTGGGTTTGTAAAGACCTCCATTTCGAACTTAAATCCACAAGCCTCTTGGTCTTTCTAGATTGATGAAGGAAGACACCAGGAAACACTTCCATAGGAGGCTTTGGTCTGCTTACTGGTGGACGGGGTCTAGTGATGTAAATTTTGTTGGTATTAGTCTCTTTCTCCACACTTGTCCCAAACACAGGCTTGCCTGCGCTACCTATAATCCTATTAGCCAAAACATAGAGAGGGGACTTTTGAGGAAGCTTAAAGGGGGATCTTCCCTTCACAGGTGGACTAACAGTTTCTCTAAGTTTACTCCTGTTTGGCAGTCCCGAGTCAGGGAGTTGCCATGTTAAAAAACGGCCTTTCTGAACCAGTGCAGGTGGTTGGGAGTCCCTGTGCTCCTCGCTCGCTTCCGTCTGTTCATTTAGAGACCCACTTTGAGACTCTAATGCACCTGCACTACCCTTTGCCTTTCTTTGCCTTATTTCTGTCATTTCATCATCCACCACCAGAGTGTGTTTATAAAACCTCCCCCCTATAGTTATTTTACTCCTTTCTTGCTCTTTTAACTGATTGTATTGCCTCTCTTGCTGTAAGACGTGGCTCTTTGAACCCGTGTCTAATCTATCAGGCTTTGAGGAGGCTGTAATCCTTGATGTCTGATAGGGTTGACTGGTCCTCCTGACTGGCCGGTTGCTGGAGTTGATTGTCTCCTCTGGGTCGACACCTTCTTCCTCCTCCAGGAAATCTGTCGAAAGAGACGAGCCCCATCAAACTAACACCCTTTAAATAATTAATATAATCTGAAATGAGAATTGCTTAATGACATGATTCAAGAGTCAGTGACATGTGTTGCGATGTTGATAGAAATCTACGGCTAACCATTATCATTTCCAGGCCTTCCAATAATGCTGTTGCACACAGCATGTTGCAGCAGTCCAAATTGTGTGGTAATTTTTGACACACAATGCACTTGAATTATATATGAAATGGAGCCACTCATTAGGGAAACTGCACCAGAACAAAAAGGCACATTGTGATTTTTTTTTTTCCTCAAATATTTTTGTTTTAGTGGCTTAATGTAGGAACTTTGTACTAGGGGTGTCGTAATATGCCGGCATTAACGATAAGCATGAAAAAAAAAAAAGAAATATTGTTCTCATGTTAATACTACGCATATGATAATATTTTAAATAACCCAGTACCACTGTCTGTTTGACACTCCAACAAAGTAGGTGGCGGTACTGCACCTTGTTTGCCACCTTTCATAACATGGGGGGAAAAGAAACGACGCAGTGTGTAGCTCCTGCTGCACAAAATCATGTCAAAGGAGATAACAGACAGAAAAAGCAAGACTGCCTGCACCCCAAAAAAGTAAGTTCATCAGTGAGGGATTTAAAAAAAAAAAAAAAAAATTACGATTCTGTAAAAAAGACAGTTCAACACTCAATTATTTTTGTCTTTTTACAGTTATGGCTATGAAGTTTCCCGACACTCAATGAGTTTGACTCATTGGCCAAAAAAGAGAATCATGAAATTAAGTAAAAGATGAATTTGACTTGATAAATGTTTTTCAAGATTTCTATAGCTATCACAATAATATTATTACCACACTTTTTTGGGCATGGTAATTGTGTAGTGAAACTCTGATATTGTGCCATAATATAGGTCTTTGTATCAGTAAATCAAATGGTATCTTTCTAATAGTGTAACATAAACCATGTAATGATCCTAATAAAGTTGGTGGCCAGCTGTTTTATTTACTCTTCAAAGCCCATTTCTACTCACATTTGGCGTCTGGCCTGTGTTAATTTTGAACCTTGGGAACACACATGTCGCTTGGCTCATTACAGATGTCATGGAGAGATTTTAAAGAGAGGAAACAGCTGCTGAATTCTTATCTGTTATTAAGATCCCAGCTGAACACAGACCATCAGGTTTGGGGAAGAAAACAGGCTGGTCATCCTCCTCCTCATCCATCTTCATGTACTTATAGAAGCCAAATCTATATGACAATTCAAAAGAATGACAGGGCCATGCTTACCTTTTTTATTTATGCATTTAGATATTGACTGATTGCCTAATTTCTTGTCATGATCAGTTGGGACTCATACTTTTCTAAGTAGACAGGGGACTCTCGGTAGAAGCATTTGTTCTTTTTCTCCATATGGGTAAGTCTGGTGAAGTCATTGGGATATACATAGGAAAGGTAGACCTGGTTGAGAACACATACGAATATGAGAAAACTGGTAGTGATTTTTGGTACATGAATAAATATTACGGAAAAATTTATCAAATAAGAAAATTGGAAGAATTAAAAACAGTGACTGTAATTGGATAGCATGAGATATAACAGATGCACCACCCCTGTGTTGAACAGTAATGGCCAAAAGAGGGCACTGTTTGCTCTAAGCTCAGAAACATATTAAAAGAGATATTTAGATATCAGTGGTTCTCAAAATTTTTGGGGGACCACTGTCCAAGACAATATTCAAGGACAAGATATTTGTGGCTGTAATGACAAAGCTGCTTATTTACATAAACTAGGAGTGGCACACTCCTTAAAAATAAAGGTTCTTTGTTGGCATCTATGGTTCCACAAAGAAACTTTAACATCCATGGAACCTTTCCATTACATAAAAGTTTTTTTTAAGTGGAAAAAATTTATTTAGATTTTTTAAATGTACATGATTTCCCAGTCATATTCATTAAGATATGTTTTATTTTAAATTACAATTTTTAATCATAAAAACAAATGATCACAGCTTGGCATCACTAGAAAATGATATTGTATATACATTTTTAAAGAATTAAAAACATTCAATGACTTTTTCCGGTCTAGAAATTATGTTTTTAAAATTCCCTCATATATCCAGTGTGACAGTTGTTGAGGAAACGAATTGAAATGAAAAATATGATATCCGTTAACTATATATCTTTAATATCTTTATTTTTAGCTGTTTATTTTAACGTTTGCTTTGTTTAAAAAAATAAAATAAGCCATCATGTGGCCCCCTTCGGAAGTGTGCTGAGGCCCCCTAGTGGATCCCAGGCCCCTTGTTGAGAACCGCTGCATGAAAAGTTTTCAATATCCTACTTATAAAACTAAACTAGCAAAATAATTATTACAAATGTTATAAAAATGTTTATCAGAAATTAGCAGCTAAAAACCTGTTTGGTGAGACTGTTACTTACAAACTGCAGGCCTTGATAGCGTGCGATAGGGAAGTCCTTCACCACATACGTAGGAGAGTAGACACAAGATGGCAGAACATTCTCCAGCCTGGACCGATCTATCATGGGAACTAGGATAACAAATATGTCATCAAATGGGACAATTCACACATTTTGATGGGACAGTTTAAATAGCTGTTACAAATAGCTGCTCAGTACAAACATTTTAGCAAATTAGCTGGTTTTCATACAGATTCCCAATGGCTTCCATTCATCACTATAAGCTTGCGCATTTACACTCACTAAATGCACCTCAGTCCTGACTGTCACATATTCTGTGGTGTTGCTTTTAACAAGCTGACATTATATCTACACCACCATATGGACCTACCAGTGCACTGCAAAGCTTCCACACAACTAGCAATTAAACATTAGCACAACTGCAACCCACTGTCTATCCAGATAGATGGCTGTTTTTGTTCACCAACCACAGCCATACACGTAATAGTGCTAGAATGCTGAAAAAAAAGTCAATACATATGGACAGTTTAGAATGAACATGCAGGCATAACATGCATGTAGACTTTTTTTTTTTCAGTGCTGATTGAACCATCATTTCAAAATTAGCTGTCAGTTCTATTACAAGATCATCATGAAAAAATAAAATAAAAATAAATTATATACCAAGTTCTGGCACTTCCAGGACAAGTAATGATATATAATTAGAGATGCACCGATTGATCGGCTGGTGACCGGAATTGGCCGATTTTCACGTGATCGGCCGTAACCGGCGACCGGCCGGTCAGTCTGACAAATGCCGGTCAAATGCACTCGGGCGCGGCATAATTAACATAGCGCAACATCAGCATCACACGTGCACACGGAGCACATGTAGAAAACCTCGTGAATTACGTCCGTTCAGACCGCAAGCGCGTATTTTTTTTTCGGCGTGCATGTTAATCAATGAGTGCATTCACAACGGAAGCAGGAGCAGCGCGTGAGCGTCAAGCAGGAGCGTCGCGAGCAGTGAAGCGCGTGTTTCGGCGCCGAGTCTATTTGCTGCACTGCTCGCGCTCAATTAAAGGGAAAGCACACTTTTGATGGAAAATAGCCTAAATAGGGTTTCACAAAAAAGTGCCCAAAATGCACAGAATTTGTGTGTTTTAACAAGAACTGGAGCAGGCTATGTCAGAAAAGAAAACAAAGACTAATATTTATAGAAAATGTACCCTTTAAACTTGTTTTATTATTCAGTTTGTACAAGTGATTGCAATAGGCCTGTGTGTGTGTGCTTTGAGAAATATCTTTATACTGCAAGGCTATATTTATTTTATTTTTTATTTATATAGCCTATTATTTTATTGCCATTCCCTGTTTTCATACAGACGTTTCGTTTGCTAAATATATATATATATATATATATATATATATATATATATATATATTGGATATTGAATGTGAAAAGGAAATGGTTCTTCCACAACACTGCACTTTAGATGTGTGGGAACTATGCAAATTGTAAAATGTTCTATTACAGAAAAGATATAAAATAAATATTTGTGTGTGCTGTAAAGTGGTTAGAAAAAATGAAATCGGAATCGGCTAAAATCGGTATCGGCAGGTCAAACTTAATGAAAAATCGGAAATCGGAATCGGCCCAGAAAATTGTAATCGGTGCATCTCTATATATAATGTCAGAAAAAAATTATGTTTCAAATAAATGCTGCCTTTTGAACTTTCTAATCAAATAATCCCCCTCCCACTTGCAACAACGCTTCTCTTCTCTGATGATGTGTTCATCAGCACAAGGGTGTGACTAACCTCTCTGATCCAGAAACATGTCACTCACTTGAGATAACAGCAAAAGCAAATGACAACAATCCAACCAGTCCAATCAAAGTCCCATGTTTTTTCTCACCCAAGAAGCAATTTCACTTGGATATAATGTCACAATAGAAACAAGAAATGTTTCATCATATTAAATTAATTTCTGAAGGATCATGTGACACTAGAGACTGGAGTAATTGCTGCTGTTCAGCTTTGTCATCACAGGAATGAATTAAAATGTAAAATATATTAAAACTGAAAAAAAAATCTGATCAAATAAATGCAGCCTTGGTGAGCATAAGAGATTTTCAAAGACATTAAAAAATCGAAACTTTTAAACATTAGTGTAATATGATATGTTATATCAATTATTTTACTAGGCAAAGAGTAGTATCCAGATATGCAATGATCGAACTAGAGGCTCAGTTCGATCAGGTGAAATGGATGATTCACAAAGGGGAACAGTGAACTGAATCTGTGAATTTGCATACACACCATTGGGAATACTCACTCTTGTAGAAGGTGTCTCGTGGATCTGGTTTGAGCATGTCTGCAGAATGTGTCTCTGTCCGGTGCTTAACCTGTAGAGCGAGAGAGTGACTGGCCAGTGTCTGTGGGATGTGATGAACACTGTTCATCTTCAGACTGGATTCATCTGTCAAAGACACAGAGAAGAGAGAGAATAAGGACAGTGAGAGACAGCATCTAAATTTAAATCAGCTGTCATACTAACATTCAACAGCCTGTGCTGTTAGTTTGCCATTATAGAAATGGTACTGGAATATATCGCTGAAAAATAAATGGAGTGGCATACTTTATACTCAGACTCCTGTAGTGTAGATGCTATTGCAATTTTTTTATTATATGTTTAAAGCATAACTATCAGCATAACTATATGAATGAAAAGTTGAAATTAAAAATAAACATGAACTTTAGAATTGTCTAAATACCAGAAAATAGCATTATAGTACTAACACATGATTTAAGAATGATCCAAAGAGCATCTTGCATTTCAATGTAAGCAAGAATATCTGACCATCTTTAGAGAGTCACATGATCAAAGTCACAAATGTAATAATTTGATTAGTGACTTATAATATTCATTTAACAAAATTATCCTTTGTTTTAATCCTAAAAATTCTAAAACAAATTTGACAGGTTTATTTTGAATCCTAGATTTTCAACATGGTCCCACACTTTCAAAAGGTATGTGTTAACATGATTATTTAATGTGACAAATGTCAAGTCAAGTCAAGTCATCTTCATTTATATAGCGCTTTTAACAATGTAGATTGTTTCAAAGCAGCTTTACAGAGATAAGCGTATAATTTAAGGTAACAGAGATTGTTTCGGCTTTACAGCAGAGTTAAGTTATTTCCATCTAAAGTTAGTTTTGATTTATTTGCTTCCGTCGCAATGATCATTTGTTATTAAATTAGGGGCCGCTAAGACGACACTATTCTCTCTACACAGACTTTAAACGCGAACCTGTGAGAAACACTGATGGCGTTCACATGCGCATTTAGAATGGGTTCTATAGTTATGTGCGTTTGAATATTTGCAGTTATATGCAAATGGGCATTAACTACCATTTAAAAGTTTGGGGTCAGATATTTTTTTGTTTCCTAAAAAAAAAACCAATCATTTTATTCAGCGAGGACACATTAAATTGATCAAAAGTGACAGTAAAGAGTTTTACATTGTTACAAAAATTATAAATGTTGTTCATTTGAACTTTATATTCATCACAAATTATTATTATTTTTTTTTAAATCAGTGTTCCACAAAAACATAAAGCAGCACTACTTTTAATATTAATAAAACGTGTCTTGATCCTCAAATCAGCATATTAGAATGATTTCTGAAGGATCACGGGACACTTAAGAGTGGAGTAATGATGCTGAAAATACAATAATTATTATTGTTATTTTAAATTGTAATTATAATACTGTAAGGATGGATTTCTGCTAAGACTGAACTTGAGAATCCTTACCTGCAATAAAACAATAAAACTCACTCATCTGGAGAGATCTCAAAGAAAGAGCATAAGACAATGCTTTGACTTCTCTCCTCACTTATCTATGAGCCTCTTTCTACCTACTCCCCTCCTTTCACCCTGGCTCAAGTCAATGAAAGTTCACTAAGAATGTTGTTTACACATATCTTGTGTTATAAGATGTATCTTGTAAATATATTGTTTTTTCTCTTTCATGTTTGGTATCATTTTAAATGACTCAAATTTCACAGCAGTCACTTATATTACGTGAAAGATTGAAAACTTAGGAGAATTCTGTTCTCCTGTTGTGGGTGGTGTCTCTTCAGGATATCTGATAATCATTGTTCCTCTCCCCCAAAACCAAGTGTGGCCCTTTGGGGCACGAGAGTAAGTCCAACAAACAACTCTTTTGTTCTGGTCTGGGTATTTAAAGGAAACTGTCCGAAGAGTCACTGGGAATTCTGCTCCCTTTGAGTAAGATCAGACAGGCGAGTTTGTGTCCCTGAGATCCACGTAACCCAGCTGGCGTGTCTTTATGCGGCATCGGGCCCCTAATGAACGAATAACTGAAATGATGGGATACCCAGAACAATCAAATACCTACCTATTAAAACATAACCAATATTTATGGTTAGTTCCTAACTAGAACCCAAGTCTAAATTTAATAACCATTTGAAATTTGAGTCAGACTAAGCACGGAACTAGAATCAAATTTAAACGAAATTATAATAAATTAAGTGAACTTCACAGAAGCACTGAAAAGACCTACACACATTATACCTTCGTCCACGATGTTGGATTCCATTGCTGGGCCGACGGGTGGTCCTTACTTCACAATGTTGCTGTTTTTACTGCCTTGCTGAGCATTAGAGATGTCTTTTAAAAACATTATTTCAAACTTATGAGCAGTGTATATGTATTTACAAAGGAATTACAACCACTGAAAATAATGTATAAAATGTCCTAAAGTTGACAGTCGATGCTCATAGACAGCCGTCAGGAAACAAGATGCTTGCTGCTTGTCACCACAACTGCAAAGTTTAAAGTGACATTTCATTGACACAGAGCCAAACTGCACCAGAGAGGAGGTGAGTTATGGACTGCATATTTTAGTTCAGCTTTTATAGCGTTACATCTTTACACTAAATCTGGAGCCAGTACAGACCATCAATAAACATGTTACTCTTCAACACTTTCCACACTGCTAGGCTTCAAATTCAAAATCCAACCTCCCTCTGGGAAACCTAATTTCTGGTTGGATCAGTTTCATTTTTTTTTTTTTTTTTTGTATGGACACTTCCCTAAGGCATAAAGAGATGCAACCAGGCTCACACACACCTCCCGTGCTTTAAGACAATCCCTTAGAGATCAGTCTATGGGAACTGAAGCATGCAGGTGTGTGTGTGTGTGTGTGTGTGTGCGTTTGTGAGAGGGAGACTATATTCATTACGGCTTTTCTCCTGACATTATGAGAGCTCACAACAGTGTCTGCTCAGCTAGCCGCTGATGAAAACACACTTTAATTAGTCCTATCAATCTACTGCAAATATGTTACTGGGCAAGTATAAGTTATAGTCTATCAGTCAAGTTATAGTCTGTCTACACTGATGCTAGAAATGCTGAAAGAAAGCACGTGGCACTGACAGAGGGATGAAAAGAGAAAGTATAAAGGGATAGCCTAGAGTAACATCCAATATGAAGACAAAGAACAAAGAGATGGAGCAGAGTTGTGCCATTATAGGCTAAAAAGACTGCAGCTTTGACTGATGTGTCCGTTGATGCTGTTGAAGCTTTAAAGCTTTAGTCATAGGCCATATGGCTTTATTAATTATTGAACAGACACATAACAAGCAAATTAATTTGGACATAAAATAGAATAAAATCTCAAACAAACTTTCTTCTATTTTGTCTCTGCATTTCTCCTCTTTCTAACTTGCAAATATTACAAATATTGTTGGCTCTTGTAAGTCGCTTTGGATAAATTGTTCATAATTTGTAATTATAATTGTATTGTTCATAATTTGCAGATGTTTTATCTTATTTTTGAATAATAAAGATAAAATAACGAAAACTGGGCAATACCCTTAAAGGGATAACTTTGTATTTTATCTACTCCTAGGTTCATTTTAGTACCTTAGAGTACAAAGATATCACTTTAAAGGGGTCATGATATGATAAATCAAATTTGCCTTGATCTTTTGACATATACTGTAAGAGGTATTTGTTCCATTAAAACATCCTATAAGTTTCATAGCTTAAAGACATTTTAAGCTATGGAACTTTGTTTCATTACAAACAAAGCATTTTTTTAATCAAGCTCCCAAAACAGATTTTTTTATATATTGTGGGATTTGTGATATTACACGGGCAAATACATTTGCATATGACTGCCTCCAGAGCAAGACATCGATTAATAGCTTTACAACATTGCACCATAGGCCCCACCCACTGGCATCCAGTCGCTTAACAGTTGACACTTGCTTACACAGGATGTGAGCGTTGCATTAAAAGCAAATAGAACCCATTATAATCACTGACGCTGTCTACACTGGATAGAGTTGCTATACAGATGCTTTCTCATGCACTCCACGCACTTGAGTCTGCTGACAAGAGGACAAAAGGAAGACTAAATGGAGGCGTAATGACGGGTTCAGACCACACGATATCAGCCTGATTTTGGCACAATCCATTTGACGTAAGTTGTTGTGGAGGTTCATAAACGACAATGGCCTCCGGGATGCAAGAATGATCGTTTCATCTCGTATAGTGTGTCATAGTGGACGCTTCACGACATGACAAGGGGTTCCATCACATCTGTGACGTTGACCAATATGAGCACAGATATCTTCCTTACACAGCGTTCAAACACAGCAAAACGAAAGAGTAACGATTGTATTGGTGATGCTAGGTGGAATTATGCAATGGAGGAAAGGTTCATGGAGCTATGGCAACAATTCTCCTACCTATATGATGTTTTGTCCAGGGACTACCACGCAAATTATATCGGAAGAATTTCAGAAACCCGGTGAGAACTGAAATTAGCATTAGGCTAGTATTGTTTGTTTATGCTCTTGTGAAGTCAATCGCTAATTCTGCCTTCTCGATGTTGTCAAAGACGGCTAGCGATGATTGGTCAGGGAGCAATATGAAGTCTGACATGATTCTTGTCAACGACACAAGAATTTAGTAGTCAAAATTGCATAATCTGACACAGTGATGTTTTTATTATTGGTGTAATGGATTGAATAAGAGGATTGTATGTTTGTTCAGAGAATTTGACTGCAGGTTGTTTTGTAAATGAGGCACAGTGTAATGGAGAGTTTGCAAAGAATATGTTGTTGACAAACGAAGAAGCCAACTGTACTGGATCTGGAAAAATTCAAAAGAAAGGTAAACAGATAAATAAAAATCTACTAATAAAACAAAATGGTACAAATAAAGTGCAGCACATGCATACAGTGACTGTGGCATCTTTAAGTATAGGAAAATTAACAAAACATTTCAGTGCATAGAAGAGCAAATAGATGATAAACTTAGTGTATAAACTTCTTATTCGAAAATGTCTCAGGGTTACGTATGTGTCATGTCGTTGATGCAATGGGAAGCCTTCAGAGCGTGCAGGTGTCTGAACCACGTGTGCCACATGCCAAGCTCCGATTGGTCATGGATGATGTCAGGTGACGCCACATAGTACGCGACTACATTTATATAAGGCACCTGCATGATTGTCATTCAGATTCAATTGTCTGAAGAAGCTGCACAGGCGTAATTGAAGTATGGCAACACGGCGCATCGTCTCGTTCCCATCTCAGGGAACCGGGTTATGTACGTAACCCTGAGAAGTTCCCTTTCGAGGAAACATCAACAATGCATCATGTTGTAGACACAATGGGAACATCAATGACCATGCCACCATACTGAGAGGATGCCTGCATCACAGATGTGAAAGTTGCACAAGCACCAACTGTAGTTTAGGAATGGGACAACCCAACAGCACTTGAGAGCCCAGGGTTGACCAAACATCCACAACATAAAACCTGATGAATGTGTGCGGAAAGGACCAGCTTGCCGCAGCACAAACATCTTGCAAAGATGCACCCCTTGCCAGCGTCATTGAGGCAGCCACACTCCGGATAAAATCATCCTTCACACCTAGAGGCGGAGCAAGACCACGCGCCTCATAGGCCACAGAGAGACCGCATTTGAGACTCAATGAGAAATAGTTTGTTTGGAAGCGGTGGAACCTCGGTCACCAAAACATACAAAGAGTTGATCAGTCATAAGCCACTGGCCTGAACAGTGGACGTTTGTTTTAAGGGCCCGGACTGGACAAAACGTATTCAGTCTCTCTTGTTCTGGAGTATCAAACAGATGAGGGGAGAAGGATTGGAGAACAACAGGATGGAAGGGAGATGAAGGCACTTTTAGGATGTAATTTGGCCTAGGATGCAAATTCACCTTAACTAGTCCGGGGGCAAAACCGAGACAGGACTCTGCAACTGAAAGGGCGATGAACAAGACCACTTTAAGGGTCAAAAACGTCTCAGAAACTGACTCCAAGGGTTCAAAGAGAGTATCCAACAACCCTTCCAATACAATTGACTTTGGTTTGCAAAAGGCCTATGCAGAGTACTGCGTGAGAATTATTATTTTTTTTTTACAGTTTCAGTGATACTACTATATTACACTACTATATATGATGTTGAATATAATGTAGAATAATACAATAGGAGAATATTTGTGTGTCCTAATAGTAATAAAATATTAATATTATTATTTTAAGAATTATAAAGTAATAATAATAAAAAAAACGATCTTCTTTATTTATTTAAAATATCACGATAGTATCGTATCACAAATTCAGTATTGCGATTTGTATTGAATCGTGACATGAGTGTATTGTTACACCCCTAATGATCAATATAACCATGATGTAGATGTAATAAAAACGAAATAAAAATGTAATTAAAAGAAACGTTGATAATGAAATGAAAAATTATGAAAAACAAAACAAAGCAAATGGAAGGGAGACTGGTTCATGAAGGTTCACCATATACTCTATCTCTTGTTAATAGAGCAGAAAGACAGTCAAAGTTAAACTTCTCGCTCTGGAGATCTCCCTCCATCTGCATCTCCCAGATGGCATGACTAGAGAGAGAAAAAGAGTGTGTCTGTGTGCCTTACATACGGTGCGGTCTTCCTTAAGGGAGTGGTCTGCGTGATTAATGATTAGGACACTCCGGAGTTGGCTCCGTACTCTCCGGTGAGCTGTGTGGGATGGCGGTGGAAGCTAATGCACATCCCCCTCTCCCTCAGCTTGTTAAGTACAGTAAGGATTTAATCGAAAAATTGCTTTCGTCTCAAATAATTATGTAAACGAAGCAAAGGAGGGCCATGGGGATTGTCTTTCTTCTTTCCCCTCCCTCTCTCACTTTGTGTCTCTACTTCCTCTTAAAAGCATGTGTAAATTAAAGTCAGTTCCCTTGATAAATAGAAGTAATTTGAAGGGGAGCGTGTGAACATATGTAATACTTGATAAGACGATAGGCAAAGGAGTACAACGTACATGCTGACTGTCACAGCAAACACAGGAGGCTCAGGGGAAAGTGTTTTCTGGTGATTACCTAGTTGCCACCGCCTCCATTTAAATGTAAGTGCAATGTCACTTTTCACACAAACAGCAGAACTGCAGAAGCTGTGATGTTCAGAGGCTGTGAATGTGAACTGCAATATTCAGATATGATTGCAAATGGCAGAGTTTGCAAATGTTACTCTTTGAGAATTCATTCCATTTTCTGTTTTATCTTCCCTTAACATGTGCTTGTATATTTAGCATTAAAAAAATCTCTAAAAGGAAGGAGGATTTACCTGTGTACAACGAGATATAAGCTGAGTCAATGACATCATACTTCAGCCCAGGAAGGAAAGGTCTCCACTGCAAGAGAAGAGACGGACAAAGAGGTGTAAAGGAGAGAAAAGTCTGCTGGGGCAAATTCACGAATCAGTTGCGACACTTTGCGATACAGGATTTCAGGGCAAAACAAATGCCTTATTCCAGGGCGCTTTATTCCACCTAACCACCTGGAATTCAGTTCAAGATGCTAATAATTAAATGAATATACTTTTAAAATAAAAAATGTTCATAAAATTAATAATTCACTAACCACCTGCCATCCAGATGACCAGATGCTAAAAATGAAATAAATAAAACTATTTAACTATATAAAACTAAAAAAAATGATTAAAACTGGGCATATGTTGATTCATGGTGCCTCGATAGCAGGATACTGGCAGGTGATGTTGTACAGTTCCAATAAAGTATGGTCTGAAATAGTACCATACAAAGGCCAGATTTACATTATATGGTTCAAGTGACCCAATTCGGATTTTTTTCCCTCCCATGTGGCACAGATCGGATATGACCCAAGAACATGTAAGCAGGACAATACGTGCGTTTGCGAAGATACATGCATTTGCGCCTGCCATGAAAGTGGACAGATCAGATATTCCCCTGTCAATGCGAGTCATCCGTCATTGAAAAAGCGATGGTGGCGAATGACGTCAATTCAGGTGGACACCATCTGTGATCACATGACTCTTTTCAATGCCCAGGCTGCAACAAGGGCACTCCTCTCTTTCTCCGCCTTAAGAGACCAATGTTTTGCTGACCTCTGAAGATGGTGCAGAAAGCTAAAGCTTGTATTGTCATTTAGTCTGCCTTGGCATAAGCTTTACCGGGTCAGTAAGATTACCTTGGCATGTTTTTTTGTATAGTTTACTATGTATGCCAAGTGTAAAGTGTAAATGCAGATATCGGATATGGGTCAGTTTTAAAAGAATATGTAAGCTGGATATAGTCAACAAATCGGAATTGGGCATCAAAACCTGCAGTTCAAATGTGGGCATTTTGTGTTTAGCACAGACTTTTGCCATATTTGTGGCATTTATATAATTCATTTAGTGAATCGACAGCTTAAACAATGCAGACAGCGAAGGCAAAGCAGACACAATTCATTTTTAGAGAATCCCCCTCCACCCTCACTGTCTTTCTGCTTTCACCTTCACAATGCTCTGGGACGACACTGGCTCTCGAAATAGATGGGATACAGACACATAGCAATTTTTCTAAAGAGGCTCTACAATTACAACATCACTTCTCGGCCACTCTTATGCAAGAGGTCAATTTAGCAATCACATACTGTAACAAAAAACTCTTATCACACTGATCTTTAGAATCACACACTTCCACTCTTTCATTCGCACACCAATGCTACACTACACAACAGCTTTCAGCATTTCAGACTGTACAGTTGAACAAAGTAGGGGGAAGAGATACAGAGAGAAAAAGAGAACAAAGAGAGGAGAAAATATGAGAGAAATTCATTTGAATTTAGAGCAGTTTGATGTCGACATTGCTTATAGTTTGACAGTTCCAGGTCCAGAAAATGGTACATAATAGAGAAGCAATGTCTATCAAACTCACTGTCTTTGCATACTAATCGTCACAAGCACACATTCAAAATATGAGCATTTAGAAAGATTATTTGACTCAGTTATGAATTCGCTGATTTATTTGACAGTCGAGGAATCTTGAGAAAGACTCCAGTTAAGTGCCACAATCAAACATGTAATAGACGTACCCTTACTTTTAACACACTGATGAGGGTTAGCTTTGGAAAACACAACATAAACATCCACACACCTGAATCAGTTTTCTTCAGTGTTTAGTATTCACCCTGTTGTTCTGCACAGCTTGTGTTTCTCAAGGTCAGATTTGCCTTTCGGGAATCGATGGAGTGCAGTTACAGCACAATGTCAGATCTGAGAAGTCACAGATGCCTGTTTGCCCCCAGTGACATAATACACACACGCGCACATACACAAATATATCCATGCAAACAATCATGCACGTTCCCACACCAACAAATACACCTATGCTGTAAGCAGTATTACACACTGATCAAGGACAAGATTGGCAGCCAACACATACGGTCCTTTATCACTGTCTATATAACTAAAAAAAAATCTTTACTAACACTTTAGAATAAGGTTCCATTTGTCAAAATTAGTTAACTACATTAGTTAACATGAACTAACAACGAAAGACACTTGGTTCATGTTAATTTCAACATGTATGAATACATTAATCAAAAGCTATAACTGTAAATATTATTCAATGGACCTTAACTAAAAATGAACATTGTATTAGTATTAACTAACGTTATTAAATAAAGGTACACAAATAACTGTGTTCAGTTAAAGACAGTCTCAAAGCATTGCAATCCCTAGAAAACAACATGTAGCTTGCATAATGTTGCACATATTGCATCAGCTACATATTTATTTCTGCTTTGTATTGATTGACGATGAATAAAATTGAGCCCATTCACTGTTGACTGGCAGCACCATCCATTCCTCCTGCAAATGTCATATTGGATAGTTTCTGGTCAGACTACATCAGACAGGCTTTATTATATCTTTGTCCTTACAAAGCCTGGGGATTCTGTTAAAATGCTAATCAGCCTCAGAATACTCTCAAAGCAACCATGAAAAGATTAAGCACATATGCACATCACAGAGGTTATCCTACCTTTTCTGATTTAATAGCTGGAACTGGGGGCAAAGGGGAATCTTAACGTTTCAGTGAGCCTAAAAACATATAACATCTGAAGCATCTCGAGTCAACTCGACAGTCTAGCTCACTGCACTTTTGTTAATATATGAATTTCTGTGTTTGCCACAGATAATTAGCTGTTTTTGCTTTTTGGTGTCTGGTCCCTGTTGACTCTCTAGCTGAGAATACCTCCAAGTTCAATGAATTTATTCATTGGGCTCCTCTCATGTCTTTGAACATCCTATTCGCTCTGCAGTGAACATTAAATAAGATGTGAAACACAGATGCGTCATCTTGGGCCTTCTTTGCCTCCAGGCACTGAAAGTTGTGCAGTGTGGATTTGGGTGTAAAAAATAATAATAATAAGTGATACAAAGTTGTGCAGGAGTGACAGCTTTTTTTATGGTCACATTAGCGTTGTGAGTAGATAAATGAGTTAAAGATAAAAAAAATGTCTCTTAGACTAGCAGGAAAGACGTAACAATTCAGCTGACAGACTTTGAGCAGAAGTGAAAAATCTATAGACAATGACACCAAATCCTTTCTTTCCAATTAACAGCTCCACTATCTGTACTCCGTGCTGATTGTCCAGTCAAGTGTGTGAAATAAAAGGGTCAAACCAACTGAATTACTCAGTTGTCTAGTTTGTTCTTTTGTTTGACTGACATTAGATGAAGTTCTACATTCTTATTAATTTATCTAAATATTTATCATAAAGGAACAAAGTGATCTAGGGGTCATGAATTAAGTTTACAAAATTGAGGCTGCTATTCTAAGAAGCATCATATAATATGCAGAGATGAGAAAGATTTATGAACCTGAAACATTTATGAATTCACTTTTGTTCTTTAGCCATTATTGATTATACAATGTTAGATTTATTCATTCAGCAGATGCTTTTATCCAAAGTTATTTAAAAATGAGGAATAGCTACTACAAAAAATGCATTGCTATGAAAACAGCAACATGAGAATATGGAATGCCAAACCTGACTAAATAAATAAATAAATAAATACATAAATATACAAAGAAATGTAAAAAATAAAAATTAAATAAATGAGTAACTTTTATTTCCTTATTTATGTATAATTGTATTTTTTTCATTTATTTATTTATTTCCACTTTTATTTATTTTCACATTTATTTATGTATACTGTATATGTATTAATGTGTACATTTATTTATTTATTTCTATATTTCTTCCTCTGTATGCTAATGAGGGGTGTGTGTTTTACCTCAGACATAGCAATCGATCTCAGAGTGGCAGTGCTGAAGCTTTGAGGCCACAGTGACACCTTGTGGTGTGACCAAACCAAACGTAAGAGGTTTGTGGACGTGCCTGTACCAGGGGGGCAATCATTCGGAAAAAATTTAAGCTTCCCCGGGCGCCGCCATTGATTAGCAGACCATCACCTGCTGTTAGCATTCCATTGACTCCCATTCATTTTGGCATCACTTTGACAGAGAATAACTTTACATCTGAGGCGTTTAAAGACTCAATTTTTCCATTATTTATTTCTAAAGAAACACGAAAATGTATAAAAGGCTCCATTACCTTGTATCTTACGTTATGGCCCCGTGGAAGCAGTTTTTGTAAAAATAGGCTAACGATTGGGTCATAACCACACGACTCTCTGTCGCACAGTAGAGAATTACCGTATGGACAGGAGGAGAAGCTCGTGCGCAATCGGGGGGATGTGGAGGCAAAATGACAAAGTAATTAATCAGAATACTTAGCAACAGGGCCGGCCCGAGGCATAAGCGAACTAAGCGGCTGCTTGGGGCCCCCTCGCCACCAGGGGGCCCCCAAGCGAGTTTTTTTTTTTTTTTTTTTTACATATTAGGCCTAATTAAATTAAACAAGTGACATAAATTAATGAATGGATTAATAATTCAAGACAAGAAAATTCTGATTTCATGATCAATATACCTGCCTACAACTGCTGCTGTGTCTGCCAGTGTTTGAGTCATATGCGCATAACCTCGCGTGCATAAAATTCGTGCGCAAAGTCACGGTAGCCTAATGTTAAGCCATTTCACACAAATTTGATTTGATCAATGATTTATCCTTTAAATTTAATGATATTCAGAACAGAACAAGAATAAAAAAATAACTATAAACAAGCCAAAACGAAATAATTTAAAGCGAAAGTGAAAGCGGATCTCTCTCATTAGAATCAAAATGTTTCAACATTCGCGATGGATTTGGATGGTAAACTATTATTTATTATAGGCTTCTTTGTACTTCACCCACGTTCCAATATCGAGGGAAAAAATCATCCTCTTCACAAGCGCAAAAATGTGCTTGAAATCCAATATCGAGGGAAAAAATCATTCTCTTCACATGCGCAAAAATGTGCTTGGAAACATCACAGTGGAGCGGTGCTTATACGCAGCACTGAATGGTACGAATTGTAGGCTACTACTGACTATTTAAAAAGAGCAGTGTAATTTTTATATGTTAGTTTGACTATTTTATTAGTATTTTTTATTACGGCTATAACGAACAGGCTGCGATGTCAAGATTGCAGTGCTGGAATAGCCTATGTTGTGTGTGTGTGTGTGTGTGTGTGTGTGTGTGTGAGGCGCGGACGCGATCGAACAGTGGAAACATAAACACATACTCCGTCATGTTCATATAAGACATCATTCAAACTGCAAAGGGTTGCAAAACGTTGGAGGATATTTTGCAAATAATTTTTTTTTAATATGTTTTTTGACAGTTTGTTTTCAGAAGTTTCAAAGAGTTAGTAAAAGAGTAAAGAAAAAGTTAAAACATTTTTATTTAAGTATCTATTTTTTATTAAGTTGGCTATTTATTTTGTATTAATACATAACCTCATTGTATTAATTTATAATGTAACATTATAGAGTGACATTGTGTCAATTATCGTCAAGCACAGGTGACTCCGCGTGGTGGGAGGGGGCCCCCAAATCAAATTCTGCTTAGGGCCCCCAAAAGGCTCGGGCCGGCACTGCTTAGCAAAAGTTTCTCCTGCTCCTAGCTCATGGACACCTCCTACTCACACTCTCCATCTCTACAAGTTTCGTAAGGGAATGATTCAGATTTCTCTTGGCACAGCTACTAGAAGACAGACAGGTTGCTCACATCACATCTACGTCGTCAAGCTCAGTTTGAGTCTGCGCAGTACGCTCAGCCATCAGGAAGTGAGTGCTTCTAATTGACTTCACTTTTCTCCGTTGAATCCAATGGGGTCGCTGTGTCCATTTCTTTCACTGTCTATGGCCTGTACAGGTTACGCAGATAATGAATGACTGAGAGATCGGCAATATAGCCAAAATATTATATCACGGTTTATGTCTTTTAATATCACCCTAACTGTATATAGGTTTACCATACATAGGCCTACTCTTTATTCCGGACATGGCCGTGAAACATCAACGGTCGGGATTTCTAAAATGTCTTGGCACACATGAACAGAAGCCGCATACTCTTTGACAAGGAAGCGCATAAAATTATCCGCTATTAATCACATTTCATGTAAATGTGCTGGATGAGGCTGATAAGAGCTTGTGTTTATTGTCGATGAGACTCGCACACCAGCTCAGAACGAGGAGAGAAACCAGCTCACATTTTACTGTTTAAAGTCTACGCAAGCATAGGCTATTGGTCAGTGCGTTTGAAACGCAACTGCAAATTCAGTTCACATTTTCAAATTTTACATGCGCAACATGTGGCAATTCAAATGCTTAAAAATGCATTGTAGATACGTACACAGAAGCTAACTGACTTACACATTATTTTTATTTTTTACCAAAATGTATTACTACTTTCTGAACACCCCACAACATTAATGACATATTTAACTTCCAGAAAAACATATTCCCACCTCAGGCATCAAATCCCTATTATTACTGGTAATTATTTTTTAGATATGGGCACTATTAGTCTTCAACCCCGTTATGGACACTATGGGAAATCTCTCAATATGATTCTAAAATATATTTGTAATGAAATCAACATTTTCCTATAAATCAGATGTCCCTCACACTAATTCAGTAATTGCAAATATAAAAATTACGTAAAATTTCACTCTTATTCTGTACTAAAGCCTGACATGGGCACTTTTTGTGACCGCAACCTCATCATTTTTGATCAAAGATGTGGCTTAACTTCAGAATTTGAACTCCTGGTATTCTTATGATGGCTCTGAACATTTCAGACTGAGATCAACAAACATTAAATTACTTTTTTATAAACTTAAAAAAGAATTAATAAAAATGTAGGTGTGACAGGGTTGAGACTAGGGTAACAGGGTTGAAAATGGTAACGGGGTTGAAGAGACAAATACAGCATAACATATAAATAGTTGTTTTTTACTCAAATTCACTGTAAGATTTTCTATAAGCACTGAATTTCATTGTGTAACAAAGAAAGACAACAGATATAAATTGCAATTGCAAATGAGTTTTATTGACCTGACTGCAGAAAAAACAATAACATACCTGCATTAGAACATTATAAAATGAATGACCTCAAAATAAAGCATAAATTGTGTGCTTTTTTGATGTGTGTGTGTGTGTGTGTGTGTGTGTGTGTGTGTGTGTGTGTGCGTGCGTGAGCGTGTGTTTGTGCGGTTTTTTTGCATGTGCGTGCGCTTCGTGACAAAGAAGTAACGGGGTTGAGTGTGACAGGGTTGTGATTTTTTTGCTCAAAATAACCACTGCTCTACATGTAGTGAATAACAGGGGAGCACATGGCATGCATGATATTAAGAAATCTTGTACAGTATATTGTTGAAATAACAAAGATCATTTTCACAAGTAATAGATTTATATCTTTATTTGATGTAACAGGGTTGAGTCGTTGAGCTTGACAACCATAATATCACAATCCTAAATAAGTTATACTGTAGTTATAAAAGAAGGTGGTAACTTGCCTGTGTCTACACACAATGTTGTTCAGAGGACTTATATGATGTTATGATGTCACATAAGGATCCGTTCATTATTTTTATGGGGGGAGAATTATTTGTGTAACAGGGTTGAGGGGTTACTGAGGTACGGAACTAAATAATGTGATTTTAATTAATAATCATGAATTTAATAATATATATATATTTTTTTTATAAACACATTACCAGCAAAAAAGCACAGGGGCCGTATTCACAAAGAATTTTAAGGCTAAAAGTAGCTCCTAACTGGCGAATTTAGGAGCAACTCCTAAAAATAATGGGCGTGTCACTCCTAACTTGAGCATTTTAGCCCTAAAAGTAGCACCTAAGCCTGGGACAGCTTAAAAGAAGTCGAGAGGACTCCTAACTCACTAAGACCTATTGACAAACCGCTTTTTGTGGCATTTCACGTTGCGATGTTTTGAAATGCGTATGCGGCGGCTACAGGAGCTTCCAATCACGAGGGAACAATTTTGCATTGTAGGCATAACTAGGGATGCAATAACGCCACCAACAACAACCAAAACTAGGCTACTCATTGCATGTAAACTAATTGTAACGTATCATTGTGAATCAAATTAAAATGTTCTTCTCTTTGCAAACGTAGGCAGAGGCATATAGTGACAGATTAATTCAATAATGTTGCAAAGATATTGCATCAATCCATATGTTTCATTAGGCTACTAGGCTATTTGTTTTGCCTTACTCTTTATTCATTTAGGCTATTTATTCAGTTATTCATCATCTTCCGTCCTTCACACTACTTGTGTAGCGCACGCATTCTCAGACCTGTCACCTGTCACTCATCATCGTAGGGGAGGTGTTTGGAATCATTCCCGCGTTACAATCATCAGCCAATCAAGGTGGTCATTCAGTCAAGCTCGTGCATGAGTAATGACGTCATCCATAGCAACGAAGACTCACTCTTAGTTTAAGAGGTGTCATTTTTCTTTACTAAGAGTAGGTCTGAAAGGCGTTGTGAATAACTTTTAAGAGAAAACTCCAAGCTAAAATCTTTTAGTGCGATTTAGGAGTACTCCTAGTGGTAAGATAAAATGCTTTGTGAATACGGCCCCAGATAGATATTCATTGGAATGGCAAAATGTATGGACTTTTTTCTAATTGTATTATTCATATCCCAAATACACATTTATAGAAGGCCACGAGGGACATGACAAAGTAGGTGGTGTCAACTGAAAGAAAAAAACAACAACATAATTTCTAATATAACTAAATGTATGTCATTATTATTTTTAAACTTTATTAAAGGAGACATTTTAATTAATACAAAAAGCTTTTAAAAATAAATGTTGGTGACCCAATAAAACACACTTAAAAAGGTCAGAGGGACTCAAATCATACCGGTTTCGTGGAATGACTCATCTAATGCCATTCAGAGTCCGCTTCTGCACGTCCCACATCTGCAGTGCGAAGATGGATTTTGCTGAAACTGATTGTATTTTACCGGTAGGCTAATAGCCATAATAGTAGTGCCTTTGTATTCTAACTGAATTGATCGATTAAAATTAAGAACTTGACATAGGCCTAGCTGATGATGGCCTATATTTAATAAGGTTTTTTTTTAAAAATGCCCATGGAAATCAATTTATAGCGGAAATATCACCTCTTTATGGAAAAGTTTGTTCTTATTGCTGTCAACATTGTTTTTGGAAGATACATTAAAAATGCAGTTAGCTTCTCTACAATGTATGGCATGAGATGTGTGTCTTAGCTGTGCTTACATGATGCTCTTGTTTGATTTAATCCCGAATAATTCCAATTGAAGATTTAGCCTAAGATGTGTGATTAATCAGTATCTAAGAGCAGCATCTTTAGAATATGCGTTATATTGTAAAGCATTTGAATTGTCATGTACATGTAAATTAGGAAATGTGAACTGAATTTGCAGTTGCGTTTCAAACGCACTGACCAATAGCCTATGCTTGCGTAGACTTTAAACAGTAAAATGTGCGCTGGTTTCTCTCCTCGTTCTGAGCTGGTGTGCGAGTCTCATCGACAATAAACACAAGCTCTTATCAGCCTCATCCAGCACATTTACATGAAATGTGATTAATAGTGGATAATTTCACGCGCTTCCGTGTCAAAGAGTATGCGGATTCTGTTCATGTGTGCCAAGACATTCTAGAAATCCCGACCGTTGATGTTTTACGGCCATGTCCGGAATAAAGTGTAGGCCTATGTATGGTAAACCTACAGTTAGGGTGATATTAAAGGACATAAACCGTGCTATAAAATTTTGTCCATATTGCCAATCTCTAAGTCATTCATTCCCTGCGTAACCTCCTGTACAGGCACGTCCACAAACCTCTTACGTTTGGTTTGGTCACACCACAAAGTGTCACTGTGGCCTCAAAGCATCAGCACTGCCACTCTCAGCTCGATTGCTATGTCTGAGGTAAACCCCCGCCCCCACCATTAGCATACAGAGGAAGAAATATAGAAATAAATAAATGTAGAAATAAATACATGTGGAAATAAACAATTATACATAAATAAGAATTTATTCATTTATATACATTTATTTGTATATTTATGTATGTATGTATGTGTTTATTTATTTATATATTTATTTATTATTAAGTAAGGTTTGGCATTTCATAGAGAAGTGCTGTTATACAAAGCTCCATAACTGACCAGAAAAATACAAGCTCAGAAATATAGGTGAAACCCCTGACCCTGTGAAACAACAGAAAGAGAATGGTACAGTTAAGTATGTGCATTAAGAGTAGAGACAGTAGAGATAGAAAAGGACAGGTAGAAAAGGACTCAGCTGTTCTGATGGAGTTGGTAAGATTGATATATGCACTGACAGGTTCGCTGAAGACCAAACATGCCACTGCTTTCTGAATCATTTGCAGTTGTTTGATTGTGGATACAGGATGACCGCCTAAAAGAGCACTGCAGTAGTCTAGTATAGAGACGTTCAAGAAGCATGCTTAGATAAGAATGGTCCGATTTTGCTGAAAAATCTATGTGCTTGGATGATACTCTAAGTTCAGAAATGTTTTGTGTATCTAGAAGAGTAGGGATCCAAGCACTGAACCCTGAGGCACCCTGTGGTAGCTGACTTTCCTGCTATTTTGTTAATCATATTTAACACAAAGCTAAATTTAGTTTAGGAGAAATACATATATAATAAAAAAGTGTGGAATATTAAAGGGGATAAATAGTTAAACAAATTAAATAATGTTAAATAATGTTAACTTACATAAATAACATTTATATGGAAGGGGGATAGAGAGAGATGGAGGGAGCAACAACATCTGTTATCAAAGGGGCTTGTATGGAAATGTATTATATGTACATTTATGTAATTATGTATTAAAATATATTATATATATATATTCATTCTCAAGTGTGCCCCTCTCAAGCAGGAAGAACGCAAAATTATCTAATCAATTTTAATCTATTTGTTTTCTATTCCATTATTCTCTCTCTCTCTCTCTCTCTCTCTCTCTCTCTCTCTCTCTCTCTCTCTCTCTCTCTCTCTCTCTCTCTCTCTCTCTCTCTCTCTCTCTCTCTCTCTCTCTTCTACTTTCTATCTTCTCCTGCATAATAAAATTACTGAGATGCGCTGGCTAAACTCTGCATCCTTTGGGTGCAGTCTGGAAATAATCAGGCTATCAAAGAGGCTGTTATGCTACTCAATGATATTGTAATGATCAGAGACGCAGTATCTATAAATGTTTAAATGGGTAATGAGTTACAAAAGTGGGCTGATAGATGCCTGTTTGCTGTGAATATAGACACTATATATATATATATATATATATATATATATATATATATATATATATATATATATATATATATATATATATATATATATATATATTTTTTTTTACAAAGTTTTACATGGTTAGCACTGCAGCAATAATTCTGACTCAACCATTACCAAGAACATCTCTGTATGTGTTTTGCAGTATTAAGTGACGAAAGCCTTGGAAAATATTTCCTTGACTAATTTGCCGTGTTTCTCATCTTCTCTATTATTCAGCTTTAAATGATGCAATAACTAAAAGAGGTAGACCATAAAAGACCATAGAAGCATAAGGGCACATTAAAGCTTTGGTGGACAGTCTAATGGTAGGAAAATATACTAAAAGGTAGCAAGATGTCCTGGATAAAACAATATCAATAAAAAGGTTTTATATACAATTTCTACACACTATCACATAGTAGGTTTCATTGACACATTCACTTAAGTTTTATTGAGGACAGTTCAACATCTACAGTAAATTACCAGAATTTTCCAAACTCCGGCTCTGTACTCACCCCCACCTCCACATGGTCTGAACCTCGGTCATCTTGCTTGTGCAAAACCTCAAAGTAGTATCGACGCGAGGACATAAGACTGCAGAGAGAGAGAGAGAGAGGAGGGAAAAGGAGGAGAATTAAAGTGAAAGAAAGAGAGGGCAGGGGACACTCTCAGAGAGGTATGGAGAGAGACCAGATGAGGAAAGGGAAAAAAAAACATTTGGCCGATGCAAAGATGAAAAAAAAAAAATCACAAAGCACCATAGGCACTGAAGGATGTGTACATTGTTAGTGACAGAATCACTAAGGTGCCTTATCTCCTCAAAGAAGCACTACAGTCTTGTTCAACTACTAGAAAAACATTAGGTTACTTGCATAACTCAGGTTTCTCTGAGAACAGAGCAAGGTATCTCACTATGGGAAACGCACCCAGGCGTGCTAGACTATGGAAGCACCACCAATTACACCACGTCTGTCTGAAGGACGGACCAATCACAGCTTATGACAAGGAGCCCACCCCCGCCCTATATATACAAATGTTATCCTCGAAACAGCATTCTAAGCACGCTCTTCCCCCGTGTTATGCGAGTAGGGAAGCTTGGTGAGATTCCTCGTTCTGTTCTCAAAGAACCGAGGTTACCCAAGTAACCTAACGTTCTCTTTCAAACAATCGCTCGGTATCTCACTTTGGAATGATATACAGAAGCCAACTCCCATAACGCATGCTTTCAGAAGCCGCCGAACAGACCCAGCAAGAAAGAAAGATAACCTTTCAATTCTCTAAAGAGCCAACATTGAGAACTGCATAAGCCATAGAAGGCGCAGTGACATCCAGACAGTAAAATCTGATGATCATTTATGAGGGGAAGCCCAGTCTGCCGCTGCACAAATATCTCCAACTAAAATCCCCTTAAACAATGTCCAAGATGCATTCACACTCCTTGTAGAATGAGCCCTTAAGCCTGCCGGGGAATGAAGACACATAGAAGTATAGGCCAATTTAATTGCCTCTACCATCCAATGGGAAATGAGATCGACTTAGCCTTACATTGAGTGGCCAATGAAATGGATAACTGATCATTCTTCCTGAACAATTGTGTCCTGTTTACATAATGTGCACAAACTGTGCAATTTCCGCTCCTCCAAAGAAAATGGAGGGGGGTAAAAGGCACGCAACTCCAAAGCAGAGCAGTTATAAGCTGAATCACTGACTTTGGGAACGAAAGCCAGGTTAGGCAGCAGCGTAACCTTGCTGTCATCCAGACTAAAATTTAGACATGCCTGACTGGGATGTAACTCACCCACTCGCTTAGCTGAGACTAAAGCAAGTAGTAAGATTGTTTTCAGAGATAGGAGCTTAACATGAACACTCTCCAGAGGTTCAAACAGGGCCCGAGTTGAAGCATTCTAAACCGTGGACAAGTCTCATGATGGGACCAGTCGCTTTGACACTGGTCTCAAACGCTTCACTCCCTTCATAAAAGGCATATAAGCCTTCCGCAAGCAGCTGCTGGTCGAAAATCAGAGTAAACTCAGGGGACTCTGAATCCATAATATTCCCCCACAAAGAAATATCCCACAGGGGAGAGGGTTGGACCCCCTTTGCCGAAGGAGGGACGGAAGAGAGAACAGGATCGTCTTTAGAAGATGCAGCCACCCGAAGCCTTCTTTTCAAGATCCTGGCTGGCATTACACGACAGTGCACGCAACTCTCCGCATCCACCAGCGCGGCCTGAGCATGCTTGACACCCATGCATGCGATACACATCGGATGCGGATCCCTGCCCGAGATCATAAATCCACATCCTGCCATCCCTTTCTCCGTGGCGACCTTGGACACATACATGGTAAGTCAGATTATCCTGTAACCTTAGCTCGCCATAACGCGTTAGCTAGGATAGGAGACACCGCTAATGAAAGCGAAGCAGAGACGCTCAGTAAAGAGCAGAGAATCCACAACAGATTTTAACTGCACTGCGTTCGGCAACGTCAACCTTGACGGCAACGTCAATCTTGACAGAACAAGAATGCATTTTCGGGGATCACAGGTGTATACAGTATAGGGAGGAGGTGGGCTCCTTGTCATGAGCTGTGATTGGTGTTTCCATAGTCTATCTCGATTGTTTGAAAAAGAACTATATTAGCAGTGAAGTAACCTTAGCCATTTATGCTAGCCAGTGTAATTTCATTTGATTTTCAAACATGATAGTCCTGGTGAAAAGGAAGTGTGCTTAATTGTATTAATGTCCACTTGTAGTGTACTTCAAATCATAAAATTACTGTATATTTAAAAAAATACTTGCAGATACTATATTATTACTGAAGTAAAAGTACACTTAAGTGTAAAGAGTATGACTTAATTACACTTTTAAAAAGAACACTTTGTAATAATGTCAAATTAAATGTTTTACTTAATACATTTTAAATCATTATGTTTTAAAGGGGTCCTATTATTCTTTTTTACATTTGCAACTTTTTTTATTGTGCAATGTTGCTGTTTGAGGATGAAAAAGTTCTGCAAAGTTACAAAGTACAAAGTCCTCTCCAAAGTGAGTTATTCTCTATCAGTCTTCAGTTTTCATCCGGGAACGTACACTTCACGAAATTGTGTGTTGTAGCCATTACTGTATACTTTCTTCCACCACAAATTTAAATCTCAAGTTAACAAGAGTCAAGCCCAATCCTCTGTACCAATTCAAAAACGTCTATTTAGAACTATCAACAATATAGCTTGGACTGCATCAGTGAAGTTAGTATTACTGGGTAGAGAAAGAAATAGAGATAGAGTGTGTGATTACCTGTGTCTGATAGTTGATGAAAGCTTCATATGTGCACTTTAATGTTTAGAAAAAAAAAATCTCCATTTAGAGATATTTAAAGAATCTCCAAAGGACTGTTTTTTTGTAGTTCCATCACAGAGGAAAAGCTAATTTATAGAATACAATTGATGAAAACAAGGAGGCTGGTGAAAGCTCAAACTGATCAAAATATTGACAAAAGCATGGGTGGACAGACAAGCTGCCTTTCTGTTACTGCAGCCCTTTAAATTGACTTACAAACCTTACTAATATAAAACAACTCTGACTGTCAAATTAAGCAAAAAGGGCAGAGAAGCTGTGCCATATACCATCCAATGCCAAATAAAATTCAAAGAAGCGCCTTCCTCAGAAATGCAGCTGAATGCTCTTTCCTACGTAGTCTTTCCATCAAACCTCAAACAAAATAAAATTGTATTACAAAAAATAGATTTCTAATGTCAGCTGCAAGGAGGTTTTTATTTAATGTTGACAAGGGGATGAAAACACAAATGTAAACTATCTCAGACCACAGATTTGGATTTCTGTTAGAAAGATATTTTCATCTTAGAAAAGACAAAAGTCACAAACAGACAGACATGTGAATAGCATTCAGATGAAGAGGTTGTGTTATGACAATTATTCTTCAGATGTTCTGCTGGAGTTGCTTTGATTAAATCAGCCAAGTGCAATGCAGCTTACTGTGACAGCATGAGAATGTAGTGAAGTTTCATGTAATGAAGAGTGAACTTCAAATCTTATAGTCACAATGAAATCAAAATGGACAATTCATATTTCTGGCGGAATATTGCAGTGCTTATTATAAAGTATCTATATATAGGCCTACATCATAATATTTAAACAAAAAATTAAAACTCTTGTAACAACATCTCTTCTCTGATGACCTGTTTACTGCACGAGAACTGTACAACCTGACACCCACTTAAGATCACAGCAATAGCAAACCACAACGATAAACCAAACAAGTCCTTTTTCATTCAAAAAGCCATTTCAATTGGATCTACATCATGTCGATGCACGTTCTGTTTCATGAAGACTTCACAAATTGTTTATTTTTTAAATAGTACTTGTCATATCAATTAAATAAAAGGTCATAAAGTGTACTTAAAGAGACTTTCATGACTGTATTTAATACACTCAAGTACACTGTGGCGAGGGGGGCGTGGTTCCGCGAGGGAGAGAGAGAAAGAAGACGAGCAAGGAGTAAGTAGGTCAAGTGCAAATGATGAACACCTGTGTCTTGTTGCAATAATTGGCGTGGAGAGACCGGATATAAGCCGCTGTGGAGTGAGAGATGAGAGAGAGAGAGAGAGAAGGATTGAGGACTCGTATGCCGTCAGCAAGTGGAAAGAGTCTAAGCTGATCCAGCGGAAAGAGTATTAATGTGAAAGTGTTTTGTGCTTTAGCGCGGCTATGGTGAATGCGCTGTGGGCGCCTTTTGTTTTGTGTATCGTTTCATTATAATGAAAATTATTAATAATGAATTAATAATTTAATTATAATAATTTCATTAATAATGAAAATTAATAATTAATTTTAAGAATCTTATGTTGTTTTAAATAAGTATTTGATGTGTTGACTAATATACTAAAGCACTTGTAAAATACTTCACATTTTAACTGTGCAAGTTTTTTATACAAATGTGTAAAATGTATTTAAATACATAACATACAAGAAAAAGGCATTCAAGTATCTGAATGACATCAAACTATAAATGTATGACAATCCTCTTAACCTTAAGTTAAATAATTGCATTTAATATAAATGTTACATTACATTAATTTTGCATTTAAGTAAATTCGTTTAAAGCATATTATTTCCATAATAAGTATTTTTGAACGCACACAGACACAAACAATTTTTTGTGTAATTGTATATTCTATCCCCCTACACTAACCCTACCCATCACAGAAAACTTTCAGAATTTTTTGATTTTCAAAAAAGATCATTCTGTATGATTTATAAGTTTGTTTCCTAATAGGGACCACAAAATGTCCCCACAAGGTCAACATTTCCTGGTATAACTATATTTGTGAAGACGTACCAGGGCCACACACACACAAAACCGAATTAACAACTGAGCATTAGTAATAAGCATTACACACATTTTATGTGTGTTTGTTTGTTCTTTAAGGGATGGCAGTATGTTTTTCATGTCTACTGAGAGTTCAATAAATAACGGATTTGAAGACTCCAAAAGAAAGGACTGGCCAGTAGATCAGGGCTAGATAGGATAAATTGAGAGAGGCTTGAGGGGGTACAGAATGGAGTTTTAATTGGCTGACTAATTGCCAGGCTCCATCTGAAAGTGTTCTGCTCAATAATTGAATAGGACTGAGTGATGGGAGAGATAAAGAAAGAGTGTATTCAGACAAAACCCACATGAACACACTCTCAACACACTCTCAACTGCTGTAGCAAGACAGTAGGCTTGTTTGAGATGTCAGTCAACTCACAAGGGCAAACTTCTCATAGTAGACAACATATTGCAAATCTTATCTGGTTAGGACACGGTGTTATAGTATAATCATAGTGTATGATCACTGGTCCCACTAGTAGTGGGGTTCCCTTTTAAAGTGGAACTTTAAAGCATCATCAGCTTCTTAGTCTTCAGGTTTTTGTGTGTGCATATGAAATCTATGTGTGTGAGTGGTTAGAAGAAAGAAAAAGAAACATGACTAGCAGACTCAAGAGATGTGTCATGTCGTGTGATAGATTTATCACACTGGACGATACACACGAGCTGTGTGTCATCTGTCTAGGAGCGGAGCGCGCTCTGTCAGCACTTGAGGGGGCTGGCTGTGCTTACTGTGACCGCTTCACAGTGAAGAAGCTCTGCTCCCACCTGGCTCTTTTCAATGGGGGATGGGAGCCAGGTGTCACGCAGATTCGGAGGTTAATAAAGGCCTTCTGAAGTGAAGTGATGCGTTCATGAAAGAAAAATATCCATATTTAAAACTTTATCAACTAAAATAACTAGCTTCCAGCAGACGGCCGGACGCATCGATTTGACACAGGGCTGACTTTATTAACCCGCCAGAGCCGTGTGGAGCACTTTTATCATGGATGGATGCGCTTTGATGGACTTCCAAAAAAACATACCCATTCACTCCCATTATAAAGCTTGGAAGAGCCAGGACATTTTTAATATAACTCTCATTGGTTGAGTGTTCTGATGTCATGTTTTGTGCGGACACATGGCTTTGTTTTGTGTGTTTCTATGTCCCATGTTCTCCGCTGTCCATTGTCTTAACCCAATCCTTGTTGTCACCTGATTTGGTTAATTTGCCCCACCTGCTCTCCCTCGTACTCTTTCCTATAAGAAGTTGTTGGCAGACTCTGAGTTGCATTGCAATACTGTAATACTAAGGCATGTCTGGACTTCTTTCTTCAGACAATCTGAAGCTAACAATGCATTTTCCCCACTACTTTATGCAAATGTCTGGAGCATTAATTAATGAAGTCAGGATAGTGGGTGCTGTCATCAAAATGAGCTAGATAAATAAAACCAATATTTATCTAGTTCATTTTGATGACAGCACCCACTATCCTGACTTCATTAATTAATGCTCCAGACATTTGCATAAACCTAATGTAACATGAAAGTGAGCGTTGGCACACAAATTTGAATTAAAAACAAACCTTAGAAGGGAGATTGCTAAGTATTTTAAAATGCAAATTCCCTCTTGAGTAAAGTTTCTTGTTTGTTCATTTTGGGAAGTAATCAAGTAATTTATGCACAGATTAGCGGACAACAAACAGACAGGACAGGCTTGAAAAACAACAGTTGCCTGAACTGAATACAGAAAAACAGAGAATAATAGTATGATCCACTGAATTAGACAGTATAAATATTTGAAAATTTAGGATGGAGTCTTTGGACTACACTGTATAAAAAATGAATAAATGAACATTTAATTCTAGTACTTGTACATTCACATTAGCACTTTTATAGTTGCAATTTGTATATATACTGGATGGATGGATTGATGGACGGATGGATGGATTTATAGTGGCAGTGTAAATGTACTAGCATTAAAAAGTCCAGTTGATAGATACATTTATACAGTATATTTAGTGAACTGAAACTGCTTTTAACATTTCCCAGCACACTTGTGACAGATACTTCTAAAATGTCAAGAGAGGTTGACCTCTGCTGGCCCTGTAGAACTGACATATTGCCATAAATGTCAGTTGCAGTATCTAAGACTCTGAGTTACTCTGCCCTTTCTTTCTTTCAGCCGTGGAGGGCAAAATAGATATTCTCCATTCTATTATGTAAGTGATACATGAAAATACTACATAAGAGTAAGACACAGAGTCTCATGTACATTACATAAATTAAAATGATATATTTCTTATTTATTAGAGAGAGAGAGAGAGAGAGAGAGAGAGAGAGAGAGAGAGAGAGAGAGAGAGAGAGAGAGAGAGAGAGAGAGAGAGAGAGAGAGAGAGAGAGAGACAGGGGGGTTGTGTGGAAATATATTATATGGAGATGTTTGGGCATGTATTAAGCTAATTTCTTAAAGCATCTTCCTAGTTTCTGTCATCCACAACTGACAGGCATGTCTCGCCTCTTGATTGCTCTGTAAACTTTTCCCTGTAGTTCATTAGTGCGCTATTTTGCCCAGCAACTATGGGAATTCCAGACAATCCTGTCAGACATTTGCCATTTTTGCTCTCTAAAATCCACCCCATTAGTCTATATGACGCATTGGCCTACACTGCTCTGTCTATCACCAAACTAACAAGCCCCAATCGAAGGGCAAAATGAAAGCAAACAGTGAACTGAGGTACGTAGACAGAAAGTCGTCTAACTCAAGTTGAACAGAAGTCAAAAAAAGTTTATATCCTGACATCCTCAACTAGAAAAGCAGAGGATATCAAAGACACTCTTGTGGCAGTTTGAACCGTTGCCAGGCCATTGTCAAAGCTCGCTGAAAAGAGGAGGCACTTCTCTGCCTTTCCCTCTGGAGTGCCAATAAGCATGCTCATTTTTATTGGCACTAAAATATTCTGGAACATGTACACGCTTGCTTTTAGACTGACACTGCTGATGAATAATTCAGCGGCTCACACTATTTACACCGAAGCTCGACTTCTGCGCCAATCAGTAGTGGCTGGAGAAGACCGACAAGGGCGATTCAAACGGACGACATGACACTTCACTCTGACAAACTACTATTTAATGTGTCCCCTTGTTATTCCCAATCACACTGTCTCTGCAGACACCTATTCGGCAGCACGCTTACAGTTACAGTAATTGCCCCTGATGCCTGTTCATTTAACAGTGAAGTTGAGCGTGTGCGGTCTTAAATCATTATGGGCATAAAGTATATAAGGTGCATACACCTCGATTTAATGTGAATGGATAAGGAATGGCGGAAAATATCTTGAATGTTTTCACTCATTCAAAAAGTTTGGTGGCATGACTGTTTTTCAGGTTATTTAAACTCAATTTACAAATACAAATATGTGGCCTGGTTTCACAGACAGGGCTTAGACTAGTTTGCAAGTTGCTTTCAGTTAAAACAGCTCAAACATGCATTTTAGTCTGGGAATGGCTTAAGCCTTTTTTGTGAAACCAGGGATATGTGTGATGAATATGCATGTTCATACCCTCTGCGAAATAATAAAAGCAGTGACAAATGAAAAAAATTAACATCAGTGTTCATCTTGAGAAGAAATGACAAGTTAATGTGTCACTTACCACAACTGTGATCTTAACATCCTGTCTCACTCATTGCTGCTCATCCAGAGCACAGCATATTTAAACGTACTGTATAGCTGTATAAAGCAATGAGCTGGCAAGTACCTTTCCATGTTGCAGACAACCCTTTAGTCACACTCTCCTAATATGCATTTAATTATGAGGATAAATCCAGGAAACATATGCTGTATGACACTCACCGCACAGGTTTGGAAGTTTGGGATCTGAACTTGCTGAACTCTCCTGGAGCTGTCCACTCTGAGCCGTGCTATATGACAACAGACAACAGAGACTGTAACTCATCTCCAGCACGGACACACAGGACACAATATCCAGGCTTGTACTATTCAGAATTGAATTGAGAGGGCGTTTTAAATTACAATTTAATTGAGGTATTAAAGAGGAAGCTAACTTGCAATTTGAATGTTAGGAAGAAGAATAAAAGTGAATTAAGACAGACAGACAGACAGACAGACAGACAGACAGACAGACAGACAGACAGACAGACAGACAGACAGACAGACAGACAGACAGACAGACAGACAGACAGACAGACAGACAGACAGACAGACAGACAGACAGATAGATAGATAGATAGATAGATAGATAGATAGATAGATAGATAGATAGATAGATAGATAGATAGATAGATGGGGTGTGGCCAATTCAATTAAAATAGGCTACACACTCATAAATTTAGTCATTTTTCAATTCTGACATTTCCCTGCCCCTATGTCAGACAAAAAAATCAACAACAAAAAACAGATAAAAATAAACTCAGCCCTTTTACTGTAGGTATGAAGTTGTTCAGAAGTGCAGCCTGGTTTATTTAGGAGCCATGCATCATAGTACACACCTGTCCCACATACACCAGGAGCCGGGCATTGAGTGGACTCTCATCTGAGCTTAGCCACAGTTCAGAGTTATCATCCGATGCTATGGCGAACTGGAAATCCCCTGAAATAAATAATGCATCATTTAGAGAGTTGTACTGCATAACCTTATGACTGACCAGCAGATTCTCACTTCTAAGCTTCCTTTGATAAGATGTTGTTTGGCAGTCATAGGGATCTCGCAGTAGTCTATCACCCAGCAGTGCTAGTGGCTTTATTCTGGCTGTCTGTAGTTCTCCGCTATATACCTTAAATTGACAGTAGCTCTTCCTTATCTGATTGTTTTGTGAGCTAGTGCACCACAGTCAAAAGCCTGACTCAGCGACCCTGGTTATTTGTTAATGAAAACGTCTCATAAGTCTTAAGTCTCATAACTTTTCCCCTGCAAACATGAGCACGCCTGCACACATCAGGGCTCATACAGTAGTCCTCACAGCAGCGTTTTCTTATCAGGTTAAGCAGAGTGTGCAAAATGTGCTGATTGCAGGGAATCCGTTGAAATAATGGTTTCTGTGTGCCTTTAGACGTCCTGTCAGCTTTGGCAATATTCAGATCTCTTACACCCCAGTCAATCCTGCTTTGAGGAACACTTCGAACACAAAGCAACACTTAATGTGTATGCATTGCACGTGTGTGATGGTACAGCACAAAGGTTTGAGAAGCTTTTAGAATTGGGCATTAATCACTACTAGTATGTATTTCTATTCACCCTTTTTATTTACACAGAACACATTTTATTACGATAAAAAATAACTAGTTACTGATGATAAAGTACCTTTGGAATTCAATAATGCCTGTGTTCATGACTTCAAACAAAATGGTATAAAGTAATGCACCAGATGTTTCACTTCTGAAAGCGCTTCTGAAACATTGTCCTTTGGACAGATGACAAGACTCTCTCCATAAATGTGTAAACAGTGGAACAAATCAGGTGAAAACGATCAGGCTGGATAATATAATGATCTATATCTGCTATGCTGTCTACAGACCTGAATGGTTTGAGATCCCTAAGGGACCAATGCAGTCCAAGTTATATCATAAAATGCTACAGCTGAATGTCAAGCCATCTGTTTAATACAAGCTGAATCATGTAGGATGGCAAAAAAAAAAAAAAAAAAATCCATGATGGAAGAAAAGACTCTAAATTCTATGGGAGGGGGGGGGGATCTCCTCAACCAATGGTTGATTTAGTTACCACCACCAATTTAGTTACCACCACCAATAGGACAGATTGATTTAGTTACTGAACAAGGATATCAATGCACAGCAATTGCATAAATTATTGTGCATTTTTGAAGGCATTAGAAATTAAATGAGAATGTGTTTGATTTTAATTATGATAAAAACAAATCCATAATATTTCAAAAGTTCATAAATCATGTTTGTTAAAAAAATACTGTATAGATGAAATCCCTGTAATGAAACAAAAACCTTGATGAAATACACTAACCATCTTTGTAAGGATGAATGAATCCAAAGACTCTAAGGCCATAATTCTTCCACTTTGGAGCCACTGCAATTTTCTTCAGTGTGGTCCTGGTCTGTGGGGATGAATTAAATATAAAATCATCTGTAGGCCTATTCACTCTTAAACCCAAGGCACAAACAATAATTCACAGAATCACACCTCAAAACGACTTCTAAGAAGAATAAACAGACAGCTTCAAAACACTGTGAAAAGAAATTATATTAACTCTGGCTGTAAAACATACTGCCACAAGCAAAAATAGGCCAACATTTGGGTTTTGTTAATAAAAATATTGAAAATTATATATATATATATATATATATATATATATATATATGAAGAGTTCAGATGCAAAAGCCTCTATGTGCCATCTGAAATTTTCTTCTAGAATGATCATTTTTATCACGCTCATATATTTAAGTTCAATAATTTCACTTAAATGGAGTGAAAACCATACCTAGAGATTGGCATGGAGTATTTTCCATAAGATCATCTCTCAATGCAAATTAAACCAGCTCTTAGGCTAACTGAAATAAAACCATGCCAATCTCTAGGTATGGAGAAGGCTATGTGATGATGTGGGGCTATTTTAATTCCAAAGGCCAAGGGAACTTTATCAGGATGCATAGTATGCTGGATCCATGAAGTAACTGGCCTTTAAAAATAAAGATCTGCCTGCCTCTATGGGAATTTAACATAGGGGTGGCCAAACGTATGCACCCTGTATTTTAAGGAAGAACATTTATTTATTTACGATACATTATTCATTTACAAAGAAAATTGGTGTCCTTAAAATTTTTTAATTAAGGCATTAAGTTCAATTTCCAAAAGATGATTTTTTTATTCCTCTTTTTAGTCAACTTTAGCATGGGTGTCTAAACTTATGCATAGCACTGTGTATATATATATATATATATATATATATATATATATATATATATATATATATATATATATATATATATATATATATATATATATATATATATTTTTTTTTTTTTATATTTTATATATTAAAATAATATACTGACTTTTATTTATCACTCAAACAAGCAAGTTCATCTTAATTGTTCTATCAAACTCTTTCTTTCAGTGTCTGAGAAACTTACATGTGGGTAGAGAGGAAAATGAAGATTCTTCCTGAGCTGGGAGATAGATGAACCACACCAGTCTTCAAACACATGCAGATTGGCCTGACCTTTATACTGATAGAGAACAAAAAAAAAGAGAATCAGCCTTTGCTTCATGTCTAACCAGCATTGATTTGAAGGAAAAAGCAAATGTCCAGTGATTAAAAAAACTTTAAAATAAAAATAAAATTGGCTGAATTAACAATTGATTTACAGGTGAAACCAGGACCCCAGGCATTCACACAGACCCAGATTATACACTGAACAGCCAGACAAAAAGCATATTTGAAATTGATAATCAATCTGTCAATATGCCACTACCATAAAGGCAAAAGAGTAACAGTAAACTGTAAATGAACTATAAATGTATAAATATAATGTTGGTCCAAGCAATTTTAAAGAAACAGTGTAGTTTTAAACCAAAAGGTCAAGGTTTGGCATAATGATCCAGTTACTCCCCTGCTGGTACTGTAAATGTCATAACTATACCATATGGGGCAAAAAGCATCTTTCTCCAGCTCAACACTGAGTAAATGGGAATGGGAACGCTAACAGATACCTTTCTCCAGTTGCTAGAGACCTCTTTGATTTTAACATTAATTGTAATATAACTATGTAGTGGCCTAATACCAATAATATATATTTCTCCTCAGGAGGAAAATAACAATTATCATGTTTTGGCACGGAAAGCTGGATACGACAAAATGCTCACAGTTTGCAGAGTGATTACTTGTATATTGGATACGCAGAAATGCTTTCAGTAAAAAACCAATTGTCATAAACAGGAAAATTGGGCAATGCATTACCAACAACTTCATGCTCACGATTTAATGAAGAATTTATGAGTTGGTGGTGCAGCAGTGGTGGGATTTAGCAGGAAATGTGTGCACCTTTGCAAATCTTCATGTACTGAATTCTTCACCACCCTTTATCTTTCTGTAATTCTCCTGGTGGTGGCGGTGACAGAGACAAGCATTACTCACCATGCAGGTGAGCTCACATTACATTGCCTTTCCCCTTCTGTCAGTCATAAGGTCTCTTTCCTCACAGCTACGTTTAAATTTAGCCTATATAATTGCATCTGATGTGAATGGTGGGATTGGCATCCCACCCACTCAGAGGCGGACAGGACACCACAGAAATCTAAGAAATCTTGGGCATGGTTACAGCTGTCATTGGCACAACTGGATTGCGACTCCACGGCGCATTAACACATGGCAAGGGTTCCGTCAAGGGAAAAGAAAGTATGCAATGTGGTCACAGGTGGTACGGTGGATTTAGCTCTGGGCATTATCAAGTGTACCATTTAAATTTTCACATGCTCAGAATAGATGAATAACTGTCACCCTGGTTTGTTTTGCGCAAAGGGAAACAATGAGATTGTGACAGCATCTATATAAAAACGAGCGATGTAATATAAATGCACCATAAATCATGAAAAAATGGGATTTTCTACCATAATCCCCCAGAGGTATGATAAAAAAAATATTTAAATAGTCTCGTTGTGTATCAGTAATAGACTTGTCTGTACTTGTTAGAATAAGGTATGATATAAATACCTGTGAATCTTGTGTTGTCACACAAAATGAATAGCATTCATCTTCCCTTTATCTCTGAATTATAAGTAACTATAAAATACATTCTGCAGTGCACGATAAGAGCATCTTATGCCGCGGCATATGGAGTGTGAATGAATGGCCTGAGATCTTTTGTCTCACTTTGCTTCAAGCCAAAGCCTTGATGATATATTTCCCAGTCTGGTTATTCTGGCCATATAATGACATTCAATAACACAGAGGAAAGCACATAAATCAATGGATAAAAACAGAGGTTATCTCTGCACTGGGGTATTTTTTTCTCTCTGCTGTGTATCATTGTGGATAAATATCTGACAAACAATTGACACATATCCAATAAAATAGACGGCGGGAGAACAGGGCAGCACAAGGACTCCTGTGTGATGTCTTTGCGCCATCGCTATTTCTGGCATCTGGTGCTCCCTAAATCACATGCCTCATAAGAGCTTTTGTGCTCTCGTAACTTCCTGGAGGGTTCGCCCGCAACTGAAACTTCAGTGTCAAACAAGGAGCTCATCTGTCACAGGCCCAAAGGAAGGGGGCCTTGGGGGCAGCATGCGGTCAGGGACCCTCTTTGATCATTGTCTCTTCATTATCACACATAGTGTCTGGTCTCCTTGCCTGCTATGTCGATGAGGTGGGGAGAGAAGATAAGGACTGTTGGCTTATCGATCGGAAATCTATTTCACAGTATTTAGAAAAAAGCTACAATATTGAAGTCACTTTATGTACGGTATATAGACATGTTGCTTAAGGGTCATACCATGAAAAAAAATGCTATGAAAGTAGGGCTGGGCGATATGGCCAAAAAATCATATCTCGGTATTTTTGGGTTAAATGGCGATATACGATATATATCTCGGTACTTTCTACATTTTTCCATTTGGATAAAGAAAATCTGTATTTATTTAAAAAACATGCCATTTTCATCCTGCCCAATGATATCCTACAAACAGTGTTGATATTGGAGGATATGGAAACAAATATAGTGAATGTAATGTAGGCTATGCAATATATTATGTGCAAAAAGGTGGTTAAAATCACATTACATTCTAACAAAAATAATGCTTTTGTTTTTAAATTGACTAAAGGCTAAACTAAAAATTAAAATAAAAACAAAAGAACTTCAACTATTAGCCTGCGTTTGATTACCCCGTTATAATGGTCACTTTCATAAAAATATACTTGTAAGTTTAAAATTCCCCATATGGCATATTTATTGTTTCCAACAACAAATATTTTAGCAATATGAAGGCTATATTTTAGCCAGAATTATTGCGCTACTATTCTATTGTGCTCCATCTGTTTGGCCCGCATGCGCGCGGCGTCGCTCATTCACGGAAGCTTGAATATTAGCAGAGATTCAATTGCAGAAGCCCGTCCTCTCCTGACAGTGAAATGGACATATTTGTTTGACTTTCTAACATTTACAGATGGAGAATATACCTGTGAAATGTAAGTTAAGCACTGCGGAAAGCAACACATCTCAAACGCATTAAACAGCGCAAGTATTTATCTGTCAGTCAGCAACAGTATCTGTCAGTAAGCATCTGACAGGGCAAGCTGCTTTAAACTTGTTAACTATATCTTACCAGTTATTTTGAAGCCCTTAATATAAGCTTGTGTCATGTTTAGGACAAATTGTACTATGTACTTTCACTGCGGCAGCTCACACTGCGTCTTCCGCTGTTTTTCAGATGTGCTCGTATCAAACTACTGTATCGATATAAACGGTTTTGCCTCATTCCATATCGTTTCAAAAAAATATATCGATATATTGTACAAACTCGATATACCACACAGCCCTATATGAAAGCATGTTTAATAATACATGTTCCCTTTCCAAGGAACTCCACACTGTGTCGAATTATGCTATGGGGACGCATCCCGCAGAACCCGGAGTGTCTGAGACACATGTGACACTAAGCCACTGGCAGACGCAGTGCGATGACATCACAAGGTTCACCCAAGCATATAAACAGGTTGCCAGACTCGAGTCTAGAGATGGGCATTGCACCTTGGTATGCATTGCATGGAAATCACAACGGTCGGCCTCCGTACATTCTGCCCTCGGGCAAAGCTTAAATTTTTATGGGCAGGGGTTCCCCTAGAACAGAGCTCTGAAACCTATGGCTTGCGAGCCACGTTTTTATGTGGTCCAAACGAGCCGTTTGTTGTAGTTCTTTAAAAAAATACTTTGTTAAATAAAGTATCTCCCTTTGGAGTGAGCTTTGAGCTTTGTAACCTTGCAGATAGTTTTTTATGCTCAAACAGCAAAATTACACACTAACTAAAGTTTAAAAAATGGAAAGGCATTATAGGACCCCTTTAAAACGCATGCAGATAATAAACTTTCGTGATGATGAAGAACTACAATGTCATGTGAGCGTGACTGCAATAGAGTTGATAATCAAAACCAAACAGATATTTTAGTTTTTGGCAGAGTATTCGAGGCACGAGCTGTAAAGGTTCCGCCCACTCCTGGAAAGCAGGATGGGGAGCAGCAGCTCATTTGCATTTAAAGATACATACACGAAAACAGAATGTTTTTCCTTCCACTCAAAAATGGTCATTTACAACATGGTATACTACATGATCTGTGAGGTATTTTGAGCTGAATCTTCACAGATATATTCTGGGGACACCTGAAATTTATATTACATCTTGTAAAAAAGGGCATAATAAATTCCCTTTACAGCTTGATATTCAGGTGTTTGTGGGTGTCTAAATCATTTTTATATATAAAACAAGATAGCAGGGCTAAGCAGAACTGGCTGGTTCATCATCAATACAGCGCCTGTTGTTCTCTTGTCTTTTCGGCCACCTGTTCATGTAATTTTAGTATGATTCCTGGCGGGATGCAGAGCTAAGGGAGGATGAGCCTCCCTAAGGAAATCACACACAATGAGAGCGAGAGCGTGAGAGAGATTCACAGCTATATTGCACACTGCCAGTGTGGTTTTGAGTATTACACATTATCATACACATTATGTAGGAATGTCTTCTTTGTAGGAAACTAAAGTGTACGTTTCTAACACTATAAAAGGATGTTTTACCTCTGGTTTCCATGGCAACCTGAGGAACTTCTGGCCGAGGAGTCTGTGCATCTCAGCGTTGGCACGACTCTCCTGAGCAGATTCATTGAGCTCTTCCCCCTGAAACAGCAGGAACAAGGTGTGCTTAGTGACCTTACATAAAGAGATGGCTCATAGACATTTTCAAGCAACACTCAGCGCCTGTGCTATACTACTATTCATATAATGCCAAAATACAGTGTTTAGTGCAGCTTGAATCAAGAAATTAAAGATTGATTCGTTTTTTTCCTCAATAAACCAATGAGATGACATTGAATTAGACTGATGTCCAATTATGTATAGCTTTATTTGAAGGTACACTTTGCAAAATCTATAAAATTGATATGAGTGAGTGCATCATGAATCCATCTTCCAAAGCGTGTTTTTGTCTTATCCTGAATCACTAAGGTAATGCCTATAATAAGTAGGGGTGTAACAATATAGCGTATCACAATATATCACGATACAAAAATGCAACAATATGCATCATGGTGACAATATGTATTGTGTAGGCTATAGTTCAACCAAAATAAAAAATGTGTGAGAAAAAAAATCAAGTTTTCAGAGTTTTAGTGTCAGTCCTACATTAAACTGCTATATATAATGTTGAATATAATGTATAATGTATAATAATGCAATTGGGGAATATTTGTGGGTCCTGATAATGCCAAATGTCTTATGTTACCAGTAAAAAGTGGCCTACATTATTTTAAATATATCTAGTCAGTGACAGAGTGCAAGCATATTCGTTCAGTATCATGATATGTATCGAATCGTGACATAAGGGTATTGTTACACCCCTAATAATAAGTGTTTATATTCAGACTATTTTAGACCATGTGGGACGACAACCACTGCAGAGTAGCCCAGTACCTGCGTGACTCGTCATATACATAAACAGAAAAAAGTAGCTCCGGATACATGCAGTTTTGTTTATTAAATGCTAGAGAGCGCCAAAAGTTGCATAGTGTACTATTCACTAATAATGTGTCATTGGAAAATGTCAGTTTGGAGGACAATTTATTCAGTTTTAAAAGGTATTTAATTTTTAATTAAAATGTGGACTTTTGCTCTGTTCTGATGTTCTGGAAATGTTCTGACTGCAAATCTAAAACTGTTTTAGTGCATGAAACTCTCATTAATATTATTTACAATTATTCATTTATCAGATGCTTTTATCCAAAGCAACATGCAAATGAGGAACATCATAAGCATTGAAATTGGGCCGCAGAGGGAAAAATATATAATTGTAAAAAATGGTATGATGTGGCCCCTTTAAATATTCAACACTGTTTTACCGTTAAGGCCTGCTTAAATGACAAAACAGACAATGTATGTTTCCTAAATGCAAAATGATATACCACTTATACTACTCATCACAGTCAAAGGAAATATTACACATCCATAGAAAAATGTTCTATAAATAAGACTTTTTACTCTACATGTCTTGCTGGTCTTGAGATTCAGAAGGACATGTGCAGGTGAATTGTGAATTGAACTGTGAATTAGTCCCTATCAAAACAATGACTGAGTGGAGCAGATGAAGAACTTCTCTTGAAGAAATGTTTCCATCCAGGTGAGAGCCACTACAAATCACATTAAAAATGACTGGAAGAGTTCCAGGGCCCAATAACAAGCACACGTTTCCTTTAGAAGCCCTGCCTGTGAATGAAACTGCAATATTAAGTGCTGAGAGAAGGAAAAGCACTTAAGCTCCTGCTTTTGTCTGTGTCATGTTGAGTGGGTTGGGGTTAATGAATTGCACAACCAAAATTGCAAGTTCATTGACGACTATAAAAAAGTTTGATGAATTGAATTATTGGAATGGGAACACTTTGACACAGGTGTGTGTGTGTGTGTGTGTGTGTGTGTGTGTGTGTGTGTGTGTGTGTGTGTGTGTGTGTGTGTGTGTGTGTGTGTGTGTGCGTGTGTGTGTGTGTGTGTGTGTGTGTGTACTAGTGTTACACTTTACAAACATAAAATGTACCAAAAATAAAGTGGAGATACAGGAGTAACGTAAATGGTAACATTTATTTGACAGTTCTCTATAAAAAACTCTCAGACTTCAGAGATTTGAACAGTAACAACAAAGCAATGTCCGATCCCACAATAGAAATCCAGGGAAAAGAGTCTGTATTCATCTGTATGCTGTGAACAAGATGGTACAGATCATGAACTCCTCTCTCTCACACTCCTCCATAGTCTGATGAACAATCAAAGAGGGAGACAGAGAAAGAGAAGAAAAAAAATCCTTTAGAAATCAGCTGTGCTGCTTAATATCTGTGTGGAAACTGTGATTCAAAAGGTGAACAATATAATTTGTTTTCAATTTTAACATTGTCTTTACCACCACTTTCGGTCAATTTAATGCATAATTCATTTGGTTATTTGACTACACAGGACGTGCTGTATGTTTTTCATTCAGAATAAAAAAACAACTCATGAGAGTCATTTATTCTGCAATCGGTCTTCACTTCAGTGGTCACAATACTGTGCTGTAAATAACAGTGTAGGAAACAGTTATTTTAGATCAGTATTCTGTCTGCATTGCCTTCAAGACAAATTAAAGTCACTTTCAACTACACAAAATAACGAAGACAAGCCTAAAAGCTCATCTATCCCAATTAAGCTATGTGCCCCTGTCGTGCAGTCCAGAAGGCAGGCTTCATCCCGGCTAATGGTGTCTGTGCAATCGGCCTCCCAGCTGTTCTGCAAGCCTAATGTTAACCACTGCTGTCTAAGTGTTTGGTAGATCTGACCCAAACGCGAGACCGAGGGCAGGACTCATAAATAAGTGAGATCTGGATCTCCTCTCTGCTCTCTGACAAGACAGCAATGTTAACCAGATGGCTCCCACCAACACCCTGGAAGCAGAACCTAGGATTATCAGCAAGGTTAATGAATTCTTCTTATTTACATTAGTGGGGGAGAAGAGATGGGGCTTATTTATTGTGAGCATTGACAGACGATATAGGGTGGGGAGTTAGGGTAATATATTTTTTTTTATGTAATCATTTTGTGTGACAATACAGAATGGTACACTGATGATCAGGGTAAACACTAAGATATTGTCCATTATTAATCTCTTCCATGATTCCCCCATTCCACAAATGGACAAGAAACAGTGAAGAGAAAAAGTAAAAGTTCCTTCTAATATCTGACAAATATTATTTGTTGTCAGTTACCGGTGAGCAAGGTAGACCTTTAATGTAGTTCAAAACGGGATCCCAAGTCTTATGGAACAGCATTGGCTAGGTGTGCTCTGAATAGTATTTTACACTGTAGTAAACCATGGGACATACTGTATGGTGTTCAAGATGTTATGTCATAGATCCTCTGAGACAGCAACTCCTAGGTCAAGCTTCCTGTAGGGTCCGCATTAATAGAGTTTATGAAATTATAATATGACAGAGATTAGATGCTTATGGTTGAAATGAGAGAGAAAGGGATCAATGTGTGTTTCCAGGGGACGAAGTGAGAGAACTGCTTCTGTATAAAATGTCTAATTTGGAAGAACCAAAATCAGTAATGATTGGGTAGGTTATACTTTTTAGATAAGCAAATACTCCCTCTTTGTAGAGGTAATTAAGCACATCTGCAATAGTACTGTATTACAATAATGACAAATCACCTAATAATGGAATTGACAAAAACAACAACACTAAAATGCCCAGATGCAGTATCATTATTGCTCATTTTGAGGAAAAATTAGCTGAACCCATGTGCGACTTTTTGGATATTTTTGTCTTTGTAAAAATTCTTCATTTTTTTTTAATCATTTTGCCTGTGTTAATGCCAACTGCACACATTTTTACACAGGAGTGTATTTTTATAGGAATTTTACTATTTCACCCCCATTTCCTTTAATAAAACTATTTTGCACTAGGTACACAAAATAGTTCCACTCAGGACCTTGGGGATAAACATGTCCCCATTGAAACCCATTAAAACTGCAATTTTTAATCCTACACTGTAAAAACTAAAGGAGCCTCAAATATCCTGTTGGATACTCAAGGAACTTCAAAATGTAATTTAGGTGCCTCAAAGCTCTTTCTCCTATAGTAGGGTTACTGGAGGAGCATTGACAATCTTTGAGGTTCTTGCTGGAACTTATGGGATCCTTTAAGCACTTTGTATTTAGTTCAGAGTTTCTGGAGTCACCTTTTCATTACCATGAGTCCTCAAAGTGCTTTGGGAGAAAATAGAGGAACTTGAATGCAAAAAAATGGTTATTGGAAGATCTTTTAACATTTAAGTGGTTCCTGGAAGATCTCTTATGTTAAAGCCAGCATCTGGAGGAACCCAATGGTTCAGTGAGGCCAGAATACGATTATTATTATCCTATAATTATTACTGTATTATTATAGGCTACTTAAGTTTGATTCAGTATACATACCCAGGTGAAAAAGACGTACTATTAAATGTATTAAAAATGTACTTGAGTGTGTTTTTAGTAGACCTACAATACAAATACTTTAATGCATTTTTAATACATTTAACAGTAGCCTACGTCTTTTTCACTTGGGTAGCTTACATTTATTTAGTATAGGTCTATTTTATTGAGTAATTTAAACCTTAAACAACAACCCAAAATAATAATAATATTAATAATATGAAGAAGAAGAACCAGGAGGAGAAAAGTTTTATTGTGTCGCGAAACTGCTGCTATTCCTCTGCTCTCGTCGTTTCAGTGAAGCTCGCGCTGCTCGCGCGCAACAAAGCTCAGCTGATCGACGTCATCGGGTTTGAAAGTAACGGTTCCTCTCATCAAAGCTTCCACCGTTTGTTCGGCTCTCCGTTACAAGGTTTGTAAACTCGCCAAATAAATATAAATACAGAGTCTACTCACTATATATTCAAACACACATATAAACTAAATGTATTATACATTACTACGTTTTTACAGTGTTAACCACTCATTTATTGCACAGTATCTGGTATGAAGGTTTTAGTCGCGATGCTAACTAACGTACGTTGATCTAATGAACAAATGGAAATTACTGACTTATTGTCTTAGATTGATTTAGTCATTCAATTCAACATATTCTGTACAACTGTGTCTTCAAATTGCTGATATAGCCTATAATTTAGCTGATTCCTGCTGTCGTCATTGGCGTTTGTTATGAATAACAAAAGCAGGTTAATATAGTCTGTTTTTGTTTAATGTTAGCCTAACTTTACTTACTACAGGTGCTCTCATTCTCTCAAATACCATTTTAAAGCCATTTACTGGTCAATAAATATTATGTTGTGAATAATCAGATTTGTTCTTTTGTTTCCCCAGAACAACCATTACATTTCTAAAATAACCTGAACATTTCAGTGGCAACATTGAATTACAGTAAGTTACCTGCACCACATGCAAGTACTTAATTACTATGAACTTTCTCTGTGTGAAATTGTATTGTTTGACTGTGTACTTGTGTTTTTTAATCAGTTATTCTCTGAAAATCTTCCCTCATGCTCTCAAATCTCATTCATGTTACTCAGAAAAATAATATCACAGGTTTGGTTCACAAATAATGATAGGCATTTTTTATTATATCTTTATCATTTGCATTTGAATATAAGACATTTTAACTCTGAATTATAACTTCAAGTTTAGTCTTTTTCGACAAAAAAAGGAAAAAGCTATTATATGGCTTCAGAAGACTGTATAGACCTTATAGACCTTCAGAAGACTGTAAGACCATAACACATGAGTTGTGAACTCATTGATTATTTTTAGGATCTTTTCTGGGACATTTTTGGAGCTTAACCATTTTTACATAAATTGTTGCATTGAATTGAACCAGACAAGTGTACACAAGAATGGTTTCATGAATGATTTACACATTTTTTTTTCTGCTTGTGTTTCATGCAGTGAAATTGAATGGTGACTGGGGTTTCATTAGGCCTGAGATCTGCTTTTGGGTTCCACAGACAGAAAGTCAAACAGGTTTGGAACGTCACAAGGCTGTGGAAATTATTTAAATTTCACAACTATCACTTTAATAACATTACTAACAGTACATTTTGTACTTTTCAAGGATCTCGGTAAGCTGAAATGCAAGTTTGAACAAGAATAAAAATCCTCCTGTAGACCTGAAAATCATTGAAGTGCCTGGACCATCCACCAGAAAAGAGGAAAAACAAACGGAAACCAAATCTGCGGCACCTTTTCACTTTTCTAACTCTTTAAGTACCTCACACCAACTTGGTCCCATAGTGACATTTTTGACCACAAACGGAATTGCTGATCGTGTGTATTCTTATTGAAATGACTGGAATTCACCAGTGAACATTCACAGAACAACAGATAATTGTACTGCACCTTAATACTGTTTCCGGGTCGAAGCCTCTACTTCCTCTATCTTGTTTCATGAGAATACTCAACAACCATTTATGAACACTGTTGATTCAAGTCACACATTTAAGCTGTTCAAAAGCCATAGTGTACGTTAGTCTCCAGTCTAACGGCATCCCAGACTTCAACATTTTATGATTCAAAATAGCTGAATATCTAACCATCAGAGATTTTGGTATAGAGATAAAGGTTAGGATCGTAATTTTCAGGAATATTACAGCACAATGAGTGCATATTAGCACTTTTTGTTTGTTTTTGGCATCTGATAGAGCTTTTGGACTTGGAAACAGTGATGTCAGACTTGCCATCGAACTGAAACACAAATGTTTTAAAGTTAAGTGAAGATGGGCATTTTTAATTAGTCAAAATTATTATTTTTAGCGCAATTTTCCACCGGACAAAATTGCGCTTGTTAACTCATGATTTCTGTTCTGTGCGTCTGTGCGCACCAATCTTGCACTTCTATCTACTCCTCAACCAGACCACCTAGAGACTTCGGGTTTTCGGCATTATGTTAAGGAAGGTCTAATCTCGGGAACGCACAAAAAAAAATCCAGGAAAAGATTTACTATCTCTTAGTGTTGTGATCCCATGAGGTGAGAAAATTGCGCTAAAACACTCACCGAGTTTTCATTACTTGTTTACATTGATTTATTTCGTGGAACATGTGTTGCTTATGTATTATACTATTTTTTGTGTATTCATTGATATTAATCTATAGTTAGCTTTTTTTCCTATGTGCATAGAAGAGTATGTATAAAAATGAATATAAAATATGTAATAAACAATTCTTATTTTGTATTTGGTTCAATTTGTTTATTATAATAGAAGTCAAAGGTAACCATAGTTACAACATGAAATTAAATATGTGAAGAAAATGAAATTTGGTTCCTGGAGGCACCCAAAGTGGTTCCACACAGTGCCTAATATAAGAGTTCCTCAGAAAACCACTGTGGTTCCTCAGAAAACCGCCCCTTTTTAAAGGGTGCCTAGAGGATCTAAAGACGGTTCCGCCGGTGTGGCAAAGTGAAGAATCCCAAAAGGTTCCTCCAGGCACCTTTTATTTTTACAGTGTAGGGCCATTTAACTATAAAATAATGCAATCTTTGTTAATAGGCTTTCATTCTGTTGGCAAGGCCTCAACATTTAAATGTTCACTGTTTTTTACCAGATGGTGCCATTTTCTCAGGTTTGGTCTATCGTTTTCTGCTTATGCATATTATAGAGCAAATTGGATAAATTATGCAGCTGTAGCTGTCTGGGTGTGTTGGTAATGATATTAGAGTGTGGTTTTGCACCGGTGGAGCTTTGCTGGAATCTAAAAATGTGGTACTGCGCCCAAACAAAATCTGATTTTGAAGCTCATTTATTGAGATATCAACCTCAAATTTGGAACACAACTTCTTTAGATTTATGGCTTTGATTTTCTAGTAGTTTTAGAGTTCAACATGTTTCATAAAATATATATTTTATATAATTTTTTTTTTTTTTTTTTTTTTACTTTTCTAAACTTTTTTTACTTCAACAATAATCTGTTATAGTTCTTCTTTAAAATGAGACCAAACATAAGTCTGTGCTCCCAAGCTTAAACTTTACGACAGTTTTTTGACACCGACATTTTTGTCCTCTATGGACCTTTGTGTAACTTTTTTAATTAACGCACAGGAGTTAATCTTGAGAAGGTCATCAGATGACTAAAGGTAAGGGTCTGGGCTGAGTTTCCCGATAACGTTGTCTCTTAGCTCGCTACGAAGACTCTTATGGGATAACTTAACTGAAGGTATACCATTTCTAGGCGTGTTCCCCGAACTATACCTTAGGAAGCCGCTTAAGATATACCTTCTTACGTGCGACGTTACCCGGTGCTGTCCGTGGCGATGGTGCTGAATTGGTTGATATCAATGGCTCGAGAATCAATTATTCTCTCGTGCAGGGGCTGTTTATGTGAGAAAGCGGTGTTCTTTATAAAATAAGCACTTCATAAATAGTTGAAATTGCATTTATTAGGACTTATGGGATATTATAAAAAATAACCCAAACTATAATAGCCTATAATAGCCTTGCCTACATATTTTAAAATTGTATCATATATTGCTGCCATAATAACCATTTCAATTATTTATGTGCTTTCTTCTCTTTCCCATTTTTGTTCGCTGAGGTGGAGCTGTGATGAAATATTGTTCTTGTAAATACTTTCCAGCATTTCAGTAATAAAAGTGTACGTCATGTACGGTGCTCGGCAGTGATCAAAAAGGATTTAAACAGTGGATTTTGAATCTCTTCTTGTAAACTCGGAGATGTGGATTCAGACGGCAATTAAATTAACGTACAACCTGTTTGTCAAAAAACAGTAGGTACTAATTTGGCCAGGGATTTTTACGCGGGTTGGGTGAAAAAAACACTGATATTATGGATTCGGACGGCACTAAAATAACCAACTTACTGTACGAGCCCATATTAGAATCAATATTAGCGTCCGAATAGGACTTAACTGACAGTAGCCTATGCTTTCACTGGCTTTAATTTAAAAGCACTCTTTAATTAAAATAAATGTATAACATTTTATTATAGCCTATATAATAATATAATCAAAATTCTATTATCAATCAGTGTAATGACAATTTTATTCTTTGCATGAAAACACTTGAATTAGCCTAACTGAACACTGTCTGTGTGTATTAAAACTTCAGAATTATATTCATATAGACCTGCAACAGTGATAAGGTAAAGCTAAGAGTGGTCCAGACCAACCTTCCGAAAGTATGACTTACAGAAGGTATATTTAACTAAGAACGTTTCGGGAAACACGTATTAACGATAAGGTACAGCTTAAAGGACAAATCAAGTGAAAAATTAACCTGGGGTTAATTAACACATGGTTACCGAGTCGATCGTTCCCTGCGATGCGTTTTCATGAAAATCGAATGTAAAGAGTTTTATTTATAAAAACAGATTAGCTTATAACACTAGTATATAGGGCAGAGAGTAAGTAAAAGTAAATCGCTAGTTAATACCACTAACAAGGCTCAAAATAGCCTAAAGATCAATAAAGTATCTTCTTATTAAACTGTCTGTACACTTACAAAGTTCTCAATGCTTCGTTTTGCATGTAGGGACCCTCATTATGCTCCCGTGTTAGTGTGAGGCTATTTTGAGCCTTGTTAGTGGTATTAACTTGCGATTTACTTTTACTTACTCTCTGCCCTATATACTAGTGTTATAAGCTAATCTGTTTTTATAAATAAAACTCTTTACATTCGATTTTCATGAAAACGCATCGCAGGGCACGATCGACTCAGTATTGTTTGAGACCATGCTTAGAACCAAAGGAAGTTGAGAACAAGAGAGTAAAGAGTATGCTTCGACAGTTTCTGTATGCACCCATTGTGGACAGTTTTTTTTTTTTTTTTTTCATCTTAAAAATATATCTAAATTACGCCATATGCTCTCATTGACAAATGCGGAACAATTAGTTAATGCGTTCATGACTTCAAGGCTAGATTATTGTAATGCTCTACTGGGTGGTTGCCCTGCACGCTTAATAAACAAACTACAGCTGGTTCAAAACGCAGCAGCTCGAGTTCTTACCAGAACCAGGAAGTATGACCATATTAGCCCAGTTCTGTCAAAACTGCATTGGCTCCCTATTAAACATCGCATCAATTTTAAAATATTGCTGATTACTTACAAAGCACTGAATGGTTTAGCTCCGCAGGACTTGAGCGAGCTCTTAACGCATTATAGTCCGTCACGTCTATTACGATCTCAAAATTCCGGCCAGTTGATAATACCTAGAATTTCAAAATCGACTGCTGGCGGTAGATCCTTTTCCTATTTAGCACCAACACTCTGGAACAGTCTTCCTACCATTGTCCAGGAAGCAGACACACTCTGTCAGTTCAAAGCCAGATTAAAGACACATCTCTTTGACCTAGCTTTCACATAATACATTATAGACTTTTATAAATTAATGTTAGGCTGCATATAGTAGGTCAGCCGGAACCGGGAACACTTCCCAAAAATCCTGATGTACTCGTTACATCATAAGAAGAATGGCATCTACGCTAATTTTAGTGTCTGTGTTTATCCCGAGGTTTTCCTGCAGCCTGCCGGATCCAGGCCGTATCCAGATCTGACGAAGGACCTTCGCCTGGACTGATGACAACGCAGTGCTGAAGTGCCAACTATTCTCTCCCTATGGAGGGTCCCACTACCACTCTACAGATAAGGCGTTGTCGGGAAAATTCGTCTCGCGGTCCTACCCCAAAGCAACAAATAAAATAAAATTCCTTATCAAAATTTATAAGGAAAGACAAGTATTTTGTTTAGGCTTGGCTTGTAGGGAATTCCAAACCTGCGTATATTCAAACGCACATAACTATAGAACCCATTCTAAATGCGCATGTGAACGCCATCAGCGTTTCTCACAGGTTCGCGTTTAAAGTCTGTGTAGAGAGAATAGTGTCGTCTTAGCGGCCCCTAATTTAATAACAAATGATCATTGCGACAGAAGCAAATCAATTAAAACTAACTTTAGATGGAAATAACTTAACCCTGCTGTAAAGCCGAAACAATCTCTGTTACCTTAAATTATACGTTTATCTCTGTAAAGCTGCTTTGAGACAATCTACATTGTTAAAAGCGCTATATAAATGAAGATGACTTGACTTGACTTGAGTTGTCAGAGCCTTGCTTTAAAATCCTGCTTTAAAAGAGTCATTATAAAGCTTGCCTAAGTTATATAATTAAAGGAAAGTTGTGGACCTTGAATTCTATTCACACAACTTTATCTTGTAGCTTTAATAAACACTTAGGGAAAGGTGACGGTTAAGACGTTTGTTGCAACACTCTTAAAGAAATCCATTGCCTTTGGCTGAGTGCAGCGGAGCGTCTTTTCCTAGACGCGACGTGCCTAGTCCTGTCTGCCAATCGGCATTACAGTAGGCTACTGGAAAGAAGAAATCTAAACCAAAATGGACCAAGGACAAAAAAAATCTTCATTTTTTAAAGATGTGGAAAAAAAATCTACGCCTGCCGCTATATCTCTCTTGCGCACAAGATGAAAGACTGGCATGAGATCATTAATTCAAGTGCACAGTGGAAGTGATGAAAAAAATCTAAAAGCTTTGGTGTTTATTCGATTCTATTTTTGACAATACACACTGTTTGACGTCATACTTTCAACAGGCTTATTTTGATTGCTAAAACACATCAGTATTTCCTCTTCCTCCATTAATTAACATGAAATCATCCATTGCGTTTGAGTTCAGCAGATGACTTAAGGGACCTGTTTTGATCTCTTCATTTTTTTAAGGGCTAAATGGTTAATAAGGACTTTGTTGCAAGGCATAACAGAACTTAAGGGAACTCTAAAGTAATTAAGGGAAAATACTTAATGACAGCCTAAAGGTACCCTTAACCTTAAAACTAATGGTTTTCTTAACTTAACTTAAAGGCCCCCCTGAAATCAAAATGTAAGTTTTTTTTTTTTTTTTTTTTTTATACTTAGTATGAATATGTTAGCTTTAAAGTTATGAATAAGCTGGTGTGTTCCAAAACAATGCCAAAATTCGCATTTAGGAGATATAAGCATTCAAAATTTACAGTCTCTCACTTCCGCTAAAATGGATCACAGTTTTATGACATTGCCACAGACTTCAGCTTCTCATCACATCTTCTGTCCAATCAAATGCTCTCTAGAATCTATAGCATCCCGCCCCCTATGCTATAAATACCACCTGGCCAAAGTGACCATTGACACAATATTATCTGCCTGCTCATGTCACTGAGCAATATGGGTTGGAGATGTGAATTTGGTTGCTAAAACACTCAAGTTTTATTCCGTTTTCCAACTGTACGTTGGTTAAGAATGAAATGGCTAGAATTTATTCACACCTCTACTACTGAATCCAACGTATCATCAGCACTCTGATTCGCTTCCATGGTGCTGTAAAGTACGACTTGAAGTCTGTGAGGTAAACTAAACGTTATTGGCTATTTTAAAAGGGGGAGGAACCATTCAAAATGTCCCGTCTTATCTTTCAGTGGAAATTACGTCAAAGCATCATACAAACCTGTGCGTTCCAAGACACTTCAGTGGGCCTTTAAAGGCTTTCATGCAACCGGGCCCAGAACCTGTTCGTCTATCACATTGACACTCGATTTGAGTGAAGCAATCTTGTGTGTGTGATCTGACAACGTGGTCTGCCATGTTAAGCTTAGTACGGTGGAGACCTTTTTTGGTTCTTTTTTGTTCTGTTTAGCCAACTTAGAAGTCATGTTTAGCTGAAATGATATATATAGAAGTTATAATACTCATGAAATTTTTGAATGAAGCCTCCATCATAATTTTTTTTTTCTGACTGGGGACTGTACACAGAGATGTTCATCCGCAAGAGACGATGGCTTTCAATTTGTGTTTTCTCTGCCATTAATCAGAGGACATAGAAGCAGACAAATTGACAGTGGGAGCATGAATAGCCCTGCTACAAAAGGGTCCACACACAAGGATAATAGGAAGAGGATAAAGACTCACATTACAGAAACTAAAAAGAAAGATAGACATATAATTGGGAAACTCTTTGAAAGCCCCTTCCTAATGTTCTGGAGGTAAACTTTGTCCTACTTGTTGTGACAATTTCTGAATAACATTTTTTTTAACAAAGTTGAGCAGACATAGAAAAACTAAAGAAAACACAAGATGACAACGAGTCTGTCTGTAACGAGCAAGCAAGTCAAATTAGAGTAGCCTTTGTTAAAGGTAGATACACTAAAGTTTAGGGTCTGTACTTTTTTTATATGCATAATTTCAGGAAGGATGCATTAAATTGGTCAAAAGTCAGAGAGCACTGCTGTTCTTTTGTACTTTCTCAAATAATCCTGAAAAAAGTATAACAAAAATATTAAGCAGCTGTGACGAGGACTCAGGCTGAGTGAGATCCATTTGCGGTTTATTAAAACCAGACAGGAGTTGGTCGAAATTCCAGGGCAAACAACAATATTAGAGGCAGAGCAGTAAACATGGTCATAACAGGCCGAGGATCAGGGAAGGCAGCAAACAGCAATATAAGTAGTCAAGGCAAACACAAGTGCTTTGCAGGCAGCAAAGAGTTGTACACGGTAGTCCAAATATGATGGGCACTTTCGAAAACATGCTTCATGAAGCTTCAAAACCTTTATGAATCTTTTCTTTCGAATCAGTGGATCGGAGCATGTATTAAACTGCCTAACTCATGTAATTTCGGTAAACAAGGCTTCGTTACATCATAACTGTTTCGAATGTAGGTGAACCCATGAATCATGTGTTTCTATGAGTTTTACCTGATCTCTGATCAGTTTTATACATTTGTACACATTTTAATTAGACATTAGTATACTTAAAAGGAATAATAGTAATTATTAGTAATAATAGTAATCTCTTATTGGCCTGTTATCTGAGCCATCCATCCATCCATGGAACAAACAAAACAAGCACTGAAAATGTTTAAAAGGAACACAGACACTTGATATTAAATCGAATTAGATTATTAGTTTGATATGTTTAACTTTCATTAAAAATGGGATTGTAAAAGGCATTTTTATGCATGTTTGGCCTGAGTTTTTGTTGCATTTCCACTGTTCTGACCACTCGGTGTCATCTTGGAGGCGGGTGTCGGATTGTTTCGAAGCCTCAACACAATACGGCACATTTGCTGTTACACAACTGTTTCAGTGTTCCATGAAGCCTCGCTCTGCCCACCACTAAATCCAAGGCAGAGTCAAACATGGGCAGAACAACACAGGGAAAATAACACACAGAAATGCAGCCGGGGCAAACAAGACTTTGCAATGAGAGATCACACACACAGGTGCTGTGTTTGAAATCGCCCCCCTATACCCTCTTTCACTGTTACCTACATTACTCCACTAATATAGTCCAATTAAAGGAGTTGATGATAACGAGTGAGTGAATTCGGACACTGAGTGCGCCGAAAGGGCTGCCGCTTTTGCATAGTTTGTGCTTGCGGTTTAATAATAACCATTTGTAACTTGGTACACTGGCAGCTCCAATAGTAACGAAAAGGTTTATCTTGAACCCTGACATGGAAACTAGTATATAAAATGTAATTAAACTATTTAATAACAAATTAAAAAGGAATTTATACCTGTATGATATACGCTGCAGCGCGGTTTGGAAAATGGATGAATGATTTGATTCAGCTGTCGGCGGCATCTCCCATCGAGATGCAGGAATTCATCCAACGCTCGACTCACAGTGCATTATGGGTATTCTCTAGCCGTTGAGCCTACACAAAGCCACTAGATGAAGACCATCTCTGGTATACATTGTTTGTACACTCATTAATGCGGTGCCTTCTGGGATTGAATGAGTGCACTCAATATTATCTACTATGGTTTCAGACACCACTACAAATGGCTGTCCCCTCAAAAAGTGCCCTATTTAAGGGTATAGGGGCGATTTCGGACACAGCCGGGGTTGAAATAGTCTGAGTGATGAGAGACAGGTGTGTGGTAATCAGTCCAGGTGTGGGCTCTTGGGAAATGTAGTCCAAATTGAATGCTAGCACTCAGGCGAGTGAGACCTCCGGTGACCAATTGAGGAATCTTTAACGTTCTTTACTGTTCGTGACAGCAGCAAAAAAGTTTTTGAATAAATAAAGAAATGTTTAAGAAAAGAAATAAGAAATGTTTCTTGATCACCAAAACAGCATTTTATATAATGCATATAATGGTTTCTGAAGGATCATGTGACACTGAAGAAAATATATTAAATATTAAAATATATCAAAATAGAAAACTTTTATTTTAAATTGTAATTATATTTCACAATATTGCATATAATAAAGTCTTTGTGAGCATAAGATATGTCTATCAAAAACATTTTAAAAAACTATAGCTAAACTTTTGAATGATGGTGTATATACTGTTCAGTTACTGTGTCACGGTGACACAACCATCTATCAGCCCATCGTCACCAGATCAGCACGCTCCTCTTACTTGTTCACTCTCCCCGGACTACTGATTCAACGCACCTGCACCTCCTTATCAACCTGCACTATATATACCACACACAACCTGCGCACCATTGTCTGGTCTCATCTAACCATGTACAGACTCATCTCTTGCTACAACTCCCATTACCAGTCTGAGACTTACCTGCCTGACTACCCGTCTTCGGATGACCGTCTTCTGTCGTCTGATCCTGATCCTGAGCCATTCTTCAACCACCTGCATCTGTGATCATCATATTCCACCCAGCTAAGTCACAGTGCAACTGCTTGAACTTCACATTCACCCTTCCATCGACCAGTGTTTGTTCCCTCCATCCTATTAATAAACCTTGTTTATATGATCACCTGTCTGTTCTCTTCTGTTGTGTGACACACGAATAATAATAATAATACTAATAATAATTTTAGTTAAAGATACAACAGTCATTCTAAACTTGAGAACTTTCTGTTCCAATGCCACATGCTTATAAACTCATCTTTTTCATGACTGCTAAAAAAAATTAAGCCATCACATCTACATATTGCATTTAAAATGATTTCATAAACTTTGGGATAAACTTTTCATTTAATTTTTAATAAAGTGTTAATTCAAAACAAATCAAATAGTTTCACACTTCCAAAAAGAAAGGAAAAAAGAACCTCTAAAACATGTTTGTTCAGCCCTGTGAAAACCAGCCTAAAGGCCCGTACACACCGGGACGAATATCGGCGCGTGTTATTCGCCAGCGTTTTTCAACGCATTTTTTGGGTTCACACCCAAGCGATTTTCGCTGACGATGAGCCGAGTGAACATGCAAATTCATTCCCTGACATTAGATGGCGCTTAATACCACTCCATAACAGTTCTCTTTTATCAAGATTTTTGTAGTCGCTGTCGCGTTTGTCACAGTTCTTTATGTTCCGACACCAACGAGACCAGCAGCTCTACATTCATCTCGCCTTGCATCTTCCTCGTCTTATTTCTTCCCGGCAGTGTTTAGACGCTACTCGGCGTATATCTTCTTCGCCGTTACGTATGTGTGCTCGGCAAGACCGTTTTGTGTTTGAGCGCCCCCAAGTTGTGTTTTACTGTAACTTCAGAAGCTCTAGACACGTGAGCAAAAGCGGCAATCTCATTGGTCGGATAGTTTTTGACGCGGCGCGTCAAACCAAAAAAAAACGAACCCGAGTCGTTTTTAAAAAAAAATATGCTTTTACGCGTGGCGTAATTATGCTTTTATTCGTCCCGGTGTGAACAGGCCTTAAAACTGTGACAGATCCTAAGTGTAAAGCAAAATAGGGGTTTAGAAATGCGGGTCTATAAATAATAGACCCGCATTTCTTAAAATGTCACTGCCATTGTTTTGTCTCATGATGCACACCATTAATGTTTTTATTTTATTTTTTATAAGGCACATTTATAAAATTTACTTAAACAGACAGTATGGAATTTTTTCGCCACTAGGGGTCGCTAACCTCTTTACAATAACAAAGGCGTAGTTTGATGATGCAACATTTGCTAAGAACTATGGATCTTGTCGTCAACGTCAAGCCAACCGATCTAATAATGTTTATGGATGACTAAATACATCAATGCTTTTATCACGACTGTGATATGAAGCAGTTCGGGATTGCTAAGAGACAGCTATCAGCTCCAAACGCGACGCTAGTCCCACGGATATAAAAGGAATATGGACATTTCATTCTACCGAACTACACGGAAGTGCAGAACTCACAGGTCAGTTTATTAGACAAATTAAACTTGTGAGGTAACGCAGCGCTGTTTCACTTGGTCTAACATTACACAAGCACACTAAACTGCATTTCAATGTGTTGAAATAGATGTGTTAGTTTGTCTGTATGAGACTAGCAGTAAGCTAGATCAACATTAGAATAATATACAGATCATATTATAACATTTTATCATTGTTGAACTATAAAACATTGATTAGTTTTATGTAAATGTGCTCACCTGTTTAATAAAGTGCATGTAGGAGCGGTCGAAGTCTCGGACGTGGAGCTCTCGTTTATATACTGTCTATGGGAGCTCTCGGCATATCGAAAACACTGCGCTGATATTGATTCTCGTTTAAGTTCTCATTTTTTATCCAAAGTCTGCTTGCCATGGTCCATAATGTTCGAACGAAACAACAACAGCGTGCAAATAGACATTGCGAACTACATTGTCCACGTCTGTCGCTTTGGTTACTATCAGAGGGCTCTGGTTCATAGCTCTGGTTACCATGGCAGTATGAGCGGAAACCAGGGACAACGTGGATATGACGCCATTGACTGTGACAAAACGGAAATAAAGAAACGTGCCGTGTCTTCTAATTAAATTAAAATTTCTCCTGGTTTGAAAGTTGTTGGAAACAGTCGGGTTAATGTAAGTACACAACTAAAAAATATATATAACATAGATTTAGTGATTTTTGCTATTTTTAAAGCAAAAAAGTTACATATTGTGCCTTTAAATGTCTAATCCCAATCCTTTTATGAACTATCATCTAATCACTTTTGTCTGTGAAACCAGGGGCCTATACCATGAAGCTGGTTTAAGTGGCTAGCCAGGTATGTTTCAGTTTAGTTTGCGTGATTTCAGGGGTTTAGGCACTATGACATTGGCTTGGTTTTTAGTGGTGTTCATTGTAACTTACGCTCCATCGCAAACTTGCTCAAAGTGACTCAAGTCTGACGCAATAAAATCACTTCCAAGTTTTCTTGCTTTAAATTATAGGTCACTACAGTACATAGTAACAGATTTTTAAAGGGGTCATGAACTGCATTTGTTTTACTGTTTTATGTTTCCTGGGGTGCACTTATAGGGCCCCATCGTACACCCGGTGGTGGATTCGGCCGTGCACTTTAGATCATGAGCTTAGATCTTTAAAATAGGGCCCATAATGTTAGTATGATTTTTACATCAAAAGTTGTCATAATTTAGAAATAAAAGGCATTATTCCTACCCTGATTTTAGCCCTCTGATTTGAACGCTATGTTCAAGGGATGTTCTATGTTATGTCTGATGTGAGACTTCAGAGTAAATGCCCACTTCTGTGATTGGTGATCTTTACAAATGAAATAGCTAAGTATTACATGTAAAACTGTAACTTTAAAGGTGCATTGCGCAAGTGTCTGAGTTTTTGCAGAACTATGCCCCCTCTGGCGACAAGCGAAACTGCAACACTGCAACTGAACGCGCATGACGTCACGCCCAGTCTCAAATTCCGACCCGAATCCCTCTTATTTATTTTACTGTACAGGATTATAGAGAGAAGGGCTCATTCAGCCCATCAGGCAATTGTTTAAGCATGTATGGGTTAGAAAAACGGGTATTTTTAACATGAAATGTTGCGCAATGCACCTTTAAGCACATTTTTACTATTACAGCTCTCAAGGTTAGCTAATTGTGAAAAGTGTTGATTATAGCATTATATTTAAATCTACAGTATGAAAGGTTGCAGTGATGAGGATTGTAGCTGATCACAAAAATGTTGAGAGTGTGAATGCAGTGATCACATCAAACTCAAATTCTGCACACTAACGAATACTTTAATCGAAACTAACAGTGCAAACACAATGTAAATAAGAGATTTGTTTATTATAACGGGAGTTTTGGGGAAGGTCCAGAACTCAGTCACTGATAAACTCATGCTGTTTGATTCACAGCTTCTCCAGCGATTGTAAAGGGAGCGCTCTTTGATCACTTTCTATATATAATTTAATCACAGTTTAAATAACAGATTATTTTCATCCTACTAAGAAAAAAAAAGAACATCTGACTGTACATGAATCAATATATCAGAAATCACTGGCGATCAGGCATTAGAATTAACACTTACTTACATGTTGTCGCATTCAGGGCTGGACTTCAAACCTCTTTTAGTTACAGTGTGTACATTACACCTACTACATAATACTAGTTAGCCTATAATATTAGTCCAATGACAGTAATAGCCATATTTTGTAAAACAAATGCACTAAAAAATAAAGGAAACTTTCATAATTAGTGTTGTACCAATTTCTATACTTGAAAGAGATAAGCACATGAACTTTTATTTTGACGCAAACTGCATCAAGCTTTTATTTTGGCAGAAAACATGGTTTACAAACGCCTCTTATTAAATGTCTAGTGAATTGCGGTAATCGTCAACTATGCAGATGTGGAAATAATCTGTAACTGGGTTATGGGTTCCTACACTCATGACATGGCCTAAGTGTTTTGAAAGTAGTTCTGCTTACCGCGGACTCTACACTCTCTCATCTCTCTCCTGATCCTCCGTCCTCACTATCATCATCTGCCACAGGAGCTGATGAAGGTCAGAAAACATATATTTTGACACAGTTTACAGTGTCTGCTTTAAGGGCCTGGTTCTATTTTTTCACGCTATTTATCTGCACATTCCTTGCGTTTCTTCTCCATATATTTTTGACAGATACACACTGACACTGCTGCACGCTCGCTCACTTGTTTAAAGTTGTGATTGGGCCAGCCCAGTGTCAATCAAGAAAAGAGCCAATGGGCCGCTGATCTACGTGTTTCATGGGCTGGTCTGTCAAAAAAAAAAAAAAAAAAACTAACACTGACTTTGACCAATGCATTACACCGGCACAAACCCAGCGCCGCCAATTAAGCAAAACAAAACAAAACGAATGGGCCGCCGATGTACAAATTTTATGGGCCGTAAAAAAAAAAAAATATGAGTATGAGATATATCGGCCCAAAAAGCACGTCGGCCCACCGGGCAAATGCCCGGTATGCCCAATGGCCAGTCCAGCCATGGTCGCATTATTGTCGAGTCCATATTGTAAAAGTCTGTTTGCAAATCCTGCGTCAAAATTGCAACTGATTTACCAAAGAATCCACAGTGAAATGTACCGATTACAAATAAATAATGCTCAACTGAGACATTCACCTTGTTGAAAAGAAATAACCACATTCCTAGCATTAGGATCCTTTGGAAGGTAATGTCATTTTTAGTCCAGTGAGTGATCCTGTGCTCCTCTTTCCTCATCATCTCACTAACACACCAATGGGTGGGGCTAAAGTTGCAATGATGAAGTAGGTGTTGATTTTCATCTGCAGAGGTGGACTTTTGTCACACTATTACGTAATAAAGAGGCACATTCCACAGTCGTTCGCTGGGCTTGGTTACAATAAAAGCTGTTTTTGGCCTAACAAGGACGTTTTGAGCTCTGAAACTTACAGGATATTCTTATAGTATTATATGTCAAAAGCTCAAGGAAAATTTCTCAATTCATGACCCCTTTAAAGACTAAATTGTCTGGCTATAGTAATGATTATTTATTATAATTATTTTATGATTTATTTATTATTCATATAATTATTATACCCCCAATCCATTACATATGAGCAATTTTAGTTTAAGATTAATATAAATATATACAGATAATATGTAATATAAATAAGATTTGGAATCAATATAGATAAAGCTTACTACATGTTTGATCAAAATTGGAATAGAGGATTGTAAATTTTAACTAGTATCTAACATTTTGTTGCCATAACTGCCTATTTTTGTCATGACTGGTAAAAAATATTTTTGGCAAGTAAAGTCACCGGCCATTGGCAGGTGTAACAAAAAAGTTTGTTATAGGCCCTGTTAGGTATACAGAGATTTGAACATGTAGAGTTTTCAGCACACGATTTCCTTACAGCCTTTCATCACTCTCTTCAAACTTAACACTTTTTGCAGACGCGCTCTCACCCAATCCTCGAGCAAAGCCAAGTGTGCCATTCTCACCAGTTCTCACAATAAACACCTTTTATACAGACCTCTCATAAGCCAGTTGTACACACGTGTATATTTGCGTTGTTCAGAGAAACCTCGCTGCTGAAGCTATAACGCAGCTTTTCTTACTCTTTAACTGTATATGATGGAATGTATTTAAGATAAAATTCAATTGCATTATTTAATAATTTTTATTATATCATTTTATACAGTATATGGATTATATAATACAATTAATGCAACATCCTTCAATATAATTATCGTGTTAGGATGAAATATCACTTCTTAGCATGTTTATAAGGCCATACAGAGTAAGTGCTTTTTGCGTACGTGTGGTTTTAGTTGTTCCTATATTTTTTCGTAAATTTAGAATAGATTTTATTTAAAAAAAAATGGTGAATCATAATTTATTTTTAAAATCATTTGTACGCACATTTCACGCACAAAATTGTGTTTACACATGCTTAGTTAATGAGACTCCAAACTGCACTGCAAAATGCATGCAGTTTGGATTTTAATCGATAGAGAGCCAAAAGTTACATAGTATACCTTTAAATAAAATTTGCCACAAGTGCTCACTTGCAAGAGCTCCGTTTGGTGATGTCAATGGCAGAGAAGCAATATGTTAGACACAACAGACATGATCTATCTTTACGTTTTTTAAAATGTAATTTTAGCCGCACAACTTTCAAAAACGTTTCAATGTCCTCGAATATTCTGTTTGCACATTTGTTTAGTTCTCAAAACTGTTTTAACATGAAGAAAACTACTTTGCACACTGTTTTCCCAGCACAAAAGTGAGGAAACAGTCTGCAGAATGAATGCCAGGGTTCACAAACAAAAATGTATTTTCTGGCCTGGACAACTCAACCTGTCAGTCTTTAAGCACTAGAGTAACAGCAGACTCACAGTAGCACTAGAACTACTTGAATGATCCGAGTACAGCCCTGTGAAATGTCACAGCAGGAGATGCATTTCAAAACTTACCTGAGAGACTTGTAGACTCTTGTAAGATGTTTGATCTAAAAATACTGATATATTTTTATATAAGAACATAATGGTGCCTGAATTTTCACAGGACATGTGAAAACTGTGAACAATATTTGTAATTATAATGGGAAAAGGATATAAAATGATATTGCCTAGTAAAAACCCAAATATATATTTATACACTAGATGTCGCCTTGGGGTTCTAAGCATGCGTCAAAACCGCCGCCATCTTGGAACAGGGGTCTTGTCATAGGAAGTAGCTAGGTAACACTGCTATCTCCGCCTGTACTTCGAATTCATGGATGATATCGGACTTTTGTGCTGCGTATGGATGTTCACACGAACGAAATCTAAACCAGACAGCAAGGGAATACATTTACTCTGTGGATGGTAGTAGTCAAGTTGTTTTTTTATAAGCTCAGTGTACATTTCTCTGCTTGGAGGAAGAAAATGAACTGTGATTCTCGCATAGAAAATGAACTGTGAATGTGCTGTACTCTTTAGATATTATTTGAAATAACCCTTGTGTTTAAAATGTAGGCTACAATATGCAGGAGTTGATCCTCAATACCCACCTTTGGCTGTGTTGTTGTACTTTGTTGTTCCTAACTTTCGATTTTTTACCGATTGTACTCAAACCTTTTAATGAAAAAACAAACAAACAAAAAAACAGTGTGGCGCTTGTAAAGGCTTGTTTCTTCCTTGCAAACTGGGGATGGAGGTGTGGAAGGACACTGGAATTTGTGAAAATGTCAACTGTTTAACTGGGCTTCTTCGCCCGAAAACGGGCGAAAACGTCTCGGGTTACGTATGTAACCCTCGTTCCCTGAGTAGGGAACGAGACGCTGCATCGATACTCGATACTTTGGGGAATGCCTTCGGCATGAAGCGTCTGAAGTCAACTATGGAACTATTCCAATCTTGATTGGTGCAACGTCACCCGTGACGTCGCATGTGACGGTGATCCGGAAGCTACAAAAGGGTCACAGGAACCAGGAAATGTTAGCTTCTAATTGGTCAAAGCAAGTCGTTCTCAGGGGCGCGAAAAGTGTGGCCGAGGGATGCAGCGTCTCGTTCCCTACTCAGGGAACGAGGGTTACATACGTAACCCGAGACGTTCCCTTTCGTAAAGGGAACTCCCGCTGCATCGATACTCGATACTTTGGGGAACGAATACCCACGCCGCCACACTGAGAGTAAAAACGCCCTGGTATAAAGCATCTGGTACACTCACGGACGATAGAATGAGTAGAGGGCAGATCCAAACTAGCTTGTCATAAGATTTGGTGCAAGAAGGGGAGGTCTGGAGCCGGAGGCTCGACTGACCTCATGGCTGGGAGCCCCAGACAGTAGAAAATATTAGATGAGAGGTGAAGGCAGAAGCGCACCTTGTACTTCAAATATGAGTGGTTTTAGATAACCAACTGTACTCTTAATAAAGGGAATAGCTCCTAACCCTTGATGCATAACTAGATGGACTGACTCCTCTCAGCCTGAGTCCTAATGTAGGAACCTCAAAGGCTATGACCTTGACCATCCGACACATGCGATGGAGGATGGAATACCTGAAGAATCTTAACATTGCCTACAAGTACCTCAGTACAGGGCAAAAATAACGTTGAGTGGCTCCCACGCTAGCAAGTAAGAGGGGGCACGACCACCACTCTTCCAGAGAGTAAGACGAGCAGGAAGCAGACTCAATAGATTCTCCTATATATACTTATATATCTCAAATATATATTCGTATACCTCACCCACAGGACATGATGGGTGCCAGGGATAACCCATCAGCCTGATGCCAATAGGCTGGAAGAAAAGGATTCATCCTCCAATCTACAGGAACATGGAGTTTCAGTGGGAACGTCCTTTCGAGAACACCCTTAGAGGCTTGCGGAGGGCACTGAGGCCGCCACAGAGGCCCTAAGCATGAACAGGAGACCCCGTTAGAGAGCGGGATGGAACACTAGTACTGAAGCCAGTGGGCAGTAATAAACTGGGTTCAATGCCCTCCCTAACTTAATTGTTTAGTTCCTAGTAGAGTGGGGTTCTAGTATGGATGTCCTGACCACCTCGGTGGAAAGGGCAACCTAATTATGGGTGGGACCCCCTCAGGGGCCAGACCCATAGTCTCCATAACTCTGGTCGGGGATGAAATAATATACCATCAGCCTGAGACAGAAGATCTCTCCTAATAGGAATTTTCCATGGAGGACTCTCCAAGAGACTAATAAGGTCCGAAAACCAAATTTGGGCCGGCCAGTACGGAGCTACAAGGAGTAGTCTCACTCCGTACCTCCTGACCCTTTCTAGAACCCCAGGGAGCAGAGCGATCGGGGGAAAAGTGTACAGATGTGACCTCAGCCACATCTGTACCGTGGCATCCAAGCCCAAAGGAGCTGGATGTGAGAGAGAGTACCAGAGCGGGCAATGAGAGTTCTCATGAGAAGCGAACAGGTCAACCTCCGCCCGGCCAAACTCTCTCCATATAAGCTCAACCACTTCAGGGTGGAGCCGCCATTCCCCGGGCCTCGGCCCCTGCCTCGACAGGATGTCTGCTCCCATATTTTCAACCCCAGGAATATAAATAGATCTGACAGAGAGAAATTTGTCCTGGGACCAAAGAAGAATTTGATGCGCCAGTCTACAAAGAGGGCGAGATCTCAAACCTCCTTGGCGGTTGATATAAGAGACCACTGACATATTGTCTGTCCTAACAAGAACATGATGGCCTCTGAGGTCTACAAGGAAGTGCCTCAGGGCAAAAAAATACAGCCAACATCTCCAAGCGATTAATATACAATGTGAGATGATGGCCCTTCCAAGTACCTCGGGTGTAACGGCCCTCCATAACCGCACCCCAGCCCGTGAGGGACGCATCCGTGGTCAGAGTTTTTCTCTCACATGGTGCTCCCAAAACCGGGCCCTGAGACAGGAACCATGGTTTCTTCCATACGACAAGAGAACGAAGGCATCTGCGCGTAACTCTGATCGTACGAAAAGGGTTTCCCAGAGGAGAAAATCCCTTGTTCCTGAGCCACCACTGCAAAGCCCTCATATGGAGAAGACCAAAGGGTACTACCGTGGAAGCTGCAGCCATAAGACCCAAAACTCTTTGAAAGTGTTTGACAGTGATAGCCTGGCCTAACCTAATACTCTTCATTGTGTTTAAGATAGTATTTATACAAGCAGGAGACAATTGTGCCCGCATTGACTAAGTCCCACTCTACTCCAAGGGACATAGTCCTCTGAAGAGGAGTTAAGGAACTCTTCTTCACATTGAGTCTCAACCCCACGCACCTCAGATGGCGCAAAACAACATCTCGATGTTGAATTGCTAGTTCTTTTTGACTGAGCCAAAATGAGCCAGTCATCTATAAGATACGGACCCCCTGAAGTCTCAATGGAGCAAGGGCCGTGTCCATACATTTAGTGAAGGTGCGAGGGGATAAGGCTAGGCCGACTGGAAGAGTCCAGAACTGATGCGCTTTTCCCCCCAAAAGCGGATCTCGGAAACTTCCTGTGATGGGGTTAGAAGGGAAAGAGGAGTTAAGGAGCTTGTGGATCTATCAAGACAGACCAGTCTTTGGAGCTGGTCTGACTGACAGTCGGTAACTTGAATCTGAACCCCCTCGGAGGTTGATCCAGTACCCTGAGATCCAAAATAAGGCCTAACTCCCCCCCTCATAGGAACTATGAAGTGCCAGCTGTAGAACCTGGGCTCCCGTAAACCAAGGAAGAGCCCACTTTGAGGTTTCCTGTGTTAAGAGGGACTAGACTTCCTGTTCCAAAAACCGACCCTGCTCTGGGCTGGCCGACATGTGAACCACCCTTAGTAGATAATATTTGTATATTAACTCCACTGTAAGCAGGACCCCCTAGGCTGTATTTTGAAGACCCCTCGGGGTGTCTAAATATGCCATTATGGGGACCAGTCCCTCGAGACTGGCCTCGGCTATAAATTTCCAAATGGCTTCGGTGACCTGAAGCAGCTAACTGGCAGGAACTAACCGAAATATGCTCTCTACAGACCTCCTGAGAGGCGGCGAACTCGACAGTGCCGCAACGTCTTCGGGCAGATACTGCGATTTGTGTTCGCTGGAAGCCGATGTGTCCCGAAGCGCCATCGGCGGCGGGAAGCGAACATCGATTTCCTAAGGGCTGCATAAGGGGGCTAGACTACTGTACTCGCTCTCCTGGGGGAACGCCCATAAGGGTCTGCGTGTTACGACAAGACCTCTTAGTTGAAGCCGTCTTAGCCCGAGAGACAGTCCTCAGACCTGTCTTCGGTATGGAGAGCTTCGTGCGAGAATGTTTCCTCTGGCCCCAAGCCTTATACGGGGGGGCACAAGAGGGAACCCTCTCAAAATATGAGGAGCTGGCGGCTGTCCCATGAGGCTACCCCCTGGCAGCAACCCCATGAGACCTGGACTGACAACTGGGGATAGCTGATTGTCGCTCTGTCTCCTGAAGCCTCTCGACAACGGTTCTTGCCGCGTCACCAAAGAGGCCAGAAGGTGAAAGTGGAGCATCGAGAAGGAAAGCCCTGTCTTTCTCCCCGATCCACAAGCGATTAAGCCATAAATGTCTCTCTGAGACGACTAGTGCTGCCACGGCCAATAGCACGGGCCGTCTCTTTAATAATATGGAGAGATAAGTCAGCTACTCTACGAAATTCAGTAATATAGAGTGAGACCTCCCAGTTATAGTCCACCTGCTTGAGGAGGTCAGCCGGGTATGCCTGTAATAACCCCATCGTGTGTGGGCATGCACCAGCTCGACCACCGCCATATATGCTTTCCCTAACAAATTCGATGTACGAGATTTGGAGGGAAGTGTCTGAGCTATCAGGGGTGACGCAATGTCGGGGAGAAAATATTTCGCAAAATATTCCTCAACCCGAGCCATCACCTAATAACCATTTTCATTAGATTCCCTAATGGATGAGTAAATATATACATGGGGGAAAATAATTGAGACGAAAATGGATTTTTCCACGATCTTGATACCTCAGTATGGAGATCAGTGAAAAAGGGAAGGCTCTGACACGGAGATTGTGACTGGGTCTGCAGGAAGCGCTCATTCATTTTATTTTTCTTAGTCGCTTCCTGCTTATTATATGGCCATTTAACATTTAATTTAACCACTGCCCTGATTACAACCTCCAGCAACTCCTCACTAACGGAAATATGGGGTGGCGAATCCCCATATCCACGTGATTTAGTGTTAATAGATAATATCTATCTCCTCGGAGACAGATAAATCAAACGCTGTGTCTTTAACACGGTCGGAAGAAGCCGCAGCGCGGGCTTCCGAACCGTGCGCGAGACCAGTGGAGCTGGTTAATAAACACTGAGAAAGGGTCGCAACCGTCTCAGTATCATATGCCAGCCCCACGTGCGAATCACATGCATACAAGCGGCGCGCTGCCTCAACAGACGCGGGACCTGATGCACTGGAAACGCGAGCCTGATCTAACTGATCGATCAGGCTCAAACGGGAGCGGAGCTTTTTCATTGAAAACAGTTTGCACAGACAGCGCCCTCGAGCACCGCCCGTGCATGCTCCACTCCCAGACAAACTACACAAAGCGTGTGTGTATCATCCTCGCTTAAATAACGTGGGCAAGGGGACGCACACTGCCTGAATAGCTTCTCTTTTTTCGCCATAAATAATACTCTTTTCACGGGACAAACAACACCAAATAGAACAGACAAGATTGACATAGAGCGCTTGCTGAAGACCAGAAGCTAACATTTCCTGGTTCCTGTGACCCTTTTGTAGCTTCCGGATCACCGTCACATGCGACGTCACGGGTGACGTTGCACCAATCAAGATTGGAATAGTTCCATAGTTGACTTCAGACGCTTCATGCCGAAGGCATTCCCCAAAGTATCGAGTATCGATGCAGCGGGAGTTCCCTTTACGAAAGGGAACTTGAACGTTTCGAATTGTTTAATTTTTTTGCTTCATCGGATGGGGGTGAAACTTGGTGACTTTTGTTTTATTACCTATATGAACACACAAAAAAATCAAGGAGATGATTCTGATATGTTAAAGGGTCGTAAAAAAAAAAGTCACACTTAGCTTCCTCCCGCTCGAAAACGGGCGACATAGGAAATGATTGGGAAATACGAAAAAATAGGAAAACTCAGAGAAACTTTTGGTGGTACAAGCTACAGATCAGCCACTGTGCTGAAAAAAAGTGTACAGCAATGAAGGGGTGACACTCTAGAACATCAAGAGTGCAAATAAGACACCCCCCCACACACACACAAACACAAACACACACACACACACACACACACACACACACACACACACACACACACACACACACACACACACACACACACACACACACACACACACACACACACACACACACACACACACACACACACACACACACACACACACACACACACACACACACACAGAGAAATGAACTGGTAAGACTGAAACAGCACATTTTGCCCCAAACTATATAAAAATGATATAATCATAATAACTCCAAAACTATAGCAAGGAGAGTCAAAAGGTAGGTATCGTTTGAAAGAACTCTTTTTAAATTTTTTGAAAATATAAATTACATTACATTTGGACATTGTCCTGCCAAGAAACAGCGGATAAAAGACAATATATATATATAATTTTTATTATGATTTTGCATATCTTTCTTATTTGTCATGGAATAACTCAGGAAGGAAATAAGGTAGGAGGAAAATTCTTTTTTAGTGAAGTCCGCCTACATGTTAGCTGCATCTGGATAAAAAAAATAATAATTTTTGGACAAAGGAATCAAAAGTTACAGCATTTGGAAAAGAGATAGCCTTTTTGTACAGTCTTTGACACCCCCTCATGGGCAATTTTTTCTTCATGAAGAATATCTTGTCATAAAAGCAATAGATTATGTTAATTTTGGGCTCATTTTAATTGTAATAATATGCTGTAAAAAATGAAGTGCCATTTTCAATTATCTGAGAATGTTTCATGAGCTGTATGATGTTTTTGACACATTGCAGTACATTATTTTATAGATTATGAAAAAAAAGAAATTCTATTTATCAGCAAATAACTCAGCAATACTTAAGAGTTTTTCAAAGTGGATACATTCACTGTAAAGTTCAGACTCTAAGCTTTCAAATGACATCAACTTTGTGTTAATCAAGGCAAGATTTTTAAAAAATATGGTAAAGAATATTTTCGCAGCTAGGTGGCGCCTGCTGGCGGTACACTCGGTTTTAGAGGGATTCCTCAGCACTCGTTAGGAGTTAATAAATGTAATTAGATGCATTAAAAAGCTGAGATCCTAAGCTTTAAAATGATATATAATTTGTGTTGTTCCATTCAGTGGTTGCTTAGTAATAATTTTTTTTCTTTCCGAATGTATATAACTTATAGGCGGTTATAGGACATGACACAAATTAATACATTTTGAAGCCACTAGATGGCGCTCTTCTCAGTTTAATTTTTTTTTTTTTTAGGCCTGCACTCTATTTTGATGTGAAATGTTGCATTTATTGAAAAAAATAAAAAAATAAAAAAAATAAAAAATAATATATTAATTCTAATGGAAAAAATAGCTCATAAAAATTATATAATTAATGCAAAATATCATAAAAAATTCCAAAAATTCTAAATAATAATCAGAAAACATTATAGAACAAAAATATATTTGATTGGTTATCCTGGGAAAAAGTAAAGTAAGATTTTAAGGCTTCGCCCGTTTTCGGGCGGGAGGAAGCTAAGTGTGACTATAATACGAAGAAGCCCAGAGGGTTAAAGCAGGGATAGACAACTCCAGTCCTGGAGGGCCACTGTCCTGCAGAGTTTAGCTTCAGCCCTGATAAAAACTCACCTGCCTGTATCTATTTAGTAATCCTGAAAACACTGATTGCCTTGTTCAGGTGTGTTTAATTAGGGTTGGAGATAAACTCTGCAGGACAGTGGCCCTCCAGGACCGGAGTTGTCTATCCCTGGTTTAAAGCTGTGGCGAGGGGGGCGTGGTTTTGCAAAGTCTGTAATGGGAGAGAGAGGACGGAGCAGAACGGAACGTAAGTAGGTCAAGTGCAGATGATGAACACCTGTGTCTGATTGCAGTAATTGGCGTGGAGAGACCGGATATAAGCCGGAGAGTGACAGAGAGAGAGAGAGAGAGACGAGCTGGGACCTCGTGTGCTGCTGGAAACCTGAAAGAAACGCTTAAAGAGAATTCTGAGTTAATGTTTATTTATTGCTGTGCCTGTGCACGGTGAACGCGCTTTGTGCGCACCTCTGTTATTTTGGAAAGAGTGAATAAAAATCGAGTCCCAGCTCAAGCCGACCCCTGTCTTCTTCCTTCCTTGTCATTATTGAGCTGAACCTTATCACAAAAGCCTTTCTTTAAAGTGAATTTCGTTTTGTATAAATTGTATCTTAATTTTAATAATTTTTTCATCAACCAATTCCCTGGATTATTTTTAACAGTATAACATATTTAAATATAACAGTCAGACAATATAATCATGGAGGCGCCCGCACGGTCACTTGCATTGCACGTGAACTGGAGCGCATCTCATCCTAACTTAACGAAACTCAGTGTATGCCTCACACAGACATGAGAAATACATCAAATACACAAAGCTTGACATGTCTTTAAACGAAATAATTCAAAACGAAAAGAAAAAGTCTACTCTCTGATTATGTAATCCATAATGTGCATTTCTCTCTATAGGCGCGTTCACTACAAATATGGCGAATGTCAACTTCATCTTTGCAGCCGAGTCGACACTGTCAGAAAACACTAGTTTATTAATAAAAAAAAAATCAATGCACGCGTCACCGGATTTACAAATGCACATCTTGCATGCACACATAGGCTATTATGTCAAAATAACGAGATATTATGTTGAAATAACAATATAATTAATAATACATATTTTAGAATATTTGATTGAATGCTGAATGTTGCGCTTGTTCAATTTAATAAAATTAAAACTTTAATTGTGATCATTAAAATAATTTAATATTAAATATTTAGTGGCCAAGTTTTGCTCATACCTGTATATATATATATATATATTTATATATATATAAAGTAGCGATAGTTCATTCTAAGTTTACTCAAGTGGAAGAATGTGACTAATAAACTTAGGCCTACCTGCACTATGCATTATATTTTGAAAAAGAAGTAGATTATATTAATATCAAAACCTAAAAATTTTCTCTGGACTCAATGATAAATACATGTCTGACCGTTGGAACGAACCAAAAAAACATGACGATTTTTGGTGATTTTATTTCCGTTAGACCTTTGCCTACATTGACGCTGATGCATTAAAGAGGAGGGGCTCCCCTGTTTCAAGATGGCGGCTCTATTGATGCATTCGTTCCAATGAACTGCCGTATACAAGGCGACATCAAGTGTATATATCTATGGTATAAACCTGTTATTTGGACAACTGTAAGTAACCTTAGATTTTGCAGAGTATGCACTTTGTATCAAATGAAGAAACAAATCATGTGACTGTTTTTAATACAAAAATTACAATGCACTGGATCATAGAAATATTTTTAACCAGGGATTCTGAGAGGTTTTTATGCAAAATATTAAACACACATGCTAGCTGTGAGTTAAGCAGAATACTACTTTGATTTTTTTTATTTCATACAATGTCTTTATAACTAACTAGCTTTAAATCGAGTGAAGAGAAAATAAATGTTCTAAGCAAACATATAGTAAGGAATCATCACTTTGGGTCACCACGTTCATCCAAATGCTCACAATAACCAAGATGTTTGACCAAGAAGTATGACTTTGCAGCAAGTACACTTCTGTGTGAAAATTGCTGGTCTCGTAATGTCCCGGTTATGCCTTCATATCACCCTCAGGGGGGGATCAAGAGTTCAATGATATGATTTTCCACAGTAGAAACGATCTTCCACTAAAGAATGGTGACGAGTAACGCAGTGAGGCTTATTCTGTTGTTGTTCTGAAATAAAGCCCAAAGCCCATGGCAAAAAAAAATTCTATTAAGGTTATATCTGTTGAGACATCTCTCACACCCTAAAATTCCTCTTCAGGGCTCTGGCAAACTCCAAGACAGAATCTCTTTTCGTGTTATTCCAGTGAGCTCAGCAAGGTCTGCTGTAGGAGCTTTTCAAAGTGAGATTTCTATAAGCTTGTCAACAAAAGTTCTTCCCAGCCTGTCTAGATCAAACTCTAACCCCTTATACCACCAAAACGTGAAGAAAGAGGACTGCAAAGACCCATCAGGCACTGAGATTACCACCTGCAGGTCTGTATAAACCAATTTTGGCTCATCATGCGGTATTCTCAGGCTGACTTTAACAAATATGCTAAACTTTTTTATGCACTAAGAATGAAAATAACATTTTCAAAATGCTGCAAACTGCACAATATACTGTACATAATAAGCACATATACTATAGTAAAAAAAAAAATCACATTTGTAAGAAATTCACATTTCTAACTAACAAATATGATTTAAAAATGACTTGAGGGTTTAAAAGAGCAAAGCTAAGGCAAGACTTATTTGTGGCCCCAGGCAGACACAGCAAGGAGTGGGATTAATCATGGTTAGAAAATCAATCATGGGTGCAGAAGACTAGTAAAAATCAATGTGACAAATGTCCCTGACGGCATTCTTCAGGAGAGGATAGAATGTTCTAAACTACAGAAAGACAAAAGGACCATAAAGGACTCGAATCCAAACATACAAATCCCACCACACACTAACACATTTATGTGTCCTTTATTCTGTCTAAACTTGTCTCGTTTTGAATGTGTCTCTTTTGAGGTTAAACAAATCACAAAAACCCAGTTCAATACTCAGGTTCAGCTGTCCCAGATATTTCCCACTGGCTTCTCCTTTTCTCCTCCCAAAATTTGTTTTGCAACTCTCTGTTGTGACTGTTGCTATCCCAGCCATGTGTTCTTCTGGAGCGAGCAGAGCAGCTAATGGTGGCATCCAGATGGGCAGATTTAAATTCACCTACTGGTGCTGTGTATACTAGACGCTTCACCCACATTTTTCTCCTTGAAAGTCAGCCTAAATATCACTGAATTATATTTCGGGATACAGAGTTACGCTTCAGTATTGCATATTTGAAATTAGCATAGGCTAAAACTGTTCAGTGTTGACTTGCTGAAGCTTTGTTGCCATTCTCTGCCTAGCCTGACAAAGAAGTGCATCTGTGAACATGGCAAGCACATGTAGTTAGTATGTCAAAGCTACAGGGACAGACAGTAAGCTGACAGCTAAGAGACTAAGCTAAAACCATGCTGCAGGATGGCACAAGTGTTGCTGGAGGACGATTTGTACAAACTGGGCATATATGCTATACGCAGAAAAAAATACATAATTCATCGTTTCCTATGCCAAAGTGGGGTTAAAGAAAAGGCTGAGTAGTTCTTTTTTACTCCAGGGCTCATAAAAACCTCACTATGATTAAAATTATCTCAGTGCTGACAAAGATACACAGAGCTCTTAAATCAGGTTAGACCTCCACAGCCACTTCAAACAACCACTTTCTTTATTCCTTCATGTCCATTTGTCCAAATCGCTAGCACATACTTTTTGACAAACAGTTAGAAACTCCATATGACTTCAAATATGAATGAGTGAGCTTTGTAAGGTTTAAAATGCCATCCTTTACATGAGTTCATTATAATACATATAACTCATAACCCATTGTAAACCCTTACTTAATGAGCAGGGTTTTTTTCCAATTGAAAAATGATTTCTGGGAAAGCAACATCAAAGGGCTCATCCTTTTCTAAAAAACCTAACAAGTAGTGCTTTGTTTATGTCACCGTTCAACAATGCCACATTTGAGAGCCACAGTTAAATCACAAATTAAATCTAATAGATTCATTTTTTAGATTTAATATGACACTGTTACTTCAGCAAAAGAGTAATGTTTAGTCAGGTGGAGGTATTTTTTAGTAGTAGTTTAAAATGCTTGTAATTCACTCTTGATGTGCGGCAGCAATGTTGTTTGATCTGCTCGTCATTGCTGTTTATAATACTGAGCCTCTCTAACCATTATAATAATATTTCTGTCATGGCAACTCCCGGAGTGATTGGCATGGTAATGGGTATGACAATGGTGTATGTTTGGTCTTGGCGGAATAAATTTGCTATGCTGCACCATCTAGATTTTCATGCCAGAACTTATATACATATGTATGTATAAATACAACATTTAGATGAGTACATTTCTGGGTACAAACCAGAAGCACACTGACACAAAACATGACTACAATTGCTTCAATGGAAAGCATATTTACACTGTCTTGAAAGTTCACTATCCTCTATATATAGAAATAGAATAGAAAATAGAAAATAGTAAATGTGTGAGCAAGTGACCGATTTCAGTCTTTTATAGAGTTGGGGGGTGGGAGCCTCAGATTCTAGTCTTGATTGAACAGAAAATCTGATGACCCAGCTAACAAAAATATATTCTAAGAATGTTTTTCTAACATTGCCATTAAAGGAATTGTTCACTTAAAGGGGACATTGGATGCGAAAATCACTTTTATATGGTGTTTGCATATAAATGTGTCTTTGCAGTGTGTGGACACAATCACCATACAATGAAAAAATCCATTCACTCCTTTTATTTTAATCCTCAAAAAGCCTAAACACTTTTAATAATCAAGCCGTTTGGATTTTCTGAGCAATATGATGTCATATTGCTCATGCTCCACCCACGACCACTGACGGACTGTCCCGTATTAGCATATTTTCCCCTCATCCATTTGTATACTGTCCACCAAGGCAGGTTGCCAAGGCAGCACTTTAAGTGTCTTGTGTTGACACGCCCCACGGAAGAGAGGGGTGGGGTGAGCAGTTGCTCATTATCATTTAAAGTTGCTCATTATCATTTAAAGGGACATGCACCGAAACTAATCGCTTTGAACTGTTTTTGAAGAGGTAAAAACTGTGTTGTTTTACACAACCATTGAGAAATTTTAACCAAAGTATGTTACAAACTTTACATGACAGGGTTTCTGCAGGATTCAGTAAGTCAAATTTAAGACCTTTTTAAGACATTTCAAAGGGGTCATATAATGGTACATGCACTTTTACAAGTTGATTGTACTGAAATGTGTGTTGGCAGTGCCTGTACACAACCATCATAAAATGATAAAAATCCATCCAGTGTTTTTTTTTAATATTCTTATATGTTTCCCCCTCTCCTGAATCAAGCTGTTCGATTTTGTGACGTCACAAAATCGACGCCCCTCCCACAATGGTTGATTGACAGCCCGCCCTCGTGAGCGAGCTGTCAATCATAGCCCGCGCCAACCGGCGCGTTTATTGCTGATAGCTGGAGCACTGAGTAGAATGGCGTCTAAGCGATTGTGGTGTTCTTGGGTGTAATGGTAATAACGAACACAGCAGTCATTTTGATGTTACTAAATCCGTACAGCTGAAGACGCAGTGGCTGAGTTTGTTTTCGAAGGGAATTCCCCGCGATCAACGTCAATACTTTCATGTTTGCGTGAATCATTTCACCAGACTGCTTTACAAACGAGGGTCAGTATAAAGCTGATTTTACTAAGAAGCTGTTCCTGAAAAAAGGATCGGTACCAACTATTCGTGTTCCTGCTGAACCTCCAGAAGAACTGAAGTGAGTGTAACGTTTTATTGACCTTTATATTAATCTTTATATTAATCTTTGCAAATCGCTTGCTGCACGCTTCACGATGAATGCGGCTATTTTTACTCTCAGGGTACATTATGGCATGTTTTCTATGTATGACGTTCTCAATATAATTAATAATCCCATGTTTATAATAAGCAACGCGTTATGGTTATTGTGTTAAATTGTGTTACAAACGGTGTACGCACAGAACAGAGGGGCGGGGTGAGCAAAGCATATTATCATTTAAAGACACATGCACTGAAACGGCGTGCTGAAAACAGAGCTGTTTTTGACCAGGTAAAATTAGTGTTTTCTTACAATACTAATGAGAATTTTTAATTCAAGTATATTACAAACTTTTAATTTAGACCCTAAAGAAACATATTAGCTTGTACAAAAATGATGTGACCCCTTTAACAAATGAAAGATTGAAATTTAAGACCTACACGACGCATTATCCAAGTTAGATAGATAGTTACCTCGGGATCATTAGAGTATCTATCTATCTATCTATCTTTCTATCTATCTAGGATTATCTGATGTGTGTGTGTGTGAGAGAGGGAGAGGTAAATTTTTTTTATCGAAATTGTACTTTTGCATATTATACTGTAAAAAAACAATTATTGTTGATTTTAGTTGATCACAGTTGATCATAACTAGAGAGGAAATGATGAGATGATTAAAGTGACCAAAATTATCACGGTTATCACAGAATCCTGTTCAAAAAGTACTAGCCTAATACTACAGAATGAAGTCAATTCAACAAGTTTTATGTCGAAAAACAGCAAATAACAAATTGATTAGCATCAATATGCACGTTTTGTTTATGTAAACATTAAAATACCATAAAAAATGATGGCCAGATTATAAAAGAGTGTCTTGCAACATGTTATCTACTAACATGTACAAGTTCAAATAAAGTTTTGACAAAAAAGGTTTTATACAAAGAAAAACCTCATATTTCAGCCTTTAAATAATTTTTTATAAAAAGAATGAGTCAAAAAAGATAAATTACTGACATTTACACATTAGCTTATATTTATTAGTAGTGTTTGGGTGCACCCCCATCCTTCATGTTGACTGAGCTTTCAATGTTGTTATGGAAAGGGGTGATTGGTTGGTTCCTGTCACATGACCTGCGGTGCGTTTGCGGCATTCTGAAAAGTTTAGATTTTTTTCATCTCGTTGCGCCTGGTAAAAAAATTAGCGCGTCACTTCAATTATGAGCGCGCTTGCCCGCGCGCCTACATTTGAACAAACTTGAGCGTGCAAAAGCCGTGATATGTGAACAGCCTCTGGCGAGCTAGCTCATATCAAGCCACGAGCTATTGGTAGCACACAAGCAAAGTGTTGGAGACCCCTGCTCTAGGGCTCCGCTTTGTAGGCTACAACTCCATATTTTTTTGCTACTTTGTAATAACGTGTGATCAGGCGTTTGCAGTTGCTGCCCCAAGACTGTGGAACAAGTTACCCCCTGATATATTCGTACAACTGCTGATGAAACTCTTTTTAGGTCTAAACTCAAAACCCACCTGTTTAGAATGGCTTTTAATATGTAGTAGTGGTGACACAATTTCCTTTTCTTGTTTTTCCCCAAACTTTTTCTTTTCTTTTTTGATTTTACTGTTATATGTATTTATTGTATGATATAATGTTTATTTTTTCTATGATGTGAAGCACTTTGGATACCTGACGGTTGTTTTAAAGTGCTATACAAATAAATGTTGATGTTGATTGATAACTTTCTGCGGCCAGCGTTTCTGGAAATGAATGAGGGTAAACACTTTTTTAGATAGTGTATGTGTGTTGTGCCGTAAAGCAGTTACATCGCGAGACCTGATATCACGGGATACTTGCTGACGCTGCGGCCGGCGGCCCAATGTTGCAAGGGTGATTTTTCGTCTCACAGGCGCTCGAGGGGTGCGAGAAGACCACCATTCAACCCGAAAACAGTCATATAACCATTCCAATGACTCCGAAGCTGTTCAGTTAAGATAAAAAAGTTACTTAGTTCACCTTTAAAACATTTCGGTGCGTTCGTAATACGCACTGGGAACGCCAGAGCGTACATTGTGCTTTTGAACTTCCGCCCGCCTGCCCGCTCTGGTGCTCTCAGAGGCAATTTACGAACGCACCCACAATAGCCTAGTTTTTTATGTACCTTTTCGTTTTTTTAATAAAAATGACTAAATTCACACACTTTTACGATGTTTTTGGGACTCAAACTGTTGGACAGCTAATTCAGAAAAAATACTTTCAAAATTTAAGACTTCATAAAGCCGTGATAAGACTTTTTAATACTTTTTAAGGGTCTTAATTTTCCCAAAATTGATTTATCACCTTTTAATACTTTTCAAGACCCCACGGATACCCTGCATGAAGACCCTAAAGAATCATACGAACTTGTAGAAAATGGGAATCCGATGACCACTTTAAAATATAAAATTCTGTCATCATTGGGGTACATCAACTGTCTGGTTACCAACATTCTTCAAAATATCTTCCTTTGTGTTCAGCAGAAAAAAAAGAAATTCATACAGGTTTGAAACAACTTGAGGGTGAGTAAATTATGACAGAATATATATATATATATATATATATATATATATATATTTTTTTTTTTTTTTTTTTTTTTCTTGGTGATGTGAACCTTAAGGGAGCATTACATTTTCCAAAAAATTATGGGAATGTTACTTTTGAATGTTCTCTGAATATTCTGAAACAAGCAGTAACATTTAAAGCTGTTAGACGAACGTCCAGTTAAAACATATAAGGAAAAAAAGTTCCATAATTGATGTATAAATAATGTTTTTGTGCTAATGTTTTGAGAACATTGTTAAAGACCAAATAACTTTGAACGAATGTTCTATTAATGTTACTTGAAGAACGTTTGTTCATAACTTTGAGAAAACCTTGTTTGTTAGGTATTAACAACCTTTGAATGTTAATAGCCAAAGTTCTGGGAATGTTCGCTGATAGCTGGGGAGTAGCTGAAGTGCAGAATGATGTTTATTTAATCAAAAATATTGATCCGTATTGGTGCTAGAATGAGACTGTAAATTTTGAATGCATGTATCTTCTAAACGTGAATTTTGACATTGTTTTGGAGCTCACTAGCTTCTGATTTTATTAGGACTTATACAAGATCCAAAAAAAAAAAAAAAAAATCTAAATGTATCGTGCTGGTATGAAAGTACTGTTATTTTTAATGAGACTCATCCCTTGAGCCAGTTACATGCCTGGCTCCCCACAGGGCCACAGAGAGAGAGAGAGAGAGAGAGAGAGAGAGAGAGAGAGAGAGAGAGAGAGAGAGAGATTATATTATGCATGGATGTCAACAATCCACTGGCATGAAATTAGTAAAAACCCTCATTTAGAGAGCTTTTTATTTAAAGGTTATTGTGAGCATGGCAAAATCCTGATGCGTAGATATACATAACACCCACTAAACAGTACATAAAACTTTTAAAAATCATATTTAGCATAGCATACCAAACATCACATACTGTATAACTAACACATCAAAGCCAAGAGTAACTATTTTCACCTTACTACTTGAAAGTGAACAGAGTGTTGATTATGATACAAAACATGGCTCACTCACCCCCCAGCCCTCCTCCTGACTGTCAGCAGCATTGTCATGCTCAAAGGGTATGAGAGATGAGGATAGGTGTTTCTTATGACTGGACCCTATCCCGTCTGCCTGCTTCTCCATATCTGTGGGGAGAAACAAAATTTATTGAAATCTTCATTTAAAAAACACAGTTATTAGAGAAAGAAATTTACTTAATTAAAAATACAAATTTAAGGAATTTAAATAGAAAATGAGAGAGAAAGAGAGGCATGGAAAAGTACGAAAATCAGGTGAAATGATAAGGTACTAAAGAAAAAGAAAGCAGAGGAAAATTGGGGGACTGGATGCCATTTTATCATCCAAGGAGCAGGGTGCTTCTCCCACTGCATCTGGCTCTAACAAGATAACAGGCTGGCAGATGGAAGACAGATAAAATATCCCCTTTTTCCTAATTTCTTCCATTTCTTTTCATGTGACTAATGGGTGGTTTCACAAGTTGAAGCCTGAAAGGTTGTCAGTGTTAGTGTTGATGGGGATGCTGCAAAGCCAATGCAGCATGAATATGGAACATCAAGTGAAGAAGTCATTTGGTTTCTTCTCAATGTCGGAAACATGGCATATCTATCCATCCCACTTCTTATGCAGTGGTAGTGGAATGAAGGTCACAAAAGTGAGATGATGATCAGAAGGTCTGTTGTTTGAGGGATGCTTGAGAGACAATTAAGCAATGAATCTGTTGTCCGTTGTTGTATTCAAGGATACACCTGAGCAGACAGCATAGTTAACAACACAATTAACTCCAATTGCTATCCCAATAAAAACATTAATTGCTGGTGAAAGAAGAGTTAGGATCAATGTAGGTCTAATAATGACTAATTGCCCCGTCAATACGACCACCTATTTAGAGAGAGCAGCATGTCTACTAGCCAGAATCACAATAATATTGTATATTTTCTCATTTTACTTTCATCAAAAAACATATAAAATCATTTTATATGCATCTGGGTCTTACTATTCAAAAATTCAATCTCTCTCAGAAGTGAACAAGGCTTTTTAAAAATATAGGCTTTTGCGACGAGAGTATCCATCTCCAAACAGAGTTCAGCTACAAACTGATATTTCAAAAAATCATTAAATCTTGCATGAGTGAGTTCATCACTCTCTGAATATTTAGGATGTAAATGAAATGCATCAAATACAGCAGAAAGTGTAATGACAACTTTTTTTCAGACATTACAGTCTTAAAATATGTGTGAATGAACACAAGTTTCTAGCTACTGCCTGCTATGTTTGAATTCTCAAGAACACTCTTAGCATTCAGAGAGGCTTTGTCTTCTCCTGGAGAGCAGTTTTTAATCAAGGCAAACACATCCTGGGGAGAATCAGAACTGATGACTCTTTAAGAGAGCTCACCAGAATAACACCTGTCCTACTCCTCCAAACTTACTTTCAGATTGAGATGAACTACAGACATAAGAGAGATAGAGTGAGACAGTCAGAGAGAATCTGAAGACTGACAGCTGATTTTAAAAGGCTTATGAAACTAATGATAAAAAACTGTTTTATGTGTGTATCTACAAAAACGGTGATTCTGTCAGGACCACTATCGTCAAAGATGATTAACAATTAGCATACAGTTTGGATTGGCTGTATGGTTCCATTCTGGGCAAGAACAGAATACACAGAACAGAACCAACATAAATGTATTGCAGATATCATTAATGTTCTTAATGACAATAATTTAATGCGACAGCATGAATCAAGATAAATAACAGTTTGATTTGAAGAGAAATATCAGAAGGCCAAGTCCTGATTGTGGACGAGAGAGGAGATGGCAATGGAGGAGGGTTATTAGCACCTGAGCAACGCGATAAATCTGCTGATAATACTGAATGGACCTTATATACAGGGATGCTATGATAAGTGTTGTATCCATGTGAATCAGTTGAGAGTCAGCTGACGCGAGCATGACTGACATGACCTGCCAGAACTAACGCTACTCTTGTGTTGACAAATATAGGCACAAAAAGCTATTAAAACTTTCAGAAACATCACGTACCATGGTATTTACATGGTACTACAATGTACGTCTAAAAAAATATATATTTTGGTTTTCTCATCCAGTGCCACAGCAAAATAAATTATATTTTACCCGGTTTCAGCTTTCAGTTTGAATCAAATGTGATCACAGAAAAAGACTATTTATCATAAAGTAATATCAAGAAAACACACCTTTCTGTTGATTTATCATTGTGGGCTGCAAACAAAAGCTCCATTAGGCAGAACCAGTTCATACGATTCATGAACAAAGGAGTCTTATGAGCTGGTTCTTTTAATCAATAATTCAAAAAACATTCAACTCAGGAATTACCTGACTGGATCAGTTTGACGAATCATTCACTGAATCCGTCAGAGTGATTGTATTAATATGAACTTAAGTCTATCAGTCATATCCGTACAGAGATGAGGCAAGTTTTGTGTTCTTAAGGTTGTAAAACCTAAATTAGTTTAACTGCAGACTGGCTGTGAAGAATGGAAAGATGGCTCCTCTGCAAGTAAAGTAAAGAACTGTTACTGTTTTGACACATTTTGTTGGAAAATGTGTTTACCTGCCTGCGTGCTCACCTTGACTATGAGGCGTGTGGAAAGGTGTTGTCTCTAGGCATCAGAGAGTCTACTCTAGGAGCATGGAATTTTTTAAGACTCCTACATATGTAATAGGTATGTAATATGTAATTTCGCCGGTGTCTGAATGCGTGCTTCAGACACCGGCGCACGCTGAAGGCATAGCATCAATGCCATGACACAGCATCTCTTTCCCTTCCCAGGGAACTGGGTGACATGCGTAACCCTGAGATGTTTTATTTCAAAGCAAATCTATTAAAATATCCAAGATCGAGTTTCATGATGTTGCAGCATTTGAATACCTAGTGCTGAAAATGACTGGCCAAACGTCACTGGCTGTAATATTAATTTACCGACCTCCAAAATTTCCCTCTGGATTTTTCTCTGAGATTAGAGAGTTACTTACTCTTGTCTGTGGTAGTCATTCATCTGTTATTTTGCTTGGTGATTTTAATATACATGAAAACACTGCACAATGCAAAGTATTCATGTATGTGCAGGACTGTTTTAACTTCACTCAACATGTAACTTTTGCTACTCACTCCAGGGGTCATATACTGGATCTCATATGTACATCTGGCTTATATAATATTCTTGTTAGTGGCTCTGATTTTGCTTTCTCAGATCAAAACTCATAAACTTCAGATTTAGTTTTCCAATATCTATATCACCACTGAAGAAAATGCTCACCTATCGTAAAATCAATTCTGTGAATCAATAAGGGCTTCAACCTTGTCAGAATGTTTACTATCTAAATCTGCTGTATTTACAATAATGATTTTTCTCAAATACTTGAGAGGCATGCTCCTGTTAAAACTAGACTGGTTCCATCTACTCGTGCCTCACCCTGGTTCACTCCTGAACTTCGAACGATGAAAACTGAGGGTCGCCGCCTAGAAAGGAAAACTGGACGCATTGTGCACTCTCTGGCTTTTAAAGAACATTTGCTCAACTACCGTACAGCCCTCAACGATGCAAGATCCTCTTATTTCTCCTATACCATTAGGAATTCCACGTGCAGGCCCAAATCACTCTTTGCTATGGTTAACAAACTCACTAATCCACCACAACATGTTATTTTAGCTCTGGGGTTCTTGTGAATAGCTTTCCCAAATTTTTTTCAGACAAATTGAAGTCAATCACCGAATCCATCACCAAAGACACCCCTAATACAAGTGACTCAAATGTTCATTTGATGTTATCTAATTCAGCTCACTCAACAAACTCTCTCTCTGCTTTTACTCTGACTACTCCTGCTGTCATAAGTGATCTAATTGTGAAGTCTAATTCCACATCCTGCCAGCTTGATCCTACACCTACTGCTTTGCTTAAGATGTGTGTCCTCGAGGTTGCACCCTTCATAACACATATGATAAACTGTAGTTTGGCTTCCGCCATTGTCCCAGAATTAAAGCAGAATTAAAAATGGCTGCGGTGACCCCCATTCTTAAAAAAAAACAGGCCTTGACCATCTAAATATGGACAGTTATAGGCCAATATCTAATTTAACATTCTTAAGCAAAATCCTTGAAAAGGTTGTGGCTTCACAATTGCGATCATATTTAGATGTTAATGGTCTTTTTGAACCTTTTCAGTCAGGATTTCGCCCATCTCATAGCACTGAAACTGCTCTTCTTCAGGTGGTTAACAACATTTTTTTGTCCGTGGATTCAGGGTTAATAAACATCTTGATGCTTCTTCATCTAAGCGCTGCATTTAGTTTGCCAAGAAATACTGATATCTCTCAGCTTTCTGATATCGGCATCACTGGTTCCGCTCTTTCCTGGCTCATTTCTTACATCAGCGACAGAAAGCACTACAGTATATCAACATACAAGGGTATAGATCTGCCACTGCTTCGCTTACACAGGGTGTTCCTCAAGGTTCAGTTCTTGGCCCACTATTGTTTATCATCTGTATATATCCACTTGGTGACATAATACGCAAACATGGACTTGCTGATGACATTCAAATTTATCTTACCACCAGCTCCGATAGGCCATCCCTGCCTGACTCACTCACTGTATGTATCAGGGATATCAAACATTGGATGTCCCTGAATTTCCTCAAATTAAATAATAAAAAAACGGAGATATTGGTGATTGGCTCTGCTGCCTCAGTCAAAAGGATGGACCTGTCTTTTGATATTGATGGAGTTCATGTTAAGCCTTCGTCATCTATCGTAACCTTGGTGTCTTAATCGACTCAACTCTATCTTTTGGCTCTCATATTTATTCTCTTGTTAAAAACTCTTTTTTCCATCTTCGTAATATTCGATATTCTCTCACGTTAGCTGATGCTGAAACCTTAATTCATGCAATAATCACATCACGTCTGGATTATTGCAATGCTCTATTTCTTGGTCTGCCCAAAAAACGTATTGCAAGTATGTTCAAAACTCAGCAGCAAGAGTTCTCACCTCCACCAGGCGTTCTGCTCACATTACTCCTCTGCTACATGACCTTCACTGGCTACCCATGGCATCACATATTCACTTTAAGGTATTACTTCTAATGTTTAAGGCATTAAATGGTCTTGCACCTCCATATCTGTCAGATCTACTTTACTCTTACCGCCCTGCCCAGTCCCTTAGATCAGATGAGCTTGGTTTATTGTCCGGTTGTCTACTGTAGGTGGAAGGTCATAGTGTTAATGCTCGTAAATTATGGAATTCACTACCTCATACACTTCGTAATATCTCATCTGTGGCAACATTCAAGACTCAGCTAAAAACATATCTATTTAACATGTATTTGGGATAATGTGACTATACGTGTCCATATGTGATTGTAATGTGTGTGCGGGTGTGTGAATGTTTTGTAATGAACAATGTAAAGTGACCTTGAGCTACGGAAAGGCGCTATATAAATATAAATAAACCTATCAGTAAAGTTTATCAGATTGAGGGCAAGTTGTGCTAGTGGCTCATTAAAATGCATTAAACAAGTAATTTTATGTTCATATTTGTATTTTAAATGTACATTTTTTAATTCCCCAATGACACAACTTACCCCAAGTTGTGTCACTGGGTCACTTTTTTGTTTGTTGAGAATTTATATTTATCTGTTTTATAAATTGTCTTCTATTTTAGGTAGATGTTCAGAAAAAAAAATAGACGTATTAGTCTAATTTGTCCTACAGTAGAGGTTAAGCTTTACCTAAGTGTTCCCTATATGACATTGATTTGTCCTAAAGAAAATAACAGTTACACAAGCTCAGGGAAGCCTCATCTTGCATTTAAATCTTGCTTTTAAAAAAGGTCCTGACCAGTGATGTGGTCTGCAAGCCACCCTATTGTCAATGTCAGAGGAACCAGAAATGTGAAGAATAGGTTAATAAGAGACTTTGTGAATAAAGCCAGTGAAAATTGTTTTAGTAAAACATGACTGTTGTTGGAGAAAAAGTCATTAGGCCTATATACGAATATGAGCACACACACACACACACACACACACACACACACACACACACACACACACACACACACACACACACACACACACACACACACACACACACACACACACACACACACACACACACACACACACACACACACACACACACGAGCTAACTCACACTCACTCACACTCACACACACACACACACACAAAGCCAAATAATCGTTGCTACTGTATGCTATCCACATTAATTCTATACTACAGTAGGCTATGTCAGAATTTGTATATATACTTCCCAATTAATTTTATAGGAGTTATAACTAAATATACAGCTGATACATAAATAATACATAACTGAGACTCTATTGAGTATCTGAAGCTAGAAAAGCCTCTGAGCAATAACATTTTCCACTGGGAGTGCTCATACACGTGCTTTAATGGAGAAACTAGAAGCGTCTTTGAGGAAAAAAAAACAAACCATCTGAGATCCCTTTAGTCCAAGTCATCTGACAGAATATCTAATATCAGCACAGCTGGTGAAGATAAGACATTTAATAAGAAATATTTCACCTTGATCTATTTCATGCCTTGTCCCCTGATATGACTGTCATGGTAATTTCTTACTTGACTCTTATGCGCACTGATTCACAGAGGAACATAAAAATGCAGCATGTTGCCATCAATAATGCTTCATTTATCAGGACAGATGGCTGATGGGAAGGCATGATTTGTCAAGCAGAAAAAAAAAAATTACCAGCTTTTTACACAAAAAAACACAAAGGTGGGGAGTGAAGAAACATTAAAAGGGACATTTGTACTGATCTTAGTTTTGACCTTGGACACAAAAGCAAATCACTGATTTATTTATGTGATTGGAGCTGTTGATCTTTTTGTCTGTTTACGTAAGTGAGCTCTCCTCAGAGTCTGTGAGTATGAGTTTGCCGTCACGGATTAAACTGAATTAAAAAGATTTGAAATGGAGAGTTGGCATCAGCTGAACAGTTTGGTCTGAGGCGAGGCTTAAGATGCATCTGGTAAAGTTATATTTGTTCAGATGGAGGGGCTTGGGAGCGGTGCTGTTGTCGAAAGGGTAAAAAAGAGTCTATAGCTGCAGGACAGGAAACTAGACAATTGAGTTTTGGCAGGCATTTTATCTTCTGCATCATGAAACCCACACATACAAGCAGTCGTCCTTCCCTGCACAGTGGGCTTTCACAGCGGAGGCAGAAGAGCAATCAGCAGTGGTGTGAGCATTCACGTCTTCATGCCTGAATCTGACAAAACATCATTTATATGCAAACTAAATCAGAAAAACCTTACAGTATAATCATAAAAATGTGGTATGAATTTAAGGTAGTTATATATATATATATACTGTATATACAACTGTAAATATGTATTTCGTTGGGGATTTTTTTAAATTAATAAAATTAATACTTTTATTCAGCAATGATGTGGTAAATTGATCAAAAGTGACAGTAAAGACATTTATAATGTTACAATAGATTTCCATTTCAAATAAATGCTGTTATTTTGAATTAATTTATTTTTTATCATGGTTTCCACAAAAAAAATTAAACAGCACAATTGTTTTTAACATTAATAATAATAATCTTGAGCACCAAATCAGCATATTAGAATTATTTCTGCAGAATATTGTGACACTGAAGACTGAACATTCAGCTTTGCCATCAGAGGAATAAACAGCATTTTAAAATATATTAAAATGGATATTAAATTGTAATACTATTAAAATGTTTTTGCTGTATTTTGCACGGTGCCTAGCAAGCGTATAACACTGATTTCAGTTACCCAGATGAGCCTGTGTTAACAGTTTTCACTGGTTGTTATCCGAGAATAACATACTGCTGCTGGATGCCATGATTGACCAATCAGAATCAAGTATTAGACAGAGCTGTGTAATAAATATATATATTCATTTATTTATAAGCCTTTTTACCTAATGAGGACCAGTAAAATGTCTTCACTGGTCGGTTGCCATAATATTTCACTATATAAGAGCAGACATTTGGCCCTCACAAGTACAGCCAAACCTACACACACACACACACACACACACACACACACACACACACACACACACACACGATCCCACAAATCTCACATGCATTAAAAAATAAATGCATTTTAATTTTAAATCTTGCAAAACTGTAAGATTGAACACACTGACATTTTGCTAATTGCAATAATAAACAAATGAATCATGAACGCAAATGTTTATAATTAGTATCAACCTCTGCAGAAGCATATGTGTTTCTTTCCCTATGATATCTTCCATGACTCTCTGAATCTGAAGTACATTAGGGCAGCACTCTGAAGCTGCAAAATACTCCACTGAAATGCCTGCATCCAAAAACCCTAGGTCTGTCACAGCAGTTCTACAGACACTTCAGAGATTCAGAATCAGCAAAATCTCATATGTGGAGCTTTAAATAGTCCTAACAGCTATGACGAAGAGGCCAGTCCAGCTTTTAGGCTTCACTACACACAGGTAATTGAAAACTAATCTATCTCTGCAGCGTATGCAGCAAGGCGTCCTACTGAAGAATTACAGATTTGCCACAGCAAAAATTATTATATTCTGCAATTGTACAAAAGAGTATCAGCAATGCAGAGGTCACCCTCAGGTCCTTAAATGCCCATTTCAATTAGGCCTACCTTGCACTTGTAAACGATTTAGATGTTTCAGCATAAACTGTCTTGTGCGTTAATGAGAAAGGCTTGTGTATTTACATATTAATGAGCTGCAATTCAACTAACTATAATTAGTTCATATATAGAAGTCAAATACCAAGGCAATTTCTCTCATTAATCTTTATACAAATAAAACCAAATTGACAGTGTAATCTGGTCAAGTTTCAAAGCTTCTACAATGAGTAAACAGTTCCATTAGACTCCAAACAATAACCTCCATTATTGTGTGCAAGAAACATGGAATCTGGGCAGATAATTGCATTTTTTTTCTACCACTGAGAATTTTCTGCACACTCTACTGATTACCTCTTCTGATTTTTTCCCAAATGAAAGTCAATTTAACTTCACTGATGACAGAGCATGAGCTAAGCATACCAGACTCCCCACTAAAGCAGAATGTGTGGCTAAAATCATTTTTAATGTACTTAGAGAGACTGTTTTTAGTAAAAAAAAATCTTAAAATATGCATTACTAAAAATAGTCCTCAAGAGCAACACATGAACTTTATATGTAGAGATACATTCGTATATGGATAATCGATTGTAGGGCAATGAACATATTCTTCCAGACAGGTTTTGACACTTGCTGTCTGCGCTGAGATCGGTCTGTCTGATCCGTGTCTATCTGATGAAGTGACAGCACACAGCGCACCTACATCATGCCACCCGCTCACATAAGACAGGTCTTTAACAATACAGACTCTATAAAAAGATCAATCTAGCTTAGTGCAGCAGGGTGCTAGGTATGATTTAATAATTTCTTGCGTGTTTGAGGTGTGAGACAATTGATAAGAACAGAGATTAAAGTCTGATATGGTTTATTCAAATGAAGTGTCAAATGTACTTAAAATAATAAGTGGCATTTCACTAACATATTTATTTTCATACCAAAAACAGTGCTAAAGGAGTGATGTCGGGATATAATTACGGTTAAGGGGGAAACTATCATTAGCCTCTAAATTCAACAGAGCGCAGCCACCTTATGAGCAATTAGTCAATGTGTAACAAGCTTCCCTTGAATGACTCATGTTAAAGTCACTATGAAATAAAAAACTGACAATTCAAAAGGACAACCTGTCACTCACATGATGTCATAGCAATAGCAAACCACAATAATTCAATGATGCAATCATTTCCATATGGACAAAATCAAGCCCCACCCTATATTTGTTATTGTTCGAGAAGCCGTTTCACTCGAATATACTGTACATCACAACAGGGAAGAAACTTCCATTTCATGCTGACTTTCAGATAACAAAATAATTTATGTAATGCATTCATTCATATTGCAATGCACCTGCACTTTCAAGAAGGGTACACACACACACACACACACACACACACACACACACACACACACACACACACACACACACACACACACACACACACACACACACACACACACATAAGGCAGGTGTGCCTATAGCCTTTCTCTGCCCTTTACCCGCAGAGCCTGACGGCGACTCTAACATCTGTGTGCCAGCTGCCGCTACAACATCTGAGGGAATTGCATTCCACCAGGCTGTCCCATTGAAACTAATAACCAACAGAGAGATTGGCCACTAACACACAAATTAACATGTGGCATGATGTGTTTTTTAACACTGCAAACCACTATACTACAATATTAATGGCACATATGGTTCTGCTCATAAGTGTGCATGCTCTTTGTAGAATCTAGAAGTCAAGACAATAGATATATATTGCACTAAATGAGAAGGCTATACTTGAGTATGGTATGTATGCAAATAAAGTTGGACATTCTTATATATCCAAATTTAGATAGGGAGCTGGGTGACAATATGGTTACATTCAGCAACTAAATAAAAATCAGGCAGTTGAGATTTGCTTTAATTATATAACGCTTTATGTGAGTGTGCTGTATGTATGCAGATAAAGTTGGATATAATATATATATATATATATATATATATATATATATATATATATATATATTTTTTTTTTTTTTTTTTTTGTAATGCCCCGATCAAGCTACTGTATGTGACTTAACAGATATTTACATGTATTCTACAAGACAAAAAATAAAAATGGTCACACTTTAGATAAGGGTCCAATTCGGCGATTCCCACTATTAACTACAACTTTTGCCACAATAAACTCCTAATTACTGCTTATTAATAGTTGTTGAGTTTAGGTATTGGGTAGGATTAAGGGATGTAGAATAAGGCATTAAATGTGCTTTATAAGTGCTAATAAATAGACAATATCCTAGTAATATAAGCAATTAGTTAATAGTGAGAATTCCTGTGGTCTCTGGTTAGTCCTGAAAAGTTAAGTTGTTTGCTGTTCTTGACAAAAAGCCTCCAAGTCCTGCAAGTTCAAGTTTCCCAGCATGCTGTGCATATTTGAGTTCTTCCCCATATTGTCTAAATGCCTAAATGCATGTTTGCCTCTCACGGCGTGAGCATGCGCGTGTCTTTTACATCATCGAAATGTGTGATTATTAGCTGGTTCCGATCAGTGGCGATCGTTTGGAGTTAAATATGGAGAAAATATAATACGCTCTGTTGCATTCTCAATATTTAATAATTTTGCCTTAGAGATACTGTATGTAAATTTGGTTTTACAAGCAGGTATTGTTGGTTACAGCAATCGATTGTGCATCCATGTTGAACACGCTTATCGTGTGTAAAAAGTACAAAAAAGCTTGATGTGTGCTGGACTGACGGTAATTATACAGTATTTAAGGCTATTTTCTAGTTGTTAAAATATTGAAATGAAACTGTTGTTGTCAAGTAAGCTTCATTTGTCCCCTGTTGCAATTATTACAAAATAATACTGAATGATACTTAATGTAAAAACGCAGAAAGTTTTCTGTGGAGTGTTATGTTTAGGTTTAGGGTTAGGGGATCCAAAATATCATTAGCTCAGAATAAAAACCATGATATTTTGTGACATTTATGAATTCATGCCAGTCATATGTAGTGTGGGGATAACAAAACATTCACCCAGTTCATCACAAATAATCCTGTGTGGAGGTTTAAAAGTGTGTCTTTCTTGAGTAAAGTCCTTTAGCTGAGCCTCCGAGCTCTGGAATAATGGAGACAGCTCCAGGAACATTAATATTTATAAATGAATACATGCATATGTTAGATTCCTTTGTTTGGGAAAATGAGAGAGATAGTACATTTCACATTGAGAGAAAAAATGGAGATTAAATGAAAGGGATGAAGGGACAGATCTCCTACAGAGAAAACAGACTGCCCGGTCCCTCATCTGCTGATTTGTAACAGTCATTGGGAGCTACAGTACAGCTAAAAAGCCTCAAGAATCATTTCAGTGCTGTAGGCTTTGATACAAAAACAACAAGATTTATCATCTAAATCAGTCACACATGCAGCCAGTGATTTCTTTCATTAGGCCAAAAGAAAATAAAGGAGTAAAAGGTAACCAGAATAAACAGAACTTCACTCTCTTATACCCAAATACTCACATAGATAAGAAGGGCAGCAGGACCGTAAGAACAGATAGAACATTAAAGAAAGATGTGTCAACATTACCTGAACTGAATTGATTCTGTGGGACCAATTAAAAATGCTAGATGCAAAGTACTATGTACTTCAGTTAATTAAAATAGATGTGATAATGTAACAACTTATTTTAAGAGGCTATCGGAGACAGGGGTGTTAACAGCTAAAGCAAATTCATTTGAGAATAAGGGCTTTAAACATGTAATATTTGCAAAATGGCAACAGAATCTGAACTTTATATTACCGTAGGAATTTGCATTTTCCATGGCACTCTCAAGACATTTCACAGAATTATATTTAAATGAAACAAGAAAGCATTGTGTTCATTGTGAAACAAAAAATCATGCAAATTATGCAGTGACTTTCAGACGAGTCAACTTTTTTGTAAGAATGTTTTTAAGGTGCAACCTGTCAATGTTAATCGCATGCTAAATTTGTTTCAGTACAGATTCCAGCTTTTTTATCAAAACAAAAAAGGGATTACATCATGATGACCATGACAAATAATGGCAATGCATGTATATTAAGCCAGTATATAGTATTGATGTGCAATATTGAATGAAATAAATAAAATAAAAAAACATTCATGCTTATTGTTGCTATGGTTACCTCTGCAGTCAAAACTTCTGTTTGCAAGCATCTATTTAACGGCAAGTGAAAATACAAGCTCTGACTTATACTCTATATAACCCTACCCCACATTTGTTTAAAATGCTAGCATTAAAATTAATTAAATCACATCCTTCAAAGACAGAACTATTTGTTTAAGATGTTAAATTGAACAATTGTGTTAACATTGAAAGTCCAACAGATTCAACAGCATTGAGTAAAAATACACCTGCACCAATTTGCCACAACACTCTTACAACAATACAAACTCTTGCTTTCATCAAAGCAGCATATTGAACACATCCATTACAGAGGGTGCCTCCACCCACCCACACATGAATCTTTAGCATCTAGATCTCTGTCCATGTCAGCTAGCTGGTGTCACAGGTGAGGTGGTTAAGATCAAGCGCACAGCAAAGGAGATACAATAGGATATTTTTTTTTTTTCTTAATTCAAAACTTAGACCCGAAAACAAACAACCACAAATCACTGATAACAATATATAATGCAAGACAACCAACAGTGAGAAACAGAGGGCTTAAATACAGAGAGAACGGATTAGGGAAACGAGACACAGCTGGGGCAAATGAACTCAATGACAGTAACCATAGTAACTAACAAGATACAGCTGAACCAAATGAACTAATGAAGGAGGAGTGGCTAGAAACTGAAAAATGAACACAGAGGAAGTCCAAACAAACAGAAACGTGACAGCAGGGCTGCGTTCAGCCCCGACAAAACGTTGCACAACGTTTTTTAAACAGAAACGGTAATGCGTTGAACTCACTGTTCTGATGACGCAAGAGTTGCAACTATGGCAGCTGAGAAGGTCATTCTTTGTGAAGAATTTTCTGAGCCTGATGAAGTCGGTATAAATATGTTTTTAATACTACAAAATATGCCCGATGTTACAGTTACTGCACTTGCCGCCCAGAACAAAAGAGAACATCCCAATCGAGTGAAGGGATTTGTGGAAACTGAAATGGAAGCACACATCTTACCTAATTCAGACTAAAACACATCTATTTAGCCTCACATACTGACTTTATTTGTAGTTCATACTGTTTTAATACCCTGTATGTTCTTTCTCATTTTCAGGAAAAGCACTTAATTACCATTGTTTATTTCTATACCAAATGTCATACACTTGCAATGAAGCTAAAAATATAAACAACTACATCATTATGTTGATATCCTATATTTTTACAATAAAACTTACGACAAACATGTCTTCTAATAGCCTCAGTTGTTGCGTATACCGAGTTGCATCGAACACATTTGTAAATTACTTTCCTTAAACCCATTGTGCGAGTTCACTTTAATACCGCGTACATGTTGCTGCTGATTGGACTGCAGTTCTGACACACCCACCAAACAAGAGAAAACGTATCTCAAACCTCGTTGCACACCGGTGCACGCCGTTTCCAGGAAACGTGACGTTCAACCCGGAAACCGTAGCAAAACGTTGCGCACCGTTTTGAACTTGAACATGCCCCAGGCTAACAGACAAGCTCTATGAAGACCAGATATACAGCTGTTCTCAAAACATGCATGGATGATGTGCCTCCATATGACAAAGACCGAGAAATGTCTGAATATCTTGAATATTTTAAATTAAGTATTGATTAGTAATTGATGTATGTTTCATAGTTTCAAAATCTACTTTAGGAGTGAATATATAGTGAGGAAAAACCAAGCAGCGTCTAAAGACTCTGTCTGGAATTGCTTTTTAACAACACAAGATCTTCTGGTGCTAGATATGTCCAAGCATCCATTGTGCATAAGCAATGCTTCTATCGCTTGTTTCTCTTCAACTGTGTTTTGATCCGGAGATTCTGTACTCTTTCAAAAGAGACGTAATACCACTCCATACCGTATGACAGTGAAAACATGGATTGCAAATTCCAAGGCTGTCTGAAAATGCTTCCATACCCTTAAATAGAGCACTATTTGAGGGGACAGCCATTTGTAACGGTGTCCGAAACCTAAAGATAGCTTCATACAAAGCCAAAGCCAAAGCAGATCCATTGCAACACACAGCAGAGGGGCGTCATTGCTAAATAAATCAGCAGAAATACTGTAAAAACAGTAATATTGTGAAATAATATTACAATTAAATGATGATTATTACAATTAAATGAATAATGTTAGCATGACTGGATGTCACACCATCTTCAAAGAATCAACTGAACTTGCACCTGTACTGTTAGCCTAGCAGATGGATAAAGATTTTCCTTTCCTTCGTACTGCAAAACTGCCTGTATAAAAGATTATTTATACTCAGTACATTAACAACTGCCAATCTGACTTTTGCTCATGAGTTTAACATGAGTTTTTGAAAGGTAAACACAATATCAATATTGGCAAAGATTACTAATAAGACAAAGGCTGCAAAATACATTATTTTGAAATAATGTATAGGATCCGAACTGTGTAAAGCAATGTGCAAACTTCTCACAGTAAAAGAACATTTGTTAAAAAAGTACATGCAACCTGCAACCTCTCATATAGTTTGCTCTCCCTAAATAAAAGAGCCATGAATAAGGAATGATAATGGCTCCTCTACAATTGGACTCAAGCCATGCAGAGCACATCTTCAGCCCAAGAGCCAGAGCCACTGCTGCATCCAGGAATACCAATGAGAGCTTGAGGTGCCAGCATCTTTTATATGTAATACATAATGTTTGGGTGTATGAAACATGCTAGGTAACTCTTTAGAATAATGGTCCGTCATTAATAAGTAATGCAGGAAGTAATTCAGAACAAATGAGTAGTACTACATTAACACTTTAGCTACTACTATTAACTAATATGGAAACATGCTTAACTAATCAGTAAGTAATATAAAATTTAGGATGTGGCGAGAGAGAGAGAGAGAGGACTGAGGACTCGTACGCCGTCATCAAGTGGAAAGAGTGGCCGACAACTTAGTGGAATGAGTCTGAGCTGATCAAGTGGAAAGAGTATTTAATGTGAGATTGTTTTGTGCTGTAGCGAGGCTACGGTGAATGCACTGTCTGCGCGCCTTTTGTTTTGTTAATTGTTTTGGAGTTTTCACAATAAAACGTATGAGTCCCGGTCACGCCGACCCTGTCTTCTTCCTTCCAAACTCTGAACCTCATCACATAGGACTAAGAGAGCTCCTTATGTGTAATCAATAATTACTGAATGAGATTAGCCTCATTAATAACTATTAACTATGACAAATTATAAAGAATTATAAATTAATCACTAATCACAACATTATCGTGTGTCTGAGACGTAATCAATCTTTTTTTCTTTTTTCTTTTTACTCTGAATATACCTGCAGGAACTACTAGTGATCTTGGCCATTATTTTAAAGTGAAAAACTTTTTTTCACTTTACAATAATGGTCCAGGTCTTCAAGTAGTTCTTGAAGAGTGACTAGGTAACACATTAGAGTAGTGATGCAAGTCCAATAAGAGCTTCATCTGTGACCACAGTTATCATATTACTGTATGCTTTGGAAAGGTGTATACTTTGAGCATTCGTGGTTTCACTTCATACATTAATATCTGTGATATCCTGCTGAAGAAGGAAATGAGCCTGGCACAGATGGGCTTATCCAATCTGAGTGCAGCCCAGTGGCTTCACACCTGAACGTATATGACCAGTCAGTCTCAGTCCAAATTTCATAGCAGGTGTAGGTGACACATGAACGGCTCCTTGGATGTCAGCCGACTGCCTCCCAATTAACCGAGTGGGTGGTAAACAAACTGCTCCTTCTTGCAGAAAGAAGCCGCAGACAGATCTATGAAGTGTGGTGATACTTGAAGCTGCCCAGACGAGAAACACTGATAATCCCAAAGCATTGCTGGTTGCATGGACAACTGAGTTGTTCATAAAAATTGTTATAGAAATATTCTGCACATAAAAAGTGCATGTGCATATGTAAACATATGATAGGCTACCTCACTGAGCTAAGAATAACTGTAAGAAAAAAATGTTCCAGTGTCTCTTCTAAGTAGTCATTTTGAATAAGACTTCATATTTCAAAATGTGCTTCTGCCTGAATTCTCTGACTGGCAGTATGCTCATCAAAATCTGCATGTTTTATGCTCTTCCTGTCTTGTGCTGAGTGGACCACCACCTGCTCCATGTGTCCTTGCCCCGAGCCAAGTCAACAGACAACGGACTGTTCAGTCACTTAAACACAAATGCAGGATCTCTCCCGCTGATGAAAAGACTAGCATTCAAGATGCACAGTATTTAAATTCAATTGTGCAACAAGTGTGTCTCCAAAATACCTTTGTCCACAGAGATCAACATGCCCTCCAAGACGTTTACCTCCCCTCTGACTAATGACTAACGGGTGAAGTGACTTTCGAGATTAGCGCTCTTACTTCCCACCTATATGAACGTCTCACTTGAGATAACTGTGGCATCTGTCCAAAACACCAATTTGCATAAGCATTACCTTGTGTGTTGAGAGAAGCTTAACACAAATTTCATTAACCTATGGGTTAAAAGAGTCTGTACCTCTAATTTCTCTGCCTGTCAACTTCAGCCACAGAATTCACAGCAGCTAGCTTCCATTTTTAAATCTCAATCAGTGGAAAACCAAGGGGAAAAAAAAGCCTAGAGCCTTTATGCTATAATTAGAAATATACAAATGTATTCCTCTCTCAAATAGTCATGGTTTATCAACTAATCCGCAACAATTACTTCACCTCTAATAACAAAGGACATATGGCTTCAAGGTAAACGTTAATGAGAGACTGTGATTAAAAAAAAAATCCAATTTAGTTTTTTAGAATGCTAAATTAGAAATTGTTTTCAAAATTTTCTCAGAGCAAATATGATTTTTGCATAAGAGAGGATGTGGGTGTGGTATGAAAAACAAACAAAAATGTTTTAATGTGTGAGTGTTTTAATGTGGGAAACCAATGCAGAATCTCAAACTAAGCTTTTGATATATTGATTAGTGAATGTGCTGATTATTGTATATCATAAGTTTTCCAGGACAACCTATTTAACAACATCCGAACTCTGCATTATGCATGGACATCATAATTTACATCAGACTACTCTTGCTAAAACATCTTTGTATATTTTAAATGTTTTTTTTTTTTTAAGTTGATGCAATGTTATTTACGGTAAGCAGAAACAAAACCCACATCATGTGAGCTGAATAAAAATGTCTGAGCACTGGAATTCATGATTTCTAACTATACTGTATATATCATACATTTTATGCTACATGTATGCATATCTACTATGTGAATAAAAGTCTTGATATGTAAAAAGCATTTTACGTCAACCTCTCTTATGCATTCACATACAACACCAAGTATAAAAGAAAAATGTGTAAAAGGTCACTAGTGCTGTTAGAATTGTGTGGTAAGTGATTATTCCTGACAGTAACTTAAGGAAGGGGAACTCTTGTCACTGAATTGGTACCTTTCAGGACATTCATCAAATTGTGCCTGTGGGTTAGACTTAATTTCTCTTTAAAAAGCATAAAGGAAAATCATCTTTGCACAGAGCCGCTTCAAGTCTTATCTGTAGTACTAGGCAAGGAAAGGCAAGTTTATTTATATAGCACATTTCATACACTATGGCAATTCAAAGTGCTTTACATAGAAAGGAATACAAATAATCCCAAAATAAAAGCAAGGAAAATTAAAACAGTTATTCAAAATGCTTTACAAAGGAATTAAAATATCACACTACGGTAATTCAAAGTGCTTTGCATAGAAAATAAGCACAAAATAAAAGCGAGGGAAATTAAAACAGTTATAAAAGGAATTAAAAGAGATAAATGACACTAATGGTTGTACAACCAAGAGTACAAATTAGTTTGAGAATAATCAGCAGTTCGCTGGGCAGAAATAAGAGATAATTAAACTTTAACCTGAAGAAAAAATCCTCATTTAGATCATACAATGGCTTAAGAAATGGACAGCTCTACTTTAATGTACTGCCTTTCTCATTAACCTCCTGAAACCCAATAGAAACATTGAATTGATAATTATGAATAGTCCATTTTTCATTTCTTCACATGGTTAGATTTTTGTCCAATTTATTCGGGATATGTTCATTAAAGCTTCAATGGGCCTGTCTGTTCGCTGATAAGAAATATGAATGTTCAAGGCTAGTGTCATCCGGTCACCATGATTTTTCCAAGAACCCTAACCCATAAATTACCCATAAAATCATAGAGAAATGAATGATATAGGTGAATAACACTGATGTAGAAGCACCAAACACTGGTTGTAAGCCTAGTGACAAACTATAAACTTCAACGTCCCTCAAATCTGATTGGTTGATTGGAATGTTGTTCCAGGATCAACAAAGATGTTGATCCAGGAACATGCTGTACTTGGTGAAATCTCGTTCACCATCATCCATACTGACCTTTCCCATAGTTGAAGTGGAGTTTGATGGCTTTGCCTTGGTTGATGTGAAGATACGTGAACCCAATGGCAAACATAAGCAAAACGAGCAGCAGAAGGAGTTTAAACTGCTTGCGGATCTTCTTCAGAGGAAAGCGCATCCTCATTACAGTAACATCACCCACTCAGTGGAAAATTCAGACTGGTGCCCTTCAGTGTTGATCTTGTACAGCTAGAATTTCAAAAGATGTTGAAATGATCAGCTTCACACCCACAATACTGATAATAGTTAGCAGATTGGAACAGATTTAGACTTGCAAATGAACATCTAAAGAATGTTTCCTTTATACTTGATGAGCATATGTTTATATAACAATGACATTCAAAACTTCCCCGCCACATCCTCATCTGCTGTACTAAAGGGTATTCATTATAAATGACATTTACACGGTTATGTGTACAGTCAGTTATTGTTGCTTTGATAATTAATACTTACCGTAGACGTGTTTTTCTCAATAAAATTGGCATGTCTAACCGGTGTCAACACAGGAGATGTGTGTGTGTTGGCTGATGTCCTGTGTATGTCTTGACTGCTCACTTGAGTCCAACCAGAACAAACTTACTGTACACACTTTTTTCCTTTTCGATATGTCTCACACGGAGGTTTTCATCTTAAAGTCTGTTATTGTCAATATAGTTCAGCACAAATCATTACTCCAGGCGCGTTATGTGATGAGCAGACAGTGGAAGTGTTAAATTATCTATTTTTCTCGGATTATTCTCGTGTTTATTGTAAAAAGAGCGATGAAAACAAATAAAGCTCTGCTTGCGTTGATAAAGCATCGCTGTTTTCTGGGTTTGTCTCGGTGCCTCTTCTCGCGCTGGTATTCACGAGCACGCTTTTGTTTTCCCGGTCTGTTTTATAGTCATAACAAATCGACTGCAAACATCTTCGTCTGGTGCCATCTAAATCCTTGTTTTGAGTCCTTTTTGTTTTGGTGTTCTCTGCTATTAAAGAAAACTGAAATATTCCCCCAGCATCAGCGCACTTGTCCGACCGCATCCCATAGTTGCATCCTGGTTTTCAACAGTGGTCTGTTCTGATGATAGAGGGAGCTGTTACCTTCATGAGCAAGCCTTCGCAGCGCGCGTTCCCTGAAAGCCTCAAGAATGATCCCTGGGCATTGTTGAATCCACCTTCATCATCCCATTCACACACTGACGGTTACGACTCTTAAAAAGACATTGACTGGACTATGTTAAGCAAGGTAGCCTACTTATTTGGTAATGTTGTATCTTCATGTACTGTAGGCTATTGTTCTGAAAAGTATAGCCTGATGCAGAGGCCAAGTAAAGTAGCCTTTCTTTAGACTGAGACTCCTGCTCAGTAATGATGAGCCATTTCTACCATTTAATGTTTGGGGTTATGAAAAAGTCTACCAAGTTTAAGTTTATTAAAGGGAAGTTGTCAAAAATCATACAACTAAATGGCATTATTATCATATTAGGCAATTATTTTAATTATTATTATTTATGGAAACATTTTCAAAATATTGACTGACAATACTAGCCTAATAGACCTCTAATTTAAACTTTTGATATAATAGGCAACTTTTTTCATTTATTAAGTGACAAAATGTCCCCTGATGTGATACCTTAAAATAGTCTCTCTCTCTCTCTTTCTCTCTCTCTATAACTATTATTATTTTTTACAATATAAGTAATTTCATTGTATGTCAAAAAGCTTTAAAGCCTACTATAAAGCTTAAAGTTCACTTTTAATTTAGATTAGAATGTTTTTAAGAGACACACTTAACATAATATTTTTTTATATTACTAAACTATTATTAAATCCCTGCATAACAGTGTGGACATTTTATTTAAGTATGTTTTAATTATAGATGTGGTTTTAAAGTTTTTGAATAAAACATAGCCTATATATGTTTTTTTTTGGATAACATCCACCTGTTATCCAACAAACATGGACTGTATCCATGATGAGAAACATAATTACTGTACATTATTAGACTACCATTATTATAATATATTTTTAAATCTAATTATTTTAGCACTTATTTTTGTGAAAAAATATTTATTGTACCACTCTGAGAACATGAGAAAATGACCACAGCCCAATAAATTAAAACATACTGTATAAGGCCCTGATTACATGTTCATATAGGTCTGTAACAAAGCGTTGGAGCTAATGTGAAGAAATATCCTAATAACAAGTGAATTGCTCATTGTATTGTTCATCTTCATTTATCCAAATGGATATTTCTTTATATGTTAAGTCAGTTTAGGTACACTGTTAACGATTTTCTTGTATTTTTACAGTACAGTACTGGCAGCACGGTGGCCAGCAAGTTACTGTATTTTGATTTACAGCAACTTTACTGTAATTTACTTTACAGTACACAATATCAGTACTGTAAACTACAAAACAGTACTTTACTGTATTTTTACTGTATTTTTGTAATGTTTCTGTTTCTGCTGTAATTAATTGTACAGTATTGTACTGTAAAATCTATATTGATACATTATTGCTAAATTTTATAATTTTCAAATTACTAATAATGATAATATTATATTTATATAATATTGAGTTATTATAGTATATACATTTACAGGTAATAATATTATACTGCAACTTCAGAATAACTGCAAATCAATCAATCCAAACAATGTTATTGTCAAAAACATTTTTTATTAATCAATTACACTATTGTGTATTTGTGAAAAAACATTTCATTTAGGAACACTACATGTCCAGTACACCAACACTTTACAGGTAAACAGCTTTTAAAGGGATAGTTAAAGGAACACGCCGACTTTTTGGGACTTCAGCTTATTCACTGTATCCCCCAGAGTTAGATGAGTCCATACACACCCTTCTTATCTCCGTGCATGCTGTAACTCTGTCTGACGCACCCACCGCTAGCCTAGCTTAGCACAAAGACTGGAGGTAAACTACGGTGGCCGAGAAGGGTCACAACACATACAAACGCCACAACAACTTCATATTCAGAAAACAACTTTGTCGATTTCACATCACGTACGCTGCAAATATTCACAGCACGAGCAAATAGGGAAACGAACTGCAAACTGCAAAGACAGAACGGAAATGTTTCCAGGGGGGCCTTGATCAGTGACGGACCCGCATCCATCTGAATGTGCGCTTTTGTTGTCTATGTCTACAAGAGCAAGAGGTAAGTGTTTCTCTTTTATTATGACAGACTTGTAGACAACAAAAGCGCACATTCAGATAGCGTGAGGACAACCAGATGGATGCGGGTCCGTCACTGATCAAGGCCCCCCTGGAAACATTTCCGTTGTGTCTTTGCAGTTTGCAGTTTCCCTATTTGCTCGTGCTGTGAATATTTGCAGCGTACGTGATGTGAAATCGACGAAGTTGTTTTCTGAATATGAAGTTGTTGTGGCGTTTGTATGTGTTGTGACCCTTCTCGGCCACCGTAGTTTACCTCCAGTCTTTGTGCTAAGCTAGGCTCCAGCTAGCATACTGCTCGCAATAAGTGACAAAATAACGCCAACATTTTCCTATTTACATGTTGTGATTTGTAAAGTCACAGCGTGTACAAATAACAAGGACACATGAGACACAACCATCTTCCAACTGTACACATACTGGGAACTATATTCTCAGAAGGCGAAGCACTGCTACTTCTGCGGAGTGATTTACTCGCAGCACCTGTGGTGAGGAGCAGAGAGTTCGCTCAGAGTGTTGCGCTAATCACTCCGCCCAAGTAGTAGTCATTCGCCTACGAGAATATAGTTCTCAGTATGTGTACGGTTAGAAGATGGTTGTGTCTCATGTGACCTTGTTATTTGTACACGCTGTGACGACTATACAAATCACAACATGTAAATAGGAAAATGTTGCCGTTGTTTTGTCACTTATTGGGAGCAGTATGCTAGCTGGAGACATTTACCTCCAGTCTTTGTGTTAAGCTAGGCTGGCGGTGGGTGCGTCAGACAGAGTTACAGCACGCACGGAGATGAAAAGGGTATGTATGGACTTCACTTATCTAACTCTGGGGGATACGGTGAATAAGCTGAAGTTCCAAAAAGTCGGCGTGAGAGGTTGAGAAACTGCATGACTTGCAGCTGTAGCTGGACACACTTTAAAATTTGGTTGGGACTTTGAGGTGGTACTGGAACCTGGCGGTGACCAAAACTGAAAAAGACATGACACACAAAAACACGTATGACAAATCCTGTTATCCACAGCACCAATAAAGATGAGCAGACAGTGTAAGAGATCAATTGTAAAATTAAATTTTGTAGAAATAACAAAAAATTAAAAAAACAGCCAATTAAAAAAATAAAAATAAAAATGTAACCTTTAGATTTTAAAACTTTAAGTTTAAAACATTGTATTAACATGGCTAATACTTACAGAAAACTCCTTCCCAGGCTGCAAATAAAATTCCCACGTCCCACACGTACAGCTGTAAGAAATCAAAATACATATTATTCAGTTAACTGTTATGTTTCTTGTTGAGGACATATATTTCATACATCTTGCTTACAATACATCTAGGTTAACAAAAATAAGCTTCACTTTAAGCTTCACTTGACCTCTCTAAATATTCTAACTTGCTTTTTGGGCATGCATTTTACTTGTCTTTGTTGCCTAATAGATCATTATTAACTCTGATAGTTTTTTTATAGATCAATTTACACCTTTATTTATATTTTTAAATTATTATAGTAATCATTATTTGTCATTACAAATCACAATGCTACAGAAATGGGTCTCCAGCCTAATTAATAGAAATGAAATAAAAGGCTAAACTGGTACCAATAGCCAAACTCTCTTAGACCAAATCACCCATTTTGCGTTGCAAAGGAAAGTGCAGTATTTTTAACCCGTGTTTTCACGTGTTTTTGTGTCTAAACGACTTAATAAATTTGGTCCAGTATTTATCATAAAAGTTCGTAAAATCATAAAACCATCAAGTTCGCCATCCGAGAAACGGACTGCAAATATAGCATTTTGAGCAAAATAACGTACGTTATGTCTATTATAAGTGCTTGTTTTTACCACTGATGGGCTCGGATGTTATGGAAAGGATCCTTACAGATAACAGTTAACGTTAGACATTTTTGTTATCATAAGATCCTTCAAACGTAACGTTAACGTCAAATGCAGTAATTTTTATCTCGCAGACGATTGTATAACACATTTAACGTTAATTAACCACCTCGATTTGTCCTTCCACCGTTCCAACAATCACCAAGTCTGTTTTGGTCGAAATAAACCGTAAGGTAATGTTAATTCACTGTTCAAATCTCGAGTTAGATTTGAAAATGTCGAGACGGTCGAGACAAGCAGCGGGGTGAAAGAGCAGATCTAACTAACGGTGTTTTTGCAACCGTCGCTGGCTAAACTTCCACTGTCATTTGTACACTATAGTGTAAAATCCTAAAACCTTATTATAAAATTCAAAATTAACTTACCAAATTTCCAGATATCCGCAGAGTGAGATCCATTCATCCAGCGAGTGATCTGCTGCGATCTGCCTGCAGTTGAGTCTGACGTCAGTCGGGCGGCGCGCGCTCTCTCTGTTTACAGCAACCCTGTATTATTGCCAGGCATTTTACAGCCAGGTTACAGCTAGGTTACAGCAACACTAAAATGTACTGTAAAATGTTCCCGCTCAAACAAAATTACCCACAATACAATGCAAATGACGGTACTTTACTGTAATATAGAAATGCAGTATTGTACTGTAGGTTATTACAGTACTGTGCTGCTAAATCTACAGCGAAATTTAACAGTGTACAGTATGTGGGTATATGATATTTACAGCAGTTTCTGTTTTGAGCCATTGCTAAAACTCTACCAGAAGAGTCTATTATTTATGGCTCATGGAGGGCTGGATAACAGCTTGGTCTGAATAAAGCATCCTTTTGAAAAACCCTTAGTATGTCAGGATTAAAGGTGCTTCCTTTGGAGATTATTATTTTAGGCACATAACCTTTGAAAGCTGATTTCTGTCCTCCTTGTTTTGGATGCTGAAACCAAGGCACATGATAAACTGTCTTTAAACGGATAACCTCAGGCATAAAGCAGGAGGAGAAAGAGAGGTGCAAGTGCTAATGTTCAGCAACCCTGAGAGTTGATTCTGTCTCAGTTAAAAGGAGCTGATCAAAATCAGATCAAAGCTGAATATGAACTGACAAGATTTCCAGTCCAGCTGCTTTATATACCTTTAAATCTGATCTAAAATTTGATCTTTTTGCTTCTTCAGATCAAAGGCTAAAGAGTAGGCTAGATGAGTGCAGTCCGATAACCTTTGTAGGGTAAAGTGTTGCATTGCAAAACTAAGCACAGATGAGCGCATCAATACCTGCTCAATTATGAAGATGAGTGATGGGGTGTCATCTTTCTCGCGTCTGCTCTACTTCTGTCAGCCCTTCTCTCTCTCTTTCTCTCTCTCTCTCTCTCTCTCTCTCTCTCTCTCTCTCTCTCATTGAGGCTCAATTATGATGTATGGCACTCACAATCTGCCAAGGCGTGGCATCCATCACACAAACCTGTGTCACCACATGCTGTCAGTGTCCTCCGAGAGCAGGAAACAGACATGAAAGATACTCATATTACAGGTAGTCTGATGATGCTAGCAAATATCTCACTGCGGTATCAATCTCTGACGTGTTCTCTGAGATGGAAATCTCAAAAAAAAAATGCAAAAACATTGCTGTGCCTACCATGTAGTTCACAAGAACACTTTTTCTATGCATAAAAGAAAGGCATAATTAAATGGATTATAATGCTATTAATCTTTTGCTGAAAATAAGACAAGTAGGCTAACTAAAACGTGGGATGAAGTGCGAATGAGGACTCAGTGAGGATACATTGTAAACAAACAGTTCGTTTACAGAGCCCTCTTGTGGTAATACGGAGCAGTGGCGTATTGTGTGTTTCAACAACAACAACAACAGCAACAAAAAATCTAAACAACCCACACCAGATTAGAAAAGTTCTATTTCTGCAAATCTAATTCAAACATAGAATAACAAATTAAATAGGTATATTTACTATATACAGACTGAATAAAACCAAAGCCTTTTGGTTGGAGTTCTCAAAACTCCTTAAAAGGAATGTACACTATCCATAACTCAAATAGTGTACTGAAAACATATTTTGAATTTGGGAAAAAAACTGATAACCATGACATTTACAGAGAGGCATCTGACAGAGTCCACACTGTAATAGAATTTAAAACCATCAATGTCTTAATACAATGGCATAATAATAACAATACATTGCTCATTTCAGACTTACAATAGGTTTACACTGTTATTCTGAGAGGCAATACAGCTGCTTAAAAATGCTTAGAGAACCTGTTTTGATAATTAATGACTGTATAATTACTTTACTTAAGAATACTTATTTCCATTGTTTCCATTCTATTTTCTCTGTTTAAGATTACAATTTTAGTTTAGTAATATAATGATGAGAAACATCATCTGGCAAAACAATTCATAACCTTCAAAGCATGAGTTTGTTAAACCAGTTGAAATAAACCTGAAGCACTTCCTGGGTACAGCCTTCCAGGACCAAATTATTATTATTATTATTATTATTAAGTAGGCTTATGCTAGATGAGGCCATCAGAAAGCAAATCTGACATTAAAGTTATTTACAAATACAAAAGCGTTAAAATACTATACTCTAAAAAGCTAAATGTACAAAATGTTCGCACAAATGAAAAATGTACAAATACCAAATGTATAGAAAGTTGTGGTTAGAGGTGACCAGAAAAATATGGTTCAATCTTGTTAAAGGCCATGTTTAATATTGCCATGAGCTTATCTATATGGGAAGTTAAATTGCAGCTGTCTCAGTGAAACTGTGCCAGATCGTTTTGAGCCATACTGCCCTATCAGAATTCAAAATATTGGCTTGTGGACTGCAAAATTACCATAAAGCTGATATCAACAAACAATTCACATCACAAACGGAGCCTATTTGATTATGACCATTAAAATTACCACACACTACAAGTATATTACTCTGTACCTTCTTATCTGAAAGGGTAAGCTACTGTGTCATTTAACCTGGAGTGGAATGTGATAACAAATAATTACAATATTCTGTCAAGCCATAGCATATTAACCACTGGTTGATTTTGAATGTTAGAAATCACTATAGTTGAAAATCAGTCATTTTGCAGTGCGGTTCAGAGCATGTCTTTTCATTACAGCTAATACCATTACATTATATTAGGATACAGAAATTGCAAAGACTTTGGCGGTGTTGTGGTGTTCTTAAGTGACGGTTCTGTGCAAACCATATCCAACTAAGATAGTCCGGAAGAAAAGTCAGGAGGCAGTTGTTCATAAAACAATTGACTATAAGCTGAGTTGTTGATTTAACAGTGAGCCGGCTCACTTTTTTATGAAGACTTTATCTTGGTCATACGCGCCAACTGTAATGTTTGTACAAACGCGTCCAGATTCAGCCTGAACAAACTTGAGCTGCTGAAAAGTCAAATATTAAAATACTTGCTTTTATCAATAATGCTTTCCACAGGAACACTGGCAAAGCACTTGAATAAAAGTTAGTTGGCGGCTTAAAATGTCTCTGACTTGGGCAAGTGTTGGCTGGTTGGGTGTTGAAACAGAGGGTCTGAATGGACGGTGGGAATTGGTTTGTCAGATAACTGTGACTGCTCGCAGGCTGTTGAGGATGTTTTGGGCGATATGGAGAGTCTCTCTGAAGATTTGTCCATATTCTGACTTTCATCATCTCCCACCTCTCCATTTTCAGAGCTGGATACACTGGAATGCTGCATGGAAACATTGTCCGAGGGTAAGTCACTCTCCACACTGCCCCCTACTGTCTCTGAAGTGTCCTGCTCCAAGTTTTGAGATGTTTGTGAAGCCATTTCACCAGGTGATGTTTCAGCCACATTTGGAGGACGAGTAGAATCGTACAGCTCCGGTTGGTTTTGGGTCTTAATAATCTCTGGGACAGGAGGTTCGTATGGAGGAGGCCATTCCCCGCCGTCCTCAGGGGCTCCTATCATTCCGTCAGGTGTGAGGGGAATCTGGCTGTGCACTAGAACCGGGTCGGGTGACGGGAGGGGTGACATGCTGCCGGTGCCTCCATCTTTGTAAGGCTTCTTGTCCTGTGGAGGGCTGTCATCTAGCATGATGGACTCCTGCAGTAGAGAGATGTGCAGAGAGACTGGTGGCCGTTTGATGAGCTGGGCTTTGTTGGGCGTATCTTCTGAGAGGCTCGGTTTGGGCCTTTTGTCCGGAGTCAGAACTACAGGCAGCTCCAGACCCAGAGGTTTCCTTGGAAACTCATCAGGCTTAGCTGTGAACACAAAAGTAATAATGAACTAAATGTAGGTGACCTACATAAACTGTGGCCAAAAATATAATGAATAATATAATGAATACAGATCCTGAATACAGATTTTGCTGTTAAATGTAATGTATTCCTGTGGTGGCAGAGCTGAGCCGTTACTTCAGTCTGCAGTGTCACATGATCTTTCAGAAATCATTCTAATATGCTGATTTTGTGCTCAAGAAACATTTCTTAATATTATCAATGTTAAAAATATTGTGCTGCATGTGCTCAATTATACATTTTTCAGGATTCCTTTATGAATAGAAAGTTTAAAAGTGATTAGCATTTATTTGAAATAAAACTATTTTGTAACATTATTCATGTATTTACTGTTACTTTTGATCAATTGAATGTGTCCTTGCTAAACCCAACTTTTGAATGGTATAGTATATACAGTATTACTTTACATTATGTTATAAAATTGTATATTATGTCAACTAAACTAAATATTCTTTTACACATTCTGTATATGAGGGATAAAAAGGGTGTGTGTTTCACAGTGAGCTCTCCTAACTAAGTTAACAGTGATAAAGACATTCAAATGACAACACATAAGTGAACAGATTCATGCAGTTAGATATCATATAAAGAAAATAGCTGAACCTGGTGGTGGGAAGTCAAGCTTCATTTTGCGAAGTTCAGACATAGATACTTTAAGCTGCTCTATGACAATGTCGTCATTGAGGTAGATTGACTCTCCTATCTTCTCCTGCAGAAACTCTCTCAGGTCCTCCAGAGACATCTTAAGCAAACGTTCTGGACATAAGTAGGTACAGTAAGTTTTTCATTTCACAGTGAAGAATCATTAGATTTCCATAATGTGCTGAGAGGTTTTAATTTAAGTCTATTTAGGGTATGTAGTAAATAGCTCTAGTTGTTAATGGATATGGAGTAGATTTTGAGATCTTTGCATTAAAATTGTTGTTAATTTAGTATTGTAAAAAGAGGAACTCACTTTTGTGGAGATGAAGGGTGGTGTAAGCCATGGCTGTCAGAACTTTCTCGCCCTCCAGGATGAAGATATCCCACAGACGTAAGGTCAGAGTGAATGGGGTCTGGAAAAGGTGACATGTTTGTGGATGAACTAAGACCGGCAGCTCAATACAAAGGCCCTCACAGCATAATGGACTATCTAAATCTGTAGAATCTTCATTCTCAAATACAGTTTTAAACTGGGCCCTCTGTTGCTCTAAAGCTGATCTCCCTCAGCAAGGATCCTGCCAGTCCACAAGCACAGCTCTGAAACCGAGCTGGACAGGATTCTGCAGTGCTGACAGTGGCTGCTCTCTTTCCTCCAGAGCCAAACCCACAGGATTGTGTGTATGTGCAGAGTAAACATTGAAACACCCTTGTCTGCCTGCTAATTGCACACTTCTCCCTCTATCAAGAGGCCCTGAAAAAGAGAGGAAGAAACACTTTCTTTCAACCCCTTTCCTTCATTTTCTTGAAACCTAATTCCTCTTCGCCAAGTCCACCAACCTCAATCTACATTCCCATGCTTTACAATGCTGTATTGTGGCTACTTATTAGCTATTTTCAAATCAGACTGTCACATATATCACCAGCCTGTACTGAACCTAATGAGGTGTTTTTGATCAAATTTAAGGTTATTCAAATAAGTTGGATGTCAGAAACTAGTGGTCAGAAGCTTAGGGAAGTAGTGCACTGTGCCAAACATCAACTAATAACAATTTGTTTGACTTAAGACATGGCCATTGGTCACTCACTCTACATAAACTGTTTTCCTCATGTAACCAAAGTGAGTCCATCCATCAGAGAGCCCTTTTTAGGATGTTCCTTAAACTGTGGGTACTTTTATGTCCTCAAAACCTACTGACCCCAAAATTAAGTTTGAATTATTTACCATTTATTCATTATTTATTTGTACTACTCTTTACAGATTTTAATGTTGTACTCTTAACCTAGACCTAGACTTTCAATATTGCAATATGAATATCTATTATAAATATACAAATTGGTTGTGTTCACACTGGTTCGATTAAACAAACTGGTGCTATTGCTCTATTAGCACGGTTCACTTGAAGAAGTGTGAAAGCTGAAATCCGAACCCTGGTGTGCACCAAACAAGTGGATCAAGACCCCTGAAAAGTCCACTTCCAAACTAACTCTGCTGCGGTTTAAGTGGAATGTGAACACAGCACGGACCAAAGACATCTAAACAAACCAAAAACAGTATGTGATGTCAAAGATGTGACTCTAAAATGGAATGCTCAAGCATACCTGTTTTTTTCTCATCATAGAATACTTTGTTTATCATCACAGTTCAGTAAAGGCATCGGAACCGCGTTTCCTTGCAGCAGATCTTTGTGTGTGTGATAGAGGAATTCATGCCACTGTTTTGACTCCTTTACACATTTTATAAGATCAGACCCTATGAATGCTTTGCTTATGACACTCAATTCCAATTCCCCTTTCTGTATCCACATCTATAATATCAATCAAAACCTCTGCCTGTATAAATCTGAATGTCCACTTATCACCTCAAGGTGAAGTTTTTAGCTGAGCAGGTCTCACTGCCAGCACCTCTTCATATGTTTTTCAGTCCCTCGATGGTGGAAGATAATCACGGTTTCTATCAGAACACTGACTCACCAGTTGCATTCAAATAAAGCCAAAACTCCACCTCCGTTTGGCATATGAATCACCACTTTTAGGATTGTCTGCAGTGACCTGATCAGGCACTTTAATATACACACAGCTGATATATCATTTCCTTGGCTTTGATGACTAAGCTTAGCATATGATTGAGCATGTATACCTATCTACTAGTCACTGCATACATAACACACTTGTCAGTTAGGTTACAATGCATCTGCTGAGATCAAACACGTACCCTGTCAATAAAGCACTGGAGGAACCATTTAGTGCTGTAAATCCCACAGGACATCTGCTCCTTATCCTGATGCGAGTGCATGTAAATGGAAAAAAAAGGAACGAGAAAAGAAGAGAGCTCAGCAAAAGAGAAACTATTTAACTTAACTAATCTTACAGGTTCTGAGTACATTTTGCAGTATTGTGTCTGCCAAAGCAACCTTACCAAATGCTTCTTCAGTTTGGGTAAAAGTTTGGAGAGAATCTGGTCATGGTGGTTTTGGAAACGCTGAAGTTTGGGAAATCCGGGAACAAAGAATCCTGGGATGGGCAAATGTGCAAGTATGAAAAAAATTTCCCAACAGAAGACCAACAAAAATACCCTGTGTTAAATTCTAAAGTGTTATGCATTTAATTTAGGGTCAATAAGACTTTTCTTTTTGAAACAAATAAATACTTTATTAAATTGATGAAAAGTGCCAGTAAAGAGATGTAGAATATTATAAATATTACTATAAAAAAGTTGTTCTTTTGAACTTTCTATTCATCAAGACACACAACTGTTTTCAACATTAATAATGATAATAAAAAATGTTACCTGAGCAGCAAATCAGCATATTAAAATGATTTCTAAAGATTCACGTGACATTGAAGACTGCTAATTGGCTGCTGAAAATTCAGCTTTGCCATCAATTTGAAATACTTATTTTTTCAAATAATTATTTTCAAACTGTAATGACATTTCACAATAATACTGTTTTTTATTTTTTTATTTTTTTATCAAATTAAATACAGGCTTGGTGAGTATAAGAGACTTCTTTCAAACACATACACACACACACAAAAATTTTTTATTATTGAACAGAAGTGTGCTTTATGTCATAAAGTCTTATGAAGCTTATATAATACGCTAGCAATTAAATCAACATTAAAATTCTTAGCCACAAGCAGAATAAATGAAAAGAGCTCACCATGCATGCCATGTTTCTGATTGGTTAAGAGCTGTGACAAAGCCCAGAATGCATCTTCTTCATTCATGAACATTAACAGAATGGCAGCGATCTGACTCATGCCCTGGCAGTAACTCACTTCCTGCAGACAAGAACAGACAAAGTCAGCTATTATGTAACATCTCTTTATTAACCATGGATGTGATTGCACACTTACCGTATTGTAAACAGAGTACGCAGTGAGCACATGGAACAAAGACTGCTGCCTGAGAAGAGAAAAACAGAGTTCTCAGGCTCAAACTCTCGTGTTGCTGCCTTTACTGAATGTCACATCATCGGTGATACAAACACACATCAACAACACACAAACCAACATCCATATTTTCCCACAAAGATGCATTTGTTCCTTCAAATTACAGTGGAGCCCCTCCCATCATGTGTGAGCATTAATGACACCCTTCAGATGAGCAAGACTTTCCACTTGGCTCTCTAAAGCCTGCAATCTATTAAATCCTCAGTGACATCACTCCCATTTCTGGCCTGCTGGGGGAACAAGCTCTCAAAATCGAGAAACCAGTTCCAGAGGTTGTCTGCAGAAGCAGCCAATAGAGAGCAAGATGTTGATGACCATCCACTCTGCCTTTTTATATTTCTCTTATACAGAATATTTGATGCACACTAACGTTCAAAAGTTTCTTCTCCTTGCTGAATAAGACTATTAAATTCTATAAAATGTGTAAAGTTGTTGTTTTTTACATCTTACTGACCCCACACTTTTGAATGGTAGTGTATACTACCGTATGCTGCAGCATCATTGATACAGTAAATAGTTGGATATAACACATTACTAAAGCACTTACAAAACCGATGGAAGAAATTTTTGAGCAAACTTGTAATTTAATTTAATAATAAACATATACATGGTCTCTGTTTTGTAAATGTGTCTGTGTTTTAGGGTCAAATCTTAGGGCCTGTTTCAAATGGCACACTTGGTTTGGACTTGTGGTCTCATAGCCTTCACTTCTGTGAAGTCCACATAATCTGAGATGCCATTTGGGACAGGGTGTTAGTTGATTCTGAAATCAGTCCTCCAAGTACAAAGTTTCCTATATGAGAACTGTATGAAAATTACATAGGAAGACAATAAATTCCATATACTAATATATAAAAGTGGAAGTGGGCAGTTTGTTACAGGTTGCACGTGATCTCTTCAGGCACACTCAGATAAACCATTTATGAGCCATTACTGTTATGTGAAGTTTCAAGAGCTGAGTCATAGTAAACTAGTGTAGTCTGAAAGCCTGTGGGAAAAATCTGTTCAAGGTCAAGTGTTTTAAATGCTCCAAAGCTGCAAATTACGGTGATTTGTCAGCGTACATATATTACATATAGTGGCAGCATGTAAGTATGCTAACGTTACATCACTGAGCAGCATTATAAGATTAGTGTTTTTATTGAACGAGTAGGAGGAGAACAGAACAGAGCAGATGAAGCAGAGCTGCAATGCATCAATGCATCTACAGTACAGTAATTAAAGTTATCTCATCATAGCACATTTGAATGCATGTGTGTTTTACTTACTTTACACCAAATCGATCCATAAACATGATGTGGTTTCGAAAGGTCCTGTTGATATCAAGGTCAATCTGTTTGATTTCAGGAGAGTAAAGCTGGGCTTGCTCCTTCATTCTCTGTCAATCAAACAAACGGCTTTATCAAAAACAGTTTCATCTTTGACATACTAACGTGCATTACAAGATGACCTTAGAAGAAAAACATCTCTAGGTTTAATTATTATGTGGTATTATATCTTTTATAATATTGAATGGGGTTTATTTTGCCACAATTTTTTACAATACCGTTCAAATGTTGCATTTATTTGATAAAAACAGTTAAAAACAAATATTGTGAAATATTATTACAATTTTAAATAACTGTTTTCTGTTAACTGTAATTTTTATATATTTTCAAATGTAATTTATATCTGTGATGGCAAAGCATCCATTAGTTCAGTCTTTGGTGTCACATGATCCTTCAGAAATCACTGTTATATGTTGACTCAAGAAACATTTATTATTATCAATGTTGAAAACTACTTAATATTTTTGTGGAAACTGTAATACAGTTTTTCCTGGTCGTGTGGCAAGTATACAGTTTAGAGGTCATTACACAAAAATACTGCTAAATATCAATCAGAATCAAGTATTCAGGACAGCTGTGTAATGCATTTACAAAGCTACTTGTGTAAAAAAAAAACTGTTTATCAACAGCGACATGGTGGAGGCTACAAATACTTCCTGCTAGTTGTAAAATCTCAGCAGCTCTGAAGGTTTGTTTAGCTTGTGTTTTGTTCCCTCCTATCTCTTTCCATGCCATATATCAGCCATCTGTCTGTTTTCAGATCACACTCTAATCCCTTTGAAATAGCTCTACCACAACACCACTCCAGTAATCCCACTTTCACCAAACACCCGGCTTTAGGCCAGCAGAGACTTGCGGCTACATAGTGTCCATAGGAGCTATTGCGTGGGAATGTACAGTGAGGAAAATAAGTATTTGAACACCCTGCTATTTTGCAAGTTCTCCCACTTGGAAATCATGGAGGGGTCTGAAATTGTCATCGTAGGTGCATGTGCACTGTGATAGACATAATCTAAAAAAAAAAATCCAGAAATCACAATGTATGATTTTTTAACTATTTATTTGTATGATACAGCTGCAAATAAGTGTTTGAACACCTGTCTATCAGCTAGAATTCTGACCCTCAAATACCTGTTAGTCTGCCTTTAAAATGTCCACCTCCACTCCATTTATTATCCTAAATTAGATGCACCTGTTTGAGGTCGTTAGCTGCATAAAGACACCTGTCCACCCCATACAATCAGTAAGAATCCAACTACTAACATGGCCAAGACCAAAGAGCTGTCCAAAGACACTAGAGACAAAATTGTACACCTCCACATGGCTGGAAAGGGCTACGGGGAAATTGCCAAGCAGCTTGGTGAAAAAAGGTCCACTGTTGGAGCAATCATTAGAAAATGGAAGAAGCTAAACATGACTGTCAATCTCCCTCGGACTGGGGCTCCATGCCAGATCTCACCTCGTGGGGTATCAATGATCCTAAGAAAGGTGAGAAATCAGCCCAGAACTACACGGGAGGAGCTGGTCAATGACCTGAAAAGAGCTGGGACCACCGTTTACAATGTTACTGTTGGTAATACACTAAGACGTCATGGTTTGAAATCATGCATGGCACGGAAGGTTCCCCTGCTTAAACCAGCACATGTCAAGGCCCGTCTTAAGTTTGCCAATGACCATTTGAATGATCCAGAGGGGTCATGGGAGAAAGTCATGTGGTCAGATGAGACCAAAATAGAACTTTTTGGTCATAATTCCACTAAATGTGTTTGGAGGAAGAAGAATGATGAGTACCATCCCAAGAACGCCATCCCTACTGTGAAGCATGGGGGCGGTAGCATCATGCTTTGGGGGTGTTTTTCTGCACATGGGACAGGGCGACTGCACTGTATTAAGGAGAGGATGACCGGGGCCATGTATTGCGAGATTTTGGGGAACAACCTCCTTCCCTCAGTTAGAGCATTGAAGATGGGTCGAGGCTGGGTCTTCCAACATGACAATGACCCGAAGCACACAGCCAGGATAACCAAGGAGTGGCTCTGTAAGAAGCATATCAAGGTTCTGGCGTGGCCTAGCCAGTCTCCAGACCTAAACCCAATAGAGAATCTTTGGAGGGAGCTCAAACTCCGTGTTTCTCAGCGACAGCCCAGAAACCTGACTGATCTAGAGAAGATCTGTGTGGAGGAGGTGGCCAAAATCCCTCCTGCAGTGTGTGCAAACCTGGTGAAAAACTACAGGAAACGTTTGACCTCTGTAATTGCAAACAAAGGCTACTGTACCAAATATTAACATTGATTTTCTCAGGTGTTCAAATACTTATTTGCAGCTGTATCATACAAATAAATAGTTAAAAAATCATACATTGTGATTTCTGGATTTTTTTTTTTTAGATTATGTCTATCACAGTGGACATGCACCTACGATGAAAATTTCAGAACCCTCCATGATTTCTAAGTGGGAGAACTTGCAAAATAGCAGGGTGTTCAAATACTTAATTTCCTCACTGTATATGCATGGATGTTTTTTCCCTTACCTCATATTTTCCTGCATTGTCGCTCTTTACTTGCTCGACATCCAGTAGCAGGGCCCAAGCCTGTCCTCTCAGCTGTAGTGGGATGCCTTTATACACCCGCTTAATCATCTGCACAAAGACACCAGGAGTAAGTGCAAGTGTGTCAGTGTGTGTGTGTGTGTGTGTGGTTTAGGTATATGTTATGGGGACAAATTGTCTGCACAAAGATAGCAATATACAAAATCCTTGTCCTTTTGGGGACATTTTTGGTCTTATAAATCAAATTAAGTGATAGTTTTAGAAAATGTATACATGCAAAACTTTTTCTGTGACGGGTAGGTTTAGGGTTAGGGGATCGAATTTGTACAGTATAAATAATACATCATTATTTTCAGATGAATGATTGCAACCTCTATATGTGAAGCTCACCCGGTCACTGTTCCTGTACTTGTTCCAGTTCTTCAGCATCTTCAGCCATTTCTGCACCCTCTCAATCTCCACCTGTTTTTGCTGCACAGGGGAAAACAATGAGATCTGATGAAAAATGATTTGCAATATATATATATATATATATATATATATATATATATATATATATAAATGTTTAATTTCTGTTTAAATGTTTAAATTATTTAAAAATAAATAACATCAACCATCATCATCGTAATTAATAATAATAATAATAGATAATGATGATAAAAATGTTTTTATTTTATCTTAAAATAAAAATAAATACATAAAAAATAAATAAAAAGCTGAAAGAATATGTCATCAGTGGTAGGTATATGGTGCATATCACATGCTTATAATCCTTAGGTCCACAGGTTTGAATATAAATATCTGCTACATGACACAAACAACCCTCCTGTTTTTTTTTTTCTTTTTCTAAGTAATATTTCTTTCCTCATATGTACAAGTACTTCAGGATTAGATGCAGGACAGGAATTCAGATTACCCTGCTGCTATTAACATCTGTTCTGAGGACAGCTTTCACTCTTTCCAACCTTAGTGTTTAACCTTTATGTGCCACAACACGACTGCACAAATGTCAGCTGGAAAATGCATCTGCCACCTCCACGCTGTGAATGTCACATGGGAACACACCTCCAGACAGTCCAGCTGTGTTTGCCACACACTCTTGTATACTAAACGCTCATGTCTGAAGGTCACCATAAGCCTGTTTACAAAAGAGTCTCCACACTGCTACTGATTCAGTCTGTGATCCTTTGTTTTCTTTTGTGTTTCTGTCTGTGAATATCATCTTTCCCACCATTCTACAAAATACTATTTTAATAGTATTTTCGCATGCTGTTTGAATGTACATCACCTGTATACTATATTTACATGCTTAATTTGTGTATGTCTATATTACCTTCTCTTCAATGGCACTGGGTGTGGGTAATTCTTCTTCACTGTGGGAAAAACAAACAGGTAAAAACACTATACTAACTAATACTTTCATGCAATCACAAACATTCCTGTTTGGATGGGATTAGGTTTAGACCCTGAGTAGACCATCTGTAATTATACTGAGGTTGTGTGTCAGATGTGTTTGATTCAGACAGAATTAAAACCGCAAAGTACACTAGCGTTCAAAAGTTTAGGGTCTGTTTGATTTTTTTTACGTTTTTAAAAAAAAATCTCAAGCTTACCAAATTCAATTTATTCCTTTGAGAAATGCTGAATTTTCAGCAGCATTACTCCAGTCTTCAGCGTCACATGATCCTTCCGAAATCATTCTAATATGATGATTTGCTGTTCATTTCTTATTATCGATTTTTAAAACTCAAAAGAAAATAGTTTTTAAATAAACTATTTTGTAACATTTTGTCTTTACTGTCACTGTCAATTGAATGCACCCCTCCTGAATTAAAATATGAATTTATTTCAAAAGAAATACAAATATATTACAGACCCCAAACTTTTAAATAGTAGTGTATGTCTTGTAAATCCAACTTTGCATAGCCTTATAAGTGAAAACTAATTTGTTTCCAACAGCATTATAGTCTTACATCGCTGCTTTATGGTTACATATAATGACAGACAATGTTTGCTGATAAAAAAATGCAATGAATGAAAAAAGAGACTGTCATTATGAGTGACAATTTGTTTCAGACAAAATAAAAATAGCTTTACGGGGATTTAAGAACATACAGTATGAGTAAATGCATATTTCACTTGACAATATGGAAACTGAATGCTGGGTTTTATCCAGGACTTACTGAAGAAATCCAAAGCGATCCGTAACTCTGTATATGCTGTAGTCTGCATCCTCCCAAGGATCGATCTGAACCCCTGCGTCTCTACCCTGAAATACACACATGAGCCAATACTTTATTTTGTCTAATTTGTACACAGACTTTGTAGAGTTTATCAAAGGTGCAACTGTTCCTCCAATTCCAGGCCACTTTAAAGCATCTTTAAAGGCAACAGTTCTGAAGTTCTATACTTTCGTGAGTGATTATATTATTTTCATAATTATATAAATAATGGTAATGTAATAACACATTGAATGCTATGCTATGATATAATTACATTTGATTAATTATGAATATGAAATAAAATGTCCTAGTGATCATGGCAGCAGTAAATCTGTGATTAAAGTAGGCTAGTCTGTGCTGTGCTGTGACTGTGTTGTCAACTGTGTGTGACAATGTGAGCCAAATAAAATTCTGCATTTATTTGAACTGACTAGGTGGTTGACAGTTTTAAAATAAGTAAGTAAGAAAGTAAATAAATGTTACTTTAAACACTTGGGCATGTTGCAGTTTTTATAAACTGAAAAAAGAACTTGAATAAAACAAATAAATATGATATGCAACACATTTTTGCTCAATGGGTTCATATTAAATGTCTTGTCATTTCACTGAATATCTACATTATCACAAATGTGTACATTGGTGATCTGAATCTACGCCTCATCACTTTTTGCCATGACTGATTTTGTCTCCATCCCACCCCAGTGATGCATCTACTGTAATACAGGGGAAACATTTCTAGTAGTCGAGCTGAAGCTTTCATTTTTTTTGTGTGTTATAAGTGGCAGTTCTGTGCTGGGACTTTTTATTTTTAATGTGTTGCCGAGTGGTCGATGCAATTGTGGAAAACGACAGCAGCAATATTCTCTCTAGCACACAGCTCTCTACACACTTTTCTGTGGCTCGCAAAACATCCTAGTGAAATTACTAAATGCAAACAAATGTGTCTCAACTCTTGTCATAAAACCAATGCCATTGAGTGCAGCTGACGTTTAAAAGCTTTTCCAGTTGGTGTGGATTGATTCCCTGAGGGGGGACGGCTGCTGCTCTCCTGCCCTCTTCTCAACCCCATGGTGGAGAGAAGAGTGGAAAGCAGTGATGTGTGACAGACAGCCAGGGATTATAGTCTCAGTGTTCCCCCAATTTCAAATGAGTCTGTTAGAGAATGTTATGATGTGCCATGGTCAAATTGATCACCATGTCATCCATATAGACCACAAACACTTTGTTGGTACAAAAAAATCTTCTGTCTGTTGCACTAGCACATAAAACTGCCTTTAACATCTCCCAACATTTTTTTCCCTCTTTCCCTAAGGGAGTTTTCCTTACCACAATATGTATTGTGAAAATCGCTATACAAATAAAAACCGGCTTGACTCAGCAGCCACAAAGGTCATCATAGCATATGTGAACAACCTCAAAGGTTAGAGGTAGACAACACACAGTGCAAAATAAACAACATCTACAACATTCAAAATTCATACAGCAACATACAGTACAATAATACATTTCCCCAGCTAATAAAAGCTAATGCTCAGCATAAACATCTTCAAAACACATCTTCAAAATCGAATCATTACACTAGTGTTCAGAAGTTTGTGGTTGGTAAGATTTTTAAAGTGTTTGATGCTCACCGATGGCGGCATTTATTTAATAAAAAATACTGTAAAAAATAAATAAATAATAATAATATTTTTAAATGTAATTTAATCTTGTGATGGTAAGCTGAATTTTCAGCACCATTACTACGGTCTTCAGTGTCACATGATCCTTCAGAAATCATTATAATATGCTGATTTGCTGCTCAATAAACATTTCTTATTTTTATAAATGTTGTAAACAGTTGTGCTGCTTAAAACACTGATACATTTTAATGAACATCATACATAAATTTACTGTAACTATTGATCAATGTAATGCATCTTTGCTGAATAAAGTATTAATTTACTCACTTATGAACTTTAATCAATTCTGGAACAGACATTTTTATTACTAACTCATACTGTACATTAAAGGAAACTTGCAAACTTGAAAAAGTTACAGAAAGTATCACACTATTCATACTTTTTCAGTGAATATCTGATTAAAAAAAAGTGAGAGTAAACGGCACAATTTACCTTATTATATTTAGAGATGATCTCAGCACGTTCCTCTGCTATCAGCACCTCTATGTCCTTCTTCATGTCAATATCTAGAAATACAGCACATAAAAAACAATTAATGACAAGGAGAAAAAAAGAATACTGACAAAAGCTGAACAGTCTGGAAGACAGATACGTTAAGTTTTATTTAGGGGCTATATGTTTGTAAAGATCAGTATTAAAAAGGGTACATTTTAAGGTTAGGAATCGAAAATGGATTCCAGTTCTGGAATTGGATACTTAAGGTCAGGAATCGGAAATTTGTAATGAAAAGACACAAAAGATGTTTGACTAAATGTTTTTACTTAAAGAAAATTGAATTGGAAAAGATAAGCAGAATCAGAATCGCTAAAATTCAAATGATACCCAACCCTATAGTCACTTTACCCTATGAGGACGGCTCAGTAATACAGAACCAAACCTAGACTGCTCATGAGCGCAACATATTCATCATTTAGACTGAGGAACTGGTCCAAAATCAGATCTTTTTGGCACTTGGCAACCTGAGCGCTCATAATGTTTTTAAGATCCTGTTGGTCATATAAAGGCCTTGACTGTCTCAGAAACATTATCCCCATGGGAACCTCAGAGCCACAGGAAGGGAACAAAGATTCCCGCCAGGCTTCAGCTGTCTGAGAGTGCTGTGTGTCTGCTGAGTCTGTCACACACACAAAAAATAGAAACTGACAAACACAGTCACCCACCCTAGGACACAGCGTTGCATGGCTTGCCATCATATGTCATATTCAATATTTCGATCCCATCACCAAAACATACCATCTGGCATATAAATCTTCAATAAGCAGGAGAGACAAAAACACAGTAAAGTATTTCTCTTAATGACAAGTCACTTAACCCTCATACCCAAATTAACAAAACAACAAGCGCATCCGTTTCGTTTGTACAGTATCATTGATGACATTTCCAGATGTATTTAGACAGGACACTCGTAAATAATATACCATAATGATTTTTATCACTATGGCCTTCTCTTCTGCCCCTTTCCCAATTTTTCCATCACTCTCATTGTTTCTTCAACTTGAAGCTTATTCCAATCATAGAGCTGATAAGTGCTGACGCAAGTACAAGTGAACAGAGAAGCTGATCTATGTGTTTCATAAATAAATTATAGCAAGTGGTTAAAGGCATCATCAGGAACAATAATGGTTTGAGAGAGAGTATGCTTAGATGACTTTAAAACTAGCAGAACTACAGGAAATAATTATGTGCCTGTGAATCTTTTACTACTCAATGAGAAAATAATTTACTCCAAAACCCATACCACAGTTTGTAAAACTAAAGGAAAGCAAAAGACTTTACTAAGCATTTTTGTTCAGCCTACTGGCATTATATTACATTGTATATCCTCTCACTAAAATCACTCTCTATGTCAGTTTTATAAATGGTTTAAAAGGGCAGCTGAGGTTGTCCAGATCATGGCTTAGCCATAAGAAATATTAAAAACATGTCAGATTATATAATGCAACACAACACTTTAGTGTAAAGGTAGTGCTCTGCAAAACTCCTCCCAAAGCCTTCAAATAATCCAAACAATATTTACAGAGAAACAATAAAGAGCTTACGCCACAAAAACAATATGCCATTTAATGTCACATTTCCTCAGGAAAGTCATTCAAAGTTCACAGATCATTAGTTAGCTAGAAAAAAAGAGAGGAGCATTTTGATTTTATATATTAATTTAATGTAGACTATGTTTGAATAAATCAAGCATCACAATTTTTTTAATTACAGATACAGTTTGAATGTTATATTAAATTGGAGTAAAAATAATTTTGGTGTTTCAATAAAAAAAATTATTATCAGTTTTGTGAATTCTTGTTAACCCATACACAAAATAGTCACCTTCAAAGAGACTGATCTGAAATCTGGATAAGATGGCCTGATCCCAAACTTACATAAACCAAGATGATAATCTGCCAAACACCCTAATCCACATCCCTAAGGATAAGTGCAGAAATCCTTCCTTCTCCTGAGGAAAGCAGTGTCGTCATCTGCCACCTTTGCAGCAAGCAGCAAAGGCTTAGGTTATGCAATATGTGATTAAACCCCAGATTATAACCCTCAAGATTGTCATTCTGACAGTACAAGTGCTCGGTCTAATCCAAAATACCAAATTCATTATAACATATGTTTTCAGTTATTTATACAACCTCTGATGCACAAACTTGGACATATCAAGTTTCGGGTCTTTCAACAGACACCCTCTTCCAGGCGACCCAAATGAGTTTAATCAAGCCTTGGCCTGTGTCCAAGTGGCATTTCACTATCCCCCCATGTCACCCCTTTTCAGCCATAGCCATTTTTATGCATTCTTTGCAGCCTCCATGCTGTTGCTGATGGCTCTTCTCCGGCTTGCACCAGTTATTCCCAGCATTCAATAAGCCTTGCTGAAGGAAGGACCTGCAAATCTTCAGCAACTCACCTCCACTGTAATCCACCTGGTTTTCCACCCATTCCAGCAGCAGGTCTCCAGCAGTCCTTCATACTTCTGCCCTTTTTCTCTCCTGTGCCTCTTCCATCCTCTCCTCCCAAGGCACAGTTATAGCTCCAGTAGGATAAGCTGTTGACTCCAAGACCAATATGATGTCTGGTCTAAGCATGGACTGGGTGATTTGATTTGTGCTGGAATTTTCAGCTGTCTATCCAGGTCAACTGACATCACCCAGTCCATGCTTAGACCAGACATCATATTGGTCTTGGAGTCAACAGCTTATCCTACTGGAGCTAACTGTGCCTCTTCCATCCTCTCCTCCCAAGGCACAGTTAGCTCCAGTAGGATAAGCTGTTGACTCCAAGACCAATATGATGTCTGGTCTAAGCATGGACTGGGTGATTTGATTTGTGCTGGAATTTTCAGCTGTCTATCCAGGTCAACTGTCATCACCCAGTCTTGTGCTGTGTAGAGCAAGCCACCAGGGTTGTTTTTGCAATCATCCTGGCTGAAGTGTTGGCGCTTCTGCTCTCATTAATCCCCCTGCTGATTGCCTCAGCTAAGGTCTTGAGGACTTGATCGTGTCACCAGCGATAACGGCCATTGCCCAGGAGCAACTGCTCAAGATGTGTTCAAGAGAGCCTGCCTATCAGGGTGCATGCTAGAGTTTCTACCTTGCCAAACAGGTTGGGAGGACATTGTACACCCCTTGAATCAAAACCTTGATTCTCTGAGGGTTCCATTTGCAGATATCCAGCCAGAAAACCTTCCACTCCATTGTCTGCTCCAACTTCATCCTGACACCCAGTTTCTTCATTGCTACAACCCTGCTTTCTTGCTTGTTCTTCCTCTATTGAAGCATTCGATTCTTTCTAAACGCGCTTGCATAACGGTCTGAAACTATTCAGATTCGTTCGGACCGCTCTGTCACTGAATAATCTGAAGCAGTTTCTCGATCAGTACAGTAACAACAAATAGCGCTGTTTTCAGTTGTTTCACTAGTTGTTTCAGTACAGCCCAGCACAGAGTTGCGTTTACTCCCGGTCCCGGACACTATTATTAAACAGCATTGTGACAACCAGTGGGAAGCGTTTCAATTCGACAGACACCTCTCTGTTACAAACCACAAATCACTCGATGATTTAACTACTATTAAATCGGATGAAACAGCCTCAACATTGTTCTCAGCCTCAACATCTGATGAAGAAAGCAGGAGAAACATTGTGCCATGAACAAAATTTATGTAGAATACTTTAAATCCCCTAATCACCACCCTTACAAACATTTACCATGCATGTACTGTAGTAATGTACCATGGTTTGGGCAGAAATGTGTAATATTTATATTGAATATGTTATAGTCATTTATATTGCATTAGATTTATTAGATGGGTAGAGGAAAATATCATTCATTTTTGTTATGCAATTATGTCAGTTTCTTTGTGAAGGTGCGTACAGTTTTTAACCTGGTCTAATCTGTTGGGCTGTCACAGAGACTTAACCTAGCTTTATTTTCATTTCTTACATTTACCATTGCCTAATAGAATAAAGTGAGTCATTTTCGCTGTATGCCTTAGGCCACATCATACTTTTTTCCCCTGATGTCCACTTAAAATGCACCAAGAATAGTAGTAATAATGTTTTAGATAACTATTTTCCACTTTTTCATTAACCCTATAGTTAAAGAGGCAAGTGTTTTTGTTGTTGCTGATATGCCTTTACAATGTATGTAAATTTATTATTTTACCTGTGTAGCATACACACAATTTTGATTCTTCCTCAATGTATTAAAAACATCTCCTACTAAGAAAATATTATAATTGAAATACTGTATTTTCATTGAATGGTGGCACATCATCAAATCCCTGCAAAATCCCACAAGTCATCTGCACAAGTCATCTGCAAATGCATTTACATGGCCTCTCATTGTGAGGTATCAGCAATGCAACAGCAGATGCTTTCTCAGGGGCTTGAGGACTGTTTGATTGATACGATAGATGACAGTCCCCAAAAGGAGGGACAAGAGTCAATCAGAAGAACCTGGATCCAATATTATTTAAATAATCTTGAATATAACATGGTGATGTGGAAACTATCTGCTTTTTTTAAGCTTGGGCTGCTGCGTTTGACTTGAGAATGAACGAAGAAAAACTGATTTAGTAGCTCTGTTGGTCGGTGTTCGTACCATCCCTGTTTCAAAGAGAGAGAGAAATGGATGCCTTACTGGACACATTGATGAGCAAGCATTTCATACAGACCCATCAGCTGACAGTACTGAAAAGACTTACATTCTGCTGGTTTTATTACTTATAGATCATTCTAATATCAGTAGGGATACTGCAATGACTGAGAATTGTTTATAGTACACTATTTCTAAATATTGTACAATATGGAAAATATGGCAAAACCATGGGCCTGTATCCCCTTCATACTCATTTAATTTTTTTGTGAAGCTTCAATAAGATTCCACCCTAAGCTCATTTGAAAAACTTACCTATACATACAATTCACTGCAGTTTCCAGCTGAAAAGAACATTAGAGACAGTAAAAAAATCATTCATAACATCTGTTGAAACAACAGAATCCAGTGTGTAAAATTTTATAGAAAATCTTAAAAAAGGGGGCACTAAACCAAATGGATTTTGCATAAACTGCCTGCCCCCCAAAAAATAAAAAAAACATTTGTGATCCACGCAATTTCTTCCTGTTATCAAACACGGAATGAAAAGGGGTTTAACAGAGGCAAGTTCCTCAATTCACTGGATCAAGCAGTTTAGTTTCAGTTATTTCTGAGAAACAAGCATGGCAGAAATTAGGCCAATACATTGTGTTCTTGTTTGAATGGAGACTGGGTGGGGTTTGTATTTGATCACTTGTGTCAGTGTAAAAAAAAAAGCCTGTTTAATTCATCTGGACTTTCCATTTTAGGCCTGACTGCTGTAAATTCTATTTAAATAAACTCTATTTATGAGTCAAATACAAGGGAAAATGTTGACCTGCGGGCATAGATCTTATACAAGGTGCCATAAATAGCCATTTCTCTAGAGAGCAGGAGTCTAACGGTTGGCTCTCTAATTGTTTCAGCTCTCACTAGTATATGGAATGACAGGCCTTTCTGCTGAAAATCTTCCCAGCTGGATGTGGAACTCCACGCCTGACCTAGAAATCACTGCCCATTGCCCTCTAAAAATATGGACACTAAGGATAGAATAGAGTCTCACAAAATCTGAAGCATGTTTTATGGCAGTGCAGATTTTATGTTAAGTTAAAAAGTTCAAACACCAATTTAAATAATGTAACATTATATAATAACTGATTGATGTCATCAACAAACATTAAGGTTCATATTCATATTCTGCTGTACATTACATAATGAAATAATGTTTGATATTGTATTGACAGTTATTATAAAATGTCCCTTTGGAATATGTTTCAGTGATGTCACAGTAATGGTGATTTTGTTGTTCACTCAAATGAAGAATATTGGCGAATGAACACAAATGCACACCATGACTTGCGTATGACAGTAAACATGAGTGAATAAATGTGGGCTAAAGCTCTGAATTATTCATGTGTGCTGAATGAGGGCTATGTTTGTTGGCAAGCATACATAATATGAGGTATTCAGCATTTTTAAACAGCAATATGCATGCATGGCATTTGAGCTTATTTGACATCTTCCAGAACAGTTTAAAATGAAAAGATTTACTCATTATTCTTGATATGTGTCAAATAATAAACAAATAATTTAACAAACAATTTGCCATCGCTATTAGTTATTATCATACGGTCTCAATAAATAATCTTAAACGTCAAAAGCATGTCATAATTTTATTTGAGAAATGTGTTTTTGATAAAAAGCTGGCAGGAGTTTATACAAGGTAGTTCTTTCAAAGCTTGTCAAAAAATCATTGTGTTTGTTTGGCAGGGGCTCAACACAAAAAAAAGGGCTTCAAGTGGAATAGATCTCATTCTCGAGTCATTCTCAAAACATTGCACTACACCTTCTAAACTAATTTCAAAGTGTGACATCAGGCCTTATTGGCCAGGCTACTGGGTGTACATGGAAATATGAGTATAGCATTGTTATGACAAAAAAAAAGTTCACTTTATGCTAAAAAAACAACAACAATGAGGTCAAGGTTTAAACAAGCCAAGTCTGGGCGGTATGACACTTTTTGTTTGAGGAAAGAGTTGTAATTTGGATGGGATTAAATAAGCATCTAGTTCTGCTCTGTTGACATTTACTGTTCCGACGTAAAAGGGAGAAGCTCAACATTTGGAGCTGGGGAGAGTAACAGTCGTGTGGGGGAGAACAGTTGTCAATGTTCGTGCCGGGACAACTGGCATCAATTGCACCGCCATCTGGGTGGGCCGTCGCTGCCTCGTACTAGCTAGCTCACAGATGTAGAGCACTTCAACACACTGAGAGAGCCTTGTCCTGGCTAAGAGTCTTCACACTCACAGTGGGGGCAACACTGAGACCAACCATTAATGTGGCAAGTTGTTTAGTCAATGTACATTAGTTCTGTGCTGTTGTTTTATTTGAGCACAAGCATATGGCAGTGACAAGTGACAACATCTGAGTAACTGATGAGTAACAGTATGCTGGAATGTAGGGCTGCACACAATTTTGATGAAAAATGGGAAATGCGATAACTTGTTATTCCATATGCGATATGATAATGCTTTTAGTATAATTAAATTTAAATTATGTTAAGATTTTAATTTATTTATTATATTCTAAATATGAATAAAAACTGAAAATGATACAACCAACATTTTTCTCATTCTATTTTTTTTAGAGAAGAAAGCCACCCTAACTTACGTTGGCTGAGAGAGCTCAACGCGCTGCAACAGAAGAAAACACATGCAAATAGAAAAACACCAGCAAATTAAAGGAGAACTCCGGTCAATTTTAACATTGAGCTCATTTTTTTGTACATTTGGAGTGGTCAATACAGAGAACAACGACAAAAATCGGTGTTGCCTACACCGAGTTATTCTATTTTTAAAATTTGCACCCTGTTGACTTCAATGGGGCAAGTACTAAACCTGCTTTTAGCCTCTTAACATCCTTGATTACAAGTGCACAGAAAATGTGAGTGATTCCTTCAGAGTGAACACGAGTGAATCTGACTGCAGTAGATGTGAAAGATATGTATAAAAATTATGTTATTTAAAGGGGACATATCATGCTAAATGCACTTTTTTAGCCCTTAAATGCATTTTGTTGTATATTTGGAGTGTTTAGAAGTACAGAAAAGATGAAATTATTCTCTTCAGGTGCTTCGTTGATATCTTTATATTCTGTTTTGGTCATATTTTTCAACCTGTTCCGATTTTTCTGTTATCTATGACGTTTTGTGAACTATCACGTCACAGTATTTGCAGCGGAACTGCCAAATAAGGACATTGACTTCCGGCCAAACACTTCGAGCGATCCGCCATTATTATTTCTCGCTGCAATTTTGTAGTCCAAGCTAAAGGATGCAGAAGTTACGAGAGGGTAAGTTAAAATTATCGGTTGTTGGATGTAGTAACCCACACGCTTCATTACACCGTCTAATGTAGATGAACTGCCGCGCTTGTGGCGCATGTTTAACTAAAAGAACGAGCAGAGAGAGAGACCCGGTCTCGCGCGCGCTCGCACTCTCTCTCGGAGCCAGGCGAAAGTGTAAACAAGACATCACCGTCTCCAAACTAGACGCTGTCTTGCTCTCTCTCCCTCGCACATATTAATCAAAATAAATCGACACGGTGGTAAAAGGTCGGAAGACCAAAGTTTCATGTATAAATACAGTAACACACCATTGCGATACATCCATATGAAGACGTTGTTCTGCAGGTTCGTCGTCTTCATTTTCATTTCGCTCCGGCTCCAACTCTGGCTCGAACATCTAAGGCTGGCTGGACAAGTCGTCCGTTGTTGACATTTTATTAATAACGTGTGAATAAAAAGTTTCTGTGCCGCTAGATAATCCTATCTCTGCTATCAGACTACAAAAATGGCCGAACGGGGTGGAGTTGAACCTCTGCAACCTGGAGAGGGGGCGGGGTATGAAGTGTCTCAATTGTATTTAAAGAGACCGCACCAAAACGAGTTGATCTCAGAAGCACCTCAGAAAAGGGGTAAAAAAGGGGCCCGTGGAGCTATAATAATGAGGAATTCAGACCCAAGCATTGCAGTTCCGCTTTATATAGACCACAAATGTATGATTTATATGTAAAAAGGAACAATTTAAAAGCATGATATGTCTCCTTTAAGCCAGTGCAAATACCTGTTTACATCCTGTTTTCGGTTGAAGTCCAAAGTAGTCGATTACCGAGTTCACGCGCGTGATCATAGGTAACTAAACCTATGCGCGTGAACTCGGCAATCGACTACTTTGGACTACATAAAAAGTAAGTGTCATCTTAACGTCAGTGTAAACCAGGGGGGTTAGGGTTTCAGGTCTACATTAGGTTTATTTAACAACAGAAATTGAATAATCAATTGTAAAAAATAAAAAAAATATTTACTGTATGAATTAAATATACTTGAATCTTATTGAAGCTACAAAAGTTATTCACTCAAGAACACACAGAGGGAAGCAGGTTCATAAGGCTGCGGTCTAGGGATGTAACGATTCACTCAACTCACAATGCGATACAATTCACGATACTGGTTTCACTATAAGATTTTTTCACAATTTATTTTTACAAAATTAGATGTAAGACAAAATATAAATGAAAAAGTATCATTTTATTTCTCAGACAAAATGCTGCACATGTCTTTGTAAAACTGAAATATATTTTATGTCAAATAATAAAACAGTTTAATTTTTTTTTTTATCCCCAAAAAGTCCCTCCAAAGAGATCTTCCAATGCTGTTTTCTCTGGAGGAGGATGTTTCAGCTCAGTCTGTCTGTCTGTCTGGCCACTGGCTCCTTCTTCACCCTCATCCTGCGCAGAGGAATAGCAGAAACTAAAAGAATAAGTAAAATTTAAGTACAACAGCAACCCTGTTTCACATAGTTTTAAAGGCAAGATTGTAATATTATTTGTTATAATTTGTATCATTACACTTGCAAGAGTTAGAAACCAGAACACATTTAGAAAAATATGCCATAATAATCAACAAATTAAAAAAAAAATTTTTTTACACATTTAGAGAAAGGGATAGTAAAATAAATACAACACCTGGTTCTGCAAAAGCACAGCTTTCTCCTTCAGTCTTCTTTGGAATACACCCTCGTGCTGGTCTTTCTCTCATAGCCTCATATCTTTTGACATGAAAACATTGATGCACCTTGCCAATTAATATCTTTTACATGCAAACGGAGGTGACTGGAGCATCTTACTGTGGTGACTATTAGTCTTCGGAAAGTCGAAATAACGCCACACCTCCGATTTGAATGAGTCAACGTCAACATCTATGCTTGCCATCGCTATGTTTGCTAAACGCTCGCTCTGCTCCGCCCCAGTGTGCACGCACCGTCCATAACGCTAGCTACAACTTGCTTGCTGCTATTGTGCCTGTAAAGCAAGGTCTAAGTATACAGCTTTAGCGCCCATGCTGTTTAAAACATGTATTGCAATTTGTTTAACATATCAACCGATTTTTATCGATTTTCAACCGGCTTGGAGTGAATCGTTACATCCCCCTGTCACTTTACAGCTGCACGGGTCCAATATATTGTTACACACATGCTTTCTTTCTCAACTGTTTACCCCACTTAAGACATAACTGACTGTGTTTACGTGAATACTCACCAAGATGGACATTTTGACATAATTTTGTGTGTATTTGGCCCCTTAAGCTGCGGAAGAGAACTGAAATCGGGATTATGCTTCCAGTGTGCATGAGTAGGCCCTACTTTGCTTATTGCACCTTACAACATTAAGCATGTCACATGTATGTAATGGTCATGTGTACAGTCTATTCTTGGCTGTCTGTGTCGACCTAAAACTTAGACTTAGAAACTTCGAAATATTGCCCTACTGGAATAAACCAGATCCCAGATATACACAAAGTACTAATTAAAAAAACAAACAAATTTTATAATCTGAACAACTCCCCATTAAGGTCTGAGGAAAAAATATATATCTTTGATGGAAAAGCAAATCCTGGAGAGGAAAAACTAATAAGAATCTAAAACCTGAAGTATGCCAAAACAAAACATGTGGTAACACTTCAAGTGGTTGAAGGAAGGAAATGTGCAATACCTACAGTCATATAAACTGAAATAAAAAAATTAAAATATGTCTCATGTTGGAGCCATGGCCAAGTGATTAATGCAATGCTCTATGTAAATGCAATATTAGAACAACTTGCTTCTGCACAAAATGTGCATACACAAGTGAACTTGAACTTAAATAACACGTTCAGCAGAATCTGGTGTTCACTATTTTCTCCTAACTGAGATAATGTCTTAAGAATATGAATAATAAGTTGAAGCGCATGCATGGGCTAAATGTATATGCGTAACAGCTCAAGCTAATTAAATGTTGTCATAGACTCTATGCCATAGAGTTTCCAAAGGCTTAATTTGTGCCATACTATACAGGTGACTTAAAAATAGCAATGTTGAACAAGGGTTGAATAATTATGACAGCTGAGCTGTATTACAAAAAAAAAATGAAAAAATCCTACATTTAAAATATTACAGTACTTTATATTTTATTTAACATTGCTCTGGATCTTTTTACTTTTGTAAATGATTACAGTCTCTGGGGGGTTGTTGAATTATTTATTGTTATAAATTTTTTTCATTTATTTTTTATTTTTTAGTTAATTTCTTAGATCAAATATTAAACCCTCCTAATGCATTAATGAACTGTATTCACTTTTTGCATTCCAGGGTCTGTTTGGACCTGGTGGAACATAAGTTTATAAAACAGTATTTATGAAACCTACATATTCTTTTTATAACAAAACAACACCAAAATATCAATATTACTCAATTATCAATATTTCAAACAAAATACATTTATTTTACTTGCATAAACTTTTACTTTCATATGAAAAAATTATGTCAAACAGCGTTTTAAACTTTTCTTTTCCAAACCCTCTTTCCTTTTTCAAATGTAAATTCTTTGGTCTATGAACTTCTGCTCTACAAACACATTAAGAGATTAATTGGTTTGCCATTTTATTTTGATTTCAGAATTATTTTGTGTTCATTTATAAACAAAATGCAGCCCCAATGGGAAGGAAATGAGTGTGTGTAAGAGGCTATGTATGCTATGTATATAGGCTATGTATATAAAATAAATGTATTTTACAGAAGTAATTTGAGACTAATCTAACTAATAGAGATATACAGTATAGCCTATATGTAGCCCCGCCCCTTTTCTAGCGCTGCGCTCATTGTCTTTTTTCTTCCGGTTTGTATTTTCACTGCGATCTTACATATTTATGAATGAATGGCTTGTTTTAAAATCTTCCCGGTCTATTGACATTTGTTAAGACATCTGCTTTAAACATTACAATGCGCATGATAACTTTAGTTAACTCTACAATAAGTAAATCCACTTCACCAGCTAATTAGGCTACTCTTGGACAGCGATGCCATAGAAATATAACGCGACCGCAAAAATGGAAGTTCAAAGACAATAATGTATTCTAAAGTGGCTGCACGCTTGTTTGTCTGGCGCATATAAGATATACATGAGAATTTTTTTTTCTCATATATATCTATATTTTTCTCATATATATCTATATTTTTCTCATATATATATATATATATATATATATATATATATATATATATATATATATATATATATATATATATATATATATATATATATATATATATATATATGAGAAAAAAAAAAAAAAAGCCCAGCATAATTTCATGTCAATCATGTGTAAAACAACAGTTCAATTTCGGGTCAAAACGGACCCGGATGCAAATGGTCTAACAATTTAGTTTAAATAGTTATATCTCTTACATTTTTTTGGTTAAGAAAAAATAATAAGTTATGTGTATTTCAACTTTTTTTTCAAATTTTGATTTTTATTTATTTTTTTATTTATGTACCTCTGCTTGGTCAAGATGGACCCAAATGCATGGTTAAAATGTTAAATAAATGCATGATGTACTGAATTAGTCATTTTGTTGAATAATTGTGAGCTCAATATTGACCAAAATAATTGTGATTATGATTTTTGCGAACAGGCCTAATACATCTTATAAGATATTTCTTAAAACTCCACAGTTGCTACAAAGATTTTCTCAGTAGTCTCAAAAGTAAGAAGGAAACCCTGAGAGTAAGTTGATTAGTGATCTAGGTTTTTTTTTTTTTTTTTTTTTTTTGCTTCACCTTGTACAGTGTCACCTTGTGTGAGATCGATAGAGCACTAGTGATCACCTTGGTAAATGAAAAAAGATAGTCGTAGCCTAGCAGCCAATGCATTGAGCTATGTTGCTCATTCAGGTGATGCAAGTTTGCGTCTGGTTGTTTAAGTCAGGAAGAAGATTCATTTCAGATCCTTCTCCCTTGTCATTTCCTGTCCCACTTCTCTACTGTAGCTCACAATACAATAGGGAAAAGACCAAAAATAAAACTTAAAAGAAAGACTTGAGATTGAGGTAGCTCATTTAGATAAACCTCAGTGATGAGAGATGTTTTTAATGTCACTGTAACAAGTAACCACTGAATGATAAAGCTGTACCCACATGGGGCTGAATAAAAAGCTTATTATGCAATAAAAAAGAAAAAACAGATTAAATTATTGTTCTTGAGCTGATTTATAAGAATAACTAATCCCTATGACATCAACAAAGACCAGCAGAAGATAATAGTCTAGTCTCAGCGTCAGACGGCACACCCACAGACCTCCCTCAATCCATTCACTGACTGTCTAAATAATACATATTTCACTCAAAAAAGACTGAAATTACCAATTTAAACCTGGAAACAAAGTAGTATTAAGTGTTCTGCCCATTTACATTCACACGTATGCATGTACTGTAAATGTATGTAAATGAGGAATTGTGTTGAATAATAGTCCACACTCTTTTTTTTTTTTCAGAATAACATGCAGTGAGGTCCAGACATTATGCCGGAGTCAAAAGTCTGGCTATGCACAAGCACACCTATCACTAAACAGTTTATTTGTCTGCCAGATGAGCAGTGTTTATGTTCAGTGGCTCAGCCATCCATAAACAGAGCCAAAGCAGTGTGTTAAACTGGTGTGCATGTCCATGTCTGAAGCGTTGAGCGTTCATCTCAGGATTTGTAAGACTGGACACAGTTCTGAAATCTCTCCTCTGAACATCAGTGAAAAGGTGCATCCCATATTTTAAAACAATATCAGAAAATGAATTAAAAGATTATAAACAGCATGCACTAACACAGATTTACACAACACTCTTAAAAATAAATGTGCCAAATGGGGGTTTTCACAACGAGTCCATAGAAGAACCATTTTTGTTTCCCCAAAGAACCTTTCAGTCAACAGCTCCTAAAAGAAGCTTTTTTTTTCCTTCTAACTGTGAAAAAATATATTTTTCCACTATAAGAACCTTTTGTGGAATGGAAATGATCCATGGATGATAAATGTTCTTCATGGAACCATAGAAGCCCATAAAGTACCTTCATTTTTAAGAGTGAGGGTTGGAATTGAGACTGTGAGAACAGAAATGTGGGATTTTTTTAGAGGCTATTTCTCTCTGACCTACAATTAAAAGTCTACAGACCCGTATGAAGGCTAAATAACTGTGAAATACAGCCAGAGAAGCCCACCCAAAAGCTTACACACAGATCTATCACTGGCCTACTTCCATTTACTGAACATCTGTGTGTGGAAATGCAAAAGCTGCATGATTTACCCCTAAATTTGTGTGTTTGTGTGTGGGAAGAGAGAAAGAGAAACACTGGCCATGTTTACATGCACATCAATTTCTGATTAATGTTAAAACTATTTTAAAAGAAGAAGAAGAAGAAGAAGAAGAAAAATAAGTTTAGGCTACATGCTTCACAGCTACTGTAATATTCTTGTATGCATGTATCAGCATTATCTAAATGAAAGACTTGCATGTTATTTTTTTTCTCTCTTGCTATTTACTATGCTGTATATTTATAGATTTTTTTTAATATAATTTTTGTAAAGATATATTTATTGGGAATATACATTCAAATGTGAAATCATTCACTTTAATCAAAACAATTAACAAGATATTGGATAAAAATTCTCAATAAAAGTCTAGTGAATTGCAAAATGTAGGCCATTAGAATCTAGATCTACAATTATAGGTCATATTTTTTATGCTTGTAAAATGTTAGTTAATGTTATCTTCACAGTCCACACCAAACAACGTGTTTCATTTATAAATTAGCTTCTTGCTGTCTGTATTAATATTCCTCAGAAATACTTTTTAAATCACACAAATGTGAGAGCAAAATCTTTAGTGGCCTATCTCAAGAACTCAAGAAACAGCAGTTTAATAATAGGCTAATATTCTGATTATAGAGGTATATTCCAATAGCAGTAAAGCAGAATAAAGGAACCTGTATATGTAAGCACTAAATCCAAAATAGTATAATAAAAGTGCATAATGGTCATTGAAAAAGATGAAATGGATTATTCGAAATGCAGAATCAAAAGGCATGCATCAAAGATGTGTCTAGATTAAAACATGGAGATTCCATCACCGAATCACCTGAACTGAGCCAGAATGAAGGACGCATTTCAGAGGTGTGATGCAGAGAGAATGTTTGTAAACAGCTTCAGTTTAAATCCGCTGAAAGTGGCGGGTTCTCGCTGCTTTCTTCTGCATTTTCATTCACTGGTTCTTAGAATAACTAGCAATTGTAACGTTACGTGTATTTTGAAAACAGGCGACAAGACACAAATAACCGAGATGTTGATGCTACATATAGTGGGTTTCAAATCGCTCTCACTCCAGCTGCAAAATACATTCTAATGAGAATCACTTAAAATGACATTCCGTTGTGTCCTTGCAGTTCTTTTTGTGTAATGGATCTTGCATAATATCACTGTTATGCTATGCAACATCCAGTAACAGTAAGAATGGTGAACCAGATGCCATGATATCGAATACATAAATAAAATGCGGATAAAGGGAAAAATCATTACCGTTTATTGTGAAGACTCTTCATTCCTTCGTCGCTGAAAACATGGGAGGTAAAGCGAAGCGAATAGCTAAAATCCCGTGGCGAATACAATAGCTTCATCTAAAAGCATTGAGAGCAACGCAAGGCAGCACGTCAGAGCGCACAGACTGTAGAAGCCTGTGCAGTTAGATCCTGGCTGGCAGCTGGTCACGTGACCTGCCAGTAAACCCAGGGAAAGATTGAACCGTTGGCAGGTCTGGTCACGTGACCTGCTGCCAACTATGGAAATGATGACCGTTCATTACACTAAGCAAACGCAGCTCTTCACCTTTGTGTTGGAGAATGTTATACAAACTCGTTTGTCTTGAGTCTTAATGTAGCTTAACAGTAACATATGTATAAACTGTGAATTTAAACTAAGGCCTTAGACTGAAAGATGTAAGAGGTGTATGAGGTAATTGACAAATGTCAATATGTGAAATTAAGCACTTGTAAATATTTGTTTAAAACTGAAATGCCATTGTTAGTAACACTTTCTCTTCCACGTTCGGTTCAAATATAAAACAATATAACCTTCCAAATAATTCAGGGTATGGGATGTTTGGGTGGATCATGACTGGATGGACGAACAGACAGATTATTTTTTTAATAATTTCACACACAGTCCATATTCAAAATCGTTGTCAACAAAGAGTGAAAAGAGAAACAATTGTGCCCTCTGTTGGTGATTGCGTTATAATGTATCTGCTGTGGGTTTGACCCTTGACCTCATGCAAGTAGGCCTACCCCAGAGTACAGTCCATAAACATAATAAATACATATGTCAACGCGTCAAGATTGCGCTGTAAACAAATGCAAGTAAATGGGTGAGCTGCGGTTTTTCTGGATAAAAACAAAAATAACGTTTACATGTATCAACCGATTTCAGTGGTTTGTAGGCCTACGTGGTGTACAAAAAGTTCCATCTCTAGTTATTTAAAATCTCGATAGTTAGACTTATAAAATATTTTTTTATAAGGAATTGTCAAAGCTCAGGCTTGTCATGTATTTGGCTTTTTATTCTTGGATACTAATTGTGAAGACCCCATACTGAGATATAATTAAATTTTCACATTAAATGAAATAAAGTTTTCTTACTGTGGAAAAAGCATTTTCTGTCTTTAACCCGATTTTAGCTTTTCTTGTGCTTAGAATTGACCGCCATTGAGAAAATGAAACAAATCAGCAAATACAAATCACACCGGCAGGCTGCTTTCTGTATTTTTATAGCACTAAAATGATAGATACTTACAGATAGATACTCCAAATATACAATAACAAAGATAACTGATGGATTCTTTATGTTAATACATATGATATGGTACAACTACAGTGCAATGCAAATAGTAAATATAAGATAAAGTGAGAAGTAATAGTAAATAGTTAGTGTAGTCAATAAAATAAAAATAAACAGTATACAGCAAATAAAATAGTAATGAATGGTATAATTATATAATATCATAAGTACAATAATATAATAATAACAGATTGATAATAGCATATAGTTTATGTATAATACTATAATAATAGCAATAGAATATGAAATATCAATGACAGAATATAGACAATAAAAAAAACAAGTTAAAGGGGCTATATGTAGTTTTTCTGAATCCTTTTTTTATTGCCTGTGAGGAGAAGAGGTTGTAATCTCACATTAAAATGATCCACTTGGCGGGTTTTCCTATTACCTCTGAAAGCAAGTATAGCTGGGTTTCAGTCACGTGATTATTATGACGCGCGAAGGCGGGGCGATCTCAGATGGAGGGCAGGAAGTAAACATGGAGAATACGTCTATGGAGGAAACCGTTGCGGAGTGTCCGTATTGTACATTTATCAGATTTTTTTGACCGTCCGTTTACACATTCTTTCAACTCTAACGTTAACCCATATCCGATTCATGTGTTTACACTTGCCATACTATCTGAAACATCGCGCATGCTTAAACGGTTAAATTCTCTTGCACAGATGGGCGGACGCGAAATATGCTGGATGCTCTGCGATATATGCGAAGTTCGCCAAACATCATCATGATTATGAGGCGAAGGAGGACGAAAAGTGCCATCGTTGCACATATGCTTCAGTTATTATGTGTGAAAGAGATCTCATGACTGGTGGGAGCATATTGTGTTTAAATATTGGCTTTAACCGCGGAGACATTGCCTAACGTAATGCCTCGCGATCTGCCTGTTTACATGACAGTCGCAGTGGCAAATATCCGATTTATTTCCACATATGAATGAGGCCTGAAACCGTTCTCGAAATATCTGAATGCATGCGTTTTTTTCCCCTGTTTACACTCATAAAACACATCCGATCTGTCTCACATAAGAGCAAAAAATCGGAATTGGATCACATTTCACTGACAGTGTAAACGAGGTAAATGAGCATTTAACAACAACCTAATGCTATATAAACACAGACACAAAAAACACGTTGGCTAGCTAACATACCTCCGACGAAGTGATCGTTGCAGACTCGGGCATTAACAGACTCTGCTCCTCCCGACCGCAGATGTAACTTGCGTTAAAAATCCACTTTTTACGGCATTGTTCTGTGAGCTTTTTACATTTCTCACCTTTATGAGTGACAATCTTAGGTACTCTATAAAAACCCTTTCCCTTTTCTCGATTAGAATGATTGGAGCAGCCGTAAACTACACAATACACTGGCATTTTTTCAGACAGCAGATTCAGCTATTTCACTTCCTGCCCTCCATCTGAGTTCCGCGCTCTAGCCATGCAGCAGCGTGACGTCATGTGAAAACAACCTATTCCTATTTCTATGTGAAGGCTCCGGGTCGGATTTACCGCGAAATCCAGTGACGTGACTGAGACCTGCATGCGCGCTCCTGAGCCTCTCGCCTCGTCTACTGACTTTGCACTCAACAGCGACGACACTGCAACGTATGACATGGAGTCTGCTAACACTAAGAAACGACCTGCTCCCAGCACAACACAGACTCCAACACAAACTCCACATAATGATAAAAAAACAAAAAAAAGTTTTATCTGCTGAAGCTTGTCAGGCCAAACGTGAATCGGATCAACTTCGGACGAAAACACGGATCAACATCGGCAGGGCTTTTGAATCATGGAGAAACCTCCGCTTTGTATTGGTTGCAATCTGAAACATTACCGCCAGAGGCCGCTGAAAACTACATATAGCCCCTTTAAATAGTGACTAGCGAATAGTACAATCATTTATCAGCATAACTATAATAGATTGATAATCGCAAGAGGTATAATATTAAAATAGCAATAATAATAATAATAATAGTAATAGTAATAATAATAATAGCAAATACAATGTTATATCAATTACAGAATAATATAGGCAATAATACAAATAGTAAATTAAATAGTGACTATAGGCCTACCTACCCGAAACGAGTACTTGTCATAAAAGTCGGTTTTAAGAAAATATAGATTAATATTTAGATTTCAGGAAATTTACTTTATTATATAAAATATAATATTTAAGCTAAAACTATAATATAAATCATGTCAACTCATGTCTCAACTTTCACATCTATTTTAGTCTGACTGACTCCGGTGGCCAACTAACATTACTATTACTGATTATATAATGACCAAATACAACCAGAAACAAATGTTCAGTCTTTTGTGGCGATTTGTACAGCCCCAAGCAGCACACGAAGCAGGCATTTTTCTCAATTCCCATTATGAAAGTTATGGGAAAGTTGCCTTCCGCAATATGGCAGCGCCGTTGACGTATCCAGCGGCCAATAGGGCGTCTATGTATGTATTATGTCTATGGTACAGTCTGCTTGATGGGGTGGTGTGACATTTGGGCTACTTTTATTGGTTTATGATAGGCTACATCAATCATAAACCAATAAAAGTTTTTTTTTTTTCCAAATATAGTTTTGACAAGTGGTTTTATTTAAACATTGTGTTAAATTAGGCCTACTATTTTAATAGCCTGACTAGGCTATATTATTTAGTGATGTTTTACATTTCATCACAATGTTTCACACAGTTTTATGAGTTTAATGCAGTTAGGTGTTTATGTTGCAATTTTCACTGAATAGGACCCCACCTAGAGCCATCGTCATGTGATAAATAAAAATATTAATCAAAGTAAAGACCATTTTTGCAGCTACATTTTTGTACTACCTTCTCTTAAAGGTTCATGTAACTTTTTTTTGTTTCAAAATGAACTAAATTTAAATAATGACTCAATACATCATAAATCCTTCTTCCAAAATGTGTTTTTGTCTTTCCCTGATTATGGTAAGCCTATTACAGTATAAGTGCTTATGTTTTAGACCTAAAGGGATGTTTTTCTAGAGAAATCAATCAAAATCAAAAACATCAATCGCCCATGTGTGTCTGGTCAGGGAGAAAAGTTTCTCTGGCTGCTTTAATGAGTGCATGGTGCTGGCATTGAGTTGCCACAATGAGAGAGAAAGGTTGACATGCATGGAGCAGCTAAATCTTGAACCTCCAGGGAATCACCCGTTTTAAAAAGCAAAAAACAAAATTCTGAACAAAGGAGAGTTTGCTGGCAAAAAGAGAATTTGACAAAGTTTGTAATAAAACGAGAATGAACATCGGCTTGGGTTCTCGAAAATGGCGAGAACAGATCAGATGGGATTTTAAATGCTTTAAAAGTGTTTTATTACTCTACAGGTGAGTATAAGGTATTTTATTAAACAGATAAATTGCCATGTGTAGTTCTCTAACATAGTTCATTGTAAAGCATTATCTATCGTAAGAGGTAATTTCACTGTGGGCTGTTGTAGCGCTGTGGAATTTCTTTTCAACTAAGTATTGTTTCTATTAATATGAATAGCAACTTCTTCAGCTAGTCAGCTTGAGATCCTTTCCATCTAAACTGGTTACTGTATATCTCTTAAGCCTATACAGTGAATGTTTTATGAGCAGTAGGATAACCATTTACATCCGCACAGTCACGCAAAGCCGAAGCACAACCAAAACAATGTTCAAAATGCATTTATTTTTGTTTTTAACCGCTAGAGGGGTTACATATACCATTAAAGAAAATCTGTATAATCTTACCTGTAGCCACTAGGGGTGTAACGATACCCTCATGTCACAATTCGATATATATATCACGATACTGAACTCAAGATACGTTATTATCGCAATACTCTAAGACATATGTTAAAAGATTTGTAAGAGCCATTATGCTCTATTTAAATGTCTGTTGTAGTTCCACTGGAGAACACTGGGTGGAGTATGGGTTTAGGGTATATAGGTAATCGGAGAGCAAGAGACGTTAGGTGTAATGGGGAAGCAAACAATGTTTGACCAGAGCCCGTCTACGGAGAGCCTGCCCACTCCCTATTAAGTACTATTGTACCGAATTTTGGTTGTAGTTCCACCAGAGTTCAACTGGGGGTGATCGCCCATGAGTGCAAAATGAATGGGAGTCTATGGGGCTAGACGGCTAAATTTGTCTCTTTCACCCGACTGCCGTTGAGAAATCTCAGATTTGATTGTAGGTTTTGCCAGTTCAACATGGGTTATAGGTCGAAAGTTGAATGAACGAGTACTTATGTCCTTTCGATTTCGTACAGGTTGAGTTGTTGTTGCCCATAACACGCTAGCATTTTGCTAATGAATGCTGATTGGTCAGTGAAGGACTGATTACGACCAGAGATACCACTTGATGGCATCGTGGCATCCGAAGCGGGACCAGAAACAAACAAAACAAAAACTCTTCTAGCACGTGTATTTACGTCAGGTGTGTTGTCGATGCCTCGAGAGAAAAGAAAGTGCAGAGCGCGAAAGCACCAGAGTGACTGAAGGATTGCCGTAAAGAAGTATCCCTGGTCGTACGAAGTGTATGACGTCATTGACACTTTAAAAGACTTTTTAAAGCAAATAAGTGACTCTAAAAAATCTAACACCCTGCAATATGTAATTTCTTTGCATCTCCTTTCGAATACAACATTCAAATTACTAGACAAAAAATTATATCCTGAGAAAAGTGGATTTTGAGTGCTATAGCGCCATACCTCCATTCATTCTGCACTCGTCCTGTGAGCGCCCTCATATGGAACCAGAGTGGAACTGCAACCAGTTCAGAAGCCGGAAGTTTACTGAGAGTGAAACTTCTCCCCTTATTAGACATTCTCTGGTTTGACCGTGTCAGGATCATGTAAGGACATGCTAACTGGTGATTGCAATGTGTTTGAGCATCAGAACTGAGACAAATAAAGAAGATAAATGCAGTACTGGACTGGAAGTGTATTTGTTTGGAACCACGCATCAGATAGCCCTACAAACACCTCTAAGTGACAATATGGTCATTTGTCGCTACAAGGTTAACAACAAATGTACTGTTGATTAAAATGCTAAATGTGGTATTACATTGGCGGTGGAAATGCAAAGGCTTGGTGACACCACAATAAAAATATTTTGAACCTCAAAATACAGAATTATTTTAGATAAATATGCTTGCACTCTGTCACTGACTATATATTTAAAATAATGTAACTTTTTACTGGTAACATAAGACATTTGGCATTATCAGGACCCACAAATATTCCTCCATTGCATTATTACATTATATAATTCAACATTATATATAGTAATTTAATGTAGTACTGACACTAAAACTCAGTCATATATATATGTACTTTTCTATACACAGTATAGATTGTCACTATCCATGATACATATTGTTGCATTTTTGCATTGCGATATATTGTGACAATATATTGTTACACCCATATAGCTACTGCTCTTGCAGTTTCTCTCATTGGTTCAATTCTTTTTCTCAAAACTATAAGTTTAAATCTCTGAAAACTTAGTTTCTTGTTCACACTAGATTTTAACTTCTTATTTATTTAAGCAAATTGCATGTGTTTTGGGATAAAAGAGCAAGTGCAATTGTTTACAAATTGCATAGTAATTAAATTCACATGATTTGCTGATCAAAAATGATAAACCTTCTTTAATTGTGTGAGCCATGCATGCAAAAAGATCCATTTAGTTATCAAAATCTGTCAGACATATATGTATATTCCATATCTATGACATGGAATGTTTTCTGTTTACATATAACACACACACACACTCCATATATGTAATTTTTTTATACTGTACAATCTGTATATTCTGTCCCCTTACACTAACCCTACCCCTAAACATACCCATCACAGAAAACTTTCTGCATTTTTAAAAAAAAAAAAAAAACTAATTCTGTATGATTTATAACGTTGTTTCTTCATGGTCCCCACAGTGACACGAGTCCCCATGAATCTGTGTGCATTCAGATGGAAGCCCCCACCAGGATAGAAAAACATGTAGGCCTATGCATTTGCACTCAAACTCTCTCTCACACACACACACACACACACACACACAGTTTTTCTACCGTAACACTTTAATCGATTGCTCATGCCTTGCTGCTGGTTTGTGTCTGTAAGCTTTCTGTTTTGAATCTCTATTATCATTCCTTGTTTTTATTTGCTAAATTTAACTTACTCTTCAACATATATAAGATATTGTCTAATATTGCCTATCACATTAATCTGACATCACTAGCTTTTAAATAAATTGTTATCGCTAGCACAACACGCTAGTATCTCGCTAGCCTGTTAACCTGCCATCCGTGCTTGCCATCTTTTTTTTCTTGCGTGCACTCGTGCCTTTTATGAGTCTATCAAACAACTGTGGTGAGTAGGATCAGTCAACAAACACGGTGAGTACACTTGCACTTTGTGTCACATTTATAGTATATCATTCTCTGTCAGCAATGAGGGATTTAAATGTGATAAATGCAGGGAGATAGTCAGGCTGACGGAGAAGATTTCAGAACTAGAGACACGCATCCAAAATTTCATCAGGATAGTAAGAGTGCAAGGGTTTTAGATACTGCTTTGGATGCGACTAGCTTAGTGAACTCTGTACATTGTTCGGTTCCGGCTGTAGAGCCCGTGCAGCAAAGTAATAGAATTCATAGACAATTGGAAAAGTTTTTGGGGCAGACCTGGCCTGTTGAGATGGTATTCATCTCTCCTGGGATGGTGCTGCTCTTGTTGGTGATTTTAAAATGCATGTACATAATGAAAAATATGCATTAGGATTGGCATTTGAAAGAAATTCTGAACTCTATTGGAGCTCAACACGTGTCAGGATCTACTCATTGTCATAATAGTAAACCATGTTTGTAGGAAAGTCAAATCAAATCTGAAATGTTTTCGTTTTATTAGAGGAGAGTTGTCACATCATGCGGCTTTATTGTTTATGCATGCATTGGTTTTTTCACATTTGTCATACTGTATTACAGCATGGTCACAAACATCAGTGTCCACTCTGAAACCAGTTACTTCCCTATATAAACAGGCAATTAAGATATTTGACAAGAAACCAATGAGATGGCATCATTGTGATATCATACAAAAGCACAAGCTTTTTACTTTTGAAAATTTTGTAAATTTTAGTATTTTGAAATTGACTTTTAAATGTTTGAACAACTGTGTGTCACCACTTTTCTCTGGTCTCATGCAGAGGCGTCAGGGCTCTCTTAGACCTTCCACCAGAGCCTCAGTTAGTGGGGATTGTGTGTTCCCAAAGTTCAGAAAATCTTTTGGACAGTCTAGCTTCTCCTTCAGAGAGGCTACACTATGGAACTCTCTCCCCACTGGATTCAAACTGCAGAACAATATTAGAATCTTTACCAGAGAGCTCAAACAGTGGCTTAAATTGGGCCAAAGTTGTTCCCATGTGTAATATGTGTCTTGCTTTGTTTAACAATGTGTTTTATCTGTTGTAAAAGCCCCTATGGACAGGTGTTGAAAATTAGCACATGTGCTATAACACTTTAAACAATGCATCTGGTTTGTCCAATGTTATTGCTATGTCCATATTAAAAAAATAAATAAAAATAAAATAATCATACTCTAGATCCAATATTATCACATTCTACAGCAGATCAATAACATCTCAGATAATTATCTAGTCTCGTGTATACTCCATCTAGCCGACTCTGTGTTACAAATATGTTAGACCTATCACTACTGCCACTAAAGATTGCTTTATTAATAATATTCCTGATCAGTTTCATCTCATCAGCATATCAGATAGCTTATAAGAACTCGATATTGCGACAGAAACTTTTGACTCTCTCTTTTCCAGCACTTTAGTCACAGTTGCTCCTTTGCGCTTAAAGAAAATTAAAGAAAATAGTATTTCATGGAAAGACAGCACGTTTGCGGACAGCCTTAAAAGCTGCTAGATCTGCTTATTTTTCAACCCTATTAGAAGAAAATAAACAAAACCCTAGGTATTTATTTGAAACAATGGCTAAATTAATGAAAAATAAACCCCAGACGTTTCCAAGCAGCACAGCAGAAATGACTTTATGAACTTCTACCAGAAAGACTCGGGAGAATTATTTCAACAAATCGTACATTGACAGCTCAGCAAGCTTATAATATACAAGGTCATTTGGCGTAGGCCCCGTCCGTAGTGCATAATCCGAGGGTATCGGATCTGCAATTCCTGCCTGAAGATGAAGGCAGGGGCGCAGCCGACCCCCCGGGGAGGTATGGACAGGACCATCCTGGTGGTGGTGGGGAGGATGGGGGTAATCGTCGCTTCAGTATCTGCGAACTCAAACATGTGTAAGTACCGCTTTTATACAGTGAGCATAAGAATATGATTGGATAGAAGTGAAGGCAATAGGTGACGTAGTAATTGAGTCTTTCCGGCAGAACTTATGCTAAAGCTTTCATTTCTTTACTTACAAGATTGATAATATCAGGGAGTAAATTATAACTATGCGTCTACTGCAGTATCGCATCAGGCAGTGCATTGTAGTCTCCTTGAGGAAAAATTTGATTCATTCATTGCTATATGAGAGGAAGAATTTTCTAAACTCGAAAAAATCATCTAAATCGACAACATGTATGTGTGATCCATTTGCAGATTATCTTTAATAATCAAGATCAGGGTCAAACAGGCAGTGTTCAAACAACAGTGGCAGGAATATCAGAGGCAGAGCAGAAACAGAAACGATACCGGACAAGAGTCAGGGCAGGCAGCAAAGCAGTCGAAGTTCCAGAGAGCAAGATCACAAGGGCAGACGGCAGAGAATCAACAGTAGTCTAACAATCCAAGATCATACACAGAAGGGTCACAGAATATCAGGGTAAACGCTTAGAAATGTCAGCCGGGGCAAAACAAGACTTCGCAATGAGTATGAGTGTGAATTCTGCTTAAGAAGAGCAGATAATGGAAAACACCTGTGCAGGTGATTAGTCTCTGTACGGGGTGCATGGGAAATGGAGTCCGGGATAGTCAATACTCAGGTGAGGGTGCCCTCCGGTGGCCGTCAGAGAGAACCACAGAGGTCTGATTCATGACAGAGCCCCTCCCCTGCGAGCGGCTACGGGCGCAAGGGGTATTTCGACGCTGAGGTTGTCCACGAGCACGTGGTGCAGGTCTGTCTGAATGAGTTTGGTGAAATTCAGTGGTAAGTGTGGGATCCAAGATGTCATGGGCCATATCCTTGTGTTGACCCAGGATCTTTCCTCTGGGCCATATCCTTCCCAATCGATCAGATACTGCAACACTCGTCCACGGCGTCGAGAATCCAGAATCTCTCTGACCTGGTAAGCCTCCTCGCCGTCCACAATGATGGGAGGGGTTCTCTCGTCAGCGACCTCCTGGTCCCTCTCTCCTCTGGGACCACCGGCGGGCTTAAGCAGGGAGACATGAAAGGTGGGTGAGATACGATAATTGGCAGATTTAGCTAAACGATATGAAACTGGAGTGATTTGTATTTCGAATGGACCCACGTACCTGGGACTTAATTTCTTGCTTGGCAGTCAGAGTCGTAAATCTCTAGTGGAGAGCCAGACCCATTGTCCAGGTGTATATTCAGGTCCCTCCCTTCTTCGATGGTCGGCTTGTTCCCTAGTTCGTCGTACAGCTCATTGTAGATGTACATGAGCAGCATTCCAAGTATTCTCACTCCTGATTAGCCAGTCATTGACCGCAGGGAGTTCAGAGGGTTCTCCTGACCAGGGAAACAGGGGCGGTTTGAAGCCGAGAACACACTGGAATGGGGTGAGATTGGTTGAAGGTTTGCGGAGCGAATTCTGGGCGTACTCGGCCCATATCAGGAACCGACTCCAATCATTCTGGTTTTGATGGCAGTAGGATCTTAGAAATCGGGTTATCTCTTGATTGAGTCTCTCCACCTGGCCGTTGGATTGTGGATGGTAACCTGAGGTGAGGCTGACGTTGATGTTGAGTTGTTGACAGAAGGATTTCCAGACTCGTGACGTGAATTGCAGACCCCGGTCTGAAACAATGTCTTCGGGAAGTCCATAGAATCGAAAGACCTGTTCTAAGAGCACCTCTGCAGTCTCGAAGGCTGTGGGTAGTTTGGGTAAGGGTATGAGTCGGCAAGCCTTGGAGAATCGGTCGATCACGGTCAGAATGGTCGTGCAATTCCTGGAGTTGGGAAGGTCAGTAACAAAGTCAATGGCAATATGAGACCATGGGCGCTGAGGAACGGGCAGAGACTGTAACAACCCAGCAGGGCGTTGGTGAGATGATTTGGACATATTGCAAGTTGGACATTGTTGGACGAATGCGATGGTGTCAGCCTGTAGCGATGGCCACCAGAAGCGTTCAGACACCAGCTGAAGTGATGCCGTAATCCTGGGGTGACCAGAGCTGGGGGAGTCGTGTACCAGATGTAAGACCCGTTGGCGAAAATCATGAGGAACATAAGTTTGATCATTGGGGCAATTCGGTGGAGTGGGATCATTAGTTTGAGCCTCGGTGATCTCAGTGAGAATGTCCCATTGGACTGGAGATACGATTAGTGTTGATGGAATGACATTCTCATTGATGCTTCTCAGAGATGATGAAGAGTCATGCAGTCTTGACAGTGCATCGGCTTTGCAGTTCTTGGACCCGGGTCTATAGGTGACTTTAAAATCGAAGCGTGAGAAGAACAATGACCATCTTGCCTGCCGGGGATTGAGTCTTCTGGCTGAGCGTATATACTCTAGATTACGGTGATCTGTGAGAACAGTGAAGGGAACTTTGGCACCCTCTAGCCAATGTGGCCATTCCTCAAAGGCTGCCTTCATCGCCAGCAACTCCTGGTCTCCAACGTCATAGTTGCTCTCGGTGGAATTCAATTTGCTGAATAATAAGCACATGGGAATAGCTTGGGAGGACTGCCCTGACGTTGAGATAGGATAGCTCCAATGCCAGTGTTGGAAGCGTCAACTTCGACTATGAATTCTTGATCTGGGTCTGGGTGATGAAGGATAGGAGCAGTGGTGAAGCGATCCTTGAGTTGTTGGAAAGCGTTCTGAGCTGACGGCGGCCAGTTTAAGCGCCGTCTCCCTCCCCTGAGCAACGAAGTGAGCGGAGCCGCTATGGTGCTGAAGTTACGTATGATCCGCCTGTAGAAATTGGCAAAGCCCAGGAATCGTTGCAGCTCTTTCACGGTTGTGGGTTGAGGCCAGTTCAGCACTGATTGGACCTTGTTGTCCATAGCAACCCCGTCGGCGCTGATGATGTAACCCAGGAATGACACTCGTGTTAGATGGAACTCACACTTCTCTTTCTTGGCATACAGTTGATGTTCAATTAGACGATTTAGAACTGCCCGGACGTGTTGAATGTGTGTTTCCAGAGAGTCTGAGTAAATTAGTATGTCATCGATGTAGACTATAACCCAGCGATTGAGCATGTCCCGGAACACATCATTGATGTAGGCTTGAAAGACGGATGGAATATTGGAGAGGCCGAACGGCATAACGAGATATTCATAGTGCCCAGTGGTCGTTGAGAAAGCCGTCTTCCACTCGTCTCCATCACGGATGCGAATTAGATTATAAGCGCTGCGAAGGTCGAGTTTGGTAAAGTACTTGGTAGTACGAAGTTGTTCCAGGGCGGCTGGGACCAGAGGCAGTGGGTAACGGAATTTAACTGTGATATCATTGAGACTTCGGTAATCAGTGCATGGTCATAGACCCCCGTCCTTCTTCTTGACAAAGAAGAACCCGGCTGATGCAGGAGAGGTGGAGGGTCTAATGAAGCCCTTGGCCAGCTCCTCCTCGATGTATGCTTTCATTGCTTCAGATTCAGGTTGTGATAGGGGAAATACTCTGCCTCTCATCGGCATAGCTCCAGGAAGCAAATCGATGGCGCAATCACTGGATCGATGTGGTGGCAGTTGAGAGGCCCTTGATTTGCTGAATGCCTCAGAGAGTGCTTGATATTCTGCTGGAAGGTCTGGTATGACCGAGGTTTCTGATGATAAAGGAGATTCAGGGGTTGTGACATGAAGTTGGAACTGCAGGCATTCTTTTTGACAGGGTTCTGACCATTGTTGAATCTGTTTAGTTGTCCAGGAAATACGAGGGTTGTGCCTCTCCAGCCAGGGTAAGCCGAGAATTATCGGGTTTTGTGGTGAGTCAATGGCGAAGAGAAAAATGAGTTTGGTGTGGAAGGATCCGACCTTTAGAATGAGGTCTTGGGTAGTGCACTTGACCAGTCCTGTGCCCAAAGGGCACCCGTCTAGCGCCGCCACTGCCAACCAAGATCCACATGGAAGGAGAGGAAGTTTGTGAAAATTAGCAAAGTTGATATCAATGAAGTTTCCCGCTGCCCCAGAGTCGATTAAAGCCATCGTCTCAACCATGACATTCATATTAGAGAGATGGGTAAATTTAAACTATTAGAAGAAGAAGAGAAGACTAGACAGAGGAGAACTAGAGCGCTGCTGGTATCCCTTGTATCCTCTGGTGCTCGTGGAAGGGTTAAATGTTCATAAAAAAGAATCCAGGTCCAAGCACTCAGTAGGATGCAAAAGTTAAAAAGCCTTTATTATTTTATAGGGCTAAAGCATTAAAACACCAACGCGAGTTGTTGTTGGTGTGACGCTAACACGTTAGCCTGAGCTGAAACCTCGGAGGTGAGATGATACACGGCTGCTGGATCCATAGATGGCGAAGTCTTTTGTAATGAGGAGTCGGAAGCATGTGGATCCAGTATGTTAGGCCCTGGCCTATACCGACTAAGCTATTGAAAGAGATGCTTCCAAAGGTCATAGATCCTCTTCTTAATATCATTAATTCATCTTTGTCATTAGTATACGTACCAAAAACCTTTAAGCTGGCTATGATTAAACTGCTTAAAAAAAAAATGCAACTTGATCCTACAGAATTGGTCAATTACAGGCCGATCTCGAATCTACCTTTTTTGTCAAAGATACTAGAAAAGGCAGTATCCTCAAAACTATGTCCCTTTTTAGAAAGAAATGGTATCTGCTTGGATTTTCAGTCAGGATTTAGACCGTACCATAGTACTGACAACTCTCATTAGAGTCACTGTGATTTGCTGTTATCATCTGATCGTGGTTGTATCTCTCTATTAGTGTTACTCGATCTTAGTGCTGCATTTGATACACAACACTCTTTTAAATAGACTCAAAAAGTATGTATTAGTGGAATTGCATTAGCATGGCTTAAATCATACTTATCTGACCGTTATCAGTTTGTAGCAGTAAATTAAGAGATGTCTTATCGATCAAAAGTTCATTATGATGTACCACAAGGCTCACTGCTAGGACCATTGCTGTTCACTCTGTATGCTACCCTTAGGAGATATCATTAGGAAGCACGGCATTAGTTTTCACTGTTATGCTGATGATTTTTTTTTTTTTTATCCTTTATTTAACCAGGTGAAAACTCATTGAGATTAAAAATCTCTTTTACAAGAGAGACCTGGCCAAGATGCAGCATAAAAAACATAAAGAACAATTTCCAACATATAAAAAACACATCAAAAACACATACATACCACAAGACCCTTTGCTGAATAAGGCTTAATACAACTTTATGAACAGTTACACTGAACAATTTTCACCTGCTCCACATTCTTCAGAGTTGTCTATAAGAAATAAAGGTAGTCATTTTCAACGATTTCTGAAGAAGGTTCCAGGCAGAAGGTGCAGAAGGCTTTTTTGCCTAATTCTGTTTTGACATGGGGGACCAACAAATGTAGTACATCATTTGAACGTAATCCATAATGGCCGTGATTTCTTGTTAAAAGGACACTCAAATAAGTAGGAGCTAGTCCAAGAAGTGCCTTGTAAATGAAACATAGCCAATGAGTGTACCTTCTTGCATAAAGAGAGGGCCATTTAGCTGTACAATAAAGGATACAATGATGTGTCCTATAACCACAACCAGTGAAAAAAACGTAATGCACAATGATACACAACATCCAGTTTCTTCAAACATTTGGCAGAAGCATTCATATATATCAGATCACCATAATCTAATATGGGAAGAAAAGTGGCCATCACCAGGTATTCTCTAGCACGAATGGATAAGCATGATTTTGATCTGTAAAGATAGCCAAGCTTTATCTTAAGCTTAGAAACCAGGTAGCTAACATGGGTTCTGAAACATAGTTTAGAATAAATACATGACAAGCTCATGATGATACTCAGCTCTATATTTCTTCACGCCCTGACAAAACTTACCAATTCACAAAATTAACGGAATGCATATGTAACAGGTGTCTAAAAATTTAACAGTTAATTAATTAAATGAATAGCTGTTGATGCAAATAGATTTAGCAGAAGATTTTAAAATTCGTAAAGGAGGTAGCGGGTTGTGGTGAGAAACAACAGACAACACAAGTTAGATACGAACTGGTATGTAATTTGATTTACAGTGAAAATAATAAACAGAATTGGGGAAAAGGTAGTTACAATATAAGACAATAATACACAAAGTTCAGCATGAAAATCTCCCCTTGAGTGCACTCTTCTTTTACCCCAAAAACATACACAGACAGGTGATTGAAATGACAAAAATAAATAAAATAAAATGCAAATAATGGAGTGGTTTCTTTCTTTCTCTAAAAACACTTTTTTTCTCAACACGTCACAATTATCAATGGTTTAATCAAGCAAGGATCTCAATAATCAAATTTGGTTATGGGTAACCATACACCATAAAGAGTGTTCAGTGCTCTTCAAAAAAAAAACACGGGTCAGTTTCCTATCAGTCCCTGTATTTGTCAGTCAAAATCGACAGGGAACTTAATAGTCTCTAAATAGTAATTGTCTTGCTTAAGCAAGACTGGAGAATGAAAGAAAGGATATTGTCCTCTTCTTTATGAATCGTCCTTTCTCTGTAGCAGATTCGGGTGGCTCGCCATCAAACGTGAAATTTCAAGGGATGTCGCAGAAGATCACAATCCGTGGAACCAAGGAAAAAAATAATAGAAATACAGGGAAGAAGAAAAACCTGGCCTGTTCACAGACCAGAGCACTCATAGTGATTTCAGAAATAATTTCACATCAAAGATCGAAACAATCAAAAGAAACAATTAAACATACAAATATCATTTTTTTTCAAGGAATGATAAATTACACTAATTTACCTCTAGAACAATCGCATTAGATCTTTCTCACGCAGGCGCATGTGACCAATAATGGCGCCGGTGAACTGAAATGGAGGAATAACCACGCGGTTCACTATGACCACACTTATAGTAATTTAGAATGAAATAGTAAAATTAAACAATAGAACATAGCAATATTAATTTATCACAAGAACTTTTAATCCTATATTAATCATTTACCTCTATATTAATCGTCTTTTGCTTTCACCCAGGCGCGTCTCACAGGCACGCACGGCCAGCAATGGCGTCAGTGAACGAGGAACGCCCACGCGGTTCACTATACCCAGACGGTTGAAATGCGACATGAAAATGGAATTAAGCATTGTTTGATCGAACAAATTATTATTTTTTCATCGTGTTATTAAGTTTATACATGAACTTTTTCCATTTATAAGGTTATGCTGACTCACCGGAGTAAAATGTGACTCAATAACATTCACTGAGCTTCTCCATACACTTCACGATATGAAATGAATCAAATTAACGGGTGTTTCTACTTTTCTCTTAACTATATAATGTTATCTTCAATCACGGAGATCAACTCACGTCTTCTCTCCTCTACGTTCAGTTCTCTCTTTTCTCGTTACACAGGCGCGCGCGCGTCCACATACACAGCGCGTGATGACGGAGCATTCTCATTGGTCAATCACAAATCAACTAATAATAATTCAAAACTTCAACAGTTTTACCTAAATCGCTTTTACACATCACTTTTAAACCTTTATTAAGGAAATTAGATGTTAATAAATTGTGAATAAATTACACTTGATCTCCTTTTAACCTGGGTTACACATAGCTGATATAAAAAAACTGGATGAATAGTAATTTCCTACTACTTAATTCTGAAAAAACAGAGATTCTAATTATTGGACAAAAAACTTTGGTTCTGTCACTTCTGTTTAGTTTATTTTTTGGTTTTGTGACAGAGCTCTGACACTCCTGTTTTGTCATGTCTTTGATTGGGCGCGCGGCTTTCTTGTTTTCTTTATTTATCAAAACGATTCCATTTACACCTGGTCACATAAATGTGCTTTTGCGAAACGGATTTAAATCCGATCTTCAATTCCCGCGCTATATGCAGATTTAATGGAGTGCACGTCACCGAAAGCAACAGATAGCCTATGAGCTGCATTTTATTGATCATCAGCTAAAATTTCAAAATCAAAGATCGCAATAAGAGAGAGCGGCAACAGCCCTGGTAAGATCATTTCGTTTCTTTACTTTTAATGATGATGATTGTGTGTTAAGCGTCTGCGACTTACTTTCACTTTGATTTGCGATAGTTTGCACGTTGGCTTAATGAATATATGCTCAGCTTCTCATTTGCGTGATGCGTGTTCCCGTAGCATCGTCATATCTGTCTATAACATGTCATTTAGCATATGTGGCAATCTGGATTTCAAATGTTTACTAAAATGCCAATTACGGCACTAAACCGACTACGCCACCCCGGAAATGGGCCGGGGACCCAGTCACAAATTGTAAAGCACACAGATTCGCAGTGGCTGAGTCAGAGATCAAACAACAATGGATAAACAATTCACAGATTTTATTCAATACTTCGTACGATAGAATACAAACTGGTATCTTTTTAGTATACAAACATTAAAAAAAGGGGAAATGCATCAATCATGCAGCACGATACACTGACACACTTTACCACTTCAGAATTGGGGAGTTCGTCTTGCCTATCCAATAAACACAGCAACTACTTGTGCTCTCACACCACACCAAATTCACCCGCTGTGAACACTGCAGATCAATAGCCGAACCACCACCACACACAGAGGACTCTGGCTAATCTGGAACCCCAATTCTGAGTGGGAGAGAAGACAATGAGATACAAACAAACACACAAATACATGTTCCATGTAATGGTCTATAAATTACACTTGTCACATGCTGCCATAAGAATCGGTTTATCAAAATGATGCAATCATTCACTGGCTGATACAAGTTAATTCTGTCAGCCCAGCGCCGTCCTATAAAAATGTATTCTCACACTACAATACTCAAAAGCACATTCACAAACAACCGACATTCAAAGAGACAAAATATACACAATAAAACACAATAGTAGTGGCAAAGAAAATCAGTAGCTTCTCGCCACTGTAAATCACTCAGTCTCAACGTCAATTCTGGAGAAGACTAAATTTAGATGCGTCACTACGGCTGTGAACGCGCTCTCTTTCCGGTAGTCGAGGAGACCCTCGTTCACTAAAATGAGATTGTCAAGTAAATAGAGTAAAAGTAGGCTACAGATAAGCAACAGATGCGTCGTTCCGGTCGTCAAGGAGACCCTCGTCAAAGAGTATAGAAGTACCAAGAGGCGAAACTCAATCCACAACTTTCCTGCGAGTCTTAATGGGCGTCGCCATGACACTCGATACTTCCTGTTGCCGGTATCTCAGTTCCGGTTTAGCGTAACGCTTAATGAAGCTTGCACACAAGGGATACTCGCGTCGCGTTACAAACGGGTGAAACTGATTTCTGACACCTGCGTGAAGTTGGCCCCCCACCCAACGCAAAACGTCGTCAAACTATGCTCAATCGTTTGCGCTCCGTTTGTGCTGGTTTGTGCTGTAAAAATTTTCGTTTGTGCTGTTTCGTTTTTTTAGATATTAAAAGAATATTTTTAGGTCATTCTGAGGTCACTTAGCCCCCCCACATGTTCCAAATTCACCCAAAATAGTCTCGTTCGTTTGTGCTTCGTTTGTGCTGGTTTGTGCCGGTAAAATTTTCGTTTGTGCTGCTTCGGGTTTTAAAATATCAGAAATTGAATTATAGACGATGACGTCACCAGCCCCCCACATGCTCCAAATTCACCCAAAATAGACGCAATTGTTTGTGCTCCGTTTGTGCTGTAAAAAGTTTTGTTTGTGCTGCTTCGGTTTTTTAGATATTAAAATAATATTAGGTGGTCATTCTGAGGTCACTCAGCCCCCCACATGCTCCAAATTCACCCAAAATAGTCTCGTTCGTTTGTGCTTCGTTTGTGCTGGTTTGTGCCGGTAAAATTTTCGTTTGTGCAGCGTTGGGTTTTAAAATAATATACATTCAATTATTTTTGATGACGTCACCAGCCCCCCCACATGCTTCAAATTCACCCAAAACAGTCTCGTTCGTTTGTGCTTCGTTTGTGCTGGTTTGTGCTGTAAAAAGTTTCGTTTGTGCTGCTTCGGTTTTTTAGATATTAAAATGATATTTTTAGGTCGTTCTGAGGTCACTCAGCCCCCCATATGTTCCAAATTCACCCAAAATAGTCTCGTTCGTTTGTGCTTCGTTTGTGCTGGTTTGTGCCGGTAAAATTTTCGTTTGTGCTGCGTTGGGTTTTAAAATATCAGAAATTGAATTATAGACGATGACGTCACCAGCCCCCCCACATGCTCCAAATTCACCCAAAATAGTCTCGTTAGTTTGTGCTTCGTTTGTGCTGTTTTGTGCCAGTACAATTTTCGTTTGTGCTGCATCGGCCTTTAAAATATTAGACAGCGAATGAAAGCGAATTATAGACGGTGAATTCACCAGCCCATTAAATGACTTCAACCAGCCTGCATCTTCATGAACGCACCACAGAGAAATGCACATTTCATACATACGCAGAGAGCAGTCTGTTTTCTTTCGTTTTGAATTTTTCTGTTTAAAAATAGACATGTCTGTGATGCAAGTAGGTCTAGGCGCTGAGTTTCGGTTCATTTATGAGACCAACTGCAGTTCAGGCGCCGGCGCCTCTATGTCCCGATTATCTATTGTCTGATATAGGCCTATTAACATTTTATTTTGCCTATTAAATCCTGGCATTTGGTAGATGAAACAATGATTAAAATTAAGATAAAATTAATACAAAACGAATTTCACCTTAAAGAAAGGCTTTGTGCTTTCTGTTTGAGGTCTCTGTGAAAGTTTTAAAGCAGTCTTTTAGTGTCGTTTTCAGAGTGGTCAGTCCGTAACGCAGTTCTCCGTCCGTTACATTGTTTTTTCCTCATAAATGCAAACACGAAAAATTAAATAAAATGAATAATTTATGTTCTGCGGAGAGACAACGCTTCTTCATCCGGTGGGTAGGCTAGTATTAGGCTACTTTAAGTTTGCGCAGAATTACAAAAAAAAAAAAAATGTAACGCACATGCTATTTCCCTCATATTAAATATAAAACGCATGAGTAGACTGATATTTTTTTAATGTCTGGACTCCTTTATTAAGGGAGAAGCCTATGGATATATAACAAACAGTTTCAAAATATTGGTATTAAGTGCATTTTCTGATAATTTATACTTCAAGTTCCCTTACGAGAACGTTCTCTCGTACTGCGTTGAAAACGCTGTGGAAAAACTCCTTTTCTCGAGAATATTGAAGCCTTTATTTTAAAACGCATTGCTGCAGCACATGCGAGAGTTAGAAGCTCGCGTGAGCATGCTGATTGGCTTGTGCAAAGCAACTGCACGAACCAATGGCGGAACAGCAGAGGAGCGCGGACCAATCGGGGCGCTTGGCACTCTGCCAGAGTCAAGCGCGCGAAACCGCACGTGACAGAAGAGTATAAATACACAAAGAATCCGCCATTTGACAGATTTTATCTCCTTCAGCTTTCGACTCACCTCGTCGCTGATTCTCTCCAGAGTGAAGCCGCTCGTCGTCGAACAGCCTTCCAGCGGAACTGCTTCGCATCTCGGCGTCTGCCAAGCTGAGCGTTTCCCTGTGGCATCCGACGAGTATCCTTTTTCTAACTCAAAAAGAGCATTCTAAGAGAGCAAATCGCTGTTTTCACAGCGCGCGGCGTTGTTTCAAATGCCGCTCACCGTGTGTGACTCATGCGGGGTCTCCCTGCACGCCTCTGACACACACTCTCTGTGCGTTGCCTGCCTCGGCCCTGAGTCCGCCGCCTCGCTGAGTGTTCCCGCCCACCTTCCATCTTCGGCGCCCCGTGAGCCCCGTAAGAAGAAGCGGCGCGACCAGAGGCCTCCTGAACGCGCTCATCTGGACGAATGCACGCCGGGTCTCTCCCCGCACGCTTCGCCCGCGCCTTCATCTCCAGTCCTGTTCTCCCAGAGCGACCAACGCCCCTCTTCTGAAGTGGCAGGTCTCGTCTCTTTCGGTTTGTCAGCAGAAGAACTGGACGACGCTGTTTCTATGGCGGCATCTGAAAGTGAGGAATGGTCGGGCTCCGCGGACCCCGCCCCCCTCTCTCAGCTGGATCCCACTGACACTCAAGCGAGCATCGACGCCGAACTCTTCCGTGTCATGTCTCGCGCTGTCGAAGAACTGGGACTCGACTGGCTTTCCCCAGCTGAGCCTACCAAAAGCCGCCTCGACGAATGGTACCTGCCGGGGCGCCAACAGGCCCCTCGTCAACGTGCCGCCCCCTTCATGCCCGAGGTTCATGATGAGCTCACTAAAAGCTGGCGCGCGCCCTTTTCAGCGCGAACACGCTCTTCAGCTTCTTCAACGCTGTCCTCTGTCGACGGCGCTGAAGAGAAAGGGTATGTTTCTCTCCCTCCATTAGAGGAAGCGGTCGCTGCACACTTATGCCCTCCCACTGCTGGGAGTTGGAGGGCTAAAACCGTGCACCCCTCTAAGCCGTGCAGGACCACTTCGGCTCTCGCCAGCCACGCTTATGCTGCCGCCGGCCAAGCCGCCTCTGCACTCCACGCTATGGCGACCCTGCAGGTGTTTCAAGCTAAGCTCCTCCGCACTATGGACGAGTCTGGCCCGGACCCAGACACCTTCAAAGACCTCAGGAGTGCTACAGATTTGGCGCTGAGGGCCACCAAAGACCACCGCGCAAGCACTGGGCCGGAACATGTCTAGCCTGGTTGTCTTAGAGCGCCACTTGTGGCTTACTTTAACGGAGATCAGGGACGCTGACAAAACCGCCTTCCTCGACTCTCCAGTCTCTCCATCCGGTCTCTTCGGCCCTTCTGTAAATGGCTTCGCTGATCGCTTCACGGAGGCTCAGAAAGCTTCAAGTGCTATGAGGCACTTCCTGCCCAAGCGCTCTAGCTCGGTCCAACGGCGCCCCAAGAGCACGCCGCGACCGGAAAAGCCCGCGTCTCAGGTTCTCCAGCCCCTCCCCGCGGCTGACACCACTCGACGCCTGAAGCCTGCAAAACGATTCCCGTTTCCCAGGCGCCAGGGCCCTCGACCGAAGCTGACGCTCGACCATGAGCCCAAGAAGCCGTCCTAACCGGCAGGAAAAGGGGTCTATGTCCCGCCGTGGCCGGACCAGCCCCGAAGATCGCACGAGTGCTTCTCACAGCTCCCTCTTCAGTTCAGGCGGCTGGAGCAGTTGTGTATGCAGACAATGGGCCCGTCACGTGTTACGCACCCCTGCACCCAAACGCTGTTTTAACAGCGACCCACACAGAGCACAAAACGAGCAAAATTTCTCCCCTGACTTCATATCAGTTCGAGCCCCCGTCTCTGGGCGTTCCAGATATGATGATGCCTCTGGCTCTTCGGGCCCTAGCCTGGCAGGCTATCCCAGGAGTTTCAGAATGGGTGATAAACATCATAAAGCACGGCTACTCGCTTCAGTTTGCACGCAGACCCCCGCGCTTTCGCGCTGTGGTTCAAACCTCGGTCAGCAGCACACTGTGTCATGTCCTCCGCACCGAAGTATTAAGTCTGCTAACAAAAGGGGCTATCGAGAGGGTTCCCCCTTCTCTAAGCGAGTCAGGCTTTTACAGCCGTTACTTTCTCGTTCCGAAGAAAGACGGCGGCCTGAGGCCCATTTTAGATCTCAGACATCTGAACAAGGCTCTCATGTCACGGCCGTTCAGGATGCTCACGACCAGACATATACTGGCGCAAATTCGCCCAGGCGACTGGTTTTTCTCAGTAGATCTGAAAGACGCTTACTTTCACATTCAAGTGAATCCCCACCACAGGCCATTCTTGAGATTCGCCTTCGAGGGGCAGACATACCAGTACACGGTTCTACCGTTTGGACTGGCACTGGCACCTCGTACATTCACGAAGTGCATGGATGCAGCTCTCTCCCCACTGAGACAGCGGGGAATGCGCATTCTAAACTACCTCGACGACTGGCTCATTTTGACTCAGTCAGAGGCGGAGTCACATACTCACAAAGCCTGGCTCCTCAGCCATCTAGAATGTCTAGGGCTCAGGGTGAATTTTTCAAAGAGTATTCTGTCACCCAGCCAACGTATCATGTTCCTGGGGACAGTATTCGACTCCGTTCTTATGAGAGCATGGCCCTCCCCGGCCCGTGCTCTATCGATTCAGCGGCTCGCCGCATCGTTCACGGAGGGCTCTCATGCACCCCTCAGAACGTTTCAGAGGATCCTTGGCCTTATGGCCTCAGCATCATCAGTACTCCAACTAGGCCTACTGCGCATGCGTCCTCTTCAGCTATGGCTAGCACCTCGGGTGCCACCCCACGCCTGGCACTCAGGCCGATTGATTATCAAGGTGGATCAGCGCTGTGTTCAAGCCCTGGCCCCTTGGACGAACGCCAGCTGGTTTCAGCAGGGCGTGAGTATGGGGGTGGTCTCCAAGAGGAGGATGATTTCAACAGACGCTTCCAACTTAGGTTGGGGAGCCCTGTACGAGGGCAGGCCTGCCTCCGGCCTCTGGTCGAGCTCGGAGAAACGCCTACACATCAACTGCCTCGAAATGAGGGCAGTTTTTCTGGCCCTGAAAACCTTCCTCCCATACCTGGCTGGACACCACGTATTGGTCCGGACGGACAACATGTCAGTGGTATCTTACATAAATCGCCAGGGCGGCCTCAGGTCCCGCAACCTGCTTGCCATAGCCACCCAGCTACTGTTATGGGCTCACACCAATCTGCGCTCGCTCAGGGCAGCTCACGTGCCGGGCACGTTGAACACAGGAGCAGACATGCTCTCTCGGGGCAGGGTTCCCCCGGAGGAATGGTCTCTCCACCCTCAGACGATTCTCCTACTTTGGGAGGTCTTCGGGAAGGCAGAAGTAGATCTCTTCGCCTCAGAAGACAATCGTCACTGCCCAATCTTCTTTTCAAAGAGCAGGGATGCGTTGGCCCACGACTGGCCCAGCCTTCCCCTCTATGCTTTTCCTCCGGTCTCGGTGCTCCCTCAGGTCATCGAACGGATCAGAGACACGAAATGCGCAGTGCTCCTGATAGCTCCTCTATGGCGAACCCAGTCTTGGTTCCCGGAGCTGATACGGCTGTCTGTGACAGACCCTTGGCCAATCCCAGTGAGGCGCGACCTCCTGGCTCAGGCCAGCAGGACTATATGGCATCCCCGTCCCGATTTGTGGGCCCTACACGCTTGGCCACTCAACGGGTACCCCAGGACCTCCCAGAGGGCGTCCTGAACACGATCAGGGAAGCTAGAGCTCCGTCTACCAGACGCCTCTACCACCATAAATGGTCAGTGTTTTCCAGCTGGTGTTTAGCTCGAAACCTCGACCCACACACTTGTGAAATTCCAAGAGTGCTATCCTTTCTCCAGGAGATGCTGGATGCGGGTCGCTCCCCCTCCACTCTCAAGGTATACGTAGCAGCCATTGCTGCACAGCATGTATTGGAAGCCGGAGCCTCCTTAGGAAAATGCGACCTTATAGTTCGCTTCCTTAAGGGCGCCAGAAGGCTTAACCCGCCTCGGCCGCCATCTGTCCCAGCATGGGACCTTTCTTTGGTTCTGCGGGCTCTTAAGGGACCTCCCTTTGAACCACTTCAGTCAGCCGACCTAAAACCTCTCTCCCTGAAAACTGCCCTGCTGTTGGCACTGGCGTCAGTCAAGAGTGTAAGTGACTTACAGGCGCTCTCTACTAGCGCTTCCTGTCTGGAATTCGGCCCCAATGACTCTAAGGTCATCCTTAGGCCAAGACATGGATATATTCCTAAGGTGCTCTCAACTCCGTTCAGAGCCCAGGTTATTTCTCTGTCAGCTCTTCCCACCTCAGAAGAGTTCAGTGATGTTCTCACACTCTGCCCTGTCAGAGCTTTGAGGATTTATTTAGAGCGTTCAGCCTCTTTCAGACAGTCTGAACAGCTTTTTGTTTGCTTTGGGGGCCGAACCAAAGGTCTTCCTGTCACGAAGCTCACGCTGTCCAGGTGGATAGTGGATGCCATTGCTCTGGCCTACACCTCACTGGGCCTTACATGTCCCATAGGTGTTAGAGCTCACTCCACGAAAGGCGTCGCCTCTTCGTGGGCCTGGTCAAGTGGTGTTACTATCGAGGACATTTGTGCGGCGGCCGGATGGTCCGTCCCGTCCACATTTGTGAGATTTTACAACCTGGAAGTTCCTGCTCTGCAGGCACGAGTTCTCTCTATCTAAGCTCTGGCTCTGCAGACCCAGGCTAGTTTTGACATTCCTTCTGTCACATTTGTGCGATGACCGGTTAGTCTGTTTCGTCCACATTTGTGAAACGTTACAACCCAAAAGTCCCTGCTCCGCAGGTACGAATTCTCTCTAGCTAGGCCCTGGCTCTATGGATCCAGACTAGTTATGAAAATGCCTATGTAGGACGTTATGCGGCGGCCGGCTGGTCTGTTCCGTCCGCATCTTAAACCTCTATGGTACCTGCCTTATAGGCATGAGTAGTCTCTACCTAACGCTGCCTCTGTGGACCCAGACTAGTTTTTGACTCAGACACTGGTTGTCATCTCGAGTTGTGGGATTCTTAAGACTGGCCCTTGGCCCAGCTTTATCTGTTTTGGATATCTAAGGGCCCGAAGATTCGGTCTCTTTATCCTAGGCTATTCTGTACTTCCTGGAGCTCTCGGTGAGTCAGATTGGCCAAAGACGACAAGCACGGCGTTTTAAATAGTGTTCCCACAGCGTTTTCAACGCAGTACGAGAGAACGTTCTCGTAAGGGAACGTACTTGGTTACTTACGTAACCTCGGTTCCCTTAGAGATAAGGGAACGAGTACTGCGTTGCCTTGCCGTGCTATTGTCTCTTATGGCAGGTGTCTTTTCGCTTCAGTCGATTTAAACCTGTCAAATGGCAGATTCTCTGTGTATTTATACTCTTCTGTCACGTGCGGTTTCGCGCGCTTGACTCTGGCAGAGTGCCAAGCGCCCCGATTGGTCCGCGCTCCTCTGCTGTTCCGCCATTGGTTCGTGCAGTTGCTTTGCACAAGCCAATCAGCACGCTCACGCGAGCTTCTAGCTCTCGCATGTGCTGCAGCAATGCGTTTTAAAATAAAGGCTTCAATATTCTCGAGAAAAGGAGTTTTTCCACAGCGTTTTCAACGCAGTACTCGTTCCCTTATCTCTAAGGGAACCGAGGTTACGTAAGTAACCAAGTACGTTTTGACTTGCAAATGTCCAGCCTGATCACGAGGTGGCTAATTCGTACGAATTCATACGACCTCACTCGTACGAATTCGTACGATTTTTGCTAAATCGTACATATTTTACGAATTGCCCAATTCGTATGAATTCATACGAATGACCTACCCCTGACCCCGCCCCTAAACCTACCCATCACGTGGGTTTAGACAAATCGTACAAATTCGTACGAGTGAGGTCGTACGAATTCGTACGAATTAGCCACTTTTTTATCACTCTACGAATTCGTACGAATTGGTTGTGAGATAGCGTTGAAATGTCACGTCCATAACGCTGGAATTGACCAATTTTAAAGAATTTATCCTCAACTATTTTTGTGGTGTAAGTCTATGTATTTTATAATGTTAACTTCAAATAATAGTTATATGAAGATGTGGTAGCATTGGATCTGGACTCAGGAGTTGGAAGGGGTGTGTCGCGATTCTGCCTTCTCACACCGCAACACAGGTCCGTGGATGGAGCGTCGGGATTTTGGTTTCATATTGCATATTGTTACACAGCACTAGTCGTTTGTTTTAGAAATGTTAAGTTCTACTTCTGCAGTTATTTTGGTGAAAGTAACTGGAGTAGCTAATGCATTACTATTCTGAGACGGCCTTTATTGTAAGGTACTCTAAATAATTTCCTTTAAATAAAAGTAACAAAGTAATGTATTACAGTTTGGAAGTGCTGCTGATATTGTGAAAAATGATTAGCCTATAAATAGATTATATATTTTCATATAATTAATATTTTAATGTTAATATAATTCAAATTTAATATAATTCAAATGTAATTTATTCCTGTAATGTCAAAGCTGAATTTTCTGTATCATTACTCCAGTTTTCAACGTCACATTATTCTTTAGAAATCATAAGATGTTGATGTTGTGCTCAATTATTATTGGTGCTCACTGCTCATTTAAGAAAGGCTCTTATTTTGTATTGTATTTTGTATTATATTTTTTACATATTGCGTATGTTTTTTTTTTTTTTTTTATGTTTAATATTTTTTGTGGAAAATTTAATTTTTGATATTTTTTCCCCTTTTGATTAATTTAATCCGTTTCGGTCTTACCTTGTTACTTCAACTAGCTACTGTAAAAAAATATATATAGGTATATTATATTATATTATATTATATTATATTATATTATATTATATTATATTATATTATATTATATATATTTTTTAAAGGCCGATGCAGCACAAACGAAAATTGTACTGGCACAAAACAGCACAAACGAAGCACAAACGAACGAGACTATTTTGGGTGAATTTGGAGCATGTGGGGGGGCTGGTGACGTCATCGTCTATAATTCAATTTCTGATATTTTAAAACCCAACGCAGCACAAACGAAAATTTTACCGGCACAAACCAGCACAAACGAAGCACAAACGAACGAGACTATGTTGGGTGAATTTGGAACATATGGGGGGCTGAGTGACCTCAGAACGACCTAAAAATATCATTTTAATATCTAAAAAACCGAAGCAGCACAAACGAAACTTTTTACAGCACAAACCAGCACAAACGAAGCACAAACGAACGAGACTGTTTTGGGTGAATTTGAAGCATGTGGGGGGGCTGGTGACGTCATCAAAAATAATTGAATGTATAATATTTTAAAACCCAACGCAGCACAAACGAAAATTTTACCGGCACAAACCAGCACAAACGAAGCACAAACGAACAAGACTATTTTGGGTGAATTTGGAGCATGTGGGGGGCTGAGTGACCTCAGAATGACCACCTAATATTATTTTAATATCTAAAAAACCGAAGCAGCACAAACGAAACTTTTTACAGCACAAACCAGCACAAACGAAGCACAAACGAACGAGACTATTTTGGGTGAATTTGGAGCATGTGGGGGGCTGAGTGACCTCAGAATGACCACCTAATATTATTTTAATATCTAAAAAACCGAAGCAGCACAAACGAAACTTTTTACAGCACAAACCAGCACAAACGGAGCACAAACGATTGCGTCTATTTTGGGTGAATTTGGAGCATGTGGGGGGGCTGGTGACGTCATCGTCTATAATTCAATTTCTGATATTTTAAAACCCGAAGCAGCACAAACGAAAATTTTACCGGCACAAACCAGCACAAACGAAGCACAAACGAACGAGACTATTTTGGGTGAATTTGGAACATGTGGGGGGGCTAAGTGACCTCAGAATGACCTAAAAATATTCTTTTAATATCTAAAAAACCGAAACAGCACGAAATTTTTTACAGCACAAACCAGCACAAACGGAGCACAAACGATTGAGCATAGTTTGACGACGTTTTGCGTTGGGTGGGGGGCCAACTTCACGCAGGTATTACACACAAGTAGTAATGCTGACAGATAAGCAATGGCTCCTTGTGGCTCAACGTGTACTGTTGTCAGGTGCACAAACAACACGCGAAAACTGAAGGATTTTATGAATGGGAGTTGTTTCCAACATAAACGGACCCTCTACGCAGAAAGAGTGTTTCTTGTAACGCTACTTAGAAAAAAGTACAACTGTAGCCTATATATTTTTAAGTGGTATGTTTATTGTTTTCAATAATTTAAATTAATTCGAGAATTAACTTGAATGTGCAGCAATTTGTACAAATAGAGAGTATGTTGGCCTACTATATTTGTTGTAGCCATTAAATAAGAGCATTTAGTTTCATATTTGTTCAAATATTATAATGTAATTTTTTCCATCTATGTTGATTATGAAAAGTGAACACCATGATCATCTTCATCTTTGCAGCAGACACTGACAGAAAACACTAGTTTATTAATAAAAATCAATGCACGCGTGTCACTGGATTTACAAATGCACATCTTGCTTATTGCACGCACACTCGGCACACATATGATGTCGAAATAACAAGATATTGTGTTGAAATAACATTATTAATAATAATAAATCTTTAATAATATTTGATTGAATGCTGTGCTTGTTCAATTTAATAAAATTAATACTTTAATTGTGATCATTAAAATAATTGAATATTAAATATTAAGTGGCCAATTTTTGCTCATTTATTAAAATTATTTATATATATAGCACCCCCTCAGCACACGTTAAAAAATATCTGGCGCCGCCCCTGGTTATAACGGCCCACGTATTAAAAATGATTGGGTCTAAATTGGGCTCGGGCTCATAATTACAGTTAATGTGTCGGGCCGGGCTCGGACACAACGGGCTCAGGTAGGGTCGGGCTTGATTTTTTGGGCCCTATCTAAGGCCCCGTTTACACGTACATGGTTATTTTGAAAAACGGAGACATTTCCCTTCGTTTGCGCCCTTCGTTTACACGCAAACGGAGGATTCGCCAATGAAACCGATTCTTTCTAAAAACTCCGGCCAGAGTGGAGATTTTGAAAATCTTCGTTTGCACGTTTGCATGTAAACAGAGAAAACCGGAGTTTTAGGTAGCGACGTCACAGAATGTGACTATTTTCGGGATTCTGATTGGCTAAGGTGGGCTTGAGCTTCTCGTTACACTGCCACCTACAGGTTTGGCATGCTCTTGACAGCATATACACAGGTTCGTGTGCACGATGTTATTTTTGAAAACGAAGAGGGGTGAAATATCCGTTTATGAAAATAGCCACCTATGTGTAAACGTAGCCTGAGCTCTACTCCTCATTATCCAAGCAAATTGTTTGGGCTTGTTGAGGCTCTCTGATAGCGGTATCTTCAGGCTAACGTAAACCGGAACTTCTTACCAGCTTGTTCTACGTTGCCATAGCGATCACGGGAAAGGTCAGAGTTCGGGAAAGTCGTGGATAGAACCATAGATATCATATAAAGGCTAGATGTCTCGTCCGCGCTGCTGGCCAATGGAGCTCGACATCCGCACACGGCGGCCATCTTACCACAGGGTGCTCTCTCACTCATAACATGGTGCATGTACTTTTAAATAACCATAACTTGCTCAATTTTCTGCTGATTTTCAAACGGTTTGGTTTGTTATAAACGTCAGAGATGTAGCTATTATACTGCATACATATGAATAATTATGTTCAAAATGTTTAAGCATTCAGAATTATAGCCACGTTAATAACGTTTGTAAGAAACCAAACCGTTTGTAAATCCGTCCAGATTTCAGCGAGATAAGAGGATTTGTGTGCGTGCTGCTCACTCACCTTAATTCACAGAGCCCTGTGGTAAGATGGCCGCCGGTGATGCCGGAAGTGACTCCGCCTTAAGACATCTAGCCTTTATATGATATCTATGGATAGAACGTTCCATTGCAACAAACGCACCCATGCGCAGAGCTGCAGCTCCGCCATCTTGGACTGAACGCAACCAGAGACAATTTATATGAGACATGCCACTTCCTCAATCCTCAATACAACTATATAAGGAAAACCCGTAACGGCAAAGATGGCGGTTGTATGCACATGTCCCGCCCCTCCCGCTGGAAAGCCAATCATCTGCTTTTAACAGTCAGCAGCTGACCACTAAGGAGCGAATGTACAGTGACGTGACATAACTGCCATATTCAACCTGTGCTTGCGCGCTGTGGCTGGCGCTGAGCCAAAGACGGACGCACTCAGCGCTTGTCATAGGCTATATCACAACTGTTCAGTGTTTTTAACCACATAATGTTTATTTTAGGTTTCAGACATTTAAATACATATAATTGTTTAAGTGCTTGGCACAACACCGGCATTCCGGATAGAGACGTGAATGAAGTTGGTGTCGTGAACGTGAATCCTTGCGCATGCGTAGTAAAAGTATAACCTGTGGGGAAAAAGGCGTTTTAAAACTTATTTTGGGGCAAAGTCATCAAACTTTTTCAGCGATTTTTATCATATTTTACTGCTGTTTCTATACATGCAGTTTTTATGTCCCGGTGACCAGTGAAAGTGCAGTTCTGACTCTCTGCCCATTCATTTAGATAGGAGCCTGGTCTTGTTAGTCCAAAATAGCTGCCCGGAGGCGTTGCCAAGATGGCGGCCGAGTGGCACGACTTGCCTAAAAGGACTTTGACGCAACACAGCTGTCATAGAATTGAACGATACCAGTTCAAATTCAAAAGCGGTTAAATGAACAAAATAGTAGTTTCTAGTTTTTAATATCTCTATAGCAGACATCCCATGTCTCCCGGAAGTTCCAGGAGTCTCCCGCATATTGATAGCGGCTCCCTGATGCCCGCAAATTAGCTAAAATCTCCCGGAATCTAGAGCGAGCGAGCAAGAGCGCGCAGCTCCAAACGTGTAGCAATGTAACGTTAGAGCACACGCAGAAAGGGTGAGGTAGCGAGATATAGCCTAAATCAACCTAAAATGTGGAACACAACTTGTTAAGATTTTTTGCTTTCATTTTCTTGCAGTTATAGAGTAAAATATATTTTGTAATATATATATATATATATATATATATATATATATATATATATATATATATATATATATATATATATTATATATAAAATATAAATAATTCTATTTTTAAATTTGTACATTTTAATAAACTCAAACTTATATAACTTTTTTCTGTTTCACTTTCATAATTTATTTCACTTCAACAATAATCTGACAAATGTCTTCTTTAAAACAAGACCAATAGGTCTATATTCCAAAGCATTCTTGAATTACAACCATTTAAGTGTGGATAACATTAGTGTTTTTCATGTTTATGCGGAAAAAAAGGTGACAGTTAAAGGGTTAATTTAGTGATAACAATGAATTAATAAAGCGGTCATTTGCCAGGTTAGGTGTTCATATATCTCTGAAAGTATGCGATTTAAAAAGGCCAAATTTCGAGGCTTGACAATTTCGACCAAATACATAACGTTAGCAAACTGTTAGCAGCTACTGCGGTTATGGGATAGCTTACATTAACGTTACAGCACCTGTTATCGTTGACGTTAGCTCACTTTTAACGTTAAAAAAAAACTTTTCTACTTTACCTCTCTGGATCTTTGGGGAATCTATGAAATGCTAGTTGATTGGTTGTACACTGGTAGTTGTTGCAGTTGATGGCAGAACACTGTTTTCTTTGTTTCCAATTATTTCCAGACATAATGTTAATGCTGTATATGGTAGTTGTGCTAACGGTAAAGCCGTTGGTTCAGTCAAAAATGGCGGCCGCGCTACCGAAGCGCCACCTAGTGGCTGTTGTCAAAACTGCAGCGGAGTTTCGCCTCTTGGTACTTCTATACTCTTTGCCCTCGTTCACTAAAATGAGATCGTCAGGTAATTAGAGTAAAAGTACAGATAAGCAACAGTTGCGTCGTTCCGGTCGTCAAGGAGACCCTCGTTCGCTAAAAGGAGATCGTCAAGCCTAATTGACCCTTCGCTAAGCCCCGCCCTCCTTAGTTACTGTTGCTACGCCTGTCAAGCTTTTTCGCCTGGCACGTCTATTACAGTATGTATGCACTGGTTTCAGACATCCCAGATAGCAAGCACATTTGGGCCGATTCCGGCTGAAATGCGTTACTGTCGGCTCAGTGTCGGCATCGGTGAAAAGATAATGGGCCAGAGTCGTGCCGACTGTGTACACAACACTTCTGTCTGACATACGGCTTTTTATGAAGGGCCAGTGTCGGCTAAAAGCAGTTTTACTCGCGCTGGCTCATATACGGCGTTTTATGAACGGGCCAGTGTCGGCTAAAAGCGGTGGTACTCGCGCTGGCTCATATACGGCGTTTTATGAACGGGCCAGTGTCGGCTAAAAGCGGTGGTAGTCGCGCTGGCTCATATACGGCGTTTTATGAACGGGCCAGTGTCGGCTAAAAGCGGTGGTAGTCGCGCTGGCTCATATACGGCATTTTATGAACGGGCCAGTGTCGGCTAAAAGCGGTTGTACTCGCACTGGCTCATATACGGCGTTTTATGAATGGGCCAGTGTCGGCTAAAAGCGGTGGTACTCGCGCTGGCTCATATACGGCGTTTTATGAACGGGCCAGTGTCGGCTAAAAGCAGTTGTACTCGCGCTGGCTCATGTACGGCTTTTTATGAAGGGCCAGTGTCGGCTAAAAGCAGTTGTACTCGCGCTGGCTCATGTACGGCTTTTTATGAAGGGCCAGTGTCGGCTAAAAGCAGTTGTACTCGCGCTGGCTCATATACGGCTTTTTATGAAGGGCCAGTGTCGGCTAAAAGCAGTTGTACTCGCGCTATAATATAAGTTAGCTGTGTGTATTTACCATCGGCCCGAGTTCGTTTTGTCACAAGCGGGCCACTTGAAAAAAGGTTTTGGCGGTTAATTTAAATCCTGAGGAAGATCTTGCAGGCTGCAGACGCAGACCAACGTTTTCGAGAGGAATCATTCATCTGAAAAAACGAGTAAGTAATTTAAATAATTTGTTGTTATAGTGCTGTTTGATGTATTAATTGTCAAGATAAATAGTGTTTTTATATATATCTAACGTTAGATCAGATGTTTACGATGATAATACGTTACTTCAGAATATCCATTCGGTCCCGGAGAGAGTGTTGAGCTACGGTCTCTTTTTAGGATAAATTTAAGGGGTTTTTTTATTAGGAAAAACTGCTGTGCTGTATCCAGTGCACTGGATTTTGGCTAATGAAATGATATTGAGTTTTATTCCTGTGCTCAAACTTAGTCAGTCAATTCGTCTTTTTCAACGAGTAGTTCATAGGAGTCGAATCATAGTCAGACTACGCTATCGGCGCCATAGTTCTCTATACAGGCGATTCTGATTTGATTCACAAACTCTCAAAAGAGTAATTTATTTGTGAATCGAACTACATTGACCACAGTGTACTACACCCGCGGAGACAACGTGTAACAGTTAACGTTAGGCTACAATCTAAAATAAAAAATAAGATTTATTTGGTTTTAACACTCCTGGGGAACTCCGAAAAGCGTTAGATACATAAGAGAAGCTGCAAAATAAGTGCAGCTTCTTAATTCATTGTCTTTGGCACGTCTTGTGTTCTTGAATGTAGCGTATAATCTGCTTTATTTTATTTATTTATTGCGTAATCTGCTTTAGAGCAGGTGCATTTTAGAGTTAAAGAAAAATTTAAAGCGTATACCACTGTGTAATGTTATTAAAATGGTAGTTCTTAACATTTTACTGCAGAGGGGATGTTAACTTACAATGATTAGGCTATGAACGAACATCTGAACGCACTGTTTGGAATCTGACACCAACGCTTTTTACAGATATTTTGGTAACACTACAATAAGGTTTCATTCGTTAATGTAGGCTAGGTTTACATTAGTTAATATGGACTAAGAATGCACAATACTTAAGCATTTATTAATCTTAGTTCATTTTCATTTTGACATTTGCTAATGCATTATTAAAATCAAAAGTTGTATTTGTTAAGATTAGTTAATGCACTGTGAACTAATTTTTATTATACATTTTTGTTGTGTTTTTATTAACTAATGTTAACAAAGATTAATAAATATTGTAACAAATGTAGGCTATTGTTCATTGGTAATGTTAGTTAACACATAGCCTAATTTTAACAATTGAGACCTTATTGTAAAGTGTTACAGATATTTTAAACTGCTGTATGAACTCTGGCAACAACATTTGTTAAACCTATGTGCTTAAACTAATGCTTAAGATTTAATATTGACCTCACAGTATCTATTCCTTTATTTAAAAGGTGCAGTTCAGAGAAACCCTCACAGCTAATGCTGCTGAGATGGAGATCGAGGGATCATGGACTGGCAGCAGAACGAGGGGCAGACACAAGATACGTTTAAATCTATTTAAAAACACACACCTCTTTAACCTAGCATAAACATAACACACTCTCACATTTCTAAAATTCACATCTGTTAAAGGATTGTTAGGCTGCATAAATTCAGTCAACCAGAACCGGAAACACTTCCCATTACACCGAATGTACTTGTTACATCATAAGAAGAATGGCATCTATGCTAATGTTAGTCTCTCTGTCTCAGTCTTATCCCAAGGTTACTGAATTCAGCCAGATCTAGTCCATATCCAGACCAGATGATGGACCTGCACCCTCAGATGACCACAACAGCCCTGAATGCCAGACGAGAACATCACAACTAGATGAGACCTAGAAACAAACGCCATGAAGACCTCGTTGACACAACAGTCCTCGACACAGTCATCGGATCAGATCCACGAGAGCCAGACCAGTCTTCCGCACAGACCCAACGGCCAGCTTCAACCCCAGATGCTGGTGTGATCTTATGAAGGTAAAAGAGTAGCAACACTCCAGAGCATGTAAATGTGAGTTTGTGAATTGTACAATAAATATTTGTACTTGAAAACCTATTGAATGTTGAGATTTTCACTCAAAGACAATAGTCACAAACCTGTATTCTTTCATTCACATTCGCAATACAACCTCAATTAGGCATTTGCAACTTCTCAAATCTGCCATTGCTATTTCAAATCTTCACACATTGACTTTGCAACTATTTTCGCGATATATTTAGATGCCTAACTACTGTATAACTTGTGTGCACTTGCAAACTTAGTGGCGGTGAGAGAGAAAGGCGGGGCAATTAAAAAAAATTGCAATGGCAAATTTGAGAAGTTGCAAATGCCTAATTGAGGTTTTCACATTGGAGGTTTTCACATTGGAGGTTTTCACATTGGAGCTGTGAGTGTAAATAAGTACAAATATCTATTGTACAAGTTCTCAAATTCACATCTACATGCTCTTGAGTTTTGCTGCTCTTTTACCTTGATGTAATCTTTTCCAACCTTCAAGCAAAAGGAGCTGAATAAAATACTCTGAATGATATCAATCCACAATCTGACTTGTGAAGCAGCCTGGATGCTAATACACACCATGTCCGTTGTTTGGTCAGAGGAGAACTGGTCCTTCGACTGAGCCTGTTTTTCTTTCTCCATTCTGTCACTGATGGACTCTGGCTTGCTAAGTTGGGGACACTTATTCTTAATAATATTGATCTGCCTGCATTGACACCATTATATGAGAACTGAACTGAGCTGGACGATGACATCACTGTTTTCTGCAGAGCTGCTTAATAATGAAAATGAACTCTTTTTATAATTGATATACTTTATACAGTTATTGAACAGAACTGAATCAACACTGAACTGAATTCAGCTGAACAATGACACTATTTCTTTTTAGAGCAGCTTTACAGCCAAATTGAACTGTTTGCATCATTGATCATTGTCCTGTTTGACCCTGTAAAGCTGCTTTGAAACGGTCATTACTGTATATAGCACTATATATTTAATGGTGACTTGACATTTGCAAAAGGAATTTATTTAGTGTTAAAGAGAGTGAAAGATAGTTTGTGTGTGAAAGAGTGATGTTTTTCTTTTAATCATATACAGTAAATATAATTTACTTATTATTTTGTAGTTTAAAAATTGTGTTGTAAATAAATGTTAATAGTGTATTTGTTCATTGTTAATACATGCTTATATTAAAGTGTATTTGTTAATTTTATAATAAAAACCCTTAATCTTTTTAAATGGTTGAATTTGTGTTTCACTGCCAGTTTCTGGGCCACATCTGGCCCGGGGACCCAGCCGACTCTCAGCCAGATCTGTCTTACTGTGCCTGGGCCAGACCTGGGCCATATCAATAAATAAGAGTCATTTTACAGGGTGTGGGCCACATCTGGCCCGGGGACCCAGCCGACTCTCAGCCAGTTCTGTCTTACAGTGCCTGGGCCAGACCTGGGCCATATCAATAAATGAGAGTCATTTTACAGTGCCTGGGCCACATCTGGGCCAGAGGAAGTTGTTTGAGTCCGTTTTCAGTGTATTGCGCCAGTTTTGGGCCGGGGACCCAGCCAGAACTGGGCCAGAATTGAAGCAAGGATGAGGGCCAGAGGTGGGCCAGACAAATTTTGCTATGTGGGATTCCTAAGGAGATAATTAGTCATTTTTGGCGAACAGGTATGCGAAAATATGAGAGAGCAAGACTGCAGTATGCATTCGAGGGCTATATCCACGACATAATATGCAAACGATTAGAGAATAATTTCATCAAAATTGAAGCTAAAGTCTATAACGTTAGGTCCCAGCGCAAGCAGCAGCCGCCTCGTACGCTGACCATTCAAATGGGAAACACACAAATTGAGCCAGCAGGGTAAGTGAAATGTGAAAATATTCTAATATTTATAAATCAAACAGCTTATCCATATGTACATTTACATTTACATTTATGCATTTGGCTGACACTTTTATCCAAAGCGCCAAAGCGCTTTTATCCAATGTATTGTGGAATAAACACAAGACATTAGCCTGACCACTTTGCAATGATAACATTCTCCCGCTTATATTTGTAGTGCGCCAGGCTAACGTTACTGCTCACACGTCGTGGGTCACATTAGTGACTACTGTTATGAACTGATTAAGTTTGCATGCCAACCTTTTCCTTGGAGCTCTCCGGCAAGCCCCCTGATGTTCCCTCCTTTTACTATCTTTTACTTTTACTAGAACTAACACCGGGAGAGTCACGATCGGATTGGGGTAAAGTTACTAGTTTGGCCGTCGATTAACAAATTACAAAATGCTGAAATATATTTTTAAGTAATGTTAAATTATGTCAGTGAGCCTCCGTCTTGCCTTTAATCACACTGCTTGATCCACGATCTGGCTAATAACTTTATTCTAGAGCTGCTATAAAGCCAAAACACTTTACTTTTAATTTCCTATTATCAATGTAAAGCTGCTTTGGAACAATCTACATTGTTAAAAGCGCTATATAAATGAAGATGACGCCCGGCATTTCTCCCCTTGGGTTTTAGGTTTCGGGAAGGGAACAAAATCCACCACCCCGTCCAAACTTTTAGGATACCGGGTATCAGATTTGCACAATCCATACGCACACCGCTTCGGCATGTTTCCCTCGCTCGAAAGCTTGCCAGACCTCCCGCGCCTAGTTACGGTTGCTAAGCCACGATTGGCCTGTGGCGGTTTTCGTACGTGGCTTAGCGAAGGGTCAATTAGAGTAAAAGTACAGATCGGCAGTAAATGCGTCATTCTAGTAAAAGGCAAAGGAATGGTCGAAGACAGCTTGCAGAGGAGAATCCGACTCCGTTCCGAAGCACTCTAGCTCGAATAATGGCTACCAGCTGCAGGCAATCCTAAACTCACAGGACCAGCAATGGGTCACATAAAGCCTAAAAGCGCCCACGAAGCCTGCTGCAACACCTGGCCTCTCGTGTCACTGTTAAAATATAATACACATTTCAATGTAAGAAATCACTGTCCTGTGAACCTAACATTAAAGTAAGTGTAACATACCTGCATATGGTAACTCACGCCGCCCAGTGCACTCGATAGCGTGCCAATTATGGCCTCACATTGACAAATAGTTGTTCGACATGTCTAACATACTCCTCAGCCACACACAAATCAGATGAGTCTCAAATTACCCTTACACACGAAACGTTCATGAAGAGAATGCCACTAGTAGCTCTTAACTCCTGGACAAAAAAACGGCGCACCTGAAATGACGTCACTCCCAGGACCCAGAAAGATGCGCTAAGTGAGATGTCAACCTCATCTTTTATACTCATTGAACGTACCGTATCCGCCCTTAATCACTACCGTAATTGATCACATCACCACACATATAACAACCTCTCACACGTTTATTTTTTTAGCATTTTTGGGAGGAGTACAGTTTACATATGTGGTTTTAACAACCAGATGCATTTACACTTGTCCAGTTTCGTCTGGAATGCGGCCCAGACCACCTCCTGAAGTGGTTTGAGCGATCGAATTCAAATCCGTCTCGAATGCGTTTCGGGGGGCATTTACACCTGGTCTTTTCATGATCGGATAGCTATCCGATCTGAGAAAACGCATGAAGTGGCCAGGTGTAAACAGCCCCAAAAGTACCCACTTCCCGTACTCAAGTAGAAGTACAGATACTTGTGTTAAAAAATGCTCTGGTAAAAGTAGAAGTACTGATTTATCTTTTTTACTCAAGTAAAAGTAACAAAGTACAGGCCTGGAAATTTACTTTAAGTATAAAAGTAAAAGTAGCCTTGCGAATGACAACCATTTTTTATGCAAAGCTATACCTGGACCACACTAATGTTACTGGAGTACAAGCCGAGAATCTTAAGTGGATATGGAAAAAAGGTAATATGCCATTGCCATTTTAAATGGATGTCTGCCAATAAGGCCTTAAAACATCATAGCCTATATGATTATTGTGACAGAGACTCATCCAGATTAATGAGATTCTGACTGAGTAGCAAGATATGAATTCAATTGTGATTCTGTGAGAATTCACAGATCCAGTTTCTGTTTTTTAATCTTCCCCTTAACATTTAAAGGAATCTACATGTAGGCTATGTAATGATTTTTCCGCGAATGAATGCCGCCAAATCTGTCGAGTCGTCTTGTAGTGATAGGTCAAGTGCAACGTATATTCCCATCCAATTGACCGTTCGCAGACTGGTTTGCGAACGGTCCCAAACCACTCCCTTACGTTCCCTTTAGTTACTGTTGATATGTCCGACAAGCGACGCCACTCTCACGCCACACCATGTTCTCACACAGAGAAAAATAGCTGCTACATCGCAGAGCAGAGAGGACCCTGACAAGGCGTTGACAGACAGGACAGACCAGGTTATTTTTTATATGAAACAAATTCTCACCTTTCAAATTTAGTCATTTTTTTTAAAGAAATTTAAACAATAAATACCATTTTGTGGCTCTTTAATGTGTCTGACAGATCGCTGTAGAGCCTCAGTTAAAGCTGCTCGTGAACCGATCATCTCTTCCTTCTAGTTCATTTATAGCATCAAATAAACATCAATGAACATAAGAAGGAATGTTGTTTTTACGCGAAAAGACGTCGGTACACTTCGTTTTTCAAGTTTAAATCCTCCAATCTACTAACTCTCCTGACTGCTTTGTCGGACAAAATGGCGGATTATGATTGGTCAGATCGCCTGTTGATCAAAATCTATGGAAGCTTGTTTCCACCACTGAATAAAACATTTTAAAAGATAATTGCGACTTTTTATCTCACAATTGCGAGTTTACATCTCGCAATTCTGACTTTATTTCTCAGAATTGCGAGATATAAAGTCAGAATTGCGTGAAATAAAGTCAGAATTCTGAGATATAAAGTCAGAATTGCGAGATATAAAGTCGCAATTGTGTCTTATAAAGTCAGAATTCTGACCTTTTTCTCACAATTGCGACTTTATATCACGCAATTCTGACTTTATATCTCAGAATTCTGACTTTATATCACACAATTCTGACTTTATAACACATAATTGCGAGTTTATATCTCGCAATTCTGACATCTTTTCTCAGAATTGTCAGATATAAAGTCCAATTCTAAGGGAAAAAAAATGACGGACTTTTTTTTTTTTCCCTTAGAATAGTTTATATCTCACAATTCTGACTTTATAAAACGCAATTGCGACTTTATATCATGCAATTCTGACTTTATATCTCCCAGTTGCGCGATATAAAGTCAGAATTCTGAGATATAAAGTCAGAATTGCGTGATATAAAGTCGCAATTGCGAGAAAAAAAGTCAGAATTCTGACTTTATAACACGCAATTGTGACTTTATTTCACGCAATTCTGACTTTATATCTCGCAATTCTGACTTTAAAACACGCAATTGCGACTTTATTTCACGCAATTCTGACTTTATATCTCGCAATTCTGAGAAATAAAGTCAGAATTGCGAGATGTAAACTCGCAATTGTGAGATAAAAAGTCGCAATTATCTTTTTTTTTTTTTTTTGTGGCGGAAACAAGCTTCCATAAAAATCCCTGCGAAGGGTTGATGACGAAAATAAATAATAACGGTAACTCCATTGAAATTAATTGAAACTAAAGGTTTCAAATAATTCAAATAATTGAAACTAAAGGCCATGGTAGCGAGGGAGAGTGACAGTCGCCCAGCCAATCATTTCGTTCTGAATGGAAATAAGTAGCTGTGTTTATTACAGTCCTGAGAGGACTACAGACACTCGATTTTTATATTCTCTTTTTCAGAGTACTTACATTTTAATTATGTATTGGTATATAAAGCAGGCTTGAGCACAATTCAGAATTGAATTGAGAATGACTCCTTAATTCCAATTCAATTCTTGAATTTGAATTGAAGGAAGCAGAATTGCAATTCAATAAAAATTCAAAGAAATTCATATAATAATAATAATAAATAATAACAATGAAGCTTTACAGTATATGTCAGATATGATTGCATTATAAATGGTATTAGTTTGAACTACTTGTACAGATTACATTAAAAGGATATGTTTTCCCCCAGCAATGAATGTTAAAAGCAATGATAAAAACAAAACTAATTAAACAACATTGAGGGGGTAATTTATTTCAAGAATTTGATCAATATCTATTTTAGAACAAAATGTATGCAGGGTTGAGAAATAAATAGTTACATGAAATGAAATTTCTGTTATTAAATTACAAAATTAATGTAATTGTATTTAGTTGTATTACTGAGGTAAAATGTTTAATTCAATTAGTTACTAATCAACTTAAAACGAAATTGCTTTGCATTGATAAAGTTATCCAAATAAAGTAATCCAAACCACATTTATAATGGGTAACTAATAACAGTAAGCAATAACATTTCCAACTTTCCTAACACTGAATGCATGTGAGACTCAACACATTCTTTCTGTTGTGTGACTGTGTGGAATTTCTTTGAATTGCCATGAATTTAATTCCACTTCCTGTCATTCCAATTCAAATTCAATTCAACGTCCTGTGGGGCGGAGTAAATTCAATTCAAATTCCAATTCATGAATTGAATGGAGGCCAATTCTGAAATTCTGAATTTTGCACAAGCCTGATATAAAGACAGTTTAAACAAATTTGGGAAAAAGTTTTTTAGAAAAATCCTGCCTACCCTGCCTTTAATTGACCAATGGGGTTATGAATAATGTAATATGTAAGGGGTTCTATAAGTTTTCACCAATTCTTTTTTTATTAAGACATCGAGCAGATGCAGCCATGGTCCAGTCCAAATTCAGTTATTCACAGTACCTCTGCAACGCATATGTGAAGATCAAACCATTTAGATGATGTTATTTGTTATGAGTGGTCTGTCCCCAAAGCCTATACATCTGTCTTTGGTTTCATAATCTGTAGCCTACAATGTACAAACAATATCTGACACAAACATCTCTCTTCATAATGAATGTTAATAGTTAGCCTACATGTTGTGTAGTCTACATGGAAAAAGTGGACACAAGGCCTGCAGCCACATTAAGCTGTACTACACAATGTTCATTACAGTGTCATGATTGCCTTAAACTATTCCATATTTTAATGAATTGGTTCAAAACAATAATGACACTAGATCAAGACTCCAAATTTGCGTAAATTACAGTAGTTCCCCTTTTGTCCACTAGGTGGCAAGAAATTCCAAGCTAAAGGCATTACCACAGACAACCTCAACGCCCAACATGTGGACACACTGAAGGGTCAAAGGGTTGCATGAGTGCATCCCCTCTGTTCTGTTTATGCTGGCTTGGCTTTTATCATAGCTAGATGAGACAGTCTCTTATATTGCATGAAGCATACAAGGTTACAATATGGAGCTTTTTTTTACGGTCATTAAAATAAACCCAAAACTGATGACAGAATCGATGGAAGAGGTCAGTTCTAAACAATTACAGATGAAAGTTTTTGGAATCATAACCATATTGCTTTACATATTATGACAGTTGGTTCAGGACGTCTTTTAAGTCCAGCCATTCAAACACTGTTGCTTTCAAATTTTCTCTTCTGTGCTCACTGCAGGTGCGCCGTGCGGTTACGTAAGTCTGTTTTTCTGAGGGGATTTGCTGTCTCTGGTGAAAAGCGAGGCACTGGAGTGAGGGGGGCAAGGGCTACGCCTTTTCTTTTGTTCTTTTACCTGTTTCTGAGTATCTTATTGCCTTGTATTATCCAAGATACTTACAGCAGAGAAATAACAGCAGATCACCTGAAATGAACCACTGAAAGTTACTGAAATGAGAAGAAAAATGGGAACTCAGTATGTCAAAATTATATAGTATGTCAAAAGTTACTAGTCGTTCATGTGTTACAACATGAAATCGTTTGGACATTCAAATGTAAATTGCTTTAAATATAGTGAACACGTTTTATGGATATGCTGAATACCTTTGTGCTTTGAAACAGACACTCTTTTGGTGGCAAATAATAATTGTCCAGGTTGCTTTTCATCTTTTTAGCTTTGAACTGATATTTTCTCAGCTTCTACAAAAAAGTCTCTCAGAGGACTTTGGGTCATAGGATTTACTTAGCCTACTTTTTCAAAGAATTGAGTTTGATGAATGGCTTTTCTTAATCGAATGACAACCATTCCAACTGTTAGGAACTACAAAGAGTTTGTGGAAATCTGATAGTGCTCATAAATTCAATGAAAGTATGCATATAATAGACTTTTATGACCCTCTATGATTGTCTTGAAATGAGAGATTCAGCCCAACTAATCTGTAAACTGATGTTTTGTACAGTCTGGTTTAGTTTCATCCCACGTAGCCTGTTTGACTTCAATGAACTCAATGAATGTCTTTTGTTTATTTACTGTGTGCACTTCAAACGTCACGTTTACCATGACGTTTTTCATTTGATTGGAAGCTATGATGTGAAAATCCATTCATGACACTATATCCTTTATACATACAGAATATGTGTGTGTACAGTATGTGTGAGAGAGTTCCTCTGCAAGATGTTCCCTTTCATTTGTTGTGGAAATTAGTGTCTGTATGAGGGTGTGTGCGTGTTTGTGTCGATGTGTGTTTCAGGGTGCATATAATGGGTCATGGTTATAATAGGTAACAGAATTTGAGAGCAGCCACTTTTGTCAGCTCAGTATTTTAGAAAGAAGAGAAATTGAAAATCGAAGAATTGGCCTATATTTAGGAACATTACAAGCCTGAGGCACTGCAACCTGATTCAGTGGTGTTAGGCAGACCCTTTTCGGAAGGAAAAGCTCTATGACAGATTCATCGTCTTCAATGAATGGATGTGATCCAAGACCTCCTGTGCAACATGAGAGTCAATGTCAGAGCAGGTGGAGACCTTGAACAATTCTCTTTTTATGTGTATGCGGAGGAGGCAGTGTTTTATTAGGCACAGATCAGGGTGTGTTCTACAGGTTCATGTATAAATGTACAGAAGCACAAGAGGTCAATGACCCCCAGGGTTATCTTTTTAATTTTAAAACTTTAATCTTGATTAAATATTCACCACATCATATGATTAGTATTATTATATTAATACAACAATTTATGAACAAATTAGCATTTTTATTATTTCTTATTGCTCCTTGCTGCCTTTTAAAATGTGCTTGTGTTTTAATTGAGAACATTGGATGGATGGATGGATGGACAGACGGACGGACGGACAGACAGAAGATTGACCAGAGCTAGTCAAAGCAAGGTTACTGACACACTAGACACATGTCTTTCCTTGTTTTTTACATTCTTGCTGGGTGGACAGACTGGATTTCAGGGCACTTCCTTGACCTAGAGCTGGCTCACAGCTAATTGAGGAAGGTGCACTGGATGAATGAATTCCCGACTTCCTCTTCCCCGCTGCCAGGTGGTGCAGGCAGAAATACCACAAACATTGCCATTTGACTGTTAGTCTGGTCAATAAAATATGAGGTCATGACAAAACAGTGTGTCATCAGGAGTGGTTGGCATAGGTGAGAACGACACAATTTGTAAGTCCCTTTGAACTGAAAGCTGGCGGCTTTAATCATGGGCTCTTCAGGAAAGTCGCCATAGAGTGGTAATGAAATGGAACTTATTTACACAGTTTCCATGGAACTACCCACTGGATTTATTGGATTCATACTTTTTCCCTTAAATCAGGGAATTTGGTTTATTTAACCTATTCAGTGTTTTTTTTTTTAAAGGTTCCTACTCCCTTTCGCAAAGCAATGTCCGTCTGTGTTATAATAAAAGAAATGTTTGAAATATGTTTCATAAAAGACTGCTCTGACCTTCACATTACATCTGTTTTCAAAGTCTATTTAGTTGCAAATGACCTGCAAATGATAAATAAAGGAGTGGATTACAGAACTTTCAATAACCTTTAAAATGTTTTCTTCAGTTCGCTTTAATCCATTGCAAACCTGGTTTTATTTGGAGATGAAGCTGAGGCTGCTAGAAATATACCATGCGCTGGATGATCTGAAATGGTCATGAACTTTTTCCTTGATGAACCTGCACTCAGACTTGAATTAAACAAGTTTGAAATAGAGTCTGTAAAACAGATGGAAAACATAGGGAAGGGGGGAGGGGACACGGTTTTGCGTTAGGGAAAGTCTTATTACCTGCGTCATGGATTTTCACTCACAGAGAAAGGCTGTCTAAAAGTAAGCATTAGAGCCCCACCATCTCCCAGGCTTCCAAATGGGAGTAATGTTCATATTGAATAACACAATGTTGTATGGAAGAAATGGCTCAGCTCTTCATTTCTTGCATCTTCTCCACTCAACCATCCCAGTATCCCAAACATCTTGTCAGTCCATTACCAAATCACTCATTGGTGTGAGAAAATAACAATATCATCTCTCGCTGCCTTTTCATTGCAAAGTTGTTCAAAGCGGAGGAACAACTGGCTTTCACTTACATCAAGGACGTTTCTGTCTGCGTCACGGGGGTTGGTGTTTCCATTACCTTATACTCAGAACACCAGAGGAGCCACACGACCTCATGAGCCAGACCTTTGATTGATGTGCCTCAGCCTATAGTGGTGTGGATTTGTGGTTTGCAATATATAATATTTTGTTATGAAGTTGGACTCAGTTGTGAGTTGTGACCTCAGAATTTGACCTGACTGACACTCTAAAAAAGCTGTCTGTTTAGATTCAGGTCCAAATTTGCTGTAACTTTAAGACTTCTGTGATTTGACATGGTTTGCAGTGATCATATTTTCCCATTTGAGATACGTAACAGCATTTATAAACCAAGAAAGAACAGCTTTCACAAACATATTTCAGACTTTCCTTAGTGAACAAATTACTTGCTATTAGCCACCCCAATTAAGCTATTTTTCGCTCATGTCCAAATATTTAGGAGACAAGAAAACTGAATATAGCTTATCCAAAAACAGTTCTCTCTCCAATACTGCAAGACAAAAAGAGTTTTCCGGAAATGTGTAGGCTTGGTTTTGTCTTAATTTGCCATATAAAATTTGCTTGTTGCGATTTGGTAGTCAGTGCAATAAACTGTGCCCTGAAGGTACAGTTCATTACCAACAAAAGCTCATAAGCAGAACTGTGCTTTCCATGAGCTTGGCTCATTCCCTCACCCACAGTGGAGAACATGAGGTTGTTTCCATATCGGATTTCTGTAACCGAACCTCGCAAATAACACACTGTTGTTATACGTTATAGACAGCAGTGTTTCCCAAACACTTGAGCCCCTGTCAAGGCCTCCGTGAAGAAAAAGATGGGGTTCGTTTAACAACTGCGTAAAGGACTTCCCCCAATGTTTACAGGTGCTATTAGTTGCACATGTGAACAGCAGTGACTCAGTGGGCGGGAATGTTTCTTTTTCACATTTTATTGAGTATGAAAAGGCAAGTGAAAAGGTTAGAAATTATGGAAATGATGCTAACTATGCCTTCACATAATTTGCTGTATGTACTATGTGAGACAGCCTACTGCTTACCAGGATGCTACTGTAGAAACCCCCACACCAGCTTTACAGTAAACTATCCGTCTACAGTATATCTGAGTTTCTGGAAGCCCATTTTTACCACAAAAACATGCTTTGGTAAATTTTAATTGTGATATAAAAGTCATAATTATGACATGAAAATTATGACATTAAAGTAAAAAATTATGCATAAAAAACATAACTATGGTTTAAAAGTTGAAACTGATGAAAAAAGTCATCATAATGACCAGTGCTTGAAGTGGGCTGGTACGGCACTACACACTTTTTCTTCACTTCTCACATGCATACCGGCTCCTCTCTAAGCTGGTAGCTTTTTATTTTAAGTGTAACAAGTTTTGTTATTCAGGGAAGAAGAAGGGGAGTCCTGCTTGCCACATTAAGATTTACATTTACATTTATATTTATTCATTTAAGCGAACAGTTTGAAAGTGACTTATTTTCAGAGGATTAACTGATTTGTATATAGCAGGAATTGTCAATATGTTTCATGAAGCCCATCTTTCAAGACAAATTAATTTCCTTATTTTTTTCCTCCAGACAAAACTGAAATATACATGTTTTAGTATGTTTATTATGTACAAACGCATTGAAGCGTACTAAAAATCAGAAAATTAACCAAAGTATACACTGCATACACATTCACTTCTCTCTTCTGTATATTCATACAGAAGAGAGAAGTTTGATCATTCCGGTTACTACCATCCTTTTGTTATTCGTCATAGAGCCTCTAATGTACTGTTTGTTTATAAGTGAGTAAACAATAGTGTGATCTAAATGCCATAACGCTGATACGAAATTGAATTGCTGCCTACTTGTCCTGCCAAAAAACAACGGCCTTCCTCTCCATCCGGCAGTGGGTAAAAACAATTTTTTTTGTAATTGACACCACATGTGCTTGTGCATGGGGGGGGGGGGGGGGGTTACTGTTACTCACAGTCAGTACTCACAGTCAGTACCCCTGCACAAGCCATCCGTCAGCTAATATCAAAGTACTGATGTAAGGGCCCTCTCCCCCAAACCCCCTGCAATTCTTACGCACACCAGGCTATAGAGAGGGCGACTGTATCTGCTTTCTCTGGCCCAACCTCCCTGTGCAGATGCAGGTTAGGAGGTAGCTGGGGGCATGGTGGCTGTTGGCCAGAACTGGGAGGTCTGGAGTTGGGGAGACTAAATGAAAAAGACTTTGTCAGGCCTTTGATAAGTCAAACCTAAAGGCAACAGCAAAGCTGGAAAGCAATGTTGGTGAGTCCTAAGATAATCCTTGTCTGTTGTGCATACTATTTCAGTGAGGCACTTCGTCTGTCTATTACCTTGTTGTCTGAACCAGATACAATGACCCTGATGATCCCTGTTGTCTTTGAAGGTTTCAAGCCTCCCAGACGCATGTGATGTCTAAAGGCCCCGATATATTCGCGCCAAAGTTCTTTTTTGTTCGTCGCTTTGGGGTAAAAAGAAGTTTGAAATACCTGAGCAGTGGCATACAGTTAGCAAACATCCCAAGCCAACGCCACCCACACTGCTAAGAGCGTTTAGATGAATATGTACTCTAAATATGTCCTTCTCTCAATAAACAAAATAAACACATAAAAATGACAGGAGTTACAAAAGCATCTGATCATAGTGATAGTGATATGTTTGCACAAGCTCTGCAATTTGGCACTCCAGTCAAGAAACGTTTTTTTTTTTTTGATATAGCACTTAAAACAATAGATTGCTTAGAAGCAAGAGCTTTACAGTATTAAACATGAAAAAAAAAAAAAAAAAAAAAAATGTCAGTCACTTTAAATTAGAATTACAACTTCAGTTTCTACTCTAAAGCGGCTCTCCAGTGTGTTCATGCTTTTATTCGCATCTGACATTGACGTACAGAACAGAAGAAATAAGATGGAATGTTTCCACCTCAAATAAGGCGGAGCCCCAGAGCACACCTACATATTATGTAATCGTCACAGACCAATGGTAGTTTGAAGGTGTTTACGAGTTTTTTTTTTGTTTTTTTTTTATGGAAGTTTGCTTTAACAAGCTGTTTTAAACTCCTGAAACAAACTTCAAACGAATATTGTTTTGATCTGATTTTGTTTGAAATTACGTCACACCAGTTCGTTCTTTGATTTCACTTTGTATATCAGAACCTTAATTTAATTTCCTCCACAAATTCTTGACACACCAAGCCGACGTCAAAGAAACTAGCGGCAACGAAAGCTGACTGTGTTGTTGCCTTGCATCAGCTGCATCTGGGCCAAAGAGCTGTGCTTGAACACACCGCAAAGACTACAGGTGACTGCAAAGCACGTGCCTTCTGCGCCTGTGTGTAAGGAAATAACTATTTCCATTGCTACAACTGGAAAATCAAGGCAAGGAAATATTTTTGGATTCATTCAATCATTCCTGCCATAGAGAAATGGACAATAAGGCCCGTCGGTCACCAAACTCGCGCCTCAGGCAATGCCGGCCTCTTCCTGTGAAAGAACGGGCCTTCCAGCAGCATCAGGCTGCCAAAGCAGGCCTTCAAAATTAAACCGCACTGCAGATTCAGTCCCTGCCAGCTCACACCCCGCAAGACCTACAGCTCAAATCCTTTTCGTTTTCTATCCCTGGTTGAATTTCAAAAAGCAGTTACAGTATCAAACTGATGTGTCAGAGGTGAATATACGCAGACTATAAAGCATTTTAGGCTTATTCTCATCATGTAAGCGCATGTTATGACCATGAGAAAACCAAGGAAAAAACAGCGAAAATAAGTAGAATTGGATAGATCATTAATAATCGATCTCTCAGTCCCGCTCTGTTTCCGCTGAGCTCTGGATTCCAATCTCCCAGGATAAAACCATGGGTCCAGCCACGTCCATTGAATTCTCAATATTAATTTGGATATGGTTAATTTCCAGGCCTCACTGCACAAGGAAAAACTGATATTTCTGGTCACATACACCTTCCTAGACAGTCCAAACTGTTCTAAACGTGAACTGCTATGTTACTGCTAACTCAGCCACTTAAACTTCACAATCCAGCAAGGCCGCCCTTTCATCTCATATCTCCTCTCCTTCGCATCTTTTATTAACGCGCTAGAAGACTAGGGTTGGGACACAGCAGCAGGCCTTCAGCAATACCCGGCCGTGCCCCAGATTCCACCGCTGCCAGGCCCCACTCTCCTCCTCCTCCTGTTCAGCCACACACGAAGGACACAGCAGTCAATTTTGATATTCTAGGTATTATCAACTGGCCGGAATTTTGAGATCGCAATAGACGTGAAGGACTATAATGCGTTAAGAGCTCGCTCAAGTACTGCGGAGCTAAACCATTTAGTCCTTTGTAATTAATCAGCAATATTTTAAAATGTATACGATGTTTAATAGGGAGCCAATGCAGTGTTGACAGAACTGGGCTGATATTGTCATACTTCCTGGTTCTGGTAAGAACTCGAGCTGCTGCGTTTTGGACCAGCTGTAGTTTGTTTATTAAGCATGCAGGGCAACCACCCATTAGAGCATTACAATAATCTAGCCTTGATGTCATGAACGCATGAACTAATTGTTCCGCATTTGTCAATGAATATGATGTAATTTAGATATATTTAAAGATGGAAATTTGCGGTATTACAGATACTAGACACGTAACTTTCAAATGAAAGATTGGTATCAAAGGGCACACCCAGGTTCCTAACCAACGATGAAGACTTAACAAAGCAGCCATCAAGTCAGTCCCTCCAGAATTTCACGATTTTTTTGTGTGATTTTTGCGATTAAAATGACTGATTTTGTGGTGGTAATTTCCAGAAATTTGTGAAAAAATTTGCGATTTTTATATTTTATAATTAGGACATCACATTTACCATAATAGTATTATTTCAGATGCACAATAGTCATACATGACACAAATCACAAACAAAATGCATAAAGCTTGTTTATTTCGGTCTATCAAATTCTCATCAAATTAACTTTTAAAACAACCTATGGGCAATTTTTCTACCTGACCTATGTAAATATTAACAGCAGGTGTAGTAATTTATACTGTAGAACTGTGTGTAAATCCTGAGTTGAGGGGTTCTGAGCTGCAGAAGGCAACCAGTTACTTATAGTGCAGCGTTTTGCATGGCGTCCCCACTGCGTATAGCTACGCAATACGAAGTGACCATTCAAAAGGGAACTACTCGGTTACTATCGTAACCTCAGTTCCCTGAGAGTAGGGAACGAGTATTGTGTAGCCGGCCGCACTATAGTAACCTGGCAAGTTGTCACTTCAGTCGTTTAACCTGCTAAAATAGGTTTTTCGGGGACTAAATATATCATAGACAGTAAAAGAATAATATAGGCTAAGGCCGCGCCCCCTTGGCGGGCTCTAAAGTGTAATGGCGTGATGCTAGCTCATTGGCGCACACGTCAGAGGCGCCCGCGCCATTGGATTGCAGTTGTCGCAGCACAGCCAATGAGTGAGCCAGCTGCAAAATGCGTTTTACATTATAGGCTTCCGTAAATCGAGGAAAAGGAGTTTCCCCTTTTCCCGCAACATCTGTATCCACGTAAAAATACATTGGAACTTTAATTAAACTAGAGATATTTCAATTGGGTGATTATAATTTAATGTTTTGTGAGGTCTTTTTAATTTTTGTGATTATTTTGCGGTTAAATTAGGAATAATACAGGATCGCAAAAAAATGCTACCTTTTGTTGATTTTGCGTTGTATTCAGCGATTGCAGAAAACGTCTCGGTTACGAATGTAACCCTTGTTCCCTGAGTAGGGAACGGAGATGTTACGTCGGATGACAACGAATGGGGTTTTGCTTAGAAAGCCTATCATCTTCGAGTATATAAAACGAGCCAATGGCAATGAAATGCCATGGGTCTGCGGAATTTGCATAGCGTATCTCTCCGTCCCATCCTGGGGGTATATAAGGAAGTACGCCGGCAACATGCAGATATGTTTCTTCGCTGAGGAGCCGAGACTGAACTCAGGTGTTCCAGCGGTACAGCGGAAGTGGCAGGGAGACGTAACGTCTCCGTTCCCTACTCAGGGAACGAGGGTTACATACGTAACCGAGACGTTCCCTTTCGTTGTCACTCCGAGTTACGTCGGATGACGACGAATGGGATTCCCAGTGTAATCACGCCACCTCTCGACTGTCTTCCAGTGCCCTGCGTAAGTCTGAGCTCCCTGTCGTGAGACTGGCACGGACGAAGGACTCCTACTTAACACAGGAATACCAAGGTACACTGGGAAGCATATCTCAGTGGAAATATGCAATCATGCCCAACCCGAAGGGGGGGACTTGGAATACACATATGACCCCGAAGGGCTGCATACGGAGTAACACTGGGGTGTCCAGCCGCAGGTGGAATATTTCAACCCCAGGGGTGGCAAGGTGGCTTGCCAAGGGAAAGACACATGCTCAAAGAGGCTTACAGTGGAAATACACATGTGGGGGTCGCCCGGAGGGGAACCATGCACATGGAGGCACCTAGCCAAGCGCGAAAGCTGCCGGTGGCATAACTCTGGCGTTGACGTCGTCAGTGCTGGAGGAGACTTAGGGCTTATTAGGCTCACCTGAGGACAATATTGCATGTATCCCGTCCGTGAAGAGGAATGGCGAGCAAGCGAAGACACCTGAGCAGAATCTAGTACCGGCTAGTTGAGGCGAGTACATGAGAAGAAACTGGCTCCACTCGGAGATTGTAGAATCTCGCGAATGTGTTCGGTGTCGCCCAGCCTGCAGCTCTACAGATGTCTGTTAGCGAGGCGCCATGCGCTAGAGCCCAAGAGGATGCCACACTCCGGGTGGAGTGGGCCGTCACACCAAGGGGGCATGGTCGACCTTGCTGCTGGTAAGCCAAAGCAATGGCGTCCACTATCCAGTGAGACAACCTTTGCTTGGAGAGAGCCTTTCCCTTCAGCTTCCCACCATGACAGACAAAGAGCTGGTCTGAGGTCCTGAAACACTGCGTTCTGTCTACGTAAGCACGGAGGGCGCGTACTGGACAGAGCAGTGCCAAGGCTGGGTCTGCCTCCTCCAAAGGCAGTGCTTACAGGTTCACCACCTGATCTCGAAAGGGTGTGGTGGGAACCTTGGGCACATATCCAGGCCGGGTCTCAGGATCACGTGAGAGTTAGCCGGCCCGAACTCCAGGCACGCTTCGTCAACCGAAAATGCCTGCAGGTCCCCTACCCTCTTGATGGAGGCCAATGCAACCAGGAGCGCTGTCTTCATTGACAGGAACTTAAGCTCCACTGATTGCAGAGGCTCAAAGGGAGCACTCTGCATGGCAGTTAACACCACTGAGAGGTCCCAAGAGGGTACGAGGGGAGGACGAGGAGGATTCAGTCTCCTCGCTCCCCTCAGGAACCTGACGATCAGGTCGTGCTTCCCCAAGGACTTACCATCAACTGCGTTGTGATGTGCGGCAATGGCGGCAACATATACTTTCAGGGTGGAGGGAGACAGCCTTCGCTCCAACCCTTCTTGCAGGAAGGAAAGCACGACACTGATCGGGCATTTCGTGGGTTCTAGATTTTTAGAAGAACACCAGTTGACGAAGAGGTTCCACTTCAACGCATAGACATGTCTCGTGGACGATGCTCTAGCGGAAGTGATGGTAGCCACCACCGCTGGTGGTAGGGTACTCAAACCTGCCTCGTCCCGTCCAGGAGCCACACGTGGAGGTTCCAAAGATCGGGACGAGGGTGCCATAAGGTGCCCCGTCCCTGAGAAAGCAGGTCCTTCCTCAGGGGAATTGGCCAGGGAGGTGCTGTCGCGAGGAGTACTAGTTCTGGGAACCAGGTGCGGTTGTGCCAATATGGGGCAACCAAAATTACCTGCTCCTCGTCCTCCCTGATCTTGCGCAAGGTCTGCGCAAGAAGGCTCACTGGGGGAAACGCATACTTGCGGAGGCCCCGTGACCAGCTGTGCGCCAGTGCATCCGTGCCGAGCGTTCCCTCGGTCAGGGAATAAAACAGGTCGCAGTGGGACGAGTCGTGGGAGGCAAACAGGTCTACCTGTGCGTCCCCGAACTGATCCCAAATCAGCTGAACCGTCTGGGGATGGAGTCTCCATTCTCCAGCGAGAGGCCGAAGCCGAGACAGCTCGTCGGCTGCCTGGTTCAGGTCTCCCGGGATATAAATGGCTCGAAGCGACCTCAGATGCTTCTGACTCCATATGAGGAGGTGGCGGGCGAGTTGCGACATACGGCGGGAGCGTAGACCACCTTGACAGTTGATGTACGCTACTGTGGCGGTATTGTCTGACCGGACTAGTACGTGTTGACCCCTGAGCAACGCACGAAAGCGGTGCAGGGCAAGGCGTACAGCCAGCAATTCGAGGCAATTGACATGCCAAAGGCGCTGGGGTCCTGTCCAGGAGCCCGCGGCAGCATGTCCATTGCACATGGCACCCCAACCCGTGGCGGAGGCATCTGTTGATACAACAACATGCCTGGAAGCTCGTTCTAAGGGAACTCTGGCCCGTAGAAAATTGAGGTTCGACCACGGGGGGAAGGTCTGACGGCAGGTCGGAGTCACTGGGACTCGGAGCGTGCCGCGTTGCCATGCCCACCTCGGGACTCGATCGCGAAGCCAAAGCTGAAGCGGTCTCATATGAAGCAAACCGAGCGGCGTTACTGCGGCTGTGGATGCCATATGCCCCAGGAGCCTCTGAAAAAGTTTCAGTGGGACCGCACTCTTGCCCTCGAACTGACGAAGACAAGTCAGCAGTGACTGCGCGCTCGCTCGTAAGCTGCGCGCACATGGCGACCGAGTCGATTTCCATACCGAGAAAAGAGATCCTCTGCACTGGGCAGAGTTTGCTCCTCTCCCAGTTGACCCGATGGCCCAGACGAGCTAGGTGCCGGAGCACAAGGTCCCTGTGTTCGCAAACCTGGTCTCGAGAGTGAGCTAGAATCAGCCAGTCGTCGAGATAGTTCAGGATGCGAACCCCGTGTTCTCGTAGGGGAACAAGGGCTGCCTCGACGACCTTCGTGAAAACGCGAGGAGACAGGGCTAGCCCGAAAGGGAGAACCGCGTACTGGTATGCCTGCCCCTCGAAAGCAAACCGAAGAAACGGTCTGTGTCGAGGAAGAATGGAGACATGGAGGTAGGCGTCCTTCAGGTCGATCGCTGCAAACCAATCCTGTGGCCGTACGCATTCGAAAAGGCGTTTGGCCGTGAGCATCTTGAATGGCAGCCTGTGAAGGGAGCGGTTCAAGACGCGCAGGTCCAGGATAGGTCGTAGTCCACCGGATTTCTTCGGTACAATGAAGTAAGGGCTGTAGAAGCCGGACCTCATTTCGGCTGGAGGGACAGTCTCGATCGCACCCTTCGCCAGTAGGGTGGCGACCTCCGCTCTCATGACAGGGGCATTGCCACCGACCATTGTGAAGCGGACTCCCCTAAGGCGGGGAGGAGACCGCGCGAACTGAATCGCGTAGCCGAGCCTGATGGTCCTCGCGACCCAGCGGGACAGACCGGGAAGCTCTAACCAGGCTCCCAGAAACTGAACCAGCGGGGTCATACGGACCACAGACGTACCGTTGGTGGTGCAGCGAGGCGGAATGACCGGCCCAGGCGTGGGTGGCATTGCGGCCCGGTGCGGGGGCACGGTCATTAGCCGCGTCCTGCCAGAGGAGGCCAGGGGAGGACCAGCGTCCCACGGGGGCGTGCTCTGGCAGGGGTCTGGCGACAGAGGGGGACGAGAGTGGCGAGGCTCGTGAGCGGCGCACACTGTCATCCGAGAACTCTGTGTGCTCAGAGATGGAAGAGTGAGTTCTTTCTTTAACCACATTAGGGTGCTGCCCGTCGTGGGACGAGCAGCGGGAGTGGGACAACCAAGGATTCTCCCCCGGCCCTCCACCGGGGGAAGGAGCGGCCCTGCTACCGTCTCCTGAAAAGAACTCGGAACCATCTCTGAGCAGCCCATCTCAGGAGCGCCGCTTGGCCTGGCGTTTAGCGGGGCGCGGGGCGGGAGAGGGCTGTGGCGCCTTCCTGCGGCTTCCTCCACGACTGATGACTGCTGAGGCCGGTCGGGAGGGGTGGGAACCACAGGAGGGCGCCCTCGACGGCGAGCAGGCTGAGGCACCTGTGCCGACGACTGCACTGTCAAAGCAGCGGGCCGCCGGGGCAGGACATGTTTTAGAGCCTCAGTCTGCTTCTGGGCAGTCGAGAACTGCTGGGCAAAGTCCTCGACTGCACCGCCGAAGAGGCCAGCCTGGGATATGGGGGTGTCGAGGAACCGGGTCCGCTCGGCCTCCCGCATATCAGCCAGGTTAAGCCACAGGTGTCGTTCCTGGACCACACATGTGGACATCACATGACCCAGCGAGCGTGCGGTCACCTTCGTCGCCCGGAGAGCGAGGTTGGTGGTGGCACGCAACTCTGGGTCAGTCCTCCCCTCGTGCATGTCACGCAACAACTGGGCCTGGTAGACTTGCAGTGTCGCCATGAGGACTCTGAGGACACAGTTGCATCGCAACAGAGCGTTCAACCTGGGGAACCCCAGTGTACCCTTTAGCAGCCGCCTGATCGAGAGGAGGCAAGGCGGAGGAGGTCGCCGAGCGATCACGGGAAGACAATGGTGCCTTCCAGGACCTCGTGACCTCCTCATGCACATCCGGGAAGAAAGGCATTGGGGTTGGGCGGCGACGAGGGTCAGCGGCCGCTCCCAAAAACCAATCGTCCAGCCACGAGTGCACTGGGCCAGGTGGCGGGGACCACTCTAGACCAATGGCCGCGGCTGCCCGGGAAAGCATGGCCATCAGCTCGGTATCTGACTCGGGCAATGCTGGGACACCCGAGGGTGGCAGCACAGCCGAATCGTCACTTCCCAAGGACTCCTGCCCACCTTGTGATGCAGCGATCGACATACGGTCTTCCTCTGGAGCGCCGAATGAGACCTGCGGCAAGTCAGAGGACTGTACTGCAGGCTCATTCTGAACACTCGCGGGTTGCACGGCGCTAGAGGACGGTGTGGAGCGTGGAATAGTCGACGCTTTGTTCCACACCGTAACCCTCAGGTCACCCTGGCCGCCAGCCGAAGTACCAGCTCTCGTAGAGCTCGTAGATCGGGGTGCGGGTGAGGGGACTCTACCACGAAGGTCATTGAGTCTAGACCGCAACCGTGCGATGGGCATGTTCCCGCAGTGGGAACATGACTCATCCACAAACACTGCCTTAGCGTGCTCGACACCCAGACACACAAGACAGCGATTGTGCCCATCAGAGTCAGACACATACAGACCGCAACCAGAAATGCACTGGCGAGGCATCTAAAAAGACGTGCCGCGTGCAATGCTCTTTTGTGAAAGGAGATTTCTCCGCAAATGTTAAGCGACCAGGGAGATGAACACACAAACTCTGGCAAATCACTGCACAGATAAGCAGGGAATGTGCACTCGCTGGAACTCGCTGTCACACCAACACCTGGAGAGAGGCTCGTCTCGAAGAGAATGAAGAGATGAACTCAGAATTGGCTGTGGAGTGAAGAATCATCTTGGCTCTGAAGCGAAAACATATCTGCATGTTGCCGGCGTACTTCCTTATATATCCCCAGGATGGGGCAGAGATACGCTATGCAAATTCCGCAGACCCATGGCATTTCATTGCCATTGGCTCGTTTTATATACTCGAAGATGATAGGCTTTCTAAGCGAAACCCCATTCGTCGTCATCCGACGTAACTCGGAGTGACAACGAAAGGGAACTGGAGGGACTGTCAAGTGTTAGACAGTATTCTAGGTTATTACGTGAGGAAGTTTTTTGTTTGTCCAATAATTAGAATCTCTGTTTTTTCAGAATTAAGTAGTAGGAAATTACTAGTCTTCCATTTTTTTATATCAGCTATGCATTCCGTTAATTTTGTGAATTGGTAAGTTTCATCTGGGCGTGAAGAAATATAGAGCTGAGTATCATCAGCATAACAGTGAAAACTAATGCCATGCTTCCTAATGATATCTCCTAAGGGTAGCATGTACAGAGTGAACAACAACGGTCCTAGTACTGAGCCTTGTGGTACGCCATACTGAACTTGTGATCGATAGGACATCTCTTCATTTACTGCTACAAACTGATAACGGTCAGATAAGTATGATTTAAACCATGCTAATGCAATTCCACTAATGCCAACATAATGTTCGAGTCTATTTAAAAGAATGTTGTGGTCAGTAGTGTCAAATGCAGCACTAAGATTGAGTAACACTAATAGCGAGACACAACCACGATCGGATGATAGGAGCAAATCATTTGTGACTCTAATGAGAGCTGTCTGAATACTATGGTACGGTCTAAATCCTGATTGAAAATCCTCGCAGATGTCATTTCTTTCTAAAAAGGAACATAGTTGTGAGGATACTGCCTTTTCTAGTATCTTTGACAGAAAAGGTAGATTCAAGATCGGCCTGTAATTGACTAATTCTGTAGGATCAAGTTGCGTTTGTGACCTCTGGAAGCATCTCTTTCAGTAGCTTAGTCGGTATAGGGTCTAACATACATGTTGTCGATTTACATGATTTAATGAGTTTAGTAAATTCTTCCTCTTCCATAACAATGAATGAATCAAATTTCTTCAAGGAGACTACAATGCACTGTCACGGTAGGGATGAGTGCAAAAAGGTGCGAGGACTCAAGTGCAGGAGAATGAATATTTATTAGCAATAAAGAAAAACAAACACAAAACAAAACCCACGAGGGGGGAAAACATAACTATTAAATACAACACAAAACCAGAACATGAAACTTACTGCAGGATCACGGGGAACAAGAAACATTAGACAACGTACCGACACAGACTGCAAACAGGAGGGGACTTATAAAGGGAACAAATCAAGAGGGAACAGGTGGAAGAACTCAATAATCAGATAACAAGGGGGAGGGATCAGACAATGACAGTAGCACATGGCCCAAAATAACAAAACACCCAAGTGCAACACAAGACAGGACAGGCATGTGACACTACCCCCTCCCTACGGAGCGGCTACCAGACGCTCCATCAGACCAGGGCGGGACGGGAGGGACAGACCAGGGCGGGACGGGAGGGGCGGGACGGGAGGGACAGACCAGGGCGGGACGGGAGGGACAGACCAAGGCGGAGACTTTCCCTCGGGTGGCCAGGGCGGAGACTTTCCCTCGGGCGGCCAGGGCGGAGACGACCCCTCGGGCGGCCAGGGCGGAGACGACCCCTCGGGCGGCCAGGGCGGAGACGACCCCTCGGGCGGCCAGGGCGGAGACGACCCCTCGGGCGGCCAGGGCGGAGACGACCCCTCGGGCGGCCATGGCACAGGAACAGACACCACCGGCTCAGGAACTGGAACAGACACCACCGGCTCAGGAACTGGAACAGACACCACCGGCTCAGGAACTGGAACAGACACCACCGGCTCAGGAACTGGAACAGACACCACCGGCTCAGGAACAGGAACAGACACCACTGGCTCAGGAACAGGAACAGACACCACCGGCTCAGGAACAGGAACAGACACCACCGGCTCCGGAACAGACACCACCGGCTCAGGAACAGACACTACCGGCTCAGGAACAGACACTAGCTCGGTGGCGGCCATCTTGTCCGAAGACACAGGCTCGGCAGACGTGATATGAACAGTCTCTGTGGCGGCCATCTTGTCCGAAGACACAGGCTCGGCAGACGTGACGTGAACAGGCTCGGCGTCGGCCATCTTGTCTGAAGACACAGGCTCGGCAGACGTGACATGAACAGTCTCTGTGGCGGTAAATAAGCAGGTCTAGCAGCTTTTAAGGCCTCTCTGTATGCAATCGTGCTCTCTTTCCACGAAATGCGAAATACCTCTAGTTTTGTTTTCTTCCAGTTGCGCTCCATTTTTCTGGCTGCTCATTTAAGGGCCTGAGTGTGCTCGTTGTACCACGGCGTTGGACTATTTTCTTTAATCTTCTTTAGGCGCAAAGGAGCAACTGTGTCTAAAGTGCTGGAAAAGAGAGAGTTAAAAGTTTCTGTTACAATATCGAGTTCTTCTAAGCTATCCGGGATGCTAAGATGATGAAACTGATCAGGAAGATCATTAAAGGGGGGGTGAAATGCTATTTCATGCATACTGGAGTTTTTTACACTGTTAAAGAGTTGGATTCCCATGCTAAACATGGACAAAGTTTAAAAAATTAAATTGTACGTTTGAAGGAGTATTTCTGTTCCAAAAATGCTCCTTCCGGTTTGTCACAAGTTTCGGAAAGTTTTTTTCGAGTATGGGCCTGTGTGACGTCAGATGGGACGGAATTTCCTTATACGGGTCCTAAGGGCACTTCTCCCGGAAGGACGCGGGCGCGCGCGCAACCATAGACCAGAGCAAGAGAGCGAAAGCAGTACGCCCATCAAAGCACTATGCTCGGCTTTAGGGAACTCATTGTCACCAAAGAAGTGGGTTTTTGGTTGCCAGGGCAAGATAACCCTGCACAGATTCCCAAAGAACCCAGCGTTAAGGGACCAGTGGATGGAGTTTGTTTTTCCAGAGCATCAACGGATTGTGCAAGACTGTTTGTTCCCTGCATTTCGACGATGATTGTTTTATAAACAAAGCCCAGTTCGACGCCGGATTCGCGACGATCGTCTAATGCTTAAGGATTATCCCAACGATAAAGGTTCACGGTCGTGCGTTGGACCCGCAGGCGGTGAGTAAAACTGCTTTTCTGCTTCAAATGTCTGAGTGTTGTTAGTTATCCGCGCATAAGCACAGCTTTAGCTCCGCTCACACGGCACGCCTCCAGCCGCTCGTTTTTTTTTTATAATAAAACTAAAGACTTTTTGGAGATTTGAAGGATGCAGTACTACTCTATAGGTACTCAAGATTAACATGAGATTGACTGAAAATGAGTGTTTCACCCCCCCTTTAATAAAGCAATCTTTAGTGGCAGAAGTGATAGGTCTAACATATTTGTAACACAGAGTCGACTTTGCAGCCTTGGCTAAATTAAGTTTACACAAGACTATATAATGATCTGAGAGGTCATTGCTCTGCTACAGAATTTCAACGGCATCAACATTGATTCCATGTGATAATATTAGATCTAGAGTATGATTACGAGAATGAGTAGGTCCTGACACATGTTGTCTAACTCCAGTAGAGTTCAGAATGTCTTTAAATGCCAATCCCAATGCATCTTTTTCATTATCTACATGTATATTAAAATCACCAACAATTAGGACTTTATCTGCAGCCAGTACTAACTCTGATAGAAAATCAGTTAATTCTTTGATAAAGTCTTTATGGTGCCCTGTTGGCCTGTATACAGTAGCCAGCACAAATGTTAAACGTGATTTATCATTTAAACTAGATAGTGTTACATTTAGCAACAACAATTCAAAAGAATTATATTTAAAACAAGACATCTCAGTAATTCTGAAGATGTTACTAAATTACAGCAACACCTCCCCCTTTGCCTTTCAGACGAGGTTCATGTTCATAACAGTAATCTTGCGGGGTGGTCTCATTTAAAGTAATATAATTGTCTGGTTTTAGCCAGGTTTCTGTCAAACACAGCACATCTAGGTTATAATCTGTAATCATATCATTAACAATGAGTGCTTTTGAAGTAAGGGATTGAATATTCAGCAACCCGAGCTTTATCATTTGTTCATCCGTATTATATCTGTTTTTTATTTGTTGAACATCAATTAAATTGTACCTTTGAATGGGTTTTGGAGTTTTTTGTATGTCTTAATTCGGGGAACAGACACAGTCTCTATATGATGATATCTAGGTGCAAGAGGCTCTATGTGATGGAATTTATCTGACCTTGGTGACGTGAGACAGCTTGCAGACGGTTGGTTTAGCCAGTCTGTCTGCTTCCTAACCTGAGGCCCAGATTGTCATGTTTGAGCTCTCAGACTATGTGCTATATTACTAGAGAGAAGAGCAGCACCATCCCAGGAGGAATGAATACCATCTCTTTTCAACAGGTCAGATTTGCCCCAAAAACTTTTCCAATTGTCTCTGAATTTTATATTATTTTGACACCACCTCGACAGCCAGCCATTGAGTGAGGACAATCTACTAACTATCTCATCACTCCTGCAAACAGGAAGGAGGCCAGAGCAAATTACAGTGCCTGACATCATACTTGCAAGTTCACACACCTCTTTAATGTTAATTTTTGTTATCTCCAACTGGCGGAGTCTAACATCATTAGTGCCGACGTGAATATAATCTTAGAGAATTTACGATTAGCATTAGCCAGCACTTTTAAATTTGCTTTGATGTCAAGCGCTCTGGTTTCCGACTATGGTGGCTGGTGTCTCTATTTTCACGTTCCGTGTAATAGAATCACCAATAACTAGGGCACAATCAACAGGATTCTCAGTGGATGAGAACCTGTTTGATGTTGTAATCGGAACAGAAGAGCGGTGTTTTGTCCCGTGACTACAGCGTCTCACCGTCACCCAATTGCCCTGCTGCACGGGCTCTGTAGCTGGAACCGAACTATGTACAGAGTTCACTAAGCTAATCGCATCCAAAGCAGTATCTAAAGCCCTTGCACTCTTACAATTAACCTTGATTAAAGTTTGGATGGTTGTCTCTAGTTCTGAAATCTTCTGCGCCAGCCTGACTATCTCCCTGCATTTATCACATGTAAAACCTGTGCTGGCAGAGAAGGCTATGCTATACATGTTACATGAGGTGCAGGTGACAATAAGAAGAGAAGATGACATGACTCACCGTGTTTTTTGACTGATACTCACCACAGTTTTTTGATGAACTCGTAAAAGGCGCGAGAGAAAAAAAATAAAAATAAATAAAGAGCGCACGGAAGGTGCGAGCGCGCTAGAGAATAAATATATAAATAAAGAGCGCACGGATGGCACGCTAACAGGCTAGCGGATTACTAGCGTGTTGTGCTAGCAATAACGATTTAGATTGAAGCTAGCAAAGTCAGGTTAATGTGTGATGTTAAGTTATATTTAGCATTATAAATAACAAGGAATGATAGTAAATAATGATTAAAACAGAAAGATACAAAGCTTACAGACACAAACCAATGCAACGCAGCAGCAGCAGCAGCAGCAGGGCAGACAGGAGCAATCGAGCCTAGCAAGGAGCAATCCAAAAAACAATCACACCTCCAAAAAACAATCACACCAACCTTTCATACCATACCAACCTTTCATATTAGGAAAACTTCTCACACCTCCATTTAACTGACTGGCAGGGCTTGTCCATCTGATGCTGCAAACTGCAGGCTCCTGTCAAATGCTGTGGAAGTCCTCCCGGGTGGGCAGTCGGAATTGCTCGAACCCCTGCTTGTCTATCGGCAGGGTTCGCCCATCCGATGCTGTGAGCTGCAGGCTCCCGTCGTATGCTGGATGGGCCCTCCTAGTTGGGAGGATGGAATCGTTTTCACCTTTTGGCCGGTGTGGCTCACATATCCGAAGCTGTGAGCTGCAGGCTCCCTTTGAATAATGCGTATTGTGGTTTTTGTTTTTGGCGTATGCAGATTTTCCGGAAAACGAAAGAGTTGCATGGACACACAAATCAGATCTGATACACAGTGTGGACAGTCAGTCATTTAAATCAGATTCAAATTGGGTACACAAATAATTTGATTTGGACTGACAGTGTGAATGTAGCCTAGTGTAGCAAAACGTGGCTCGTCTAATAGTGACTACGCCACGATGCGTGTGATGGCCTCGATGCAGCCACACATCAATGAGCGGTGATGTTGCGCACGCACATGCATACAAACACCCATTATTCATATGGTCTTGTAATTTATCTTGCACATTATTTAGCATTTCGTTTTATTTTCTCAATAGTTTGTTCATATATTTATTTGGCAATAAGATTCAGACATTGTTTATTTTATTTCTCATTAAGATATTTATTTGAGTTGCAGTACATCACTAACTGGTTGAAGTGCACACAATTTAGTTGGTGTTGTGCAGTGCACACATTTATTAATATTGCTTCCCTTGAGTTTAAGTTACCGCTGTGTCGCTGAGGAGTGGATGACTGGAGCTTCGGATGGTGATCGGCTAGTTCCGTTTGTGGTCCGCGAATTAAGGGCCGGCATGCCGCTTCAACCGCTATTTTAGTAATTAACTCTGCAAAAACACAAACAACACGTCACGTGCAACTGTACACTTGCACAGTCTTTAGTGCTATGGACATCACTCACTGTTTTTGCTTTGATATGCAAGCCCAAAGGTGCAACGCAGCAGAAGACGTAGTTAGCTCGTTGAACCTGGGTGTCATGGATGGACTGGCTTGAGGGAACTCTGCAAAAACACACAAACAACACGTCACGTGCAACTGTACACTTGCACAGTCTTTAGTGCTATGGAACACCACTCACTGTTTTTGCTTTGATATGCAAGCCCAAAGGTGCAACGCAGCAGAAGACGTAGTTAGCTCGTTGAACCTGGGTGTCATGGATGGACTGGCTTGAGGGAACTCTGTAAAAACACACAAACAACACGTCACGTGCAACTGTACATTTGCACAGTCTTTAGTGCTATGGAACACCACTCACTGAAGAAGACGTAGTTAGCTCGTTGAACCTGGGATGTTGTGACATTAAAAGGCTATTTTAATGACACACTCCACAAGATAAGATATATCAGCCCAAAAGTGACTGAAACCTTCCGTTCGTCTCAGTATTATAAGGCTGATCTGTACAACAAAAGATAAAAAAAGTAATTACTTAATGAGTTAGTTTAATGAGTTCACCAAAACATATAAAAATCAGCCATCAGTTTCTCCCAACATATTATCAAATGATACCAGGGTGAGAAAATGATGTGTTTTTTTGGTGATATAAAGTACTTATTTGTACCAACACGATCCCATAAAATGCGTACCTCAGGAATCAGTTCATACATTAAAAGGTCGATATGTTCAAGCTTTTTGTCCTTCTTTTGCTCAAACACAATGTTGTCGATGTGTCCTAGAAGTTCCTCAACATGTGCTGACAAGGCTGGATGAAAGCTCTTAGGTTTTGTCATTTTCCCAGTCTTCATTTGCCACCATTTGTTCCACGTGGGTTTCAGTGAGCCTTTCACAATTCCTTGGAACAACTCCTGAAAAAATATTTAGTACAGCAAACAATATCTAGACATTTAAAATTAAGTAAACTCTTATATGTACCTGAATTTCAGTGTCACTGACAAGAGAACAAATTCCTTTTTTTTCCACCTCCTTAATTGTCCTATATTTCCAAAATCATCGATATACTTGAATTATTAAACTTTTAAGTTGGTTTATATGAATGAGGACACACATTTTACACATACCTTTTATACGTCATATGCTGAACAGCATATGCTGCCATTGATGATGCGTGATATCTTCTCAGATGCCACAGATCGTCTCCCTGTATCCCCTCGTTTTTCATAGAGGTCCATTTGTCCCTCACCTCCATTTCTGCCATCTAATGCAATAAGCACAGTTGTTAAAGTAATGTAGATGTAATACAAAAAAAACAATAAATAAATAAACGCATTTATTTAACTTACTGTACAAACCAAAACCCCACAGTTGTTAGAGTCAGGCCCCGTTTACACGATGGGAAAACGCAGATATTTCCCTGCGTTTTGGCCTGTCATTTACACGAAAACGCCATTTTTATCCCAGAAAACGATTATTTCTAAAAACTCCGGCCAAAGTGGAGATTTCTGAAAACGCCGGTTATGTGTTGCCGTGTCAACTGGGAGAAACGGGGTTTTAGGTTCTCAAACGTCACATTATGCGCCAGAAAATGCTTACGTCATGTGAGCGCCCTATGTTTAGAGTTTGTTTGGCTACTATTTGATCATGGATGCTGTTAAAGTGGTACTCATTTTTACTTTTGTGCAAACGCTTTTGGCCTGTTTGCATTTGCTTCGCTGTCTGTCCACACGAACGAACCTCGCGTCATGTCTGTTGTTTTGAAAGGAACAGGAAGTCGCTCGTGTTATTCGTTGTTGTCGATTTTGAGGATTCTGATTGGCTTGCATGGCTTTATCCTTCTCCCTACACTGCCGCCCATTGTATTTATGCGGGTTGATGTAAACGACAACTTTTTTTGAAAACGGTGTTGTGTGTACGATGTTATTTTTGAAAACGGAGGGGGAGAAATATTCGTTTATACCCGGCTATGTGTAAATGTGGCCTCAGGCAGCCTCCACTGTTCTGGGTATTCAACAGTCCATTTTCCCAAGTCCCAAGTATTTTGGAAGGCATTGCTTTTGTACAAAAGAAAAAATAAATTAATAAATGTACATTAGTAAATAAAGATAACAATTTTGTCATTTACAAAGCACAAAATACCATAGTATAGCCAGGTCCATCGCAGAAATTGACTTGTAGTTGCCAGTGGGGTCGTAAACTCGAATATGATTCAGCAAACCATCCAAGACCTTTACAAAATAAACAGAAACCGCTTTAACCAGAGTAACAACTGTTGAGCAAAAAAGATTTTTTTAATCCACACATACCCACAAAATGAAGTGGTTTCCCTTTTCAGAGCTCTGTCCACCAACAATTCTTGGAATAAGGACCGTGTCATGCTCATCAAGGTCCTGTAAAATATTTTTAAGTAAATAAGTGTGTCTCCTGTCCCTGAAATTTATTACATAGATTTACATTTACCTTCAGACAAAAAATGTGTACGTACCGTACCCCCTTATAGATATTTTGAGTCGAAAAATAATGTTTCTTAGATATTCTCGAAACTGTGGATTCTGTTAGAGGGTGCTGAGACATGGACATGAATGCATGATTGGAGGCTCTAGGGCCTTCCAGAGCTGAGATATGGATATCCCACAAAGCATTTATTCCATTGTGGCAAATAGCAACTCGCATACAGTGAAATTTTGGGATGAAATTTGGCACTTTCACAGCTTTTTGTTTGGATGTTTTCTGGAAACCGGGACTAACTAGCGCTATTACAAATATGTCTCAAAAATGTTATCAAATTAAAATTCTAACGTCGTCATTCAGCCATGGGAAACTTTGTGTCTCGAAATCCTCAACTGTGGCCTGGCATCTCGGAAGCTGAATGAGTGGCCGCTTTCTGTCGGTTTCCTCATTCAAAATTCTCATATACATTTCCTAGAAAAAAAATGCTTTGTAATTGTCTTACATATATAATATTATATAATATATAACAGACTTCCATTTATTTTACATCTTACCTCTTCTAGCTCCAAGATGTGAAAGCGATCCACTGAAAACTGATTTTTTTTTTTCAATTTCTGTAAACACGTTAGGATCAGTCACAAATCTTTGTCAAAGTTACTTATTGTACTTTTTAAAAAGCAAATCAAATAAAGCATACCTGTGCGTGATGCATCACCTCCTGCCATGTCTGTCTTCAGACAGCAAGAATCATGGTCATCATGAATATTCACTGAAAAAGGTTGTATATGTAATATGTAAAATTTGCCATAAACATTTACTTCAAAAAGTGGACCATCTACTGTAATGTACTGCCTTTCTCACCATTCAGGTTAATGTCACGCCGCAGGAATGGTTTGAGTTGGGACACATTGGTTTTCTGGCGGAGAATGTTGCCTGATTTGTCTGCAAGTGTGGCAACCCCTTTTCCGGTAATTTCTTTGACTACAAAAGGGCCTGTCCAGTTCCCCTCTAAACGTCCACCTTTGCGTCCCTCTTTTCTTTTGTTTGCTTTGAGTACCTCCTCTCCTTCGTGGATGTGAAATGATTTCACTTTTTTTTTTTTTTCGGGACTCATACTCCACCTTTTGCTTCCCCTGTGCTTTTTCAATGTGATCCCGCACCTTATGAAAATAATGTATAATAAACAGACTTAATAGAATACCTTAAATAATGTGAATTATTAGTTAATTATAGTTCATACTACAGACAATCACCTTTCCCTGTACTGCTGTCACCTCTACTATCCGTGTGGGCATTACAATATTCAGATCCTCTGCTACAAAGCAATCTTTCTCAGATACTACCTTTGTGTTTAGAACCTCTGGCGTGATTGGGTGCCGATGAAACATCAAAAAGAATGGTGTATACTTTGTAGAGCCCTAAAAAAAGTGATTCAACAAAAATTACATTTACATAATCAATTGCATATAATCATTCATTTTTTAAGCAGTTCCAATCACCTGCTTTGAGGTGTTAATGGCATGCACCACATCCTCCAGGTTTTCGTCCCAGTCATTCTGCATGTCATTGCAGTACTTTGACAATGACCTCTTTATAGTCTGATTAGTCCTCTCATCCTGTCCATTTGACTGAGGGTGGTAAGCTGACGTGACACACTGCTTCACACCCAATTCCTTGAATATGTCCTCATTTAGCTGTTATCAAAAAGGTATGCAAGACATGGTAGATTCTTATAACATATAGCCAAAAAATGTAATAATAAAATCTTAACTAGATAATAATAACCTGGTTCACAAACTCTCTCCCCTGGTCTGTGATTATTCTTTCAACCAGTCCATATGCATTAAATGCTTGTAAGACCCCTTTAGCCACCTCAACTGCGGTCTTACACTTCAGGGATTTGGCGAAAACCCATTTGGTGAAGAGGTCAGTCATTGTGAGGATATAAATGTTCCCCTGAGGACTGGTTGGAAATGGTCCCATCAAATCCATTCCTATTACAGTCCAGGCTTTAGTGACCTTGATAGGGTGCAACACTGGAGCCACTGTTTTAATAGTATCATTACGCTGACACTGTGGACAATGGGCAATCTAAAAATAAAAAAAAATTAGGTGTTTGTAACATCACAAACAACAGAAACACATTACTTTGTACAACTACATCAGGGGTCTCAAACTCAACATAGGATCTTGAGGACATGACTTAACACCATTAAGTATTTAATATAATATGATCTTGTGGCCTCAATATAATATGTTGTGGCCTCTACATAACGTACCCATGAGTTAATTATTTACATTTGAGGGGCTGTATGAAACCATCTCGTGAGTCGGGAATTTGAGTCTACAATTATCTTACCCACTTCGTGACGTCCGAAAAGATGCCTTGCCAATAGTATGCGCTTGCGCTAGCAGTCCCGAAGGACTCGTTCCTTCTGTTGCTCATCCATGACAACTAGACGGTTTGATCCGTCTGCAGTCTTGTAATAAAGATGTCCACCTGGCTGTATTAGAGACATAAAGAGGTAATGTGAGGGAACGCAACACACAGTAATTAAATCATGTTATTTATTGAAGAAAATATTATGTAAAATTAGTTGTTTTATCATAAGCAAACGTAGCGGATACTGTAAATTACAGAATACATAACACATTAAAAGGCAATGATATTTTTTCTACTTCCCCTGCACAATGAACTTCTTAGCAGAACGCCTGACAATTCTCTTGCGTCCGTTGTCGGCGTTCTCTTGGTAAACTCCACGCTCCAGGTACTCCTTCACCTCAGCATGCAACGCAAACTGTAACATAACTTTAATGCAAAACAAAAGTAATGATATTAGGTTGATTAAACCTATATTAATTGTGCAGTCAATTGATCCAAAAAATTAACTAGATTAATTACACTTTTGTTCTGATTAATTGCGATTGATCGCAATCATAAACACTCAAGTTTCAGTAACACTTTATAATAACGTTCAGTTGTAAGTAATTTATTAGTGATTAGTAAATGATTAACTTTAAGCTTACTAAGATTAACTAATCATTTACAAAACATGAATATGCGTTTCATACATGTTCAATAAATAATGTTTTTTTTTTGTATATTATGTAGCAATTAGAGGGTGCAGAAAGTGTTGTAAATGCCTTGAATACACATACAGATCATTTGTAACAAGTAAGTGTAACACATTTACAAGTGATGAATAGTTTACACTTAAGATTAGGGGATGCATAAAGTTTTGTAAATGATTTATTCATGCATTTACACATCTATAACAGGTGTTGAACACTGTAGTGTGTACTGCAGTGTAAGTGCTGACTGGTGAGGGTATAGACAGCTGTCTTCTCTGAAACATATGGAGTCTTTAACCACTGTTCACCTGATGTGAGCAAAACATATAAAAAATGTAACATAACGAACATTTATGAAAATGCATATTCATTTTTTGTAAATGTCAATCATTAACTAATCAATTGTAAATGACTTATAACTGAATCTACACAACATACATAAAAATAAATGAAGGCCAGTAGCACTGAAACTAATACAGCTTCTGATGTCTTGATAAATATGGGAAATACAAAGAAATTGAATAAAGCGATCAAACACTCTGCACTGCATAATTTATCAATTAGAAATGAATCCTTATCAAAGCTACAAAGGTTCTTTAGTTAGGAGCAGTGAGTAATTTTCTCTGTACCCATTGTTATTTGATTGACCTCGAGTGAGACAGCTATATTGGGTGCTGTCCCTTTAAGACCTGCGTTGCCGACTGCCGACTGCTGCGCAGTGCGCACCATAGGTGCGCGTCTGTCAGGACACGTGTGTGTCTTTTCGCGCTCGAATGTTTTAAAACCATTTGCTTTAATAGCATGATCAATGTGACGCTAGCTAAAGGATGACAGAAACAATTAAAATAACTTGGATATTAAAATAACAATTAAAATAACTTGGATAGCACGAGTTATTAATATATATATTCATATATTCAATGCAACTGTGCGCAGTTGCTCAAACTCGCTTTGATGTATTTATTGTAAGTGCCTATAACGTTAACGTTACACGACCTGAGGCCTTTAATTTTTAATTCTTCATTCGGCAACAAAGACTTTCGTCCAAATTAGGCCTATAACATTGCAAATAGTTTTTCCGAAAGAAAAGCATGCTCATGCAAGAATTATGAACTTAGTTTTAAGTATCTATATAACGGTAAAAATTATTACAGGCCAATAATTGCGTTAATATTAAAATATAACTACAATTAAACATTATTAAAATACACCGGGTGATGGATATACTTACTGAGATGTTGGATGATGAGGGAAAAAAAAAAAACAATAATTAATGTTAAGTTAAATTGATAATTAAATGGTATTTTTGAATTAAGTAAGGTAAATGTATTGGTCGCAGAGATGAAATTGTCCAGAGATGTTTGATCACAGAGATGAAACTGTCCAGAGAGATGCTCAGATGTCCAAAGATGAAATTTTCACAGAGATACTTGGTAGAATTTCTGACGAAAGGGACCTGTGAAACATGACAATCGTGCATTTAAAAAAAAAAAAAGTGATGAGGCATTCTCATTGGTCATTTTCAAGTGTCTTTAAAAATGACAATATTTTATTGATGAGTCGCGTTAAATTGTTTTTAAAAACCTGTGTAACATATATATATTGCCCTTTCGATGTGTGCAAAAATATTGTAGATGGTAAAAAAACATTATCTCTAATAGTTTTTTTTGTAATGTACAAACGGCATGGCAATATCATTACATCTTTGCATTAGAATATACAGAACAGGTGCATAGAAGAAATACAAATACAACAAGAAAAATGATAATCATAGTATTAAACAAAAAAGATTGAAAGGTTAAAGGGGCCTGGTTGTGTTTTTGTTTTGTAAATCATATTCTTCTTTAATGCAAACACTATTTATTGCATTCTTTTTCATCACTTTAAGGGCTTTTATATAATACATAAACTCATTAAGAAGTTGTCTCTCATTTACAACTCTTCTCATTTATAACTCATTTATAAGTAAAGTAATATATTACAAGTAACATGCATTACATAATAAGATCACTTTTTGATGTTACGAGTAAAGAAACGCATTACAATAACGTACATTACAAAATCAGATATATATCTGTTTATATATTATTATTTATATATATAAATATTTAGGCCTAATAAATAAGATTTATGTAACATACACATTTATGTCACACTCAACTGAACACATCATACTAATTTTCAAGTCATTTCAGTGTTTAATTTGCATAAAAATGAGTGTCCTCGAAACCACTATTTGGCGGCAAAATAGTGGCTTCGCGGACACGGTGGTTTTTAAGCTTAGCTTTCGAAATATTTTGATGAAACCTGTTTATCAGCACTCAGCGGGCTCCCCTGAGTCCGTAGCACCAAGTGTCATCCCAAAATTCCACTGTCCGTGAAACCACTATTTTGCACAGTGTAACAAATGCTACGTGGGATTTCCAAATCTCAGCTCTGGAAGGCTCTAGAGCCTCCAATCTTGCACTCCTGTCTGCGCATCAGCACCCTCTATCCGAATCCAGAGTTTCAAGAAGATCAGAGAAACTTTATTTTTCGACCCATAAAAAATGACAGGGCTACCCTTATATTTTTTTTTGGGTCGAAAAATAAAGTTTCTCAGATCTTCTTGAAACCTTGGATTCTGATAGAGGGTGCTGAGGCGTAGAGATGAGTGCAAGTCCTGGCTCTCTACACCTCTCCTGAGCTGAGATATGGAGATCCCTTTTTAAATACGTACAAATAACTTTTTAACGTATGCTTTTCTGGTAACAGGGCTGACACAATGAGCGTGTCCCTGTCTTTCAGATATTACATAAACACATAGAAAAGAAGAGAACACTTGTCTTCTACCATCAACTTCATGAAAGGCAGATGATGCAAGGAGAAGTAGAAAAATCATACTGAGGGACATGCCATTTTCAACATTTCTGCAAGATGCTTTGCACAAAAATGTGATTAAAATCCTTTAAAAACAAAAGGAACAGAAATTAATTTATTCTTATATTATTAGACATATTATGGAAACTAAATTATAAAATATTTTATTTGTTTTATGGTTTATTAAGATTTACAGAGCTTTTTTTCTAAGGGACACAAAATGGCACGTTTACGTATAATGACTCAACTTTGATAGGACTCATTAGATATTGCTTGATGCTGTAATATTTTTTTTTACCTACAAGAGTCTCCTAGGATAGAAGGAATGGGTGGATATTCCGGAGCAACTTGGCATTTATGACTGACCATTTGCCATCTTGGTTTGGAGGGGGAAAAAAATCGAAACACAATGGCTTGCCACTTGGTTTAAATATATAGGATGATGCACCAGGGTGGGTCCACTGAAGAAGATGATGTGCAACTATGCCATCAAAACCCGTACAAATTTAAGATTTTTTTTTAATAGCTGTCCACTGTAGTGACCACTATGCATGAAAGGGTTAATCCATATAAAACAGCGCTTAATCTTGCAAAGAACGTTTTGGTGTTACTGCTATCATTACGTTAGTAATTCATTAAGTTAACTATAAAGTGTCGCTATGTTGTGAGAAGGTATTCCTTTGCAGAGATCCCAACCGTTACTAAGCATTTAACAAACAGAAAAAAGTTGTGACATCTCATTGCCAGATGTTCTCCAGTCCTAAAAGTAAAACAAAAACACAAACAATCTGTATTTAAAAGATCTTTTAGAAAGTCATGTTCTCTTTTGAGCCTTTGTCAGTGATACTCTGAAATACTTCCCATCCCATACATGAAAAAAATACATGCCATGTTGGTGATATCATATTATATATATATATATATATATATATATATATATATATATATATATATATATATATATATATATATACACACACACAAGACCGCGAAATTTAAAAATACTACTGTTATTTTGTCACGAAATGTAGTTTTAAGAGTTTTTCAGTCGAGAATGTAGTTGTTTCAATCTCAAATATGTTGTTTGTTTATACAGATAGCGCCTATTTAAAAATTTGATCTGACGTTTTCGGAGATGTGAGATCCAAGGGATCACCGGGTGCTCAGCGCTCATGTATCCCGCTTGGAACAGCCTTACCTCGGCTAGAGCTGCTGCTGCTCTCTAGTCTAGTGGAGTGGTTAAACATGAGATATAATTCGTCTTGTGGGACGATCTTTGATATCATTGATCTATAATTTGTTCCCTGGCAAATCGTTTTGGCTGAGGGCAAAGTTTTAGTTTCATAACTTTATATAACGTAAAATTATTTAGGCTATTTATCGTTAACATTGTAGCCTGCTGACTTATGTTTGACTGAATCGTTTAATTACTTTATTTCTTGACTTGTATGGCTACTTATACTTTCATAATTGCTATTATTGATCAATAAAACTGAAATTTAACTAAAGGAGACAGGGTTGTGTCATTTTATTTTATATAGCCTAAGAATATTTTAATATATATATATATATATATATATATATATATATATATATATATATATATATAATATGATATCACCAACATGGCATGTATTTTTTTCATGTATGGGATGGGTAGTATTTCAGAGTATCACTGACAAAGGCTCAAAAGAGACCATGACTTTTGTAAGGCCCGCTATATTGGCCCAATTGCCGGTTCGCCAATATACGGGGAAGGAATCACATGCTCTGTCCTCACTCATGCAAAGTATTGGTTGATTAAATTTGTAATACATTAATCATATGTATTTACTCATTACGTTATGTATTTGTGTATATGTATATGTATTTACATTAATCATATGGAGGCTCTAAAGCCTTCCAGAGCTGAGATATGGAGATCCCACGTAGCATTTGTTACACTGTGCAAAATAGTGGTTTCACGGACAGTGGAATTTTGGGATGACACTTGGTGCTACGGACTCAGGGGAGCCCGCTGAGTGTTGATAAACAGGTTTCATCAAAATATTTCGAAAGCTAAGCTTAAAAACCACCGTGTCCGCGAAGCCACTATTTTGCCGCCAAATAGTGGTTTCGAGGACACTCATTTTTATGCAAATTAAACACTGAAATGACTTGAAAATTAGTGTGATGTGTTCAGTTGAGTGTGACATAAATGTGTATGTTACATAAATCTTATTTATTAGGCCTAAATATTTATATATATAAATAATAATATATAAACAGATATATATCTGATTTCGTAATGTACGTTATTGTAATGCGTTTCTTTACTCGTAACATCAAAAAGTGATCTTATTATGTAATGCATGTTACTTGTAATATATTACTTTACTTATAAATGAGTTATAAATGAGAAGAGTTGTAAATGAGAGACAACTTCTTAATGAGTTTATTATATAAAAGCCCTTAAAGTGATGAAAAAGAATGCAATAAATAGTGTTTGCATTAAAGAAGAATATGATTTACAAAACAAAAACACAACCAGGCCCCTTTAACCTTTCAATCTTTTTTGTTTAATACTATGATTATCATTTTTCTTGTTGTATTTGTATTTCTTTTATGCACCTGTTCTGTATATTCTAATGCAAAGATGTAATGATATTGCCATGCCGTTTGTACATTACAAAAAAAACTATTAGAGATAATGTTTTTTTACCATCTACAATATTTTTGCACACATCGAAAGGGCAATATATATATGTTACACAGGTTTTTAAAAACAATTTAACGCGACTCATCAATAAAATATTGTCATTTTTAAAGACACTTGAAAATGACCAATGAGAATGCCTCATCACTTTTTTTTTTTTAAATGCAGGACTATATATACGATTGTCATGTTTCACAGGTCCCTTTCGTCAGAAATTCTACCAAGTATCTCTGCGAAAATTTCATCTTTGGACATCTGAGCATCTGTCAGGAAGAGACACGGATTCAGTTGCAGGTAACAACAGTTTATTTTGCTCTCAAAAGATCCCAGGAAAAAACAGGAACACAGAAAGGAAAGGCAGTCCAAAATAAACGTCCTCTGGGCCAGGAGAGCACTTTACAAAAGAAACCAATTAAAGCGTCATCCGACGCAATGTCCAAGTCACACTGAGTTCCCTGCTGAAGATGAGCTCACAGAGAAGGTCTGGGGTGGTTCATCCAAGTCCCAACAGAAGATAACACCTGGACGGCCAGGCAGTCTAGGAAACCAGGCCTGGCAGGATGAGAAGGAGACAGTGGCAGCAGGACAAAAACCAAAACATAAAACAAAAACCCACACTTGGAGTCTGAAGAAGCACCGCAAGACACAAGACAAGGAAGAGTTGGTCACAGGAGAAGCCTTACTCACAACAACAGTCTGACAAAGGACTGAACACAAACGGATCTAAAATAGGAGATAATGAGGGATAATTGATAACAGGTGTGAAGAGAACAAGGATAATGAGTGGGAGGGAAGACGCACAAAAATGACAGCGGAGCACATGGCAAGCAATCAAAACAAGCACATGCGCTCAAAAGACAACAATACACACAGGGAAAAGACAAAAACACTGCAGATCAGACCGAAGTCATGACACTACCCCCAACCCCCCAGGAGCGCCACCTGGCGCGACCGGGAGGGGCTCACCTCGTCGCCGACGAAAGTCCTCGATCAAAGTCTGGTCCAGAATATCCCGAGCCGGGGGGAGGGTTGTGTGTCGGGGAAGAAACAACAGAATTAAGGGGGGACCAAAACACAGACTTGACCCTGGACACATGAAAGACAGGGTGAACCCGACCAAGAGTGTAAGGAAGCTTGAGCCGCACTGCCGCTGGACTCAGGACCTTGGTGATGCGGTATGGCCCAATGAACCTGGGTGCCAGCTTACGAGAAGGCACCCGAAGAGGCAGGTCCTTGGTAGATAGCCACACCTTCTGACCGCACACATACTGGGCAGCCGGAATCCGGTGACGGTCAGCCGCCGCTTTGGTCTGTCTGGAAGCCCGGGCCAAGGCCTCCTCAGCCCTCCTCCAGGTGCGACGACACCGATGGACAAAGGCCAAGGCAGACGGGACCGCGGCTTCGGGTTCCTGTGCTGGGAAAAGGGGCGGTTGATAACCCATAGAACATTGAAAAGGAGACATACCCGTAGACGCTACCGGCAGGGAGTTGTGGGAATATTCTACCCACGGTAGCTGCTGACTCCAAGAGCTCGGACTATGTGACGCCAGGCAGCATGGAGAGCTCGCTCGAGATCCTGGTTGGCTCGCTCGGCCTGCCCATTGGTCTGGGGGTGAAAACCTGAAGACAGACTCGTTGAGGCCCCGATCTGTCTACAGAACTCTTTCCAAAACCGGGAGACAAATTGGGGTCCTCTGTCGGAGACCACGTCCACCGGAAGACCATGGATCCGGAAGACGTGATCCACCACCACCTGTGCCATCTGCCTGGCGTAGGGGAGCTTAGGTAAGGGGATATAATGGGCCGCCTTTGAGAAGCGGTCCACCACCATCAGAATCATGGTGTTACCTCTCGATGGGGGAAGACCAGTGACAAAATCAAGGGCCAGGTGTGACCAAGGGCGAGAGGGAATGGGCAATGGCTGCAACAGACCAACAGGAGAACGGTTAGACGTCTTATTTTGAGCGCATACCGAGCAAGCCAACACAAACTGCCTGACATCTTGGGCCATGGATGGCCACCAAAATCGCTGACGGATGGCAGCCAGCGACCTCCGAACCCCCGGATGACAGGCTACTCTGGATTCATGTCCCCACCGAAGGACCTCAGGACGCAGCGCAGCCGGCACAAGCAACCGACCCACCGGGCACCCCCTCGGGGACTCCCCCCCCCTCAATGGCCTCCCTCACCCGCTGCTCGGCGTCCCAGGAAAGGGACCCCACCACCACCTGCCTGGAGAGAATGGTTTCGGGGACTGCCTCCCCCCCAGGACCCTCGAACAGACGCGAGAGGGCGTCAGGCTTGACATTCTTGGAGCCCGGCCGATATGAGAGGGAGAAGTTAAACCGCCCAAAGAGGAGTGCCCAGCGAGCCTGGCGAGCATTTAACCTCTTGGCTGAACGGACATACTCTAAATTCTTGTGATCCATCCAGACCAAGAAGGGCTGCGCTGCTCCCTCCAACCAGTGACGCCACTCCCCCAGAGCCAGCCTGACTGCCAGCAGCTCCCTGTTACCTATGTCATAATTTCGTTCAGCAGGGCTCAAACGGTGAGAGAAGAAAGCGCACGGGTGCACCTTCCCATCTCTGGGGAACCGCTGGGACAGGACCACGCCTACCCCGACATCGGAGGCATCCACCTCAACAATGAATTGGCGTTCAGAATCTGGAAGACAAAGAACAGGAGCAGAGATGAAACGGGACTTAAGAACATCAAAGGCCTCCTGAGCCTGAGAATTCCATCTGAACGGTACCTTAGGAGAGGTGAGTGCTGTTAAGGGTGCAGCAACCAGGCTAAAGTTCCGGATGGGGGTGCGTGAGATGGGGGAGTCGATACAAAGAGTAGCGCCCACCAGGATCCCCCGGATTACTGATGGGCTCCGGCTTTTAACGGACACCGGATAGCCCGATGCCCTGGCTTCCCGCAGTAAAGGCAAAGGCCCCGAACCAGACGATCCTGCTTCTCCTTAGAGGTGATACGAAAACGCCCCACTTGCATGGGCTCAGGGTCTGCTGAAGGAGACGAGGAGGTGGGAACAGCGCCGGAAGCACCTTCATCCAGCACCCAGGAGGATCGAGCTGTCCACCTCTGGCGTCGACGTTGAAGACGCCCCTCCACACGAAGAGCAAGTTCCACAAGGGTGTCAAAGTCGCGAGGCAGTTCGTGAGTGACAATCTCATCCTGGATGTCGTCAGTCAGACCCTCCCGAAACCTAGCACGTAATGCCGCCTCATTCCAGTCCCAGGCGGCCGCCAGTGTTCTGAACTGGATGGAGTATTCCGTAACAGAACGGCCACCCTGACTTAACTGCACCAGTTGGGAGGCCGCCTCATCACCTTGAGCAGAGCGGTCAAACAGCTTTATCATCTCTGCTCTGAAATCCTCAAATGTGGAAGAGAATGGGGCACGGGCATCCCACACAGCCGTTGCTCAGTCACGGGCCCTACCTTTCAGGAGAGTGATAACAGAGGCCACATGGGATTCCTCCGTGACATAACGTCGAGGCTGGAGTGCGAAGACAAGAGAACACTGAGACAGGAACGCACGACAGGAATTGGGGTCCCCGTCATAGGGTGGCGGACTTTTGGCATGGGGTTCGGGCTCAGCATGAGGTAGAGAACGGCCGTACACAGCAGCTGATCTGCTGGCCAAGGCTTCTTGCTGGAGTTCTTGGATCCGGAGATTGAGATCCGCTACTTGGGCAGTCAGACACTCAACCTCCCGTGAAGTGGCAGTTAACTGACTGGAATGCTGTCCCAGAAGTGCGCCCTGTTGACTCACCGCGTTTCTGACTTGGTCTGCACCTGCTGAATCCATTTTATGGTCAGACTGTTCTGTCAGGAAGAGACACGGATTCATTTGCAGGTAACAACAGTTTATTTTGCTCTCAAAAGATCCCAGGAAAAAACAGGAACACAGAAAGGAAAGGCAGTCCAAAATAAACATCCTCTGGGCCAGGAGAGCACTTTACAAAAGAAACCAATTAAAGCGTCATCCGATGCAATGTCCAAGTCACACTGAGTTCCCTGCTGAAGATGATGAGCTCACAGAGAAGGTCTGGGGTGGTCCATCCAAGTCCCAACAGAAGATAACACCTGGACGGCCAGGCAGTCTAGGAAACCAGGCCTGGCAGGATGAGAGGGAGACAGTGGCAGCAGGACAAAAACCAAAACATAAAACAAAAACCCACACTTGGAGTCTGAAGAAGCACAGCAAGACACAAGACAAGGAAGAGTTGGTCACAGGAGAAGCCTTACTCACAACAACAGTCTGACAAAGGACTGAACACAAACGGATCTAAAATAGAAGGAGATAATGAGGGATAATTGATAACAGGTGTGAAGAGAACAAGGATAACGAGTGGGAGGGAAGACGCACAAAAATGACAGCGGAGCACATGGCAAGCAATCAAAACAAGCACATGTGCTCAAAAGACAACAATACACACAGGGAAAAGACAAAAACACTGCCGATCAGACCGAAGTCATGACAGCATCTCTCTGGACAGTTTCATCTCTGTGATCAAACAACTCTGGACAATTTCATCTCTGCGACCAATACATTTACCTTACTTAATTCAAAAATACCATTTAATTATCAATTTAACTTAACATTAATTATTGTTTTTTTTCCCCTCATCATCCAACATCTCAGTAAGTATATCCATCACCCGGTGTATTTTTATAATGTTTAATTGTAGTTATTTTTTAATAATAACGCAATTATCGGCCTGTAATAATTTTTACCGTTATAGATACTTAAAACTAAGTTCATAATTCTTGCATGAGCATGCTTTTCTTTCGGAAAAACTATTTGCAATGTTATAGGCCTAATACATTTTGGACGAAAGTCTTTGTTGCCGAATGAAGAATTAAAAATTAAAGGCCTCAGGTCGTGTAACGTTAACGTTATAGGCACTTACAATAAATACATCAAAGCGAGTTTGAGCACCTGCGCACCGTTGCATTGAATATATTAATATATATATGAATAACTCGTGCTATCCAAGTTATTTTATTTGTTTCTGTCATCCTTTAGCTAGCGTTACATTGATCATGCTATTAAAGCAAATGGTTTTAAAACATTCGAGCGCGAAAAGACACACGTGTCCTGACAGACGCGCACCTATGGTGCGCACTGCGCAGCAGTCGGCAGTCGGCAACGCAGGTCTTAAAGGGACAGCACCCAATATAGCTGTCTCACTCGAGGTCAATCAAATAACAATGGGAACAGAGAAAATTACTCACTGCTCCTAACTAAAGAACCTTTGTAGCTTTAATAAGGATTCATTTCTAATTTATAAATTATGCAGTGCAGAGTGTTTGATCGCTTTATTCAATTTCTTTGTATTTCCCATATTTATCAAGACATCAGTAGCTGTATTAGTTTCAGTGCTACTGGCCTTCATTTATTTTTATGTATGTTGTGTAGATTCAGTTATAAGTCATTTACAACTGATTAGTTAATGATTAACATTTACAAAAAATGAATATGCATTTTCATAAATGTTCGTTATGTTAAATTTTTTGTATGTTTTGCTCACATCAGGTGAACAGTGGTTAAAGACTCCATATGTTTCAGAGAAGACAGCTGTCTATACCCTCACCGGTCAGCACTTACACTGCAGTACACACTACAGTGTTCAACACCTGTTATAGATGTGTAAATGCATGAATAAATCATTTACAACACTTTATGCATCCCCTAATCTTAAGTGTAAACTATTCATCACTTGTAAATGTGTTACACTTACCTGTTACAAATGATCTGTATGTGTATTCAAGGCATTTACAACACTTTCTGCACCCTCTAATTGCTACATACATACAAAAAAAAATAACATTATTTATTGAACATGTATGAAACGCATATTCATGTTTTGTAAATGATTAGTTAATCTTAGTAAGCTTAAAGTTAATAATTTACTAATCACTAATAAATTACTTACAACTGAACGTTATTTTAAAGTGTTACTGAAACTTGAGTGTTTATGATTGCGATCAATTGCAATTAATCAGAACAAAAGTGTAATTAATCTAGTTAATTTTTTGGATCAATTGACTGCACAATTAATATAGGTTTAATCAACCTAATATCATTACTTTTGTTTTGCATTAAAGTTATATTACAGTTTGCGTTGCATGCTGAGGTGAAGGAGTACCTGGAGCGTGGAGTTTACCAAGAGAACGCCGACAACGGACGCAAGAGAATTGTCAGGCGTTCTGCTAAGAAGTTCATTGTGCAGGGGAAGTAGAAAAAATATCATTGCCTTTTAATGTGTTATGTATTCTGTAATTTACAGTATCCGCTACGTTTGCTTATGATAAAACAACTAATTTTACATAATATTTTCTTCAATAAATAACATGATTTAATTTGCGTTCCCTCACATTACCTCTTTATGTCTCTAATACAGGTGGACATCTTTATTACAAGACTGCAGACGGATCAAACCGTCTAGTTGTCATGGATGAGCAACAGAAGGAATGAGTCCTTCGGGACTGCCATGACAGCCCAGCTACAGGTGGGCATCAGGGGATAACAAGGACATGCAATAAAATTGCAAGTGCATACTATTGGCAAGGCATCTTTTCGGACGTCACGAAGTGGGTAAGATAATTGTAGACTCAAATTCCCGACCCACGAGATGGTTTCATACAGCCCCTCAAATGTAAATAATTAACTCATGGGTACGTTATGTAGAGGCCACAACATATTATATTGAGGCCACAAGATCATATTATATTAAATACTTAATGGTGTTAAGTCATGTCCTCAAGATCCTATGTTGAGTTTGAGACCCCTGATGTAGTTGTACAAAGTAATGTGTTTCTGTTGTTTGTGATGTTACAAACACCTAATTTTTTTTTATTTTTAGATTGCCCATTGTCCACAGTGTCAGCGTAATGATACTATTAAAACAGTGGCTCCAGTGTTGCACCCTATCAAGGTCACTAAAGCCTGGACTGTAATAGGAATGGATTTGATGGGACCATTTCCAACCAGTCCTCAGGGGAACATTTATATCCTCACAATGACTGACCTCTTCACCAAATGGGTTTTCGCCAAATCCCTGAAGTGTAAGACCGCAGTTGAGGTGGCTAAAGGGGTCTTACAAGCATTTAATGCATATGGACTGGTTGAAAGAATAATCACAGACCAGGGGAGAGAGTTTGTGAACCAGGTTATTATTATCTAGTTAAGATTTTATTATTACATTTTTTGGCTATATGTTATAAGAATCTACCATGTCTTGCATACCTTTTTGATAACAGCTAAATGAGGACATATTCAAGGAATTGGGTGCGAAGCAGTGTGTCACGTCAGCTTACCACCCTCAGTCAAATGGACAGGATGAGAGGACTAATCAGACTATAAAGAGGTCATTGTCAAAGTACTGCAATGACATGCAGAATGACTGGGACGAAAACCTGGAGGATGTGGTGCATGCCATTAACACCTCAAAGCAGGTGATTGGAACTGCTTAAAAAATGAATGATTATATGCAATTGATTATGTAAATGTCATTTTGTTGAAACACTTTTTTAGGGCTCTACAAAATATACACCATTCTTTTTGATGTTTCACCGGCACCCAATCACGCCAGAGGTTCTAAACACAAAGGTAGTATCTGAGAAAGATTGCTTTGTAGCAGAGGATCCGAATATTGTAATGCCCACACGGATAGTAGAGGTGACAGCAGTACAGGAAAAGGTGATTGTCTGTAGTATGAACTATAATTAACTAATAATTCACATTATTTAAGGTATTCTATTAAGTCTGTTTATTATACATTATTTTCATAAGGTGCGGGATCACATTGAAAAAGCACAGGGGAAGCAAAAGGTGGAGTATGAGTCCCGAAAAAAAAAAAAAAGTGAAATCATTTCACATCCACGAAGGAGAGGAGGTACTCAAAGCAAACAAAAGAAAAGAGGGACGCAAAGGTGGACGTTTAGAGGGGAACTGGACAGGCTCTTTTGTAGTCAAAGAAATTACCGGAAAAAGGGTTGCCACACTTGCAGACAAATCAGGCAACATTCTCCGCCAGAAAACCAATGTGCCCCAACTCAAACCATTCCTGCGGCGTGACATTAACCTGAATGGTGAGAAAGGCAGTACATTACAGTAGATGGTCCACTTTTTGAAGTAAATGTTTATGGCAAATTTTACATATTACATATACAACCTTTTTCAGTGAATATTCATGATGACCATGATTCTTACTGCCTGAAGACAGACATGGCAGGAGGTGATGCATCACGCACAGGTATGCTTTATTTGATTTGCTTTTTAAAAAGTACAATAAGTAACTTTGACAAAGATTTGTGACTGATCCTAACGTGTTTACAGAAATTGAAAAAAAAATCAGTTTTCAGTGGATCGCTTTCACATCTTGGAGCTAGAAGAGGTAAGATGTAAAATAAATGGAAGTCTGTTATATATTATATAATATTATATATGTAAGACAATTACAAAGCATTTTTTTTTCTAGGAAATGTATATGAGAATTTTGAATGAGGAAACCGACAGAAAGCGGCCACTCATTCAGCTTCCGAGATGCCAGGCCACAGTTGAAGATTTCGAGACACTGTGTCCACAGAAGAAAAGTTTCCCATGGCTGAATGACGACGTTAGAATTTTAATTTGATAACATTTTTGAGACATATTTGTAATAGCGCTAGTTAGTCCCGGTTTCCAGAAAACATCCAAACAAAAAGCTGTGAAAGTGCCAAATTGCATCCCAAAATTTCACTGTATGCGAGTCGCTATTTGCCACAATGGAATAAATGCTTTGTGGGATATCCATATCTCAGCTCTGGAAGGCCCTAGAGCCTCCAATCATGCATTCATGTCCATGTCTCAGCACCAGAGGTTCGTGTACAAACGCCCATACAAATAAGCTTCCATTGGACGCATACGGAGGGCTCGCCTGAGTCCCAAAATTTCTCCAATCATGCATTCATGTCCATGTCTCAGCACCCTCTAACAGAATCCACAGTTTCGAGAATATCCAAGAAACTTTATTTTTCGACCCAAAATATCTATAAAGGGTACGTACACCTTATAGTTTTTTTAGGTCGAAAAATTAAATTTCATGGATATTCTCACAACTATGGATTCTGTTAGAGGGTGCTGAGACATGGACATGAATGCATGATTGGAGAAAGGCTCACTGAAACCCACGTGGAACAAATGGTGGCAAATGAAGACTGGGAAAATGACAAAACCTAAGAGCTTTCATCCAGCCTTGTCAGCACATGTTGAGGAACTTCTAGGACACATCGACAACATTGTGTTTGAGCAAAAGAAGGACAAAAAGCTTGAACATATCGACCTTTTAATGTATGAACTGATTCCTGAGGTACGCATTTTATGGGATCGTGTTGGTACAAATAAGTACTTTATATCACCAAAAAAACACATCATTTTCTCACCCTGGTATCATTTGACAATATGTTGGGAGAAACTGATAGCTGATTTTTATATGTTTTGGTGAACTAACTCATTAAACTAACTCATTAAGTAATTACTTTTTTTTATCTTTTGTTGTACAGATCAGCCTTATAATACTGAGACGAACGGAAGGTTTCAGTCACTTTTGGGCTGATATATCTTATCTTGTGGAGTGTGTCATTAAAATAGCCTTTTAATGTCACAACATCCCAGGTTCAACGAGCTAACTACGTCTTCTTCAGTGAGTGGTGTTCCATAGCACTAAAGACTGTGCAAATGTACAGTTGCACGTGAAGTGTTGTTTGTGTGTTTTTGCAGAGTTCCCTTAAGCCAGTCCATCCATGACACCCAGGTTCAACGAGCTAACTACGTCTTCTGCTGCGTTGCACCTTTGGGCTTGCATATCAAAGCAAACACAGTGAGTGGTGTTCCATAGCACTAAAGACTGTGCAAGTGTACAGTTGCACGTGACGTGTTGTAGCATGTTTGTGTGTTTTTGCAGAGTTCCCTCAAGCCAGTCCATCCATGACACCTAGTCCAGCCTCCTCGCCTAGCAGGTCACGCCCCCACCATCTAAAGGGGAAATTGACTGACTGCATCATCTAGGCCTTAGGATGGTTCCACAAAGAATTGACTGCACATACAACATGAATTTACTTCAAACTAAAGATTTGACTTTTCATACAGCAAAAGACAGTGCATTTGTGTCTCATTAGCTCTCAAAAAACTTTAACCTTACAGTTCATTAAATATTTTACACAGCTAACTCAACATTAATTGTTTTTAAATCTTCACAATGTATAGCCAGAGGACTATCACAAAAGTATTTAGAAAAGTAAAGACATAGCATGTCTGTTTAAAGCTGCTTTGTATTGTTGTGTATTTTAAAAAGCTCTATAAATGTCCTAAAACGATGTGCATTTTGCTTATAGTTTTGTTTTAATAAAAATGTAATATATTACATCTCATAATTCAGTTGAATTCATTATGTATTGTATTGTGTAATTTAATTAAATTTTTATATAAGTTTTGGTTCTCTAATTTTATTACATTAAATGTTATTGTGTTGTATGATGTTCTGTATTAAGAATTAATTATGACATAAATCATATGCATTAGTACACAAATGACATGCATGTAATAAAAAAAGCATATTATGCCCTATTGCTTAATAACAAATAACTGCGTCACAAAACATACTTATAAATGTTATTTCTTTAAAATAAAAGATTATTATATGAATTAAGGGGTTTGATTAATTACATTAAGATTGTGATTCCATAATTGTATTATAGTGTTCTTTAGTCAAGGCTAGACAACCAATTAATATTTATACCCACAAAACATAGCTAGCATTTTGTAATTTATTTAAATGTCTAAACTGTTAATAAGAAAAATAGTAATATACACAAATAAACATTTTATGGCTCTTTTAATAAATAAAAGTGTACTTGTAACATATTGCGCTGATTATTGCGATAAAAAATAATGACATAATTATAATTGCATTACGAATGGCTGTGAATACGGTAAGGCAGTATCAGTGCAGTATAAGTTCACAGCACGATCATGGGATAACGTTAGCTGTATGCTATGCTATTATCTAAGCTAACTAAAAAACACACTAACAACGAGAAATGTTTAATTTCACAATCTATAGCTTTGGTTAAATACTAGTATATGAAACGTATAATTTAAAATACATTAAATACATTAATGACTCGTTATAACGTAGTACAAACGTCTTCTATAATAAAATGATTTTGTATGATTTGTAACCAGGCACTAAAGCGATTACCCATAAAATGGGCTTTGAGCCAATCGGATTGCTTGGGTCCTCAGCCCGGACCCATCTCTTCAGCCGGCCCGATTGTTCACCACACTGGACCCGATTTATGGCGTCATTTTTAAGTCAAATGTCATGAGCGTGTAAGACATGCTCACGAGCACATTATGTTATTTCACGCGCGCAAAAATGAACCTTCAGCTGGCATGATAAAAGTACTCGCGCACAAATTCAACAACCGAGAGGTGTACAGGTAGCTGCGAGCGAGCGCCTGGCATACTCTCATGCTTGTACAGTGGAATCCTGCTCGCGCGCAGTGGATTTCTGCTCGCGGAGTGCTGTTTTGCTCGCGCAGTGGATTTCTGCTCGCTCAGCTGATTTCTGCTCGCTCGAGTCTACACGACTTTTGACAATTTGGGGGCGGAAACCAAGGAGGGCACTGACCCTCTTATGATTGGTCACTTTCATCATGGGAAATCTTGGGAAATCCTAACCCCGCCCACCTTCTGACGCAGCGCGCGTCACTCAGCTCGCTCTGCTACTCCGGCTATCTCTGTATATTTTAGACAACGAAATATGTGATAAAACACCATACTAACTCTTTTCGTTTTCATTTAAAGAAATCTTAAACATGATAGCCACACAAATGTGGTTCAGGCAACGCGTATTGATTATATTCACTGCACATAACGTTTGCCTATTAAAAACAAAACTAAATATAAAACACAAACCTGCCTCTTTTCGTTTTAAATAATTATAATATAAAAACATTAAACATTTTAATATGGTCCAGGCAATATGTGCATTTGTACTAAACAACAGATTTTGCAGTAAACAACATTACAGTTTTAAAATTTTTAAATACAATTATTACAATTTAAAATGACAAAACTCAACCCAGTCTCTTTTTGTTAAATTTCAGTTTTATCAATATTAGCCATGATAAAAGTATAAGTAAAAGGTATAAGAAGCTATAAGCTACAAATAAAGCAAACAATTCAGTCAAACATACAAAGTCAGCGCTCTTGTCTAACCATACAACGGTAATGTTAAATAGCTTATAAAGTTATGAAACTTCCCCTCAGCCAAAACGATTGGCCACAATGGCCAGGGAATAAATTATAGATTCACGAGACCAAAAATCGCCCGTTAGATATACACAAGACGAATTATATCTCATGTTTAACCACTACAGAGACCCCAGCGAAAGCGGCGAACGTCAGAAAGACTATAACCGAGGAAAGGCTGTTCCAGGCGGGGTACATGAGTGCCGAGCGCCCGGTCATCGTTGTATGGTTAGACAAGAGCGCTGACTTTGTATGTTTGACTGAATTGTTTGCTTTATTTGTAGCTTATAGCTTCTTATACCTTTTACTTATACTTTTATCATGGCTAATATTGATAAAACTGAAATTTAACAAAAAGAGACTGGGTTGAGTTTTGTCATTTTAAATTGTAATAATTGTATTTAAAAATTTAAAAACTGTAATGTTGTTTACTGCAAAATCTGTTGTTTAGTACAAATGCACATATTGCCTGGACCATATTAAAATGTTTAATGTTTTTATATTATATTTAAAACGAAAAGAGGCAGGTTTGTGTTTTATATTTAGTTTTGTTTTTAATAGGCAAACGTTATGTGCAGTGAATATAATCAATACGCGTTGCCTGAACCACATTTGTGTGGCTATCATGTTTAAGATTTCTTTAAATGAAAACGAAAATAGTTAGTATGGTGTTTTATCACATATTTCGTTGTCTAAAATATACAGAGATAGCCGGAGTAGCAGAGCGAGCTGAGTGACGCGCGCTGCGTCAGAAGGTGGGCGGGGTTAGGATTTCCCAAGATTTCCCATGATGAAAGTGACCAATCATAAGAGGGTCAGTGCCCTCCTTGGTTTCCGCCCCCAAATTGTCAAAAGTCGTGTAGACTCGAGCGAGCAGAAATCAGCTGAGCGAGCAGAAATCCACTGCGCGAGCAAAACAGCACTCCGCGAGCAGAAATCCACTGCGCGCGAGCAGGATTCCACTGTACAAGCATGAGAGTATGCCAGGCGCTCGCTCGCAGCTACCTGTACACCTCTCGGTTGTTGAATTTGTGCGCGAGTACTTTTATCATGCCAGCTGAAGGTTCATTTTTGCGCGCGTGAAATAACATAATGTGCTCGTGAGCATGTCTTACACGCTCATGACATTTGACTTAAAAATTACGCCATACTGATTCTTCATGGGATTCATAAATATTGGGGCATCTCGCCCGGGGGGCGGGGTTACGTCCTGCGTCACATCTCTCATGCGGGTTCTCGTCGACCTCAGCGCGCCGCGCGCCACCGTCAAAGATTCCAACCGTCTCTGGACTCGTCTGTGGAGTGGGAAGTTAACGTTACCCTGTGTACATCTTTTTGCACGATGGAGGGTAAGTTTTTAATCATGTTAGATTGTTTTCCTGTTTAGTTAAGATTTCGACTGTTTCCTGTTTAGTTAAGATTTCGACTGTTAGTTAGATAGAGTTTAATAGATTAGCTAGATAGAGTAATCTTGACCAACTTCAAATTACGTGGTGCAAACCTGTCCTCTTTTGGTGAAAATAGTTATTGTGAGACTTTTGTAAAACTTTTTTTAGCACTGCTTCACCTGTAGTCTTACAGAAGCCTCATCTGGTTTGCACCCCTGGTTTGTGTTAACGAAATATTAATGTTTTATAGATCTGCCTTGGATGCCTCCACATTCTGAAGTTGTCAGAAGTTGAAGCCGGCCGCGTGCCACCATCTTGTAGCAGAACTTCACCTGCAGTTAGCATCCCATTGACTCCCATTCATTTTGGCGTCACTTTGACAGCGAATAACTTTACATCTGAGGCGTTTGAAGACTCCATTTGTCCATTATTTATTTCTAAAGAAACACGACAATGTATAAAATGCTCCATTACCTTGTATCTTACGTTATGGCCCCGTAGAAGCAGTTTTTGCAAAAGTAGGCTAACGATTGCGTCATAACCACGCGACTCTCTGTCGCACAGTAGAGAGATTACCGTATGGACGGGAGGAGAAGCTCGCGGACAATCGGGGGGACGTGGAGGCAAAATGACAATATAATTAATCAGAATACCTAGCAAAGGTTGCTCCTGCTCCAAGCTCATGGACAATTCCTACTCACACTCTCCGTCTCTGCAATATTCGGAAGGGAATGATTCAGATTTCTCTTGGCACAGCTACTAGAAGACAGACGGGTTGCTCACGTGGTCCGTGTAACGCTTTGCTCGGGTGAGTCTGCACGTCAGGAAAGGAAGTGCTAAGAAATCGCTAAAAATGGGCTTCACTTGTCTCAATTGAGTTCCAATGGGGTCGCTGTGTCCATTTCATTTACTGTCTATGATCACACCGGCATGCCGCTTCAACCGCTATTTTAGTTCCGCTTGCCGCTACCAACCAGTAGATTAATTGTGTGTGTGGGGGGGGGGGGGGTTGGGGGGGTTCTCGAATGTCTGTATTGGTATTTTCTTTCCTAATTGCTTGTTCTTTTTCCTGGATTTATTATTTGTGTTAAATATGCATTTTAATTATTAGTGTAATTATTTAACTGGCTTTGGTATTGATTTTGTTGTTGTATTATGAAGTTGTTGGTTTTGTCTTCCCTTATGTGTTAAAGTGGACTAGTCCGTTTGTATAAATGTGTCCCTGATGTTTAACTTGTAGATCAGTTCAGTTTGTCTTTACACATACTCAGTTGTTTGAGTTTAGTTTGTTCTGTTGATCTCTTTTATAGGCCTAAATATTTGTTTTGATTATTTGGACTTTGTTTCCTTTTTTTTTAAACTTTTGTTTATGACTTTTTGAATTTAGTAAAAATATATATTTTTTGGAACATATTTTTATGGCCCTCATTCCTTGACTGCTTGGTCCCTCACACAGGGAAATAATCCAATAAACGGGACACAAGTCCGTTTGCTCAGGAGAGGCAGGACGTTTCACGTTTAAACAAGCAATTTTTATTAAAGAAAACAATTAAATGAGGTTTTATTTAACAAAGTTCGGGAGGAGTACGCTCAGGTAAGATGACATCCGAAGTAGAACTTCTTATATATATATATATATATATATATATATATATATATATATATATATATATATATATATATATATATATAAATAAATAACAGTTATTTATTAATATATTCTAGTTATTCCCCCAGCAGTATAATGTGTCACGACGGCCTGATATTGGTGTCACAGCCCTTAAACTGAATTTCATTTTTGGGATGTGGGGTAAACCAGAGCACCCAGGAAACCCACAGGAACACAGGGAGAACATGCAAACTTAATACATAAAGTGTAGGCTCCTGCCAGCAAACAAACAAACAAATAAACAGTTTTACTATTATGATCCAGGTAAAGTTAAATGACTTGTGCTCTTGGAGAATAAAAATTTATTATAATGATAATAGCACTTTTCTGGGTACTCAAGCGCTTTCGAAGGGGGAATCTCCTTAATCACCACCAATGTGCAGCATCCACCTGGATGATGCGACAGCAGCCAATATTATTATTACTATTGATAATAATAATAATAATAATAATAAAAACGTTAAAGCAATTGATCAGATCAAGGTGTTGCGCCTCCAGTTATGCAGGTTAGCTCGGTTGCAAACAAAAGTCAGTTAAATGTGATTGTTGAACAGACTTAATGCCATTTTTCCTTTAATCATTTCCTATCTCATCTGATGTGAAACCTTGAGGGATACTGATACTTGTATTTACTGACTGTATTTTGATGGAACAGAATGCAAGTCATTTAATTTAAATAATCAAAGTTATTAATTTTTTACATTTGTTGTTTCTTGTACTTATTTGAAAATGCTCAAGGCCTGCATCATTCCAATAATCAGCTGAATTCTCGCCCTTTTAGAGGTTAACAGCAAGTTCAGGGCAAAAAGGCAGCACTGCATGCCCCAGGAGACTGAGAGTCTTGTCAGCAAAGCTGGCCTAAATGGAAATCCTGCTATCACTATGGAATTTTATTATTTAGTCATTGTTTGATTCATAGTCACCTGGTGTCTTTCCTCCCATACTCTATCACAGGACACATGAGGGGGAAAATTTTTTTGTCCAACAATAATATGCCCAAATATGTGGTACATAATTTGCTTTGCATAAAAACAACCTCATGACTTTCCCATTTTTCATACAGAACACATTTGAGATGGGAAGGAAAGCTTGGGAAATGGTCTGCCGGAATGAGATGTGGTTATATATTTGTCAGTGGATCTTCCTATTATTCTTTGGAACATTGTCATATAAGCTGGAAAAATAGCACTGATCCTCTTTGAAATCAGCAGACAAGCATCTGATTAAGTGCTGGCCTTAATTCGACTGAGAAATTACTAGTGATTTCACATTGCTCTTGGGTGCCATTTGTCTACATGTGTAATCAGGCATCTCTTTCTCTCATCCAAATATCAGTAATCACTTCACAGTATTTGTTTGGGTAAAACCAGAGACCAGTAAAGAAGCATGAGGTTATCTAGGTTCCAGCAGGTACTTCATCTTTACAAAAAAGGATAAGGGGGCAGACATCCTGTTGAGGCAGGGGCTTAGGCTAGGGGAATGGAGACTTCACCCCAAGATTGTGGAGCTTATATGAAGGGTTTTCGGCCAGGCGGAAGCATATGGTGCTCACTGCAGAGCAAATGGGTGGAGCTTACGCCGAGCGCCTCCTCATTTGAGCGATCCATCAAGGAGGAGCTATGCTTCCAGCGAGGAGGAGCCAGCACGTAAACGCCACTCATTTCGCCACCTAGTGGCTATTAACGTTAATGAAGCTCTTCATTAGATCGAAATTTTAACTTAACACCGTGTCCTAACCAGATGTGATGCGATAAGATTCCAGCGACACATAATTTGTCTGTAAACACTAGACGCGACGCGAGATGCGTCAAAATCAATCAAAACCCACAGCCAATCAGAACAGCGTTTCGGTGGGGTCTAGTGTCAAGTGCACAGCACCAGAGAGTAATCTTGACGGCACTCACAAGAAAATGGATAAGTAGTAAAATTCACAAATATTACACCATTTAAACATTATTTAAAATACATAGGATACTGATTTACTAAAACAATCTTTGTCAAAAAAAAGCACACAAACAGTACCTGAGATTATCATCACCAAGGCCTTATCTTGAATGACGCCATTCCTTCGCCTATCCTCGAGATATCAACAATGTCAGGTGACTGACCATAGGGGTTGGGTATATAGCATCCAGGTGAACCAACCACTTCCTCTTGCCTGGAACGCCCCAGTTCGTCCCGAGTGACAAGGGATGGTGACGGTCATCGTTCGGCCTCATAGATCCATAGTTATAGTCATAACTTACGATCTATTTCGACCTCACTCAGACCTTGTGAAATTGTATCCACTATCCAATGAGGCAATCGTTGCTTAGACACAGGTTTGCCTGCACACTTCTTGTCAATGCATACGAATAGTTGTGTGTGTGACTGTCGTAATTGATGAGTACACTCAATATATGTGTGCAATGCTCTGATAGGACATAGATAAAAATTATCCAGCCCTGCACCCGAACAAAGGGGATCTGGATGGAAAGCATCAAGCTCAATTACCTGATTTATTGTACTAGGCTTAAGAACCTTGGGTAGAAATGATGGATTTGGCCAGAGAAAAACCCTGTTTTTTCCGCCTTCCATCTCAAGCAGTCTTCACTGACTGATAAACAGTGCAATTCACCAACTCTCTTGGCTGAACATATCGCCAGAAGGAAAACTGTTTTCCAAGTAAAGAACTTGAGATCGGCTTGCTCCAAAGGTTCAAAAGGTGCTTTGGCCAGTGAGTGTAAGACAATAGAAAGGTCCCAAGCAGGTGATCTCATAATTCTCCCTGGGCGTAAACGGTTTGCACCCTTGAGAAATTGAGACACCAAAGGGTGTTTGCCAATATTTGCACCATCTACTACCGCATGAAAGTGTGAGATGGCTGCAATGAAGACTTTTATGGTATTAACTGATTTCCCCGAATCCATCAATGATTGAAGAAAACGAACAACCAAACTGGTGCCACACTTGGCCGGATCTAGTTGTCGGTCTTGACACCATGTTGAGAATATTCGCCACTTGCTAGAGTAGTTACTCCACGTAGACGGTGCCTTAGAACTATTTATTGTCCTCAATACAGCAACAAGTCTTCAGAAAGGGACTGAGCAAGGGCCATACTCACAGTTGTATTATCTCTGGACTTGGGTGTCAGATTTGGCCCTCCGCTTGGGAAAGGAGATCGGCTCTCTTTGGTAACTGCCAAGGGTAACCTTGGACCAAACGTACAAGAGTTGGAAACCAATGTTTCTTTGGCCACCTCGGGGCCACAAGTAAAACCTTGTGACAGCCCAAAGCTACCCTGTTGAGCACCAGGTGAATCAAGGGTAGGGGAGGAAAAGCATACAACAATTCTTCCGGCCATTCTTGAGATAGTGCATCTATCCCCAAGGGACCTCCCTGGCTGTTCAGGGAATACCATAGATCGCAATGAGTTGTCTCGGTAGTCGCAAACAGATTGACCTTTGCCATACAGAAATGCCTCCATATGAATCTCACCACTTTGGGATGGAGAGGCCACTCTCCCGGGAGAGGTCCAGTTCGAGACAGCAGGTCGGCTGCTCTGTTTGCTACTCCCGGTATGTATACTGCTCTGAGTGATGAGAGCTTTAGAAATGCCCAAGAATGTAGTTCCTTTGTCACCTGGAGACATTGCGCTGATCTGGTGCCACCTTGGTGATTGATGTGGTACACTGCAGACATGTTGTCCGTTCTCACCAAAACATGTTTGTTCTGCAACAATGGGAGAAAAGCCCTCAGGGAGAGATGGACTGCTCTGAGTTCCAGCACACTGATGTGCTCCGTGGTCCAGGGGGATTTCCAGAGTCCCCTGATGGACCTGCCTTCCCAAACTGCTCCCCACCCCGTTAGAGAAGCATCTGTCGTTATCACAGACCGCCTCGCTGGGATGTTGCCTAGAGGAACCCCTTGTGATGGTAACATCTTCCAAGGGTGTAACATTTCTAACCCATTTCTTTGCTACCACCAGTTAACTGTTTGGCTCTCTGCACTCTTTCCTGCAAAGATAGGTCTATTGCAGCTGCAAAGGGATTTTCGATATCGTCTAATAAATGTTGCATACCCAAATAGGAGGGGCATTCGCGGTGCCCATCTCTTGGGTGTATGCCAATTTGGCAAAACCGACATTTTGAGTGACTCATGACACAAGCCAGAGGTCAAGTCACTCATATAATAACAGTTTATGATAAGAAAAAAATTAATAAATTAACAAAAGATTAACTAATTCTTGGAGTTGAACTGCAAGATTCCAAAATAAACTACCCAGCATTTAGTTGAAAAACACAATCAATAATGCCATTAACATATAGATTGTGACGAATTACCATTCATTAATCAAATCAAACACTTCCTTAAACTGTAATTCCTCAAAAATTCCTGCCTGGTATTATTTAAACACAATTAACCAGATAACATTAATATATAGATTGTGACGAATCACTCTTCATACTAATTTTTAAAAATAAGTCTGCGAACAGAACTCCTTAAAAAAAATCGTAGTCTATTAGAAAATTATATATCCATCATTCTACGTGTGCACACGCAGTAAATAAGATGGAAAAACTCTCATCTGCTGCGAACAGCTGACCCGAGAACCAACAACAAATACCTTTAAACAAACAGAAAAAATAAAGAAACTCTCACCGACGTGCGTTCCAACGACACGCCGAGATATTTAAATGAGGAAAAAAACACTGCAATCCTGAGAAGCACCTGCACGAAAACATGACAGATTGGAACTAATCTCTCCTGTAATCAAAAAATGCGCTCTACCGCGTCAGTCTCAGATGAGGCGAGAAAGGCAAGTGATTGGTTCACCTGGATGTTATATAGCCAGCCCCTAAGGTCAGTCACCTGACATTGTTGATATTATGTCTCGAGGAATATGTAAGGGTGGATTCCTGCAGTGGTTCAAGCTGCAAGAAATGCCGAATGACTAAAGTTACGTTATTAGCAAGATTGTAGAAAACTGCACATTTCTTGTCTATTCCACCCACTGCCACTTATACCAACTACGAAAATAAGCGCAGTTACAATAGCTTAATATTTGTGGGAGAGCGTTGCTAGATAGTGAGGATATTGTATTGCAATATGTGGCACTTCAAAGTCAATACCAAATCAAAACTAGTTAGCACATTAGTTTTAATTGAAAAGGTTTAATGACAAAATATGGTTATGGTTACACTTAAAATAGTTACAAAATAGATGTATGAGATGATGATAACTTATACCATTAATTTTACCCAGCATGTAAAATGTTACCTGAGAGAGAGAGAGAGAGAGAGAGAGAGAGAAAGAAAAGAGGCAAAAGGAGAGAGCCCCAAGAATAAGAAAAGAGCCCCCAAGAAAGGAGCCCAGAGAAGAAGAGAGCCAGAGCATCAAAGAGACAGAGCAACAGTTTCAATCTTGTTTTATCCTTTCCTTGACCATGTGACTAAAACCCAAATGTGAGACATTCAAACTGACCAATCAGACAACCACACGTCCTCCACTGTACTAAAGGTGTGACAATTCATCGACCCCCAAAGTACATACATTTGGCCTGCAGGCCAGACCTAGATCACTATCAGCCCCTCGGTGCCTTAGGAACTCCAAATGGCCATTGTGGTAGGAAGAGGGGGTAGAAAAACAGTCAAGAATATTTTCAATTCTACAAATAAATAATTATACACACACAGACAGACACATACACACACACACACACACACATATATACTGTATATATATATACAGTCGTGCTCAGAATTAATCATACCCCTGGTAAATATGATCAAAAATGTCTGTAAAAAATAAATCTGCATCGTTTATCCTTTTGATCTTTCATTAAAAAAATTGGCAAAATCCTAACCTTTCATTTAAGTCAAAGAATTGAAAGTGTGGGGGAAATCACATTATGAAATAAATGTGTTTCTCCAAAACACGTTGGCCACAATTATTCATACCCTTTTATTAAATACCTTTTTGCAATCTCCTTTTTCCAAGATAACAGATCTGAGTCTTCTCCTATAATGCCTGATGAGTTTGGAGAACACCTGACAAGAGATCAGAGACCATTCCTCCATACAGAATCTCTCCAGATCCTTCAGATTCCCAGATCCATGTTGGTGCTTCTTCTCTTCAGTTCACTCCACTCATCCGGTCAGGGAACTGGGACGGTCATGGCAGAAGCTTAATTTTGTGCTCCCTAACACATTTTTGTGTTGATTTTGATGTTTGTTTTGGATCGTTGTCCTGATGGAAGATCCAACCACGGCCCATTATAAGATTTCTAGCTGAAGGCGTCAGGTTTTGATTTTTTATCTGTTGATATTTGATAGAATCCACGATGCCATGTATCTGAATAAGAAGTCCAGGACCTCCAACAGAAAAATAGGCCCACAACATTAAAGATCCAATGGTATATTAAATTGTACACATAGGGTACATTTTATCCTTGTGTGCACCAAACCCATCTAGTGTGTTTGCTGCCAAAAAGCTCTTTTTTTAGTTTCATCTGACCACAGAACCCTGTGCCGTTTGAAGTTCCAGTTGTGTCTGACAACTGAATATGCTGGAGTTTGTTTTTGGATGAGCGAGGAGCATTTTTCTTGAAAACCTCCCAAACAACATGTGGGGATGTAGGGGTTGTTTGATTTTTTTAAATAGGCTTTCTGACCCCAAGACTCAACTAATCTCTGCTATTATCCATCTGTGATTATTGAAGAGTCTTTGGCCACTCAAACTTTCATCCTCCATTAAGACAATACAGACACATGTCCTCTTCCAGGAGGATATGTAACATCTTTAGTTGATTTTAACTTCTTAATTATTGCCCTGATGGTCAAGGATTTTCAATTCTTTAGCTATTTTCTTACAGCCACTCTCTATTTTGTGATGCTCAACAATCTTTTGCTGCACATCAGAACAATATTCTTTGGTTTTACTCATTGTGATGGATGATTAAGGGAATTTGGCCTTTGTGTTTCCTCATATTTAAACTCCCGTGAAACAAGAAGTCATAGCTGGACAATTTCATGTTCCTAGTCACCCTGGTGTGCGGAAAAAAAGGTAAATATTAATGTGAATATACTTCAGAGATATTTTATTCATAAAAAATTCTAGGGGTATGAATAATTGTGGCCAACGTGTTTTGGAGAAACACATTTATTTCATAATGTGATCTCCCCCCAGCTTTCAATTCTTTTACTTCAGTGAAAGGTTAGATTTTTGCCAATTTTTTGAATGAAAGATCAAAAGATACACACGATACAAACGATACAGATTTATTTTTTACAGCCATTTTTGATCATATTTACCAGGGGTATGATTAATTCTGAGCACGACTGTATATATATACAGTATATTATAATAGACACACTACCTACACTTGCTAAAACAAGTGGTGTCCACATATTAATGGCAACAATATGAAATTAATTGGTCATAGGCTAATTATTTTATTAACACATTATTTGATGTTTTACTTTGTGAATTTAATTTATTTTTGAAAATATACTCTCATTTCAAATCTGATGACTGCAACACTCCAAAAAAGTTGTGACAGTCAACTGTTTACCACTGTGTAACATCACTTTTTCTTTTAATAACACTTATTAAGTGTCTGGGCACTGAAGACACCAGTTGGTTAAGTTTAGCAAGTGGAATTTTCCCCCATTCATCCATTATACATTTCTTCAGCTGCGCAAATGTACGTGGACTTCGTTGCCTTATTTTTCGTTTCATAATGCGCCACACATTCTAAATTGGAGACAGGTCAGGACTGCAGGCAGGCCATACTAGCACCCGCACTCTCTGCTTATGCAACCATGCGCTTGTAATCCGGGCAGAATGTGGTTTGGCGTTGTCCTGCTGGAAAATGCAGGGACGTCCCTGGAAAAGACGACGTCTGGATGGCAGTATATGTTGCTCCAAAATGTGTACATATCTTTCTGCGTTAATGGTGCTCTCACAGATGTTCAAGTTACCCATGCCATGGGAACTGACACACCCCCATAACATGACAGATGCTGGCTTTTGGACCTGTAGCTGATAACAGCTTGGATGGTCCTTTTCCACACAAAGGGTGTTTTGTCCAAAAACTATTTGAAATGTTTACTCATCGGACAACAAAACATGATTCCACTGTGCTAATGTCCATCTCAGATGAGATCGAGCCCAAAGAAGTGTACGGCGCTTCTGGACAGTGTTGATGTATGGCTTCTGCTTTGCATAGTAAAGCCTTAACTTGTATCTGTGGATGCAGCGGCTAATGGTGTTGACTGACCATTTACCAAATTATTCCAGAGCCCATGTCAGGATATCCATCCTTGAATCTTTTAATTATATTGTGCACTGTAGAAGGTGAAATGCCCCAAATCCTACTGATTTGTCTTTGGGGAATGTTGTTCTCAAAGTGTTTGATTATTTGCTGATGCATCTGTTGGTGAGATTGGCGAGCCTCGACCCATCCTTGCTCTTGAAGGACTAGGCCTTTTTTGGAGGCTTCACCTTCTTATTTCAACTTGTCACATTGCCATTAGTCCTAAATTGCCCCTGTCCCAACTTTTTTGGAACGTGTTGCAGTCATCAGATTTGAAATTAATTAAAAAAAATAAATTAAATTCACAAAGTAAAACCTCAAATAATGTGTTAATAATGTGTTTTCAATATAGTACAGGGAGGATTGAATTTTCAAATTACTCTTTTTGTTTGTTTTTTTGCATTTTCTATACTGTCCCCACAAGGACAAGGATTTCAAATATTGCCATCTTTGTGGGGACATTTTGTCCCCATAATGTAGAGTTTACTAGGCCACACACACACACACACACACACACGCACACACACACACACACACTATGACACTATAAAATATGACAATTACTTAAATATACATGGTACAGGAATATGCCAGTGGAGATTGTGCCTGGTTAAACTGGACTGCAGGTGGTATGTGAATATAATGAGCGTTAGTTGACTCTACTACTGTTTTGTAAATTTGTTCAATAATTGTGAAAATGTTAAATTAGTAATCTGGCTTGATAAAGACACTATATTCCAGAAGTACTATTGCCCACCCAGACTCTTTATCAGCTAGATTCATTTGAGGCTTTGTTTCTCAAAATTGTATTTATCCAAATTATTGCATGAAGTATCTATTGGAATAGCCTCGCTAACGGGTCTACAAAAATTAAAATTAGAACAAATTTAAAAAAAGATAGTGAACAACAGTGTTCCGCATTTGTATTCGCCTAAACTATTCAAATATTGCTTTGTAGATTAGTTAAATAAAACACACACACACACACACACACACACACACACATACACAAGGGGCAGCTGATCTGGTGGTCACAACCTGCAGTTAATTTTATTTTTGTATATTTGCATCTTCTCCCCCTCAGTTTGTTAGTTTTTGTTTGGGAAATGGGTAAGGAAATGCAACTACTCCAGGACTTGGTCAATTGCATTTTCTTAGAAGGTGAGCCACCAGGTGAAAGTGATTGTATGCTACGCTTATCAAATTGCAATTAAATTTTTCACCTGCTTGTGACATTTAATATGTAGAATGGGTTTCCCTGAGCTGAAAATGTCTCATTTATGGTGGTGATAGTTCAGCCATTGTCAAAAAAGTATTTGGGAAATAATTAACCACAGACCTCTACCACAGTCAATGACACTGTCTTTTCTTGTTGTTCGATCTGGGTGCCTCATTAGTGGAGTTAGTGTGTCCTGCTTGTCCTGTCTGTTTTGTTACACTAGAATATATCTATTTTTGGATTGCTTTGTATTTTGTGTGCCTGTGGTTGATTGCTGTTTGCATAGGCCTTTTTGAAAGTCTGTCTCTCCAACTCAACCTCATCTTGTTTCTCAGCCCCCTTAAACTGTTCTTACTGGTATTCATCTACTAAAAGGAAAATGTCATTTTAATTAGTTTATTTTAAAAGTCATTTAAGTAGATTCTACATCACAGCCCTCGCACTAAAGACCAGAAATATCCTCTGACTACCACTGAAATCCTTGAATTGGCTCTGCTCTGCACAGTAAGGCTTAGGTGTGTTTTAGGGAACCATTTTTCTCAGTCGCTTTGGTAAATATCTTGCCACTGTACACAACTTTAAAAGTAATTTCTCATTATTTTGTTCAAATTGTAAGTGCTTCAGTGAATTCATGCAATTGGTCATGTACAAATGTCTTATTTACAAATGTCCTGAATTGATGAATTGCTCTCATGTGAATCTTGACTCTTTTTTTTTACCAGTTAAGGGGAATGTGAATGATAAGACATTTCAATACATATATCCCCATACAGTGCTGCGTGTACAGCTCTAAGAGGTGTTTTCCATGTTTACTTTTCAAATTTTTTATTTTATTTATTTAGTTATTTTGTCTTTAGTGCTATAAAATAGTATTGTGTTAGTTGCATTGACATTGTAATGTAATTTGTTGATGGACCAACAGTAAAATGTGAATCCCATGCAATCTCTTGCAATCATTATCCCACATACAATAAAATGTGTAATGTTGCACTGTTGACCCTGTGCATTTTCAATCATTGTTAGTTTATCATTAAAGGGGTGGTATAATTCCCTTTTCACAAGATGTAAAATAAGTCTCTGTTGTCCCCAGAGTGTGTATGTGAAGTTTTAGCTCAAAATACCCCACTGTTATTTTTTATATAGCATGTTAAAATTGTAAAATTTTATATAGCATGTAAAAGGGTGAGCAAAAATGCACAGTTTTTGTGTCTGTCCCTTTAAATGCAAATTAGCTACTGCTCCTGGCACAAGGGGCAGAGCTTCAAGAGCTTGTGTCCTGAAAGTTTCAAAAACTTTTTTTGTTTATGTTTATGTTTAAATTTATGTTGCTCATGTGGAGTTAACTATCTCCTAATCATTGATTAACATATTCTGTCATGATAATTTATAAATTGCTTTCCCGGGGGCGAGGTTTATGTACATTTTAGGGTTAGTGATGTCACTAACCCGGGATGAATGTTGTGTAGTCCCTACCAGCTGTTTGTTGTAGTCCTTAAAAAACAATTTCTTTAAAAGAAAATATCTCCTTTTGCTTTGAACTTTGAGCATCGTGACTTGGCAGATGTTGTTTATGCTCAAACAGCAACATTACACACTAACTAAAGATAGAAAAGTGAAATCATAATCAACCACCCATTAAATAATATAAATATAATCATTAATAGTTTACATCAGGAAATATTGTCAGTGTACAATATTATATTGATAACATGGCATTTTGACTATCTTGTTTTTGAACAATAAAACAACCACTTGTCATTCTGATGGCATTGGAATGTTCATTGACATAAAATTAGGATTTTCAGCAAGTTACAGGCTTCGATGCGAAAAATGCATTTATTGGTCTGCACATGTTAAGGATGATTTGAGAAATTTAACAAAGCAACTGAGAAAAACGTATCAAGGTTATATAACCCGGTTCCCTGAGAATGTAAATGAGATGCCATGTCATGGTGTTGATGCAACAGAAACACCTTCAGTTTCAGCCAGTGTCAGAGTTACGTGTAGTACGCACCAAGCTATTGGCCGCAATGACGTGCATAATCACATCTATAAATAACACCTGTGCGAAAGCGTCACCAGATTCTCTTTTCTGAAGAAGCCGTGCAGGAGTACTCGAAGAATGGCAACGCTATGCAGCGTCTTGTTCCCATTCTCAGGGAACCGGGTTATATACATAACCCTGAGACATTCCCTTTTGAAGGGAACATCGACACCACATTCCAGGAAGGAAACAAGGCCCAAGAACCATACTCGGACCAGACAGAATGGGGCTACCAATATTAAGAGAAGTCCACTTCCGCCTGGCTGAACCTCTGCTATTTGGACTCCGCAATTTGAGTGTGGAGTCACAAATCCTCGGGCACCATACAGATTTTATCAAAGAATTTGCTAATTTTTTTATCAGAGTTAGTAGCCTACTGGCTGCAGATAAAGTCCTAATTGTTGGTGATTTTAAATGATGTTTTATAAACAAAGTTCGGGAGGAGCACGTTCAAATAAGCAATCCAATCTACTCGTCATCAAACAATTATGTCTACCCTAATCAGCATGACAAGAAGTATATATATATCCACACTGTCAACTCACCTAATATTCCTTGACAGTTTTTCAGCATCCCTCCACCACCCCGACTCCTCACTCTTGGCTTAATCTTTACAGCCAGGAATACGGGGGGAGTACTCTGGGTTCGGGCCGAATACCGAGCCCGGAGCCCTCTCCTCGGACAGCACGCCAAATACGCATTTATTCTATCTAACTTATTTGTAAGTGTGAACTAGTGAATATCCATGTAGATAATGAAAAATATGCCGTTGAAATTCTGCAGCAGAGCGATGACATTTCACATCATTATTTAATCTCATGTATACTTCACGAGTTCACATGTTAATGAAATCTAATGTAATATTATAATGCGTATTTGGCTTGCTGTCAGGGGGGAGGGCTCCGAGCTCGGAATTCGGCCCGACCCCAGAGTACTCCCCCATATGAATGTATAGATCATGGGTATCTATGAGCAGGCCCAGCCGAAGTGAGGTGATGGGGTGGTGGTGGGATGCTGAGAAATTTTCATGAGACAGGAGGTAAGGGAAGGCTTTATTTATACTGGCTTCTTCTTGTGCTGATTGGATGATTACCTGAACATGCTCCTCCCGAACTTTGTTACATAAAACTTAATTTCACGAGTTCACATGTTAATGAAATCTGATGTAATATTATAATGCATATTTGGCTTGCTGTCCGGGGGGAGGGCTCTGAGTTCGGAATTTGTCCCGACCCCAGAGTACTCCCCCCAAAAAAGCCAGATGAACGCAGGACAGCGAGCGTAGAATTTATCTCCCCCAAAAGTGAAGGGTATGTATTTACCAAGGAACGAGCTTGCCTATTCGACTGGGAAGGCTCTCGCAACGTCCGACAGGAACTTGGATGCTCACAGCATCAGACGGATGAGCCCGTTCTGCAGTTGAACTGACAGCTCGATGACGCAAGAATTATGCGAGCGTGAATTTGTGAACGAGTTTTACCATTCACCCAGGAGGGCTCTCGCAGCATCCGACGGGAACTTATATGCTCACGGCATCGGACGGGTAAGCCTCGGCAGGTTGAACGGAGGGCGCCCGCTGAACTCGGTCGGGAGGGCTCGACCGGCGCTTCGACGGGGCTGGGGCACGGGAATAGACCCCTTGCGGCCCGACGAATGGGGAGCCCACCTAGCGGCACGAGCGCGGCCGTCCGGCGACAACTAAGACGGACAGGCTCTCACTGCAATTCGAACGGGAGGGCTCGACCAGCGATTCAGAAGGGGGGCGGAGCCCGGCCTTCGAACGGGTGAGCCATTGCAGCGTGCGAATGGGGGAGTCTGCATATGATTGTAAAAACGATTCCTATGAATATTAAGCAAGCGTGCAAGCGGAGAGCCCAGATGCAATCTGAAGTGGTTTGGTGTAACGGATGTAACTAAACATGAAGCGCAGCAGGTGATAGAGATAAACGAACTAATTAGTTAGGGCTTGGTGAGCATTTCTGATGTGAAAACAGCTGGATCTGATATAGGTTTTGAAGGCATTCGATGACCAGCGACCGAGGGTTTTGATTTGTTGTTGGGAGAGACCTTTTTGTGCGGCTGTGGTAGCTGCTCCGACACGGAATGAGTGGCTAGAGAATTTATCTGCTGAGACACCGGATTTGTTAAGGACTGCTTTAAGGTGCTTCTAGAACCAGAATCTCGTAGCTGGATGATTGGAGTCGTTAGTGAAGAGTGGGGATTTGGACGTGGAACGTTTGTACTGCAGGTAGTTAAAAAGAGCATGGTACGGTTGGATGGGAGTTTGTAGATTGAAAATATATACGAAGTGACCTTTTTTAGCTCTGTCAGTTTTACTTTGTTTAATGAAGAATGATATGGTTTCATTATCTAGATCCAGATGAGGCGTCTGAGGAGTGGCATTAGCGCGGGTGAGCGAGAACGACCTTTGTTAATACAGTGTACGGTTGCCTCGTTGTCGCAATGGATTTGGATGCTTTTGGATGACCACTCTTTCCCCCATAGGGAAGCTGCGACAATGATCAGGTAGAGCTCGAAAAGGGCAGAGGAGGCCGAAGACTGGGGTGTGTCTTGGAGCTGAGGAGGCCAAGGAGACGCGAACCAGCGTCCTTGGTAATAGCTGCCGAAGCCGATCGAGGGAGCTGCGTCTGTATACAGTTTGATATCGAGGGGGAGAGAGATAAAGTCGTCGTAAAAAAAAGTTAAGCCGTTCCACTGGTTAAGGAAATTAATCCATAATTTTAGCTCATTTTTGGACTCGCCAGAAAGGATAAATCCGATCTTCCAGCGCGTGAACGGATGATATGAAGGCGAGAAGATGCGCGATAAAGGGGCGGCCCTGTCGAATAATGCGCATAGCATAATTTAGGTGGCCCAGCAGCGAGAGAAGTTCGCGTTTGGATCAATCTATGTCGTCTGTTTCTCCTGGGCTAACGGAATCCCTAGCTCGGCGAAAACTTTTTGCACTGTGAGGAGGTGAGCCTCGGGGATGGCGTCGTATGGTGAAATTATTAGGAAATCGTCGAGCAGATGGAGAAGCTGAGCGATTGCATAATTATTGGAAAGGATCCAACATATGGCTTCAGAGAGAGTGTCAAAGATTTTTGGGCTGCTTTTGCAGCTGAAAGTTAAGCGCACGACGAAATAATACTTTTTTCGCCAGCTCACACCGAATAAGTGCCACGAATCAGGGTGGATTGGCATTACTTTAAAGGCATAGGAGATATCTACTTTTGCTAGCCATGCGCCTTGTCCAGCTATTTTAATCATGGTTATGGCTTGTTCGATATCATGATAGTTGAGAGAATATTCTTCGAGAGGGATGAGACTATTGATGCTCGGATATGGAGAATTATGGGGGCTGAAAGGTCGATTATCAACCGCTTTTTTCCCGAGAATTTCCTGGTAGCCACGCCTATGGGGCTGACGCGAAATTTGTCGAACGGGGGAGCCTCGAAGGGGCCTATCATGAAACCGGATTCAATTTCTTTTTTAATTAGTTTGTCTACTACTTCAGGTTCCGCTAAGGAGGACTGAAGATTAGCGCAGATGATGTTTTGCGAGGGATAACTTTCCACGCCGGGTTTAAAACCTTGATTGAGACCTGTCAGCAAATAATTTGTGAAGTTGACATCTGGGTGGTGGGATAATTCCTCAGCCAGGCGGAAAACATTCACAGGAGTCGAGAGATAGTTTTTTGCATTTTTATTGACAGATTTTTTGACTGGGCATACCACGCGGGCGTGTGCACCACCACAGTAATTGCAGATGTGAAGGAAACGACAGCGTTGTCTTGGGCATCTCCCTTCATTGAAGTTTCTACAAACTTGTCTGTCGGGTGCAATGTATGGTGCTCTGATCGAAAAATCTTCTCTTGCGGGTCGCGGAACGTAACTTGTGGATTTTATGGCATTCTGTTCTGGGCAGGGAGGGATTGAGGGATTGATTTGGGGGCATGCCGTGGTGACGGGTTGTGGATCTGCAGATTGCGCAGGAGATGTTGCTGCGGCACCCGAGGAAGACTCGGTTATGGAGATCAGTGTCCAACGCTCCCCAATAGGGACACTGATTCCATTGAGAAATGCGGATGGCGCATTTTGCGGAAAACAACTTGTGGTACATATAAAAATGACTACCCCCATAAGACAACGCGAACTCCGCTATGACAGAAAGATAATCGTTCAGCTCGCGCCGTCTATGGGGGAAAGTCTAGCATATGATTTCTGTATAGCGGCTGAAGGCAATACAGAATTCGGCCAGTGATAATGTACGTGATGAAACCTGTGCGTTATTTTTTAGAGTAACTGAAATATCACCACAGTCCACTTGGCGATTGGACTCGGCTGGGGGAAACAAGGACAGGAGAGAACCCAAATCTACATCTGCACCTGCGAGGATTTGAGCTCTGATGTTGTTCGTCACTGGAGGAGGTTCTGTGGCAACTGCGTTCGGAGGGGCTAGTTGAGGAGTGGCTGAGAAGAGAGAGAAAGGAGATCGCACTTGGAGAGGGTTAAAGGGAGGGAAAGTCGGGGCTGTGGCCGTTTGCGGAGGCATCCTTGCGCAGAGATCGGCCCCCAGGATAGGTGGAGGAGGAATAGGATGAGCATAGTGTGGAAGGGGAAGGGGAAGGAAATGCGCCGGCGATTGACCGGCTAATGGAGGCATCCTCACGTTAGGGTGAGCACCTGGCGCTTGGAAAGGAGGAAAACTGAAATAAGTAGAAGGGAAGAAAGACATCTGAGGATCGTGTGTGAAAGTGGAATTGCAGAGATCTGGAGCGTGAGGTACCACGGTGGGAGGGGCTGAGGAGAGGAGTTGACCCGGAAAAGGTTGGCGCCCTTCCGAGGCTGGTTCCGGGGCGCGGCCTAGGCTAGCGGAAGGTCTGCGACGACGTGGCGCGGGGGCGGGGCCCGGCACTGCCTGTGAGGAAGGTGTAGACGCTGCAGGACGAGCGATCGGGGCCCGGCGGGCCTTGCTCGTTCGAGCCGATGGGATTGGAGCTGAAACAGAAGGGTGAGTAGATTGTAAAGTGACATATGAATTAAACAATTCTGCTTTTTTCATCCTGGGGGAAAAATTTGCATCCGAATTAATTAAGGCTTGTCTCAGCCCCTTAACTGTCCACTTCCCTATGGGAGGGATGTTTGGGTGAGCTGAAAGGTGGGAAGGCGCGGAGGAAGACGATGAGGAAGATGATGAGTTCCTCGCTGGTGGTGGTGAGGGGAGTCTTCGGCGTCTTGGAGTATGCGGAGAGGATCTGGAGGGCCGGCGTCTCCTGTTTGAGGATGGAGGCTCAGTGTTGTTGTTGGCTGCTGGAGAGGAAAAGGTCGCTGGATCTGCGGTTTGCGATGGAGACACCTCCATGATGAAAGACTCATCGTCGGAGGGGAAGAGCTCTAACTTGACCATGACGGCACGAAGGCAGAATCCGATGCTGAGAAATTGTCATGAGACAGGCGGTAAGGGAAGGCTTTATTTATATTAGCTTCTTCTTGTGCTGATTGGATGATTACCTGAACATGCTCCCCCCGAACTTTGTTACATAAAACTTCATTTAATTTAGCCAAGGTTGCAAAGCCAACTCTGTGTTATAAATATGGTAGAACTATCACTTCTGCCACTAAAGATTGCTTTATAAATAATCTTCCTGATCAGCTTCATCTCGTCAGCATCCCAGATAGCTTAGAATAACTCGATGTTACAACAGAAATGATTGACTCTCACTTTTCCAGCACTTTAGACACAGTTGCTCCATTTCGCTTAAAGAAGATTAAAGAAAATAGTCCAACACCGTGGTACAACGAGCACACTCTGGCCCTTATGAGAGCAGCCAGAAAAATGTAGCGTAGCTGGAAGAAAACAAAATTCGAATTTTTTTGCATTTCGTGGAGAGAGAGCATGATTGCGTACTCAATAAATGTGCTAATCAGTCACATGGAAACACTGCTTCGCCATCTGGATACGCTGGGATTGTGTATGAATATGCAGAAGAGCGTGTGTGGCGAGCAGGACGAGGCCGAGGGCCGTGAGAGAGCGGTGCGAGGCCGGTGGCATGATTAATGATGAGCAACATCATATCACAGCAACATCAGAGTCTTGTATCTCTCACGGAGGAGCGGAAGCATAAAGGAGTTTGTTAAATGTTCACCGGTTCCAGCCTCCTTCTTCCCATAACATTGAACCTCGTTGAGGAACACGCTGTCAAAGAGCCCTCACCGCTCTGGGGAATCCGTGGTGCCATCGAGCATAGTGAGCCAGTTCCCGCCTCCTTCTTCACATAACATTGAACCTCGTTACAGCGTGTTTATACCGAGTCGAACTATAACATATCTGGGAGTATGTTTGGACTCGATGGCGATGCGAGGCCACCTCTCTCTCAAGAGCACATAGAGACAATCTCATTGACTCATTTATTTTTTTCTCTCTTCCCTCTCTCGTCTCTGTCGCTCCTCATGCTTCCGTCTCCTTTTCTCTCACCTCATCGATCCATACCCCCAGGTGCCACAGCCGCCATGACCGGGTCCCCCCTGGAGGAGGGGGAGAGGAGGGGAGTAGAGCACAGTCTTTTGGTTTACATAAATCGCCAGGGCGGCGTACGCTCCAGAGCTCTGTTCAAGCAGGCAGCGAGTCTCCTGTTGTGGGCGGACCGACACTTTCTCTCCATAAGAGCGGCGCACATCCCCGGTCTCCTGAACCATGGAGCGGACATGCTTTCGAGAAACGGGATTCCTCAAGGAGAGTGGAGGCTTCACCCCGGATCAGTCCAAATGATTTCGGATCGATTCGGGAGGGTGGAAGTGGATATGTTTGCCACAAGCAGGAACACGCACTGTCAGACGTTCTTCTCGCTATCTCACTCCCCACTGACGGGAGATGCTCTGACATCGTGTTGGCCAGAAGCCAGGCTTTACAAGTTCCCTCCGGTGAAGATTCTGCCTATGGTGTTGTGCAAAATCAGGGAGGAGAGAGCGTCAGTGATCCCCTTGGCTCTGAACTGGCCGAATCAGCCCTGGTTCGTGGACCTGAAAGAGTTAATGGTGGGATTTTTTAAAGAGTTAAAATCCCCCTCAGGAAGGACCTGCTGTCAGGCAAACGGCACGATATGGTACCCCAGCCCCGAGCTGTGGAACCTTCATGTGTGGCCACTGCGGGGACCTTAAATGAGCGGGACACTCTGGATTCATGAGTGCTGAGCACACTCCCGGAGGCACGTGCGCCTTCTGCCAGGTGCCTCTACGCTCTGAAATAGGGAGTTTTTACAAAATGGTGCCAGGACATCGATATTGACCCGGGGATCTGTTCCGTGTTGGATGTTTTGCGCTTTCTACAGCACAGAATGGATAGCGGGAGTTTGCCATCCACGCTGAAGGTGTATGTGGCCACTATTGCTGCTTTTCGTTCCGCGGTTGACGGCAATCGATCGGTAAGCATGCTTTGGTGATCAGATTTCTCAGGGGAGCGAGGAGATTGTATCCTTCACGACCACCCTCCGTGCCGCTGTGGGATCTAGCTCTAGTTTTGAGGGCTCTATCTCTACCCCCGTTTGATTGCGGTTAAGATTCGCCGCATTGATCATAAGCTGCCTGATTTGGAAGTGACCTCAGTCTGCATTGCTGCCTGCATCGCTGCATTTTTGACACAGGACTCAATGTGATTCACTCTCCATTCATCTCTGAAAGTCTTCATGAAGCTAAGCTAAGTTCCTTTTAATGCTCATTGCTAAAAGCTATCAGGGTATTGGCAACATGCTTGTTGCTAATGCTATCCGTGTTGCTTGGGGCTTATCTAGTCGTTTTCATTAAAATGCTCTTACTGGGCTTATGCGATCATATTGGCTATGTGCGTTACTTATCTGTTGTCATTGGCAACTGCTTGCGTTGCACATGCTGTGCTTTTAGCACTATGCAGCACAGATTCAAGCAGCTTGTGGTGATAGTTAGGAAATAACTATTCGTAGTGCAAACAGAATCATTTCTTCTGTGGCACAGCTCTAAAAAGATAGTAAACAGTCACTATTCAGTTGAGTCAGTTCAGCGTTGATTCTGTTGGATATCGTACATGCTTGGTTTATCTAGTGAAATTGGAAATATGCTTGCTCTAAAGGTTATCTGTTGTTATTGAAACATGCTTGTCCTTAAGGCTGTTTTGTAGCTATTGGAAACATGCTTATATCTGGTTGCTATTTGAAACATGCTCAGATTTTTTTTTAAAGGTTTAAAGGGGGGCGCGACCAAAAAAGTTTGAGAACCACTGCTCTAAAAGCTGTTAGTGATGTTGGAAACATGATGGTTTTAAGGTTATTTAGCCCAGTCGTTATTTGGAAGATATCAGATTCTGTTGCCGCTAGTCTGAGCTGTTGCTGTAGGGTGTATGCTTCCCCTACCAAACTACACTAGTTTTACAGTTTTTTTCAATTGCTTACACACTAAAATTAAAACTTTCCCACAATTAGCAAAACCTTATACTCACGGAGCAAAACACCGGCCTAGATTTGCACGATTGTAAGCACATGGTCAGCTTCACACTTTTTGCAAAACATTACATTTACATTTGAAACAGAAATGTATCATGATGTAATTTCCTTGCAATTTCAAAGCAAAGGCTTTCAAATGAACACACCCATGAACCAATTGGTTAAGCACAGCCACCAGGAGTGCACACACACTGGTGCTTACAGTTTTTCTCGATTGTTTACACACATTTTCTGGTACTTGAGACACAATGACAACATGTAACTCATTCGCCAACCCCCTGAACCAATTGTGCTGAACAACAAGCTCAGTTCCTGCTTTACACTCAAATTGCACTTCTAAAACATACTTTTTTCAAAACACTACACACAATTCTCTGCTTTTGGCACAATTTTCATGCAGAAAATCTCTTGTTTTCACAAGGAACACACTGCCATTCAAATATGCACACTGACTCATCACATGGACAAACACCCGTCACACAGTTTTACAATTAGCAATCAGAGCTTTAGCATAAAAGGGCAACAGGTGAGCTCTTCAATGGAGCAATGGATGCCAACTTTGGATTTTTTTATTTTTTTTACTGTAACTGTATACAGTAAATTCTTCTGTTGTTTTGTAGACCATGTAGTCCACTGTATGTACAACTTTGTGTTGGTTGGGGATGTACACTGTGTACATTGTTTTTGTGGAAAAAATTTAATATATTTGTTACCGTGTATTTGTGTGTTCTGAGTATAAAAAAAATATTCTCAATTTTACAACACACTTATGTATGTACTGTCTGTAGTAAGTGTAACGCTGAACAAAAAAAGGCCTTAGTCATTATGATGAATGGAGAATAAATGTTTTCCATTCATCATAGTGTTTTACATTGAGCACATCAGTGTTCAACTGGTTCTTATAAATGTCTATTCATGTGATGGTTTGTGTGTGTCATTTGAAAACAAAATACCATTTTGAGAAGAAATAACATTGTTTTGAATGTAAAGTTTCATTTTGCAGGAGAATTGAGGGGTTTTGCCCATTGTGTGTGTGTTTTTGGATTTGTGTGTAGAGTTCTGAGAATATGAGGCATGCTTTCAGAAAATGTGTGTAAACAATCGAGAAAAACTGTAATTGTAGACACACCAATCAGGTTTATGCACTATAAAAAGGCAACAGGTAAGTTCACCTGTCTTCAACAAAAATGGACAGTGTCAGAGAAAGAGGGAAAGTGCGGATGAGAGGGGGAATCTGGAGAGAACAAGGTGGAGGAAGAGAAAGAGAAAAAGGAAGAGGGAGAGGATGAGGGAGAGGGAGAGGGAGAGGGAGAGGGTATGAGGCGCCTATGAGGCGCCACGTAGGATTTAAATCAAACTTCGCTTATCAATACATACATAACACACGTGCATATACACCTATAAATTACTCGCATATACATGTATACTATTGGATGTTCACAATACATATATGAAATACACGTGCACACTAATATGAAATCCATACCAATACATATTATGTTAGTCATGAATGCATATACACTTGTGAATAACTTGCATATACATATAAACTTGACGCACGCATACACCTATAAATACTCGCATATACATATAAACTTCCATGCATATAAACCTATAAACACTCGCATATACATATAAACTTCCATGCATATAAACATATAAACACTCGCATATACATATAAACTTCCATGCATATAAACCTATAAACACTCGCATATACATATAAACTTCCATGCACATACACCTATAAACACTCGCATATACATATAAACTTCCATGCATATACACCTATAAACACTCGCATATACATATAAACTTCCATGCATATAAACCTATAAACACTCGCATATACATATAAACTTCCATGCATATACACCCATAAACACTCGCACATACATATAAACTCGATGCGCGCATACACATCCATAAAACACTCGCGCATACTTAACGTGGATGTGTGCTTTGTGTATATATGTATATGTGAGTGATTTCATATGTGTATGTGCGTGAACTTTTCAGTGCAAACGGAAGGCATTTCAGTGTAACCGGAAGGCATTTCAGTGTAAAAGGAAGGCATTTCAGTGTAAAAGGAAGGCATTTCAGTGTAAAAGTCATTTGTGTCATTTTGATAGTTTGTTTTCCAATTTGAAATGAAATGAGCATAAACGAGAAAACGGCCCCTTTATACATTTTTTTTCGTAAAAAAAAAAAGAAAAAAAAGATTTCGGCTGGATTTTTAGTTCACAGGCAAAATACAAATAAATTACTTCAAAATTCGTTTTCCACATGTGGGCGGCCTGACACGCCCCCTTCCGCCGATTGGTCTAGCAAGTCTGAGCATGTGACGTCATCAGTTGTCGCTCGGGTCTGTTCTACAAAATAATAGTCCTCTACTATGGCTACAGATTCTTAAACTGTACAGGGCAGGTCAGGCTTTCTTCTGTGCAACTTTACGCGTTTCACAGAAATCTTTACATCAGAGATATTAATTATTAGTCCGCCACCAGCCTGTTTTATTTAGCTGTGCGGAGTTAAATCTGTGTGGTGAAGCTGCGCTTGACAGCGCTGACCAACAGTCAGCAGTCAGAACTTTTCTTTTAGACGCTCCGTTTTGCCACGGGATGGTGATTGCAAATACTGTAATGCCAATCGGCTGAGGGTGGGTACCGATGATGGTGAAATACATTTTTACTGAAACTGTAATCATATTCGCGACCCGCGAGAATGAGACAGATGATTGACAGGACGATAGCGAAGGCAATTAAAGGTGCTAGATATAACTTCTGTTAACAAAAAAATCAATAAAAAAGTGTTTAATATAAGTGACTTTGTCTTTGTTTTATTGTTTTTGTTGTTTTTAATCAAATAATTGTGAACCACAAACTGAGCCTTCGTTTTAAAGGGCAATTTCCAAATATATTTAATTTATTTGTTATATGGGTATTTTATAATACTGAATAAATAAAAACAAACACACTTAATATGTATGCCTATAGGCTAAACACCACAGTTTTTTGGTTTTGTTTGTGTGAACTTTTATCCCCAACCATATTTCTTCATGGGCTCCACTCCAGGGGTCACATCAGCACCCCTATTTCCCATGGTACTAACTGTTATTACCAGTATGCTGACCCAGTTTATATGTAAAATCTTTGGTATATGTAATCTATATGTAGGCTAATATCTAAAAACACTTTACAGTGTGATGGAAATAAAATTTTCTTAAAGCGTGTTGTATATCACCACAGATTTATTGTTACCCTTCTGTGTTGTATACTGTAATAGACAATTGTCCTGCAAAATGATGAGTTTTTTTGTAAGAAAAACATTGCGAGCAAATGTCGAATTCTTGTTTGAAATATAAATCAACAACGTAAGAGGCTTAGGCTTTTTTATTTATTTTTTTACGAAAAAAAAAAACGAATAAAGGGGCCGTTTTCTCGTTTACTCATTTCATTTCAAATTGGAAAATAAACTATCAAAATGACACAAATGACTTTTACACTGAAATGCCTTCCGGTTACACTGAAATGCCTTCCGTTTGCACTGAAAAGTTCACGCACATACATATGAAATCACTCGCATATACATACACAAAGCACACATCCACGTTATGTATGCGCGAGTGTTTTATGGATGTGTATGCGCGCATCGAGTTTATATGTATATGCGAGTGTTTATAGGTGTATATGCATGGAAGTTTATATGTATGTGCGAGTGTTTATAGGTGTATATGCATGGAAGTTTATATGTATGTGCGAGTGTTTATAGGTGTATATGCATGAAAGTTTATATGTATGTGCGAGTGTTTATAGGTGTATATGCATGAAAGTTTATATGTATGTGCGAGTGTTTATAGGTGTATATGCATGAAAGTTTATATGTATGTGCGAGTGTTTATAGGTGTATATGCATGAAAGTTTATATGTATGTGCGAGTGTTTAGGTTTATATGCATGGAAGTTTATATGTATATGCGAGTGTTTATAGGTGTATGCGTGCGTCAAGTTTATATGTATATGCAAGTTATTCACAAGTATATGCATTCATGACTAACATAATATGTATTGGTATGGATTTCATATTAGTGTGCACGTGTATTTCATATATGTATTGTGAACATCCAATAGTATACATGTATATGCGAGTAATTTATAGGTGTATATGCACGTGTGTTATGTATGTATTGATAAGCGAAGTTTGATTTAAATCCTACGTGGCGCCTCATAAGAGGGAGAGGGAAGACAACCAAATCCGTGTAACGAAATTCGTTTTCGTTTTTGGAAACAATTGTGGACCATGTAATAAACCACGGACTAATACTGAGGGAGTTGAATTCATCACTCCGAAAGATTCTTCCCACGTTGCCTTGCAAATGAAAATATAGCCTGTGATGTTGACAAGGCCCTGTGGCCAGATCCAGCTAGGCTTTGAGATGTTTAGGTTTTTTTTATTTTTTTTATTCTGTACTGAACTGGATTTGTATTTTCATGTAACAGTATTACTGTAAGCTTACAGTACAAGGGTATGTTTGGTAATACTGTATGAAAACTGGAAAATGTTTTGTTATGAATGTTTTGTTGAAATGTTCAGTATTGGCTGACTTGAGTACACGAAAATAAATAAATATTTTCATTAGTCTGCTCAATTGGTGTCATGTGGTGTTGGTGAATATATTTTTACACTCTCTCTGTGTAAATGCTAAAAGTGTTTTAGGCTGAGCACAGGAGTGTTTAACTGATTCAAACAGAATTAGACCATATAGTGGAGCGGCTAAGTGATATAATCGTTCAGTTTATGATACAAGCGTGAAAATTGGCATGAGCAGTCTCCATGGGTCACTTGACAAGAAAATTGTCCAAGCCACTTGAAATTTCAAGATTTTTCATTTTTCAAGATGGCCGACACCTTAGTGGAGCAGTTAAGTGATATAGTGGTTTATTTGGTGATACAAGCATGAAAATTGGCATGAGCAGTCTCTGATGGTCACTAGACAATAAGCCACCCACAGCTACTTGAAATTTCAAGATGGCGGCCATTTTTCAAGATGGCCGACACCTTAGTGGAGCAGTTAAGTGATATAGTGGTTTATTTGGTGATACAAACATGAAAATTGGCATGAGCAATCTCTGATGGTCACTAGACAATAAGCCACCCACAGCTACTTGAAATTTCAAGATGGCGGACATTTTTCAAGATGGCCGACACCTTAGTGGAGCAGTTAAGTGATATAGTGGTTTATTTGGTGATACAAACATGAAAATTGGCATGAGCAGTCTCTGATGGTCACTAGACAATAAGCCACCCACAGCTACTTGAAATTTCAAGATGGTGGCCATTTTTCAAGATGGCCACCACCTTAGTGGAGCAATTAGGCTCATGGCAATTTTCATGCTTGTATCACCAACTAAATGATTTCTTAAGCCTAATTGCTGTAGGTGGCTTATTGTCAGGTGACCCACAGAGACTGCTCATGCCAATTTTCATGCTTGTATCACCAAATAAACCACTATATCACTTAACTGCTCCACTAAGGTGTCGGCCATCTTGAAAAATGGCCGCCATCTTGAAATTTCAAGTGGCTCATGGAGACTGCTCATGCCAATTTTCACGCTTGTATCATAAACTGAACGATTCTGCCAAACATAAGCACTTAGCCGCTCCACTAATATGATGGTTGTGTTTATATTATGAAAACAAAATAAGGTTTTATAGTTGTATAGTTTCGACAAAAGTGTTCAATTTTGCAAATGATCTGAGGTGTTGTGCTACTTTGGTGTGTGTGTGTGTGTGTGTGTGTGTGTGTGTGTGTGTGTGTGTGTGTGTGTGTGTGTGTGTGTGTGTGTGTGTGTGTGTGTGTGTGTGTGTTTTGTGTTTTTGTGTGTAGAGTTTTGAGAAATGGAGCCATAGTTTCAGAAATTCTGTGTAAGCAGTTTAAAAAAACTGTAACAAATCTGTGTCAACACACTGCTTCAACCCATCAGCATATGTTTACTGACTTCAGTCTTTCTTTAAGTGCACTAAGATGAAGAACGAGTAAAGGTCAAACATTCATGTTGGAGAACAGATTTGTTCCCATATTTTAAATGATAATATTTATACTTTAATATGACAGTAAATATGATAGTAACTGAACACATAAACATATCATCCAGCAGCGGTTAAAATTTGGTGGGGTCTGTTTGATTATGTTCAAAAAGTGTCCGGCAGTGGCAACCACAGACCACAGCACTTCTGGGAGATGAATTGATGCGAAAGACCTAACTGACTGTGCAATTCAGCAGAATTTATGCTGGGATCATAAAAGAGTGAGAGATGTAATGTGCATGACAGGGGCCAAATGTCTGTGGCTTCTTGATTTTGATTTTGCAAGGCTGGGGAAGACACAGCAGATCCCACCCAAAGTGTGTGGCAGCAAGGACATTTGCTGAGTATTAAAGCAAAAGCATGGATGAAATTATTTTCTTTACTGTTGCCATATAACCTCATGGTGTCAGTTTGCACACCTTTACTGGAAATGAGAGACAAGTGCAGCACTTTGTGCATTTGGCTGCGAGGAACGTCTATTATGCAACATAGGTTTGAACAACTCTTTGAGGACATACTTGACTGTCACTGCCATATTGCCAGTGGCATTTCCTCCCGCTGCTTGTCAGGGTGGAATATATTGATTCAATTTAATAGTTACAATTTACTGCGGCTGAGTCTGTCTACTGCTGCCAGCTGCACAGTGTGTCAGGTTCTCTAACCTTTGCACCACATGAATGTACACATCTTCAGACACAACACACGATGACAAATGCACCCTTATTTCCAGATTAGTGTCTACAGCCAAATGAGTTGTTGAAGGGGAATATAAATAAATGTCGAAGATGGGCTGATACTCGCCTCTAGCAGCATGTTGGCTGATTGCCCCATGTGAGAGCCAGGAGAGGTCATCTAAGGAAATGGTGTAAAAAAAAAAAAAAAACTTTGAAAAAAAGAAGGTAGCGATCACGTTTTATCTTATGCAAAAATTTGAGCTCATGAGTTTAAGATAAACATCACTGTGCAGTGTTCTTGTAGCTTAATCAGTAGTGCATAACACAAGCAACTTGAAGGTCATGGGTTCGACTCCCAGGAAAAACATGAACTTAGAAAAAAACATTTTTAAATCCAATTTGAGTGTGTCAAATGTATGAATGTAAATGTAGCATATAGGCCTTCATGCTGATGAACAGGTCAGTGTGGAGACTGGAGGACTTGTAACACTTGCATTGCAAGGAGGCTGTATTTGACTTTAATGAGCCAAATGAGAGGAGAGGAAGCTTGGATTGAGTCCAACTACAACATTAGTCTTCACCATTTGCCCTTTTTCCACTTTCTGTGCTTACATTAAGAAGAGAAAACATCATTGCTTGCAATAGGAAAGACCATGGGTAATAGGCTTGTTGGGAAAACACTAAGGAAAATGAAAAGATTGATCATTTAGCAAGAAAGTTCTTGAGCTAATGCAAAGCAGTAGCTGTTGACACTAAAGGCTGATTTATACTTCTGCGTCGGACCTACGCCAGAGCCTCTACACTGTAGGCAACACGTTGGTTTTCATTTATACTTCTGCGTTGTTGTCCGTGTTGACGCGCAATTACTCATGCAGAAGGAGCATGTGAAACCCGAGGGACCAGTTGTAGCAGACCAGTCACAGCGCTTGCGGTCCACGTATCATTGACGCGTTGTTAAATTTTTGGAGAGGTGCACGTCAGGGTACGCCGAAGGGTACGCGTGCTACACACAGCCTACGACGAAGCTACGGCGTGAGTTCGACGCAGAAGTATAAATTGGGCTTAATGCCCTGTATATTCTTCAGAGTTAGCCCCTTGAAGCAAGTAGGTTTCTAACAGTGCTGTTCTTCTGCTTTAAAGGTCACACATATCACTGTGATTCAAAGTAACTGACTCAGACCATTCCGACCAATGTATACAACCCAAATATGACATTAAAAGTTCATACAAACATGCTATCATGCACTAGAACGTTCCTCAACAACTGCGGGCAGAGTTTGTACACATCGCACGAAATGTTGGTGGAAGCCTGCTGATGCCAACAGAAAGAAAGTCATCAAATGTGCGTAAATGTTTTGGTAACCTGAACCTCAAAGGCTTTTACATCATAAGCCATATTTTGTCAATTTGGTTTTGTTTGTTTACAGAGGTTTCGAACTTGTTTCAGGCCCCATTTGATTATGGCATTTATGAATGCGAGAACATAAGTGTTATTCCCCTGCTTTTCGCTTATGATGGCATTGAACAGACGTTGTTTATGTTTGGGCTATGCAAACTTCTTTTTCAGTTCATCCGTAATGGTTCTGAAATTATTCCAATAATTGTCTCTCGTTTCTGTTTAGAGTGTGGGCTTTGCCATTCCTAGTAGTCAGTGCCCCATGCTTGGGAGCATGAGGTCTGTTTTTTTTTTTTTATTCTTTTTAAAGAAAATCCTCCAAGGAGAAGGACAGGTTCTCTTCAAGAGCCCCGCTGGTCTGCTTCTTGGAAGTGTGTGTCTGGGGAGGCCAGGCCCTTCATTAGCCCTGGGTTACAGCACTGCCTCCATGTTTGGCTTCCACGAGGGGAAGGGAGGGGAGGGGAGGGGGGAGGGGAGGGGAGGGGGGGGGAGGGGGAGGGGGAGGGGGGGGGGTATCCCAGAGAGAGGGAATAATAACAACATGTGCATTTTTATCCTTGTGTAGAGAGTGGGATTTATCTAATTCAGACCACTTCAGATCCTGCTGTTCTTCTGCTCTTTTCCTTTGATCATTTAAACATTTGACCGGTTTCATGTCTTACTACCGTTTTGCTTCTTGTGTTCTTACAATAAAAAGTCCAAATTGAATTTCACACTGTAACACTTTACAATATGTTTTTTTTTATTACATTTGTTAAAGCTGCAGTAGGTAACTTTTGTAAAAATGTATTTTTTACATATTTGTTAAAACTGTCATTATGTCCTGACAGTAGAATATGAGACAGATAATCTGTGAAAAAATCAAGCTCTTCTGGATCCTCCCAGTGGTCCTATTGCCATTTGCAGAAACAACCAATCAGAGCCAGGAGGAATGTCTTAGCAGTGTCAATCAAGCTCGTGTACGCGCTGATCACACCCCTCTCTTGCACAGCGCCAGCGCGTACCGTCGTTCAAAATCAAGATTGCCAGTGTGCCTCAGCTGTGCTAATGCCGGACAAACAACCAAAACTGCCAATTTCTTGAGTGGCACCTGCTCATACAACAAAGACAGGTAAATGGAAAAAGACAGATGACGATAAACAAGCCCATTGACTCGGTGTCAAAACTCTAGCCGCATAACATACAGATAAAATGTCATGCACTGTGCAAAGCAACAATTGAAACTAATTCACTGGCTTGTCATGTTGCTGAAATAATGTTCTAGCAAACTTTATTTAGCATTACATATCGCTAGAATAATTACTTACATACTGTAACGTATTATATTAACTTACTAGCTATTTATAACTTAAAGAAAGAGTGCAACGTATAAAGTACGTAAAATACGTAATGATTTGAGAACCAAGTTTGTAGTCAAAGTATGGGCAGGCCATAGTCAATGTAAAGCATATTGTTGATGTTTCGTCCCTACCAGTGAATGTGCCATAACTGTTTATCCGCTGTCATCGGTGGCCCTGCTTACTAGTCTGCGCGTTCACGGCAGGCTCCGTTGTGGGGGAGGAGCTGTGGAGGGAGGGCTGTAGCGCAGCAGAGAGCCAGGGGGAGTGACCTGTAAGTTGTGCTTGTTCAAATTTTCAGGCTAAGTCAACGTTTTCTAAAAACTCCCTACTGCAGCTTTAATGCATAATGAACTAACCATTTTTACATTTAACTTCACTTTCATTAGACAAAAGTACATTTTATTTTGTGTTCTACAGAGAAAAAAAAAAGTTATGTAGGTTTGGAACATGAAGGTGAGAAAATGATGAGAGTACATGAACCAGTATATTATTATTATAGATCTCCTTAATTTATAAATATGCTGGTTACCTAGCATGCTTTGCGTCTGGGACCAAATCAGAGTGGGTTTGATCTGATTGCATGTTGTAAATTTTTTACTCTAAAAATTTGAGAAATAGGGGGTATTCAGAGATGATTGTGGCCAGCCACAGTATGAAAAAATCTGTCACAGTCCTAGTGGAAAGAACCAAATATTTTACATTTTCAATTCCTACCACATCATAAACATGCATCGTAAAGTATTATGATGTTGAATAAGAAATGGAATTATTGGAGAAAGGTCAGTTGAGTGAATTTTTTTTTAGCTCTGTCATGCAAATGGGTGTGAACTTTATTCACCAAACTGTTATGAAAATGAATGCAGTGCAGATACATGTGGACTACTCAGAAAGTCGGAGTATCCAGAATCAATCTGGCTCTGAGCCAGCTTGTACAGCTGTGCTTACCCTTGTTGTGAGGTAAAGCCACTCGGATCAGGTGGGAGGGCGTGGACTGGTTGACCCGTCATCCCAACAACCCAGGAGCAGCCGGCCAGCAGGGCTTCCATCCTCCATGTCCCTAATCACCAAGTTCCTTTCCAAGAGCAACCTCCGCTATGGAATTGCAGGGCAGCAAAAATAATAATAGCTGTTTTTCCCACTCTGAAAGAGGAGCCTTGAATGAGATTAGGCGATGAGAGTGTAAAGTGATCACAGAGACTCTGGTGCTGTTCTACTTACCCTTGTAATGTACATACACCCTTAGGCCTGCACTTCCCCTCCTTGACCTAATTCTCAGACGGCAGAAAGAAGGGGGAAGGAAGTGAAGGAGAGCCACGGTAGGTCACAGAATACAGGCCAAGAGTGACTTGGGCAACCAATGGTTTGACAAACATGTCTTATGTGTGGAGAAGGAATGGGCCAGTGTGAAAGAAGAGATTTGCAGACATGCGCAAGATAAGCAGAGTTCTCCTTTGGTTTCTGCCAGAAGCTTCACCGCACTTAAACCTGAGAACCATGGCTTGGTCGATTTGCTGCCTATCGCCTAGATGCATCATATCAGCCCTTCATGGCCTCCATCCAGGCTGTTTTGTGTCAGATCTCCTCAGATTTTTTGTGACCAGTTTAGGTCAGGCTGGCCTGACAGATACATTAATGCCGTCCCCTTTCCCCTCCCTTCCCCGGGAAAACTGGGAAAATGACGATGACATATTTGATCCATTAAAGGGGAAAGATATTTACAGAGAACAAGGACAGGAGTATGTGCTGTTGCAGGGCAACAGCATATGTCAGAGCTCACGCTCATATACGGAGCCAGACAACTTGACGATAGGCAAGTCCTGAGAGATGGAATTTGTAGTGAGGCCACACGCCTTATTTGGAATCAAGTCCTCTGGTTCTGCAGAAAAAGTGGAGAAAGTGAGGATAAAAGGAAGAAAATGTTTATTTGCGGTGCTTAGATCCCCAGGTGGTGATATGAGGTGGGGAGGCATTCCAGCAGAATGAGAGATCGTAGGTCAACAAAAGAACATGATGGACAATGTCCAACAGTTTTACAACTCTGTCGGTGATGCAGGCATGACATACTGTTTAGGCAAAAAGCATACTAGGTGGCAAATACAAAATCTGCTAATGAATACTAATGGTTGTGAATGTTTAAACAGTATAATGAAGGAAAAACTGAGGACAAGAAAAACAAGGCAGCGTAAGAATATTATTGTTCAGGGGTTACAGAAAATGTTTTTGATAGAGTAAGGGCATACAACAGTTGTGTTTTGATGAACTAATACGATGTAAACAGAACAATTTCGGTTAATGAGATCTGGAAATGTAAAGAGGCTTTCTGGGATCTCCTTCCCCCTGCTATAATTTTGTTTTGAGTGTCGAGAGAGACGATCTACTGAGAAAGTAAAATAATATGAAGGTTTATTGGATAGGTACATTATAAAATAGGAGGCCAGGTTAAATATGGCCCACTGGGAGCTGCAACACTTTAAAATGGTTCAAGATTGCATTTGGAGACTCTTAAATGTCTGAGAATGTTGTGGTTTTGCTGTTTAATGAACTTAACATCTTGCTCTACTTCGGGCAGATTTGAAGAAGGGCAGAAAAGAAGTGTGTGACAGACTCACTGCACTAAAGAAATGTGGAAAAACAATGAGTTTACCCCTGGCTGCTGGCAGTGAAGAGCCCATGTGGCCCATGAGAGAAAAGTAGAGGTAACAAATCCCTCTTATATTTCATTCAGTTCTTAAGTTAACTCTTTCAGTTGCTGCCCCACACAATGTGACAACATCTCTTGCAATTTGGAGCAATTAAAGGCATGTTGGGTCCAGATCCCTCTCACTCTGATTAGCCACTAAACAGCTAGTTCCTTGAACTCATATTAAATGTGTTTAAATGACCACTGTCAGAGATGTTTTGCATGAGCGTTTGCAACCTGAAATGAAATGGCCCCTTTCATGTCAAACAATTGTGTGATATCAGAGTTGCGTTGGAAAATGTTGACTTTTTACATTTCAAAATATATTTACATATATTTAACTAAAATATATTTATTGGGCCAATTTCAAATATTTGCATATATTCCAAAAATATATTCTGAAAATATATTTCAAACACATTTCTTTTGTGTATGGGCTCTCTCTTTGTATCAGAGAGTTGTGTTTAGGCCCTTTGCTTCTTGAGCTCTGTGCTGCGCATATCTGAGCTTAGTAGGTTTTTACAGTATGGCATGCCTCCTCTTCCTTAAAAGAGTCATCTTATGAGGCCTCCATGCAAACAGCCTTTGCAGCTAGAGCTAGAAAAGAGGTCTCTTCTCATAATAATGAGCTGTTCTTAGACCCTTTGCTCCTTGAGCTCTGTGCTGGATATATCTAAGCCTTTTTAATATATATATGTACAGTATATATATATATATATATCCTTAAAGGCACACTATGCAGCTCTCCGTTTTTGTCAAACAGCGACCCCTAGAGTCGCTGTAGAGAACTTGTATTTAACGTTACTGTCGTAAATACCACTCACGCAGAGCCATCTCTGCACTCACGACCTGATCCCCTCCCCCCTGTATACCGGTACCTGTTCAGTAGGATGGAAGCGTCGGACATCGAACTGGCACAGATAGCCTCCGAAGTTGTCTACTGATGAGGTCATGTTTCACAATTTCATACAAATATGCCTGCTAAAGTTTGCATAAGCACAGTACACATGCCATATGAAACCTGAACCAGACAAAGGATTACGTGATAAATACAAATCACAGCACCTGAGTTCAGCTAGTAAACTTGCTCGTGAGGCAAGCTGGGCAATAAAACATAATGCAAAAACACGTAAAAGAAACGATTGTTTGTTATCAAGTCTAACAGCTCTGAGCTAACAGCTCTGCTAATTGATAGCTAGCTAGACATATGTGTAAATTAGTGGACTGGTCTTATTATCAACAATAGATGAATGAACAACTTCGTAGAAAATGACATACATCAAGCAAGCGCAACAACATACAACATAGAACGCAAGCAAGTTTACAAATAAGAGATTTACTTTCTAGTCCATCAACAAGAATGCCAGGTCAGCATCGCTGTTGCATCCTTTGCTGCTTTTTAGCTCTCGTTAAAAAGCACTCCTGACTGAGTGGGACCGAGTGGGGCTTTTGTGTCTCACTTTCTCGTTTTCTTTTCCTTGACTCTTCCGACCGTGTTTTCTTTGTCGACTGTCATGATTCATGTCTGAAATGCGTGCTAGTGTCTTCCATAGAGGCTACTTCATATGTTGTTGATGTATGTGACGTCATGCCGTAAAGCAAGTCGTGATTCTCGCGAGATTTGTCGGGACGCCACCTCTCAAACTTGCGTTGCTGGTTTTGCCAGCAGCATACCCACCCCCCGAGTTCGTTTACCATCGAAATGATTTCGAAGCTGTTATATTAAGGTAGAAATCTTGCATAGTGTGCCTTTAAGAGTCATTCTGCTGAGGTCTCCATGCAAACAGCTTTCCCAGGTAGAGCTAGAAAACTGGTCTCTCTACCTCTCACTGAGAGGGTTTTTTTAGGCCCCCTCGCTCCCTGAGCTCTGTAATATTTGAGTCTAGCTGTCTTCAAACATGTGACAGGCCTCCTCCTCTTTGTGAGTCATCCTGCTGAGGCCTCCATGCAAACAGAATTGTAGGTAGAGCTAGAGAAGAGGTCTCTTCTCATATTAGTGAGCTGTTCTTAGACCCTTCGCTCTCTGAGCTCTGCACTGTGCATATCTGAGCTGAGCTGTTTTTCCACATTGTGAGAAAAAGTACTAGAGACCACTGTGGTGTGAGTGTTGGAGGCCTCCTCTTCTAGAGTCATCCTGCTGAGGCCTCCACTTCCCATAGCCCTGTGAAGGAGCTATTTGTCTCTGGTTGAGTAAAAAAAAAAAAACACAGGTTGTTGGCTTCAGCTGATAAAGCATGCCAGCCTCCCTAATACAGGGGTTGACACTGGTCCCCCTGAAAGTAGCAGGCCAGGACCTAATGGGCCTGGGCTGTACTCCTTTAAAGGAACCCCCCTCTAAGTTGGGTTGTGGTGTCCAGGCCTTTTGAGGCGTTCCCCAATAGCGCCATTTTGACGTAGTGTCTCATTCCCTGTTCTCAGGTTAAAGTCGTAACCTAGACGTTTCATAGGATTATTTATATTCAAAATCATATGCAGTGCAGTTGCACTTTTCTGATTCTGTGCCCTATCTCTCCCACTTCTGACTGTCCTATCTGAATACAAAAAAAGTCCAAAAATGAAACTTAAAAAAAGATTATTCCTGTTTGTATGAAAGAGAGCATGGTTCAATCCTGTAAAAAAGAGAGGGGAAGAGCATGTACACATCATTTTAATGAGCTTTCCTCTGGGATGGGATTAGCTATCAAAATGGCCTCCTCTGACGTATGTGTTTGATTTTGCTCGCTGAGGCATCCATGTTACTCTCAAGGCGGAAATGATTGAGGCAGATTAGACTGCCCTAAACAATCAGCTTTAGCTGCTTCAGAGAGAACATATGGGAAAGACTGTGAGAAACTCTCAATGTGCTCACCCTTGATCTCAAAGGCCCTCCAATGAAGTTCGCAAATAATGTACCAATTCCCAGTGCAGTTATTTTTTTGGCTATTTTAAATGGATTTGGTTTGCAATCCCCTATATTACCGTTCATTTGACAGCTGCATCTTACACGTTGTTGGAGATGGAGACGTTCCAAAAAAATTATAAATATATTTAATTGAGTGATCATTTTTGTCTAAAATATGAGAATACACAGATTATTTAAAGTATATTACAAAAAATTTTTTTTTTTGATTCTTGATGTAGTTATGACACCTACCAGCAAGGCATAGCTGGACTATGCTAACCAGCCAAAACTTCACACCTTACATGCAGAATAGATGCCAGGCCCGGATTGGGTAATCGGGAGAATCGGGAGAATTCCCGGTGGGCCGCTTCACTTTTGGGCCGGTCGAGGAATTTTTTTTTTTTTTTTTTTTTTTTTTCACATTTCAATGTCACGTTAGTAACATTACACGTTCCGCCTTCCACTGCAGCGCGCTGCCTCTGCATGGGTTGTACCATGTGAGGGAGTTCTCCCCTCCCCTACTATAGAGTTGGTTGGGTCCACAGCCAGTCTTTTCCAAAACGTTTTAGGTAGGCTACTGCGGCCGCGGGTCTGCGGCATCGCCGGCGCCTACCGCGCCTGGCCGGCCCTACCGTAACGGTACGCGTCAGGGAGGATGGCTGGGAGGAAGAGGCCAGGAGGTATGGAAGCTTGTTTGCGTCACAGAATAAAACGTTTTAAAAGATAATTGCGACTTTTTATCTCACACTTGCGAGTTTACATTTCGGAATACATCAGAATTGCGTGAAATAAAGTCTCAATTGCGTGTTATAAAGTCAGAATTGCCTGAAATAAAGTCTCAATTGCGTGTTATAAAGTCAGAATTGCCTGAAATAAAGTTGCAATTGCGTGTTAAGTCAGCATTGCGAGATGGTCAGAATTGCGTGATATTAAGTCTCAATTGTCAGAATTGCGAGATATAACTGTCAGAATTGCCTGAAATAAAGTTGCAATTGCGTGTTATAAAGTCAGCATTGCGAGATGGTCAAAATTGTGAGATATAAAGTCGCAATTGCGTGTTATAAAGTCAGTATTGTGTGAATTAAAGTCGATTGCTTCTTATAGTCAGAAATTGCAAGATATAAAGTCAGAACTGCGTGAAATAAAGTTGCAATTGCTTCTTTTTAAAGTCAGAAATACAGAATTGCGAGATATAGTCTGAATTGGGTGATATAAAATCGCAATTGCTTCTTATAAAGTCTAAGTGAATTATTATTTAACCTTTACATTATTTGTTGAACTATGGTATTAATACCAACTACACAATAGTAACAACTGAACTGTTGCTTCATTTATCCAAATTGGAAAAAGTGCTAATTTGGAATTCCACCGTGGAAAAAGTGGGCCGGTCTTGGGCATGAACTCCAGGGCTGAAAAGTGGCCCCACTCCGGCCCTGATAGATGCTAAACCTTTAGAAGAACTAGGCTGTTATTGGTGGATTTGGAAGGTGAAAAAAAACTTCATTGGACTCGACAGCAAACCCGCAAGCTGTGTGAGAGCTGAAAAACGCTGTTGCTCATTTCACATGTGAAGGGGGTGATTATTAAAGACACAGCCTTAAAAACATTCTGTTTAAAGGGGTGGTTTACTGCCTTTTTTCTTTGCTTGATTGTGTTTATGGGCTGCAATATAACATGTCTTCGTGTTTCGTTTGTTAAAAAACGCCTTATTTTTCATAAATTTCACCTTTATTGTAAGCCGCTTCCTCCTCTGTCATTTGAACGACCGGTTGACTTCCTGAGTCTATGAAACCACTCCCTCAGAAAGAGGCAATGAGCTCAGATTGGTTAGTTCGGCCGGTGTGTTGTAATTGGCTAAACTGCGTCCGGAATCTTCACGCCCATTACCTTTACGGGCGACAGTTGCATGTGCTCCGGTCAAATGTAATGGTGTCAATATTGCCTCATCAGTTTGAGCCAGAATCAGACCCAGAGAGCGGTGATGAAGAGAGTCAAGCAGAACCTCCGCAAACACGGCTCTTACTAAACGTTTCTGAATGGTAATTTATTTTATTTTATTATTATTCTCTCAAAGAATTTCCATACGCTGTTACTTGAAAATGCTACTGCTGTTTGTTAGCTTTTGAGATACGCTTTCCCCCTGATTAAACATTTAATATAACTGAATACATGACTGAGTAATACCGTTTTTTAAAGATATTGTTTTATTGATAGAATGAACAACCGTTTAACTATTCACAAAGCTTAGTTTACTCAGTTTGTCGTTTTCTTTAGGTGTACATGTGATAACAGCAGCTGAAGTTTGCTGTTGCGATAATTTTTTGAAGTTTGTACACGTTTGTCTTATACACACAAAATAGCATCGAACTAACTAGCTACTATAAACAAACAGCTTTGGCATTGGTTTGCGTTCTTGATCAAATAAAAAAATTACGTCATTAAGTATACATGGAAAATACGTTTACAAAATTTGTACATATTACAAATTCGGGTCCAAAATGTTTGTACGCGTTTGTCATATACTAAAGCCAGCGCTGGCATTTTTTACATCCTTGATAAAACTAAAACATTACGTCTTAAATTATACAGGCAAATACATTTAAAATGCTTAATCTTACTTGCAGGTTGTGGCCTCTGGTTTTAAAGCTGTAACTGCTTCATGTTGTAGTAATAGTTTCTTGTTGAATCCGGCATTGAACTCGTGTAGATTCTGGAAGCTGTCTTCCGTAAAATGCGCAGCACAGAGAGCTAAACTACGATTGTAATTGTCAGGAACATAACCAAACTTAAATTTTAACCATTGTTGACGAACTACAGCGTCTGTAGGAAGCCTGAACACAGAAGACCTGACAGCTACAGCTCTCCACTATAACTCCTCCTCTTCGACAGCAGAACATGTTCCGGAGGGAGGGTGGATGTAAATGTATGGGTTAGTTACGTATAAAACCCGGGAAGTATCTCGTTGTAGTCCCATTCGAGACGTTTTTGTAGGCATTAAACTTCCTGATTTTTAAAAGACAATATCTCCGCTTATGTTGAACTTTAAGCGCAGCAACTTTGCAGATACTGTTCATGCACCAACAGCAACATTACACAGTATTTAAAATGAAAAAAGTGAAATAGCAATCAACCACCCCTTTAAGGGTCATAGAGAGGGTGGAAATGGTCATGAAAAAACTAAATTACAGCTGTTTACAATATAAGTGGACCTTGGGGAAAAAATAAAATGTACACAAAAAAAAAGTTAATAGGCTCAAGCGATCTAAGTACTACTGATAGCTCAACAGTTAAAAGTCCCACTTGCATGACTGCAAAAATCTGAAATTTAGATACATAAATTCCAGTCTGTTGACCTTACTGTGCACGCATGGCTTTGGGTGCCATAGCTAGAAGTCTTTACATAGACCTCACTGCACTAAGTTTGACTCTGAAAATGTGGTTATTTTGTCACTCTCTCATCATATGTTTTTGATTTAGTTTTACAGTCTTGCAGCCACAAGCCACAGACCAGAAATAACACTCAGGCTGAATGACAGTCGTACACCATTGCCAACTCTGATATGACAACACTTGCCATATGAATAAATAAAAGGTTATTTGACTCTGCAATTATTACTTTTGACAAGCATTCAAACCTTTCCAAATTATTTGAGGATGGAAATTACTTTTTAGTAGGCACCCTAAGTACAATGGGCATGGGAAACTGAATATCTAAATCAAATACTGAAAGGAAAAGTGGGACAACTGTTGATTTAAAAAAATTAAGACAATGTACATGATTAAATATCTACCACTTGCCATTCCAAAATGGCCTTTTTGTACTTCATTTTTTTGATACATTTAATGTTTCAACGTAACAAGACATTTATTACTTACATGAAACATTTACTTTGGATAATACAATATATGGAAAAAAGTATTACAGAGACTCAAAATACACTTAAATAGTGATTTATAAAACCCTAAAAAGCATTTGATACATCATATTTCAGACCTGTTTTGGTTTTTGCTGATTTGTGTCAAGACATTCACAACCAGTTCTAGCCAGTTTGAACTACTGAAAATACAATATATCTTGAAGTGGGGTAGCCTAAATAAATGAATCAATATTTTGGTGAAACTGATTCAAGTGTTCAGCAAACTTTAAACACACAACTCCACAACAATCTAGCATGTAGCTTTCCCATTTCATATTCCTCAGAAGTTAACCAATGATTTTCATCATTTTTTCTTTTTGTTATTTTTAAGTCTGTACTCACTCCAGTGTGCTGACTCACCGAAACAGATGGATTTTGAATACAGTGGGCTCTAGATTAATCATTTTGCACAAATGATTCAAAAATGAAATATTTTGTGCAAAGTACAATGCGAATAGCTGTTTATGTGTTGTAATGGTGGTTGGCACAGGTTATCCAGGATAGAGCCAGACTTTGAGTTTGTTTTCTGCTGATATGGTTATGTATGTCACTGCAGTGCACTCCATTTTCTTTGGTCAAGGGAAGCTCTGTGTTGCATTGTCCCAGAGTCTGGATGAGAAACTTTTTTTTTCTTTTTTCTTTTTTTTACAGGCTGAATTTATGAGCTACATTATGATATTTCTGCATTAAACTAACATCTTCACTCTGAGTGGTTTGCCATTATACTGTACCTAGTAACATGTTCTGTACTACACTGGCATTTTAATAATAATGTTATATTCAGGGTTCATGCAGTGAGTTAAATGACTCACAGGAGAACTGCTTGAGTTGGCAGCCATATCTTTACTTCAGAGGAACATACATAAAACACTGCCCACATTCTTGAACACGCCCCTCAAACACGTAACATATTCTGATATAATACAAATAATTTCAGACTTTCTTCATTTTGTCAAATTGTACAGCAGAACTACATGCTGTTCTACTTCAGGCTGCAAAACATATCACAATGTCGCATAAAGCAGTTAAGTTTACATAAGGACTCAGTTGAAAAAAAAAAAAACTCTCATCACAGCAACGCTTAGCATCAACACATTTAAAATATGTCATTCCCCTTTAATGAAGTAACTGAAAGTCAGATCATCAGTGGCATAAACTTCCCAGTCATCCCAGTGAGTTGCCAAAAACATGTTTTTATATGCCATGGTTTTGACAAGCAGGGAGACTTGTATTGCAATGATTTTTTTTTTATATATATACACTGCAGCTTGTGGTCAAATTTGTCACTTATTGTGTACTGTATAGAGCGTGGAGGTCCAGCCTGTTTCAATTAGCTGCTGCAGCGGACTGTTTCTGATTAAATCCTGGCAAAGCCAAGGTGATTCCTTTCTTAATGAAAAGCACTAGGGAGACCAAATGCAAAAGCCTGGTTATCAAAGAATAATAGCCCGCCTTGAAAAGGTCTCTTGCTCTCATCACACTTCCCAAGGAGTTTCCCTCCATGTGGCCCATATAACAAATGTGCCAAGTCTGTGCATGTCAGATGGATGAAGGGGTTGCTTGGGGTTCAAATGAGGCTACGCTCTCTGTTTACCTCTGTGAGGTTACATAGTTACCAAAAACTGGACAGCTTTTCTTGACCACATCATCCTAGGACAATTTTGTTGATTAGGGTTTTTTTTTTTTTTTTCTGAATAAGATTTATGAATCATCTCTGCCCCATGTAGATACACATGCATGGAAGAGTAAAGTCTTAACCCTGACTATTCCAAACACTTTATTTAATTAACAAGCAAAAATGTAATTGTACTGTACCCTTTATCATTATTAAGTAGTTTTATCATGGGATACACAGATTGTTTAATCAAAACTA